>NC_086453.1:52448448-53048448 GCF_028390025.1 Pseudophryne corroboree | reverse complement strand
GTGGGGCTTCTTCCTCAGCACTCACCAGCACCATCTTCTCTCCACAGCTCCGCTAAGAGGAAGCTCCCCAGGCTCTCCCCTGCAGATTCACGGTAGAAAGAGGGTAAAAAGAGAGGGGGGCCACATAAATTTAGCGCAATATCGGTATATACAGCAGCTACTGGGTAAACACTAAGTTACTGTGTAATTCCTGGGTCATATAGCGCTGGGGTGTGTGCTGGCATACTCGCTCTCTGTCTCTCCAAAAGGCCTTGTGGGGGTTCTGTCCTCAAATAGAGCATCCCCTGTGTGTGTGGTGTGTTGGTACGCTTGTGTCGACATGTTTGACGAGGAAGGCTATGTGGAAGCAGAGCAGGTGCAGATGAATGTGGTGTCTCCGCCGACGGCGCCGACACCTGATTGGATGGATATGTGGAAGGTGTTAAATGATAATGTAAACTCCTTGCATAAAAGGTTGGATAAAGCTGAAGCCTTGGGACAGTCAGGGTCCCAACCCATGCCTGATCCTACAGCGCAGAGGCCGTCAGGGTCTCAGAAGCGCCCACTATCCCAAATTGTTGACACAGATATCGACACGTATTCTGACTTCAGTGACGATGGCGATGATGCAAAGTTGCAGCCTAAAATGGCTAAAGCCATCCGCTACATGATTATAGCAATGAAGGATGTGTTACACATCACAGAGGAAACCCCAGTCCCTGACAAGAGGGTTTATATGTTTCGGGAAAAAAGACAAGAAGTGACTTTTCCCCCTTCACATGAGTTAAATGAGTTATGTGAAAAAGCTTGGGATTCTCCTGATAGGAAAATGCAGATTTCCAAACGGTTACTTATGGCGTATCCTTTCCCGCTAACGGACAGGTTACGCTGGGAATCCTCCCCTAGGGTAGACAAAGCTTTGACACGCTTATCTAAGAAGGTAGCCCTGCCGTCACAGGATACGGTCACCCTAAAAGATCCTGCGGATAGAAAGCAGGAAGGTATCCTGAAGTCCGTTTATATACATTCAGGTACCCTACTAAGGCCGGCAATTGCGTCGGCCTGGATGTGTAGTGCTGTAGCAGCATGGACAGATACTCTCTCTGAGGAACTTGATACCTTGGACAAGGATACTATATTACTGACCCTGGGGCATATAAAAGACGCTGTCCTATATATGAGGGATGCCCAGAGAGACATTTGCCTACTGGGCTCTAGAATAAATGCAATGTCAATTTCTGCCAGAAGGGTCCTGTGGACTCGGCAATGGACAGGTGATGCCAACTCAAAAAAGCACATGGAGGTTTTACCTTATAAGGGTGAGGAATTGTTTGGGGACGGTCTCTCTGACCTAGTTTCCACAGCTACGGCTGGGAAGTCAAATTTTTTGCCATATATTCCCTCACAACCTAAGAAAGCACCGTATTACCAAATGCAGTCCTTTCGATCACAAAGAGGCAAGAAAGTCAGAGGTGCGTCCTTTCTTGCCATGAGGCAGGGGTAGAGGAAAGAAGCTGCACAATACAGCTAGTTCCCAGGAACAGAAGTCCTCCCCGGCTTCCACTAAATCCACCGCATGACGCTGGGGCTCCACAGGTGGAGCCAGGAGCGGTGGGGGTGCGTCTCCGAAATTTCAGCCACCAGTGGGTTCGCTCACGGGTGGATCCCTGGGCTATACAGATTGTGTCTCAGGGATACAAGCTGGAATTCGAAGTGATGACCCCTCACCGTTACCTCAAATCGGCCCTACCAGCTTCCCCCATAGAAAGGGAAGTAGTGTTAGCGGCAATTCACAAATTATATCTCCAGCAGGTGGTGGTAAAGGTTCCCCTCCCTCAACAGGGAAGTGGTTACTATTCCACAATGTTTGTGGTTCCAAAACCGGACGGTTCGGTCAGACCCATATTGAATTTAAAATCCCTGAACATTTACCTGAAAAGGTTCAAGTTCAAGATGGAATTGCTCAGGGCGGTCATTGCAAGCCTGGAAGAGGGGGATTTTATGGTGTCTCTGGACATAAAGGATGCTTACCTGCATGTCCCCATTTATCCACCTCATCAGGAGTACCTCAGATTTGTGGTACAGGACTGTCATTACCAATTCCAGACGTTGCCGTTTGGTCTCTCCACGGCACCAAAAATATTTACCAAGGTAATGGAGGAAATGATGGTGCTTCTGCGAAAGCAAGGAGTTACAATTATCCCATACTTGGACGATCTCCTCATAAAGGCGAGGTCCAGAGAGCAGTTGCTGATCAGCGTAGCACACTCTCGGGAGGTGTTACAACAGCACGGCTGGATTCTGAATATTCCAAAGTCGCAGCTGATTCCTACGACGAGTCTGCCCTTCCTGGGCATGATTCTGGACACAGACCAGAAGAAGGTGTTTCTCCCGGAGGAGAAGGCCCAGGAGCTTGTGACTCTGGTCAGAGACCTCTTAAAACCAAAACAGGTGTCGGTGCATCAATGCACGTGAGTCCTGGGAAAGATGGTGGCGTCATACGAAGCCATTCCCTTCGGCAGGTTCCATGCGAGGACCTTTCAGTGGGATCTGTTGGACAAGTGGTCCGGATCGCATCTTCAGATGCATCGGCTGATCACCCTATCCCCCAGGGCCAGGGTGTCTCTTCTGTGGTGGCTGCAGAGTGCTCACCTTCTCGAGGGCCGCAGGTTCGGCATACAGGACTGGATCCTGGTGACCACGGATGCAAGCCTCCGAGGGTGGGGGGCAGTCACTCAGGGAAGAAACTTCCAGGGGCTGTGGTCAAGTCAGGAGACTTGTCTGCACATCAATATCCTGGAACTAAGGGCCATATACAACGCCCTGAGTCAAGTGGAGCCTCTACTTCGCAACCAACCGGTGCTGATTCAGTCAGACAACATCACCGCAGTGGCTCATGTAAACCACCAGGGCGACACAAGAAGCAGGGTGGCGATGGCAGAAGCCACCAGAATTCTTCGCTGGGCGGAGAATCACGTGCAAGCACTGTCAGCAGTGTTCATTCTGGGAGTGGACAACTGGGAAGCAGACTTCCTCAGCAGGCACGACCTCCACCCGGGAGAGTGGGGACTTCATCAAGAAGTCTTCACGCAGATTACAAATCGATGGGAACTGCCATAGGTGAACATGATGGCATCCCGCCTCAACAAAAAGCTACAAAAGGTATTGCGCCAGGTCAATAGACCCTCAGGCGATAGCTGTGGACGCACTAGTGACATCGTGGGTGTTCCAGTCGGTTTATGTGTTTCCTCCTCTTCCTCTCATACCCAAGGTGCTGAGAATCATAAGAAAAAGAGGAGTGAGAACAATACTCATTGTTCCGGATTGGCCAAGAAGGACTTGGTATCCGGAACTGCAAGAAATGCTCACAGAGGACCCATGGCCTCTGCCTCTCAGACAGGATCTGTTGCAATAGGGGCCCTGTCTGTTCCAAGACTTACCGCGGCTGCGTTTGACGGCATGGCGGTTGAACGCCGGATCCTAGCGGAGAAAGGCATTCCGGATGAGGTTATTCCTACGCTGATAAAGGCTAGGAAGGACGTGACAGCAAAACATTATCAACGTATATGGCGAAAATATGTTGCTTGGTGTGAGGCCAGGAAGGCCCCTACAGAGGAATTCCAGCTGGGCCGTTTCCTTCACTTCCTACAGTCGGGAGTGACTATGGGCTTAAAATTAGGGTCCATTAAGGTCCAGATTTCGGCCCTATCCATTTTCTTTCAAAAGGAACTGGCTTCTCTTCCTGAAGTTCAGACGTTTGTAAAGGGAGTGCTGCATATTCAACCCCCTTTTGTGCCACCAGTGGCACCTTGGGATCTTAACGTGGTGTTGAGTTTCCTGAAATCTCACTGATTTGAGCCACTTAAGGCCGTGGAGTTAAAATATCTCACGTGGAAAGTGGTCATGCTATTGGCCTTAGCTTCGGCTAGGCGGGTGTCAGAATTGGCGGCTTTGTCATGTAAAAGCCCCTATCTGGTTTTCCATATGGACAGGGCAGAATTACGGACTCGTCCGCAATTTCTGCCGAAGGTGGTGTCATCTTTTCATTTGAACCAACCTATTGTGGTGCCTGCGGCTACTCGTGACTTGGAGGATTCCAAGTTACTAGATGTAGTCAGGGCTTTGAAGATTTATGTAGCCAGAACGGCTGGAGTCAGGAAAACTGACTCGCTGTTTATCCTGTATGCATCCAACAAGCTGGGTGCTCCTGCTTCAAAGCAAACTATTGCTCGCTGGATCTGTAACACGATTCAGCAGGCTCATTCGGCGGCTGGATTGCCGCATCCAAAATCAGTAAAAGCCCATTCCACAAGGAAGGTGGGCTCTTCTTGGACGGCTGCCCGAGGGGTCTCGGCATTACAGCTTTGCCGAGCAGCTACTTGGTCGGGTTCAAACACTTTTGCAAAATTCTACAAGTTTGATACCCTGGCTGAGTAGGACCTTGTGTTTGCTCATTTGGTGCTGCAGAGTCATCCGCACTCTCCCGCCCATTTGGGAGCTTTGGTATAATCCCCATGGTCCTTACGGAGTCCCCAGCATCCACTAGGACGTTAGAGAAAATAAGATTTTACTCATGGTAAATCTATTTCTCGTAGTCCGTAGTGGATGCTTGGGTGCCCGTCCCAAGTGCGGACTTCTTCTGCAATACTTGTATATAGTTATTGCTTAAATAAGGGTTATGTTATGGTTGCATCAGGTTTGTCTGATGCTCTGTTGTTGTTCATACTGTTAACTGGGTAAGTTTATCACGAGTTATACGGTGTGATTGGTGTGGCTGGTATGAGTCTTACCCTGGATTCCAAAATCCTTTCCTTGTACTGTCAGCTCTTCCGGGCACAGTTTCTCTAACTGAGGTCTGGAGGAGGGACATAGAGGGAGGAGCCAGTGCACACCAGTATTCCTAATTATTTCTTAAAGTGCCCTGTCTCCTGCGGAGCCCGTCTATTCCCCATGGTCCTTACGGAGTCCCCAGCATCCACTACGGACTACGAGAAATAGATTTACCGATGAGTAAAATCTTATTTTTTGAACTAAAATCATTTTGGTCAAGGTTAAATTCATGTTCACCTAATTCACGCATAAAACAACCATGACAATTTCTAAGCGGTTTTTTTTTTTTTTGAGAAAAAATCATCATGTAAGTGGTTAAGACATGAAGTGAAATTCCCAGTACCGGAAGTGACATTTATGGGTCACAAACCGGAAGAAGACCCGGCCAGAAATGATGTTTGCGGGTCACTGGCCTTAAAATGTCACTGCCATCCACAACCCTTTAAAAGAGGGTCCAGGAGGGGGCAGCTCATCCTCAATTGCCCTGAAGAAGCCTTTACAGGGGAAACGCATTAGTGAGAGGAGCTTGGGTCCAGCAGGATTTGAAACCTGGACACCCCAGTTTTGCCGGCCATGTATACAGGTACTAGCTAATGGCAGTACCTTCATCTGTGGACCCTTATACTCCATATTTGGGTAAGTCCACATCAAAGAGCATAATCTTTTTTTGCTGTTGGGACTGTTATTATACAACTTATGGACAATTTTTACTGTTACAAAGAATATTTGTGTCCTTGCTTTACATATTGTGGATTTATCAAGTTGTGTTTTTTACATCATTATTTTTTAAATTATAAAAATAATAAATTTCAAATATTCATGAATTGTGATTTTTTTTTTTAACTCTTGCATTTTTAAATGTAATATTCTCTCTCTCTTCCCTTTCCCCTCCTCCCTCTGTAGTCGTGTTATATTGTGGAATGTTACAATATAAAACGGATCACTGATATTTTATCTTTCCCCCCCCCTAAATAAATATATTTTATAATTTATTTAAATGATATGCTAATTCTCGAATTAATAGAGGTTTTGCGCTGGGCTACCTATATATTTTGGGTCAACTGGCCATCAGGTGTGTACCCAGCCTTAAAATCAGAATCAGCCCCTTCATTGAAAATTTAGTCTAGCTGCTCTATTTTTTGCTGAAAACTTAATCTTAGTCGCAATCAGGACAAACCAGGAGACTGTGCTGATTTATTTGGTATGTGTCAGTTCTATATCTATACGTGACTGAATCTGTATATGAATCACAATAGAACTTGGAATGGGAAAAAAAAGCGTGACAGCTGCATCTTAGCACTTCATATACAGACTCGCTCATGCACAGATATACAAGTGTCATTGTATTCAGTGCAGTCTCCTGGTTGCGTATTAATCACAACGTAGTGTGACTAAGGTGCAAAAGAGATCCCTGACGCTAGCAGAGTCGCACGGCGACACGGACTGTTTGACGCGACTGTAGTAAAGATGTGTGAGGACACATGTAAATACACAGAAAAGCTTTTCATGTACATACATGTTACCTGCAATTTACTTACACCTTGTCCACATAAATTACCGTGTCTATAAAGCGTATACTAGGAGGAGGCCACTCTATGCTCTTTAATCACAGGAATTAAATTTGTAACCTCAATAACTACCCATAATCCTTTAGTATAAACTCTTTGGAATGAATAGTTCTTTCTATTCCGCCTCGTTTGGCTTGTGTAAATATTGTTGAAATACTATACAAGTTCACACTGCAAACTACAATGTATTAAAATATATTACTGTACCTGGTTACAAAAGTATTCCGCTTAAAAATGTCACTATATACAGAATTACTACACGTATACTCCTTTCAGACCGCCAGCTTCTAACACGGGTTATTTCACATGAGCACGCATAACCCGTGTTGCTGTGTGGTCTGAAAGGGCCCAGTTAGAATAATCCAGGTCGAGCGACCTGGTATTCCAACTCTGGTAGCGAGTAGGGTAGAACACGTTTTCAACCTGGCTCGCTGTGCTGTGTGAACGAGAGCCGGGTCAATGCAACCCGTTTGCCGCTCGCTTTGTGTGGACGGGCGGCACTTGGAGATCATGTAATTTCCAAGTGCCGCCCCCGCCGTGTCACCAGCGACATCACCAACCCGGCAATATGCCGGGTTGGGGAAGCAGCAAGGAAGGGGCGGGTCGCACCTGGAAGCCCCCATGTCAGGCTCCTCGGTGCGACCCACCTCTGGTGGTCTGAATTAAGTATTATTTTTATGAAGGAATTACAAGCACTATGAAAAGGCCCAAAATATATAATCTCCTGAACAGCAGGAATTAAACTACTGAACAAGAAAAATGGTACGACCACTTACCTCATCCAGTTAGCATTCTTTTCATCCCTGGCGTCTATGTACTCATGAGAATCTTTACCTTTAGTAATCTGCGGGATAATTGTTATGTCAATATAAATACAATGCATCCATTAACAAATTATTTAAAAATAGATATGTTTCATTGTAAATGTTAATTAAAAGCTCTGCTTATAAAAGTAATGCAGCAAGGGACCCAAAGTTTGTTTTTTGCCTCTGGAGCTCCCCTTCCTCCTTCTTCAGGTCTACTCCCGTATTCTCCAACTCTGTGACTGTGGATCATTTTCTCAAAAGGGTACATACAGATATAGCCACGCTCATGTGCACCCACATCTAGCTATGCCGAGCTGTGACATTTGCTGCTCCCATTCATGTGAATGGGGTGCGTGTGTATCTAAGTTGCGCACACGCTCCCCAGACATACACGCGGTCGCGTCTAACGAGGTGCGATCGCGGTTAGATGTAGCCGCAATGTAGCAGGAATCTGTGTGCCGCCTAGCGAGAAGCTGGGCTACTCAGTGATGTTACGCCGGCCTCTACAATCATCATTATTATTGCCACATGAACCATCCTCATGCTACAGTAGGTAGTATTCTCCATGAACAAGCAACAGAATCACATAGAGCGTTATCTACATGCCCTAGTCATTCCCATGAGACAGATCTCTTGCATGTTGCTGCCCCATTTCAACCCATTTCACGCCATGCATATAGCAATCCTGATAATCTCATTCACATCTCTCCAACAAACTCCTACCCCCTATCCTGTGCACTCTGGAATGCCAGATCTATTTGCAACAAATTGACCCCCACTCACGACCTCTTCATATCCAACTCCCTGCACCTCCTGGCCATTACTGAAACCTGGATTACACCCTATGACACCGCTTCTCCTGCTTCTCTCTCGGCTGGGGGCCTTACATTCTCACACACACCCCGACCTGGGGGTCGTCATGGGGGTGGTGTTGGGATCCTTTTACCCTCAAGCTACACATACCAACTTATACCTCCAGAACCATCTCTTACATTCTCTACATTTGAGGTCCATGCAATTCGCCTCTACCAACCCACTAATCTTCGAGTTGCTGTCATTTACCGTCCACCTGGCATTTCCTCTAAATTCCTCGACAACTTTGCTTCCTGGCTACCTCACTTCCTCTCTTCTGACATTCCCACCATTATCCTAGGTGATTTCAACATCCCTATCGATAACCCCACAAAACCACCTGCCTCTAAACTCCTTAACCTCACATCTTCACTTGGTCTCTCCCAGTGGACCAGCTCACCGTCCCATGTGAATGGGAGCTCACTGGATCTGGTTTTCACTCACCGCTGTGATATTTCTGATTTCTCCAATTCCCCTTTTCCCCTCTCTGACCACCACTTGCTCTCATTCAACTTATCTATCTCTGCTCCCCCATCTCTCCCTCCTAAGGCTACCATCACTAAGCGTAATATTGAGGCTATTGACACCTCATCCCTATCCTCCCTGTTTGACTCGCTTCTCTCTCCTCTTCTCTCTCTCACATGCCCTGAACAAGCCACATCTCTATACAATGCATCTCTTACTTCAGCCCTTGACTCTGTTGCTCCGCCAACCACTATTCACCCTCGCAGATCAACACCTCAACCCTGGCACACCAAATGCACCAGATATCTACAAAAATGCTCACGTACTGCCGAGCGACACTGGAGGAAATCACGCTCTCAAGCAGACTTCCTCCATTTCAAATTCATGCTCTCATCCTTCAGTGCTGCCCTTTCCCTTGCTAAACAATCATACTTCAAAATCCTCATCTCTACCCACTCTTCCAACCCCCGGCGCCTCTTTGCCACTTTTAACTCCCTCCTCTGCCCACCACCACCTCCTCTCCCTTCCTCATTGTCTGCTCTTGACTTTGCCACTTACTTCACATCCAAGATTGACTCCATACGTCAGGACATCACATCCCACCAGTCCAGCAACCAGCCACCACCCATCCTTTGCCACCCCTCCCCTACCCTCTTACCAACTCTGACATCTTTCTCCCTAGTATCTGGTGAGGAAGTCATGGCCCTCATACACTCCTCCCCCCCCACAACCTCCCCACTCGACCCTATCCCCTCCCACCTCCATCGCTACCTCTCTCCTTCTGCCTGTTCCCATCTTGCCCACCTTCTCAATCTCTCCCTCTCATCAGGCACTGTCCCCTCTGCCTTCAAGCATGCTCTTGTCTCCCCTATTCTTAAAAAACCTACCCTTGATCCTAACACTCTCTCCAACTATCGACCCATCTCTCTCCTCCCCTTTGCCTCCAAACTTCTTGAGCGTATTGTCTATAATCGCCTTACTTCCTTTCTTTCCTCTCACTCACTGCTTGACCCATACCAGTCTGGTTTCCGCTCTCTCCACTCCACTGAAACTGCCCTCACAAAAGTCTGCAATGACCTCCATGCCGCCAAATCTAAGGGCCACTACTCTCTGCTTATTCTTCTTGACCTCTCTGCTGCTTTTGACACTGTGGACCACCCTCTTCTTCTGCAAATCCTTCACTCTCTTGGTCTACGCGATACTGCCCTCTCCTGGTTGTCCTCCTACCTCTCTGATCGTTCCTTCTCTGTCTCCTCTCATGATGCTACCTCGCCCCCACTTCCACTAACTGTTGGTGTCCCCCAAGGTTCTGTTCTTGGGCCTCTCCTTTTCTCTCTCTATACGTCCTCTTTAGGTGAACTCATTAGTTCTTTTAATTTCCAGTATCACCTCTATGCTGATGACACTCAAATCTACCTCTCCTCCCCTGATCTCTCCATGGCTCTCCTCACTCGTGCCTCTAACTGTCTTTCTGCTATCTCTTCCTGGATGTCCCAGCGCTTTCTTAAACTCAACATGTCCAAGACTGAGCTGATCATCTTCCCACCCTCCCGCACAACCTCACCTCCCACAATCTCATTATCCATTGATGGCACGACTATCTCCTCTAGCCCCCAAGTACGCTGTCTTGGTGTAATCCTTGACTCCTCCCTCTCCTTCAAACCACACATTCAGCACCTCTCACAAACCTGTCATTTTCATCTCAAAAATATTTCCAGGATCAGACCTTTTCTCACCCAGGATGCCACTAAGATCATTATTCACTCACTGATTATTTCCAGACTGGACTACTGTAATCTCCTCCTAACTGGCCTCCCTGACAATTACCTCTCTCCACTCCAGTCTATCCTCAATGCTGCTGCTCGGCTCATCTCCCTCACCAAACGCACTACATCCACCTCCCCTCTCCTACAAGCCCTTCACTGGCTTCCCTTCCCCTTCAGAATCCAATTCAAACTTCTCACACTCACTTACAAAGCTCTCACCCACTCCTCTCCCATCTACATCTCTGACCTTATCTCCCTTTACTCTCCCACCCGTCCTCTTCGCTCTGCTAATGCACGCCGGCTCTCCTGTCTCCTGATTACTTCCTCCCACTCCTATCTCCAAGATTTTTCACGTGCTGCTCCCTTCCTTTGGAATTCTTTACCTCTCCCCCTCAGACTCTCCACCTCTCTACAAAACTTCAAACGGGCTCTCAAGACCCATTTCTTTACCAAACCCAGCCAAATCTCATCCTAACCCTCTGTTCCATGCTCTCTATGTACCCCATCTGTGTCACCCCTGTCTGTCTACCCCTCCCCTTAGAATGTAAGCTCTCACGAGTAGGGCCCTCTTCCCTCATGTGCTTATCCTTTTCTTACTTTAATAATTCTCAACTGCCCAAATCACACAGTTTTTGGGCCACCTGGAACTTATCTCTGTCATTTACTGGTGTAGTTATGCTTAGTTACCCTGTACTTGTCCAAAAATGATTTCAACTGTAAGTCACTATTTTGATTATGTGCATATGTACTCTGTAATTGGGCGCTGCGGAACCCTTGTGGCGCCATATAAATAAACGATAATAATAATAATAATAATAATAATGCATGATCCATCTGCCTGGCGTCTGAGGAGAGATCCATCTAAACTGAGTCACGCCCTAAATGACAAATTGTAACGATAATCGCTCAGTGTGTACGATACCAAACGATAATCGGGCATTTTCTAAAAAATGTACACAAAGGAAAAAAGAAATCGTTCAGACTAGTTTATTAAATCCATAATTTAGAATTTATTTAACCAACCTCCAACCAGTTAATAGCATTGTAAATAATTTGAGAGTATGGGAAAAGCTTCCAACTTTCCATTCATTTGAACAATTTGCCTGTCACTTAAGTATGCGAACACTGAACACCTACTCTACTTGTGTATGCTAAAAATAATAATAATAATAATAATAATAATAATAACAATAATAATAATAATAATAATAATGTGTTCTCCCCAGATATTTCTCAAAGCCGGATGGCACCATGAGGCAGCCCAGGGTGGGGTGCTGTGGTTGGACTGAACCCAATCACAGGAGGCAAGCAGCAACCCCGAGAATTCCACCCACTGCCCTGTGGTCTCCGGGCAGGGGAAGCTATGAGTTTACAATACCAGTACAGCCTTAAGTGCAGGTTGGTCTGGAACTGATGTAGAGGTAGCGGCCGGTATTTTCCCTCCACAAAGGGACGGCTCCGCTCAGTAAGCACATCCACTGTCTATGGCGCCCCCCACTGGCCAGCTCATGCTGAAAGCTGGGCTGGCCCCGGGTGGTGTAAGAATATGCTGGATGAAGCACCCATCAAAGAGGCCACAGGGAGAACACTAATTACGGTAATAATAAAAACATTGTTGATATGTCCTATTGGTATGAAATCTAGGAGGTTACCAATAGGCACCAGCAGAATTGTGAAATGGAGTTTAGTCCACAGAATGATCGTTAACCAGGCTTGCAGGGTTATTGTGGAAACAGAAGTTATAGCGGTAGAAGTGGCATAGCCATATGGCACAGTGGTAACAGCAGTAACAGATGCTCACACCCTTGAGAAGCTAGGTGCTGCACGTCCATGCAGCACTGCCACACTCATCACAGTGAAGATGACGGAGTCGTGCATGTGCAGTAACACTCCGGTGGCCATCTTGGTAAAGGAGTCCATAGGTTTGTGTAGGGTTCTCCCCCATTTTTTAACCAGAATTGGGGCTTTAGCCTACTGATTTTACCCACAAAACCAAGGTAAAACCTAAATGGGGTCCCTGCTGATTTCGGGGTAAGCAGCACTTGGCTTTGTCAACCTAGGCTGGTGGAAACATAGGAGGGATCCACCCACTGTGATTCCTGCCAGCCTCAGGCCAGTTGGCACAAGCAGGGCTGAATTATACCCTTTTTCCACCTGAGTACCGGGTCAGATCTGGGGTGTTTTATCACGGCTACAACCCGTGTCGGCCCTGCCGTTTCCACTGCACTTCGACACGGGTTATTCCCGAATAGGATCTGTTTCCACTTATCCCGGGTAAGCTTTGTAAAAGCCTATCGATGTCACTCGTTACTCGCTTCTGAAACACGGGTAATGACCGTTTCCACTGCACAGTTACCTAGGTCATTACCGTATTCAACCCAGGTAGCTACCCGGGTAGGATTCCAGGGTCACTCAACCCGTGTTGAGCCGTTTCCACTTACTAGTAAAAACTAGTGATGAGCGGGTTTGGTTCCTCGGGATCCGAACCCGCCCAAACTTCACATTTTTTTGCATGGTTCCGAGCAGACTCGGATCCTCCCGCCTTGCTTGGTTAACCCGAGCGCGCCCGAACGTCATCATCCTGCGGTCGGATTCTCGCAAGATTCGTATTCTATATAAGGAGCCGCGTGTCGCCGCCATTTTTCACTCGTGCATTGGAGATGATCGTGAGAGGATGTGGCTGGCGTCCTCTCAGTTTCTATGTTCAGTGTGCTGCAAATATCTGTGCTCAGTGTGCTGCAAATATCTGTGCTCAGTGTGCTGCAAATATCTACGTTCTGTGCCTGAAAAACGCTCCATATCTGTGCTGAGTGTGCTAATTGCTTTATTGTGGGGACTGGGGACCAGCAGTATTATATAGTAGGAGGACAGTGCAGAGTTTTGCTGACCAGTGATCACCAGTATTATACGTTCTCTGCCTGAAAAACGCTCCATATCTGTGCTCAGTGTGCTGCAAATATCTGTGCTCACACTGCTTTATTGTGGGGACTGGGGACCACCAGTATTATATAGAAGGAGTACAGTGCAGAGTTTTGCTGACCAGTGACCACCAGTATTATACGTTCTCTGCCTGAAAAACGCTCCATATCTGTGCTCAGCGTGCTGCAAATATCTGTGCTCACACTGCTTTATTGTGGGGACTGGGGACCACCAGTATTATATAGGAGGAGTACAGTGCAGAGTTTTGCTGACCAGTGACCAGTGACCACCAGTATTAGACGTTCTCTGCCTGAAAAAAGCTCCATATCTGTGCTGCATTGTAGTATATATAGTAGGAGTACAGTGCATAATTTTGCTGACCAGTATATAATATATAGCAGTACGGTACAGTAGGCCACTGCTCTACCTACCTCTGTGTCGTCAATTATACTATCCATCCATACCTCTGGTGCATTTAAGTTTTGCACAGTATATATATAGTAGTAGGACAGTGCATAATTTTGCTGACCACCAGTATATAATATATAGCAGTACGGTACAGTAGGCCACTGCTCTACCTACCTCTGTGTCGTCAAGTATACTATCCATCCATACCTGTGGTGCATTTCAATTGTGCGCAGTATATATAGTAGTAGGCCATTGCTATTGATATATTACTTGCATATAATTCCACACATTAAAAAATGGAGAACAAAAATGTGGAGGGTAAAATAGGGAAAGATCAAGATCCCGTTCCACCTTGTGCTGAAGCTGCTGCCACTAGTCATGGCCGAGACGATAAAATGCCATCAACGTCGTCTGCCAAGGCTGATGCCCAATGTCATAGTAGAGAGCATGTAAAATCCAAAAAACAAAAGTTCATTAAAATGACCCAAAAATCTAAATTAAAAGCGTCTGATGAGAAGCGTAAACGGCTGAGGTCCTGGCCTATGTTCATGGCCTATGTTCATGGCTAGTGGTTCAGATTCACTTGAGGATGGAAGCACTCATCCTCTCGCTAGAAAACTGCAGTGCCACTCCTAGATGGGCCAGGTGTTTGTGTCGGCCACTTGGGTCGCTTAGCTTAGCCATCCAGCGACCTTGGTGCACCTCTTTTTTTTCTTTGCATCATGTGCTGTTTGGGGACTATTTTTTGAAGTGCCATCCTGTCTGACACTGCAGTGCCACTCCTAGATGGGCCAGGTGTTTGTGTCTGCCACTTGTGTCACTTAGCTTAGCCATCCAGCGACCTTGGTGCACCTCTTTTTTTCTTTGCATCCATGTGCTGTTTGGGGACTATTTTTTTGAAGTGCCATCCTGTCTGACACTGCAGTGCCACTCCTAGATGGGCCAGGTGTTTGTGTCGGCCACTTGGGTCGCTTAGCTTAGTCACACAGCTACCTCATTGCGCCTCTTTTTTTCTTTGCATCATGTGCTGTTTGGGGACAATTTCTTTATTCTGCCATCCTGCCTGACACTGCAGTGCCACTCCTAGATGGGCCAGGTGTTTGTGTCGGCCACTTGGGTCGCTTAGCTTAGCCATCCAGCGACCTTGGTGCACCTCTTTTTTTCTTTGCATCATGTGCTGTTTGGGGACTCCTTCTCTTCATAGACTGTGGGTAGGCTGGGCTTATCACGCCTTTAACACATCAACGTCATAAGGGGTTTTGATACTCATTAAGAAGCTTCTTTTGTGTTTAAATTCAGTTCATCCAGATGGACGACATATGTTTATAGACTGCAAAATTCAATCCATGCCTTTATTTATTTTAGCTGTATATATCCCTCCTTCCCTTTACTATGAAGTACTGAAGCGTGCTGCTAAGTTTGTGGCCCAGTCTCCTGGTACTCCTGTCATATGCCACGTGTCCATCCATGGACACGTGGCATGAAACCTCCATTGTGCACAAAGGAGTAGATCGGGATTTGCTAACTATATAGTCTAGGATTGGTGGACTCTTGGAGGGTAAAAGCATCCGGATGTACAACAGCTCTCCTGTTTCTCTGCATCCATTCATTCCTTTTCTAGAATTGATTTGGCCCTGGTTTCCCTTAGTTTAATTCCCCATCTTTGCAATATCATATTCAAGGTTAGAGGGGGTGTCAGACCACTCTCCTCTCAAGATGTCTCTTGAAGTGGATCAGCTGGAAGCCTGGCATATTGGCCAGAAATCTATGCGTCTGCATGTGAAAGCTCATCTTGCCCACTGTTACTTACAGACATCAACATTAGTGTATGGTATAGCACTCATCTCCATACTGGGTTTAATAGATCTGCTAGAAACAGGCGTCATATCTCTGCACAATACGACAACGCACAGAAGTACATATAATACACAGAACATGGGGGCGTGGCCTGGCCTGTGAGCTGTGAGGAGGTGATCTCGAGGAGCTCCTGCCAGCCCTGATCTTTTTAATACAATAAAACTGTTTTAGGGAGTCCTTAACCCCTCTAATATATATTACTGCATACCTCTATCATCTGGGACCAGAGGGTCTGGGTTGCGGAGCCGAGGAGCCCTTTTAAGGGTTCCTGCAGGTTGCGGCCCTCCCCTCCATAGAGAGCCGGGGACTACAGTCTGTGCTCCCCCCAGCCGGAAGTGCGGGTCGATCGGCGGCGGAGCTCGGGAGGGACGACTTCTCCCGAGCATATCAGTGCTTGCCCTGTGCCTGGCTGGCCTGCCGCGAGATCCCCCTGCTGCCTGCGCTGCACGGAGCGGAGACTCGGCGCACGGAGCGGGGACCCGCTACGGAGCGGGGACCCGCTACTCAGCGCGGACGCGTCTCCCGCCCGCCGCCCGCCGGAAGCTGGGAGCCCGCACACAAAGCTCCTCTCCCCCCCTTGACTGTGAGCCGCCTTCTTGCCGGCGGCTTCACTCACCCTCCCCACCAACGATCCGGCTTGCTCCTGGTGCCTCTGTTGTGGAGACCTGGCTCAGGGGACTGGCGGCACCATTTTGGTTGTGGGCAATCCGCCCACACTACAGAAAATAAAAATAAACGGGCTGTGGGGATTCGGGGCCCTGATCCCTTACACCCCCCCCCCCACACTGCCTTGGGGGCGTGGCCTGGTGACCGACTTGACGGGTGGCGCTTCCCACTGGCTCCCAGGGACCTGGGAGTTCTTGATTTGCTCCGCCTGCACTGCGGACGCTAGCTGAACAGGGAGACCCTGCCAAAACCGGGCCAGGAGCCTCAGAACCCGGGCGGTGACTATCTTGGACCGCGAGTGTCCGAAAAAAAAAAAAAAAAGCAGCGGTGCTCCGGTAGTGGGGTCCCTCAGGACCCAGGTGAGCCTCACCCGCCGCCCCGACCTGCATGACCAGAGAGCCTACGCCCGCTGCTTTCCATCATACTCTCCGCGTTTGCAGAGACCCTCTAACCTCTATATTTTTTCTACTTGCTGTCTGGCGCATAAACACCGCCATGCACTGCCCTGGACTTTTGTTCTCTACTACTCTACCAAGGGGCACTTGATGGCAATCTGATACCAGGCCACGGGGGGATGACCGCCTCCTAAGAGCCATGTTGCCGAACGTATCCTGCTGATCCTGACACATCTTGAGCTACTTGCAAACAACCTCCACACTGCCCCTCTCTAGAATATGAGACGTGCCTCGAAATCCTCTAGACGGAGCAAAAACAACCAACCACGGAAAGTCACGAGGTCTCAAGCAGACCTGAGGCCCTTCCTCCATCCCACGATTTCCCCACAGATGGAGAGCCGTTCCTCTCCCCACTCCCAGACCTCCCCCTCTGCTTCTCCGACTTCGAATCCAGCTGACGAGATGGCTGACCCCTCGGTAGCTAGTAGTCGCGAACTCCGGGATATCCTAACCTTCATGAGGTCCCTTCCCACAAAACAAGACCTGCAAGACACTATCAGGAACGAGCTCGCTTCCATCAAAAGCGACATTTCCCACCTATCCGACCGAGTGGTTACTCTAGAGGAAGACCAAGTAGCCAGTGCTTCCTGTATGTCCCAGCTGAGGGATTCTGTCCTCGCTCAATCCAAAGAAATCCGGGCTTTACAGTCCAGAATGACTGATATCGACAACAGGGGCAGACGGAACAACATCAGAGTCCGTGGTTCCCCCGAGGAGGTTTCCCAGTCTGGTCTAGTAGATGCCCTGTCCAAGATATTTAACGAACTCTTGGGAGCAAATTTGGATAATGTCATCACCTTCGACAGAGCCCACAGAGCCCTTAGACCGAGGGGCCTAGCCACTGACCGACCTCGTGACGTCATATGCCGACTCCATTACTTCGCCCAAAAGGAGGAGATCATGTTCAAAGCCAGGCAACTTGATAGTATCGACTTCAATGGCTGCACTATAAGCCTCTACCAAGACCTTTCCTGGTACACACTACAGCAGCGGAAATCCCTGAAACCCCTGACAGATGAGCTGCGGAAACGTCAACTTCGCTACCGTTGGGGATTTCCATTTCACATTCAAGTCTGCTCCTCCGGGAAATGGTACACCCTATCTTCCCACACAGGCCTGACTCCGTTTTGCACCTCCCTAGGCCTTCCTCCATTGTCCATTCCAGACTGGGAGTTTCCTCTTCCGGATATACCCCCTCATAACCGGGCTTCCAACGAGCAACCATGGCAAGAGGTTCGAGGTACTTGGAAGAGACCCCAGTCTAATACATCTCCTTCCAAAACCGATTAGCTATAATGGACCCATTTGACTGATATTGTTATTCCCCTCCCACAGGCTTGCTTGCTGTTAATGCATTGTTAGAGGGTAATTTTTTCCTCTCATAGGGTCCACAACCAAGTTACATATCGATCCCTAGTTATTTACAGAGGTTTTTGATAGATGGTTAATATTCATGATTAGGCTGACCGGCAGGGGGAGGGGGCGGAGGCTTTGGCTGCTGCCCTTAACCCCCCCCCCCCCCTCTGGCCATCTCCCTTCTTATTTCTTTCTCCCCCCCCCTTTTCACTGTGTCAGTTTAAATATGTTATTGCAGTTATCATGGTTCGGGTTGCGACCCATCCCCCATTCCCCCATACAACACCCGCCTCTGGCTACATGCCGGTAGGGAGACTGACGAGATTACGGTTCAGTCTTTCTCCTGCGGGTCTTTTGCTGATGTTATTACATTGTTTTTGTATTTCTTTCTCTTTTATCTCTTTTTCCATGCTTGCTCTTCCTTCTCTCTTTTCCCCCTCCTTCCACTTCAAGGTTTCCAGGAAAATGTTCTACTTCAACCCACCATGAGTTCCCCAGGGAAGATTAAAGTGCTGTCCCTTAATGCACGAGGTCTCAACTCACCGGAGAAGAGATCTAGCCTTTTACGTCTGTTAAGATCTGAGAGAACAGATGTTGCATTAGTGCAGGAGACCCATTTCAAGGTTGGAATCCGTAATCCCTCCATCACCAATCGCTATTTCCCAGTAGCGTTTTACAGTAACACCCCAGGCAGCAAATCCAAAGGGGTGGCTATTGTTTTCTCCAGAGACTTACGTATCTCAGACGTTGTTATACACAGAGTAGTACCGGGAAGGTTCCTTGTTTTGACCTGTAAGATCTCTGAGCAAATATTTACTTTTGCGGTGATTTACGCCCCAAACCAGGCCCAGCTATCCTTCTTTAACTCCTACCTCCCGAAATTAGATTCTCTGTTACAAGGTATCACGGTTGTAGGTGGTGACTTTAACTGGACATTAGACCCCAATACCGACACCTCAACTCAAGCCTCCAGATTTGTGGCATCTAAATACCGCCGTGTTAAACACCTACTTCACACACGGCAACTGGCCGACTCTTGGAGAACCCTTAATCCCTCAGGACGCGACTACTCCTTTTATTCACACCCTCATAAGGTTTATTCCCGCATTGACTACTTATTCCTTAGCCATAGACACCTCCCACTTCTTATAGATGCCACCATTGGCTCTATCACATGGTCTGACCATGCCCCGGTGACTTTGACCTTGACCCTCCCTCACGGCTCTCATAAACAATGGACCTGGAGACTCAATGAGTCTCTTCTATATGACACACTCTGTAAAGAAACCTTAGACAAGACTCTAGACGACTACATTGCCACAAACGTCACGGATGATGTCTCCCACCTGACCGTGTGGGAGGCGCATAAATGTGTCCTTCGCGGCAAGCTGATACAACTGGGCACCCACAAAAAGAAACAGAGGCAGGCCCTGATCTTAGGCCTTTTACATAAAATCCACACCCTTGAGACATCCCACAAAGTATCACTGTCAGATGTGACCCTAGTAGAGCTATCAGAAGCTCGCTCCCAGCTGAATAAACTTCTCTCTAACAATATAATTCACTCCATCCGTAAATGTAAACAGAAGTATTACCAGTGGGGCAATAAACCTGGTCGAGTCCTGGCTCATGCTATACAAGCCCAACACTCGGCTTCATTTATTGGCTCGGTGAAAGACGCCAGAGGGACCCCCAAATTTAAATCACCTGAGATTGGGGCTTGCTTCGCACAATTCTACACCTTGCTCTACAATCTAGAGAACGCTTCCCCTGCTGTAGATCCCCTCCTTTTACACCAAAAAATAAGAGACTATCTAAAGTCCATCGATTACCCTGTTCTCCCAACCTCGGAGCTAAATATACTGGAAGCTCCTTTCACCACCCAAGAGTTAAACCGGGCCATCTCCTCTATGAAGTCGGGGAAAAGTCCAGGCCCTGACGGCTTCACTATAGCATACTACAAGGTGTTTAAAGATAAATTGTTCCCTCTCCTTCTCCGTGCATTCAACTCAATTACATCTGGCTCCCACTTCTCCCGTGACTCATTGGAGGCCCACGTGTTGGTTATACCGCAACAGGGCAAAGATCCTTTGGCCTGCTCCAGCTACAGACCCATCTCCCTTCTCAACGTAGATCTTAAAATTTATGCAAAGATTCTGGCGAACAGACTTAACGTGCTGATCCCTCTCCTAGTCCATAGTGACCAGGTAGGTTTTGTCTTGGGCCGAGAGGCCAAAGACAACACTACCAAAATTCTCAACCTCATTCACCTAGCTTCCCACAGTACTACCCCTACCATCCTACTCTCCACTGACGCCGAAAAGGCATTTGATAGGGTCAGTTGGAAATTTATGGAAACCATCTTGGAGCACATAGGCTTAGGTCATAATGCACTCACCTGGATAATGGCCCTATATGACTCCCCGACGGCAAGGGTTCGCGTAAACGGCACCCTGTCAGACCCATTCCCCATAAGCAACGGCACCAGACAGGGCTGCCCACTATCTCCTTTGATCTTCGTGCTATGTATTGAGGCATTAGCCAGGTCCATTCGGGCAAATCAGGCTATCAAAGGTTTCACCGTAGGTGATAGTGAATATAAGCTCGCCTTGTTTGCCGACGACCTCCTGGCCATAATTTCACATCCCACTGACTCCCTCCCACACCTAATGAAAGAACTTGATCTATTTGGACATCTTTCCAACTTTAAAATTAATTATAATAAATCTAGTGCCCTTAACATTTCTGCTCCTGTAGACTCCGTCGCAGCCCTTAAACGCTCTTTTCCTTTCGCGTGGCAATCTTCCCACATAACATACCTCGGTGTTAAATTGAGCGCCAACGAATCCCAATTGTTCTCTTTAAATTACTTACCCCTACTACACACGATTCGGAATGACTACTCCAGATGGAACATGAAACTTTTATCCTGGTTCGGAAGAATAAATGTAGTTAAGATGAACACCCTCCCTAAATTATTATATTTGATGCAGACCCTTCCGATCCGCATCCCGGAGACCTGGTTTCGATCAATCTCACTCTTGATTCGACAATTTGTCTGGCAACGTAGGAGACCTGGGATTCGTAGCTCCCAATTGACAAAGCCGATTGTAAGTGGCGGCCTTAAGCTTCCTGACATAAAAAATTATTACCATGCCATCCTTTTGAATAGAATCATAGATTGGACAAGATACCGCAAACTTAAACAATGGGTGAAGTTGGAGGGCCTATACATACAACAATTCCCAGAAATATTTCCCTGGCTCCCCTCCCTCCCCAAACTGCTCCTCCCCCACCCCACCATTACTCCTACACTTACTACGTGGAAATCATTGCGCACATTACCTTATATCTCTTCTAAATTCAGCCCCCTGACGTCCTTTCTGGCCAACCCTGAATTTGCACCGGGAATCAACCCAGCCCACTTTTCACATTGGGCTTCAGCAGGTTTGTTCAGGGTTGGCCAGATGGTGTCATCAACTGGAGTCAAACAATTCTCAGAACTCAAGGCGAAGTGGGACATCCCCCAACAGGACTTTTGGAAATTCCTGCAAATAAGACATTTCCTAATATCCAACTCTAGACTCCAAAACGCCGCCAGAGAGATGACCCTTTTTGAGAAACTTTGCGTTGCCGTACATGACCCAACCCACACTATTTCCGCGCTTTACAAAATTGCCTGCCACTCCCAACCTACAGACACTCCATCTTTTGCTGTGGCATGGGAAAGAGACCTGGGCATCTCTCTGTCGTGTAGAGATTGGGAAAAAATATGCTTAAAAACCCATACAAGCTCTGTCTGTGTCCAAGTAAGAGAGACTCAATATAAAGTTATGACAAGATGGTACAGACACCCCTCCCTCCTCCATGCTATGTACCCATCCTCGTCGGCTCTATGTTGGCGATGCTCCTCCTCATCTGGCACTCTTTTACATATCTGGTGGACATGCTCACTAATCCAACCCTTTTGGCAGGAAGTTATACGCATCTCTCAGATCATTCTTAAGACCCAAACCCCTCATGACCCAGCTTTCTGGCTTATCAACCACTCTACAATCCCAATATCTCAACACAAACACTCCCTGCTACGACACTTAAGCAATGCAGCACGTGCGGCTATCCCGGCTAGATGGAGATCCCACAACCCTCCTACGTGTCGTACATGGTTCACTAAATTGAATTATTTTATGAGAATGGAAGACTTATTCCTCACATCGATAGGCAAATCTCGTGAATTCGAATCTACATGGTCCCCCTGGTTGGAATACAAAACCTCCCAGGCTTACTTAGCCACTCCCCTGGATGATAACTGAAATCTTAATTCTCTACATTCCATTGACTTGTTAAGTGGTAACCCCCCCCCCCCCCACCCCAACTTCTACAACCCCATCTTTCCTTTTCTTACCCTCTCCCTCTCCTACTTCTCACTTCTCTCTATTTCTATCTTATTGCCCTCGGGCGCTCCTATTCTTTTACTCTCTTATTCAATTAATCTATATAAGCACTGCATATGAAAACACTTTTACCTAAGGTAGAACAACTCCATTTTCTATATTACTTGGTATATTCTACCCCTATTGCATCCATCCATCACCGTGGAGTTGAATACCCTCCCTTTGACATCTGTACGACTAGACTTGTAATTATTATTGTACACTGTTGATATGGATGTTTTTCTACCTGTATATATATGGGTGTTTCCCCCTTCTTCTGTTTATACATTGAAAATCCTTAATAAAAACCTGATTAAACAAAAAAATAATGAGAATTTACTTACCGATAATTCTATTTCTCGTAGTCCGTAGTGGATGCTGGGGACTCCGTCAGGACCATGGGGAATAGCGGCTCCGCAGGAGACAGGGCACAAAAATAAAGCTTTAGGATCAGGTGGTGTGTACTGGCTCCTCCCCCTATGACCCTCCTCCAAGCCTCAGTTAGGATACTGTGCCCGGACGAGCGTACACAATAAGGAAGGATATTGAATCCCGGGTAAGACTCATACCAGCCACACCAATCACACCGTATAACTTGTGATCTGAACCCAGTTAACAGTATGACAAACGTAGGAGCCTCTGAACAGACGGCTCACAACAATAACAACCCGAATTTGTTTGTAACAATAACTATGTACAAGTATTGCAGACAATCCGCACTTGGGATGGGCGCCCAGCATCCACTACGGACTACGAGAAATAGAATTATCGGTAAGTAAATTCCCATTTTCTCTAACGTCCTAAGTGGATGCTGGGGACTCCGTCAGGACCATGGGGATTATACCAAAGCTCCCAAACGGGCGGGAGAGTGCGGATGACTCTGCAGCACCGAATGAGAGAACTCAAGGTCCTCCTCAGCCAGGGTATCAAATTTGTAGAATTTTGCAAACGTGTTTGCCCCTGACCAAGTAGCAGCTCGGCAGAGTTGTAATGCCGAAACCCCCCGGGCAGCCGCCCAGGATGAGCCCACTTTCCTTGTGGAATGGGCCTTGACAGATTTAGGTTGTGGCAAGCCTGCCACAGAATGTGCAAGTTGAATTGTGCTACAAATCCAACGAGCAATCGTCTGCTTAGAAGCAGGAGCACCCATCTTGTTGGGTGCATACAATATAAACAGTGAGTCAGATTTCCTGACTCCCGCCGTTCTTGAAATATATATTTTCAATGCCCGGACCACGTCCAATAACTTGGAATCCTCCAAATCGTTAGTAGCCGCAGGCACCACAATAGGCTGGTTCAGGTGAAACGCTGACACCACCTTAGGCAGAAAATGAGGACGCGTCCGCAATTCTGCCCTGTCCGAATGGAAAATCAGATATGGGCTCTTATATGATAAAGCCGCCAATTCTGATACTCTCCTGGCTGAAGCCAGGGCTAGTAGCATGGTTACTTTCCATGTAAGATATTTCAAATCTACCGATTTGAGTGGCTCAAACCAATGTGATTTGAGAAAATCCAAAACTACATTAAGGTTCCACGGAGCCACTGGGGGCACCACCGGGGGCTGTATATGTAGTACTCCTTTCACAAAAGTCTGGACTTCAGGAACTGAAGCCAATTCTTACTGGAAGAAAATCGACAGGGCCGAAATTTGAACCTTAATGGACCCCAATTTGAGGCCCATAGACAATCCTGTTTGCAGGAAATGTAGGAATCGACCCAGTTGAAATTCCTCCGTGGGGCCTTCCTGGCCTCACACCACGCAACATATTTTCTCCAAATGCGGTGATAATGTTGTGCAGTCACCTCCTTCCTGGCTTTTACCAGTGTAGGAATGACCTCTTCCGGAATGCCTTTTTCCCTTAGAATTTGGCGTTCAACCGCCATGCCGTCAAACGCAGCCGCGGTAAGTCTTGGAACAGACAGGGTCCTTGCTGGAGCAGGTCCCTTCTTAGAGGTAGAGGCCATGGGTCCTCCGTGAGCATCTCTTGAAGTTCCGGGTACCAAGTCCTTCTTGGCCAATCCGGAGCCACGAGTATAGTTCTCACTCCTCTCCGTCTTATAATTCTCAATACCTTGGGTATGAGAGGCAGAGGAGGGAACACATACACTGACTGGTACACCCACGGTGTTACCAGAGCGTCCACAGCTATTGCCTGAGGGTCTCTTGACCTGGCGCAATACCTGTCTAGTTTTTTGTTGAGGCGGGACGCCATCATATCCACCATTGGTTTTTCCCAACGGTTTACAATCATGTGGAAGACTTCTGGATGAAGTCCCCACTCTCCCGGGTGTAGATCGTGTCTGCTGAGGAAGTCTGCTTCCCAGTTGTCCACTCCCGGAATGAATACTGCTGACAGTGCTATCACATGATTTTCCGCCCAGCGAAGAATCCTTGCAGCTTCTGCCATTGCTGTCCTGCTTCTTGTGCCGCCCTGTCTGTTTACGTGGGCGACTGCCGTGATGTTGTCCGACTGGATCAACACCGGCTGACCCTGAAGCAGGGGTTTTGCCAGACTTAGAGCATTGTAAATCGCTCTTAGCTCCAGTATATTTATGTGAAGAGACATCTCCAGGCTTGACCATACTCCCTGGAAGTTTCTTCCCTGTGTGACCGCTCCCCAGCCTCTCAGACTGGCATCCGTGGTCACCAGGACCCAGTCCTGTATGCCGAATCTGCGGCCCTCTAACAGATGAGCACTCTGCAACCACCACAGAAGAGACACCCTTGTCCGTGGCGATAAGGTTATCCGCTGATGCATCTGCAGATGTGATCCGGACCATTTGTCCAGCAGATCCCACTGAAAAGTTCGTGCGTGGAATCTGCCGAATGGAATCGCTTCGTAAGAAGCCACCATCTTTCCCAGGACTCTTGTGCATTGATGCACAGACACTTTCCCTGGTTTTAGGAGGTTCCTGACAAGTTCGGATAACTCCCTGGCTTTCTCCTCCGGAAGAAACACCTTTTTCTGAACCGTGTCCAGAATCATTCCCAGGAACAGCAGACGTGTCGTCGGGGTCAACTGAGATTTTGGAAAATTCAGAATCCACCCGTGTTGTTGCAGCACTAGTTGGGTTAGTGCTACTCCGTCCTCCAGCTGTTCTCTGGACCTTGCCCTTATCAGGAGATCGTCCAAGTAAGGGATAATTAATACGCCTCTTCTTCGCAGAAGAATCATCATTTCGGCCATTACCTTGGTAAAGACCCGAGGTGCCGTGGACAATCCAAACGGCAGCGTCTGAAACTGATAATGACAGTTTTGCACCACGAACCTGAGGTACCCTTGATGTGAAGGGCAAATTGGGACATGCAGGTAAGCATCCTTTATGTCCAGGGACACCATAAAGTCCCCCTCTTCCAGATTCGCTATCACTGCTCTGAGTGACTCCATCTTGAACTTGAATTTTTGTATGTACAGGTTCAAAGATTTCAGATTTAGAATAGGTCTTACCGAGCCGTCCGGCTTCGGTACCACAAATAGCGTGGAATAATACCCCTTTCCCTGTTGTAGGAGGGGTACCTTGACTATCACCTGCTGAGAAAACAGCTTGTGAATGGCTTCCAATACCGTCGCCCTGTCTGAGGGAGACGTTGGCAAAGCAGACTTTAGGAACTGGCGAGGGGGAGACTTCTCGAATTCCAACCTGTAACCCTGAGATACTACCTGCAGAATCCAGGGGTCCACCTGTGAGCAAGCCCACTGTGCGCTGAAATTCTTGAGTCGACCCCCCACCGCTCCTGAGTCCGCTTGTAAGGCCCCAGCGTCATGCTGAGGGCTTTGCAGAACCCTGGGAGGGCTTCTGTTCCTGGGCAAGGGCTGCTTGCTGCCCTCTCTTACCCCTTCCTCTGCCCCGAGGCAGATATGACTGTCCTTTTGTCCGCTTGTTCTTATAGGACCGAAAGGACTGCGGCTGAAAAGACGGTGTCTTTTTCTGTTGGGAGGGGGTCTGAGGTAAAAAGGTGGATTTTCCGGCAGTTGCCGTGGCCACCAGATCCAATAGACCGACGCCAAATAATTCCTCCCCTTTATACGGCAATACTTCCATATGTCGTTTGGAATCCGCATCACCTGACCACTGTCGCGTCCATAAACTCCTTCTGGCAGATATGGACATCGCATTTACTCTCGATGCCAGAGTGCAAATATCTCTCTGAGCATCTCGCATATAAAGGAAAGCATCCTTTAGTTGTTCTATAGTCAATAAAATACTGTCCCTATCCAGGGTATCAATATTTTCAGTCAGGGAGTCTAACCAGACGACCCCAGCACTGCACATCCAGGCTGAGGCGATGGCTGGTCGCAGTATAACACCAGTATGTGTGTATATACTTTTTAGGGTAGTTTCCAGTCTCCTATCAGCTGGATCCTTGAGGGCGGCCGTATCAGGAGACGGTAACGCCATTTGTTTTGATAAGCGTGTGAGCGCCTTATCCACCCTAGGGGGTGTTTCCCAGCGCGCCCTAACCTCTGGCGGGAAAGGGTATAATGCTAATAACTTTTTTGAAATTAGCACTTTTCTATCTGGGTTAACCCACGCTTCATCACATACATCATTTAATTCCTCTGATTCAGGAAAAACTACAGGTAGTTTTTTCACCCCCCACATAATACCCCTTTTTGTGGTACTTGCAGTATCAGAGATATGCAAAGCCTCCTTCATTGCCGTGATCATATAACGTGTGGCCCTACTTGAAAATACGTTTGTTTCATCACCGTCGACACTAGATTCAGTGTCTGTGTCTGGGTCTGTGTCGACTGACTGAGGTAAAGGGCGCTTTACAGCCCCTGACGGTGTCTGAGACGCCTGGGCAGGTACTAACTGGTTTGCCGGCCGTCTCATGTCGTCAACTGATTTTTGTAATGTGCTGACATTATCACGTAATTCCATAAACAAAGCCATCCATTCCGGTGTCGACTCCCTGGGGGGTGACATCACCATTACCGGCAATTGCTCTGCCTCCACACCAACATCGTCCTCATACATGTCGACACACACGTACCGACACACAGCAGACACACAGGGAATGCTCTTATCGAAGACAGGACCCCACTAGCCCTTTGGGGAGACAGAGGGAGAGTTTGCCAGCACACACCCAAGCGCTATAATATATATGGGAACAACCTTATATAAGTGTTGTTCCTTATAGCCGCTTAAATATATAAAAATATCGCCAAAATATGCCCCCCCTCTCTGTTTTACCCTGTTTCTGTAGTGCAGTGCAGGGGAGAGTCCTGGGAGCCTTCCTCACAGCGGAGCTGAGCAGGAAAATGGCGCTGTGTGCTGAGGAGAATAAGCCCCGCCCCCTATTCCGGCGGGCTTTTCTCCCGGAGTTTTAGACATCTGGCATGGGTTAAATACATACATATAGCCTCAATGGCTATATGTGATGTATTCTTTTGCCATAAAAGGTATTACATATTGCTGCCCAGGGCGCCCCCAGCAGCGCCCTGCACCCTCCGTGACCGTCTGGTGTGAAGTGTGTGACAACAATGGCGCACAGCTGCAGTGCTGTGCGCTACCTTCATGAAGACTGAAGAGCCTTCTGCCGCCTGTTTCCGGACCTTCAATCTTCAGCATCTGTAAGGGGGGTCGGCGGCGCGGCTCCGGGACGAACCCCAGGGTGAGACCTGTGTTCCGACTCCCTCTGGAGCTAATGGTGTCCAGTAGCCTAAGAATCCAATCCATCCTGCACGCAGGTGAGTTGAAATTCTCTCCCCTAAGTCCCTCGATGCAGTGAGCCTGTTGCCAGCAGGACTCACTGAAAATAAAAAACCTAAAAAACTTTTTCTAAGCAGCTCTTTAGGAGAGCCACCTAGTGAAGGGTTAAACATGCTATATGAATTGTTATGTGTTTGAATAGACACGTACGCACTCTCTACAAGATGCCCTTGTCTGTTCATATAATATAAGGCTTGTTTGTGTCTTATCTTCAAGGATAATTACATACCAGATCAAAACTGTTACTTCTGTGTGTTACTAAAAATCCTGCATGTAATGTCGTATGCTACTTCTATTTATCCAATCATATGCTTGCACATATTGTATACACCCATGTTTCTTATCTATATAGTACGCTGTAATTTTTTAAATAAACAGAGTGACTCTTAACCCTCAACTGTGTGTTTTATGTATGGGGCTAAGAGCTGCTTTCACTGGTACCAAAGAGATGATTACATCGAGGGGGCACAAAAAGGGTTAAATCCCCTTCAGCTGGGGGCTAGGTCCGGGATCTAGGCGATCGTCCCCTGCCCGGTAAGATAGAGAATTTTATTGTCTGTCTTTTCCGTTCAGGGATTGCGATTACTACTAGATCTGAACTCATTCCGTGTTCCGGGAACACGTGACCAAAAATACAATCCAAGTCCGGGACTTGGCAGAAAAGAAACTTGTTTTCTTAAAGGCGCCGGGCGCCACGTAAAGGTATCAGGGATACCAATCTTTAAAGGCAAAGGTATCAGGGATACCAATAAAGAGGACCAGGGGTCCACGAAATCTTTAAAAGGCACAGGTATCCGGGATACCATAGATGGACCAGAAATCCAAATAACAACGCCTCCTCGATTTGATCACCTAAATGTTTGTATGTTTGTCTTATAAGTACTCATATTGTAATTTTTTCTATTAAGGACACTCAGTGAACGGGTGGTAAGTGCACGGTCGCTGAGTCTCAGAGGACATTGTTGTTTACAGTGATTTTAAGTACATTTGAAAGTTGATTTGTAACAAATAACATTGTCCACGATTGCAGAGATATTAATTGCGTGGGTGGTAAGTGTACACGCATTATATGACAGTGTGTTCGGAACAGTCTATGTTTTTATGATAGGATTGTTGTTGCTTCACCTTAAAATACGTTAGTTACTTGTTGGTAATATGGGATCAGACCACAGTAAAGAGATTGAATACCCCCCTCCCCTCCCCTCCCGGGGGAGACCTGCAAGGAATGTGCTGCTCGTCTCTCCCAGCAGCAGCAGTAGCTTGCAAACAGAAACCTAGTGAGAATGTGACTGAATTCTGGAATTGATTTAAAAGTGTTGGTCAGAGGAGGCAGGTCTCACCCTAGTTAATACCGACAACTTACTCATTTCTACATTTATAAACAACTTGTTGCCAACAGTGTCATTAACTGTAAAACAGAGTGTTTCCAGTTGGACCTCTGATAATTTAAAGATTATGAAAAACATTTATATGAGAAAGAAGCAGCAGGTTGTTTTGAAATGAGGAAATCTGTCAGTACTATACCCTCACATAACTACCAGAACCCCCCGGGAAAGCCAAATAGGTCTTTCCGCCCACCCCAAGACAATAGGTTCCAGAGGGGCCCTATGACACTGGCCTAATATCTTGTACCCCCTACAAGGCCACACTGAAACCTGATGTACACCCCTTTACCAGAAACAATATCCATTGTCTAAAAGAAAAAATAGAAGGTCTTAGACCTATGGTACAGCAATTTTTAGAGCAAGGCATTCTTAGACATGTAGTATCCCCATACTGCACACCAGTTAACCCTGTAGCAAAAGTAGATGGGACTATAAGGTTTGTGCAAGATCTTAGAGCAATTAATCAGCTAATTGTTCCCATTGCACCAATTGTACCTGATGTAAACTCACTCCTCTCAGCCATCCCTGTAGATGCTGCATTTTTTTCAGTGATTAATTTAAAAAATGCATTTTTCAGCATACCAGTGGACCCCCAAACACAGTTACTTTTTGCTTTTACTTTTGAGGGCAAGCAGTTAACATGGTGCAGATTACCACAGGTATGTTTATTCACCTGTTGTGTATAGCATTGTACTCCAAGCCACATTGGCTCCCTGGCACCCCCCCTATGGTTCTGTCCTGCTACAGTATGCAGATGATCTGCTTCTCTGTAGTCAAACGGAGGAGGCCTGCCGACAGGATGGTATATCACTGTTAAACTGGCTCTGTGAATGTGGACACAAGGTGTCTAAAACAAAAATGCAATGGTGTAAAAAGCATGTTAACTATTTGGGTTTTGTGCTCACACAGGGAGAAAGGAAAATCAGTCCACAACGCATTCAGTCTGTATTGGGCCTGGTCACCCCAACTACTCAGAAGGAAATGCTATCCTTTCTGGGCATGATTAATTACTGCAGACAGTGGATATCTGATTGTTCCTACTATGACAATATCTTGAGACAAGCCACTCTCAATAACAAACCTAAACAGATTCAATGGTCACAAGAAATGTTAACTGCATATGAAAGTCTAAAATGTATGTTGGTAAAAAAGTCCGGCATTGAGCCTCCCAAACTGTACTGCCGTTTCATTTATATGCAAGGGACAACTGTAAAACCATGGCGGGGGTACTAACTCACATGGAGGCAAACTGCGCCCTGTGGCATTCCTGTGTCGGTCCAAGGTATGCCTGCCTGCCTCAGAGCACTGGCAGCTTGTGCAATGGTGGCTGAGATGGCAACTACACTCACCTTAGGTCACACAACAATTCTACACACAACGCATGATGTCGTAGCAATACTTAACGGCTTGCATACACAGCATATGTCGGCCCAACGCCTTAGTGGGTATGAAGTCCTATTGCAAAGCAGCCCATCCCTCATCATCAAATATGCAAACACGTCATCAGGCCCAGCACCCATTCTTAATGCACTCCTAGGACAAAAGGGTCCCCAAGATGACATACCTGACAACCATGACTGCTCAGCATCAATAGAATCAGAGACCTCCCCGAGATTAGACATGTCCCCTGTACCCATACCCGGTTCGGACAATGTCTTTGTTGATGGCTCCTGTAGCAGACCAAATGACTCCACATACCAAGCAGGTTATGCCGTTGTGCGCCTGCCCAATGACATTCTTGAAGCAAAGCCCATACCTTACCAGTCGGCACAGGCTGCAGAGCTCATAGCCCTTACCAGAGCCTGCCAAATGTACCAAAACAAACCCGTTACAATTTACACAGACTCCAAATATGCCCATGGCGTTGTCCACGACCATGGAGTTATTTGGGCAAGAAGAGGCTTTGTAGGAGCCGATGGAAAAGGCATTTCCCATGCACAGCTTATCACAAACCTCCTCCATGCCATCACACTGCCCTCTGATATTGCAATTTTGCACTGCAGGGCCCATACTGGTGGCAAGGACGACATATCCAAAGGCAATGCCCTTGCTGACAAAACTGCCAAAGAAGCAGCTCTACAACCCATTGCCCAGTCCCATATGACTGTCATGACCCCCCCTGCCATTAATGATCAATATCTTATCACGGAACTACAGGCCACAGCCTCCAACAAGGATTTGGATGACTGGATATATCCTGTATTGCAGAAAAATCCCAAATCAGGATTAATCTGCAAAGAGGGGAAACCTTGTATACCCCAAACAAGTGCCCCTTTGTTCATTGCTCACTACCATGGGGTAGGACAAACTTAGGAAGGCCACAGGAGGTACCTTCCACAAATGGAAACAGGTCCTTCCCATTATCTTAGCAGAAATCAGAATGACCCCACAAAAGACCCTAGGTTACTCACCCTTTGAAATACTTATGGGTAGGCCCTTCCCTACACCCTGGGCTAAGAAACCATTAGTAGTACAGGAAGGAGACTTAGAGCTCATAAGGGAAGAATACGTCAGGTCCCTCATAACAAAACTAGATGAAATTGAACACAAAATTGTTTGTAAAAATCCTTTTAATCCACAGGAACCGACACATCCTTTTCAGGTCGGAGACAAAGTCGTTGTGAAAGTGCTCCCGAGGAATAAAGGTCCAGGAGATTTCACCTATGGTCCAGAGACGGAAGTCGTGGCAGTGACCAGGACGGCTGTCCTCACTGAAGAGGGGCCCACGTGGATACATGCATCCCGAGTAAAGAAGATACCCAGCCCAAACCGCGAAGCAAGTCCAGGAGAGGTACTAACGGGGGCAGACAGCCCTGACCTCCAACGAGGAGAGGTACTAACGGGGGCAGACAGCCCTGACCTCCAACCAAGATGACCTCACACATGGAGAAGATGATTGTGAACCACGGACCCCGCTGGGCATGTGTTATCCTAACCCTCATCACAGTCCTAACATTTCCCTGTAGAACTGAGGTTGACATCTCACAAAAGGAAGGGGTGACCACCTTATGGTATAACTCCTCCAACACACACGTAGCCACCTATGTCTTAGATTACTTTATGTTCTCCAAGCTTGCTGAAGCAAAACACTCTATACACAAAAAAAGAAAATCAGGAATATCTGAGACAGTTTATATTTGTGTTACTGATTCATGGTGGGGATACAACTGTGATTCCTGGGAATCTGTGGGGTGGAACACAGGAATTGACTGGGGGTACAGACCATCAGACGCTTTAAATAGATGGAGCCAACCTGATGGAATACCTCTACTCTCTAGAATGTCTATCTTTAAGATGGACGAGGGCCTAAGTGCATATAGGTTCAGATTAAACATAGAACGCCCCAGCAGAGCAGATAATGGTACCTATGTAGTTGGAATATGGTGGGGAACAGGGTACTATAGCGAAAGGCAAAGCTTTCATTTATGGGACATGTTTAAAAATCCAGCGTATCAGTCTAAGGCTATCCCCCAAGGCAAACCCCTAAGGCCTCATATAGCTACCTTCAAGGATATGATAGCCATTAACAATCCCACCCTTGAAGACACCCTAGCTATTGAAACTGGTTTCTCTGACATCAATTTCTGGTTAGAATGGATGAAATATAGCGCCAATAAACATAATAAAAGTAACTGCTATGTTTGTGGCAGATCTAGGCCTCACCTAGGCACCGTGCCCCTTAATATACCCCTAGAACAAGAAAGTTGTTTTTTCAGCCTTTACAACGGCACCAAAACCAATGACAGCCAATGTGAAATGTGGAAAAAGGAATACCCCATACTCTCAAAAAACCCCAACCTTGGTAACACAATAACCATATACCCAGGTAACTACACCTGCTACAACTCCACTAGTCACTCTGGCAAGGATTTTAAAAATTTTCCTCCTGGATACTGCTCAGAAACACGTAACACCATCCTAGTTAATCAAACCAAGTCCCTAGGGGACATTTATTATATCTGTGGAGATTTAAAACTCAGAACTAGATTAAATATCCCATGGAAAGGTCAATGTGCCTTAGCCAAAATAATTATGCCATTACACATACTCCCAACTAATGAAGGTTCCCCTACCTCAAACACTGCTCCCACACATAGAAGAAAAAGGGAAACTCCAATAGGTAGCTTCGATCCACATGTTTATATTGACACAATTGGGGTCCCAAGAGGGGTGCCAGACAAATTCAAAGCTAGAGATGAAGTAGCTGCAGGATTTGAATCCTTAATTCCTATAATAACTGCCAATAAAAATGTTGCATGGATCAATTATATCTACTATAATCAGCAGAGATTTGTAAATGACACAAAAGATGCTCTTAAGGGTCTTTCTGAACAACTAGAAGCCACCTCCCAAATGACATTCCAAAACCGTATGGCCTTAGACATGATACTGGCTGAAAAGGGTGGAGTTTGTGTCTACATAAAACAGGTAGAAGGATGTTGTACCTTTATCCCTGACAACACAGGGCCAAATGGTAAAGTTACCTTAGCCATAAAAAAACTAGATGATTTATCCATAGAGCTAAAAAAGAATTCAGGTATTGATAACCCATGGAGCCAATACTTTGGTTGGTTTGAAAATTGGAAACAGGGTCTTGTTCAACTAGGAATCTATATATTGATTGTGATAGTAATTTTTTGTGTTGTTTTCTTTTGCATTATACCCTGCTGCAGAAAACCCGCCACAAAAGGTATTGAAAACTCGCTTATGTATGAAGCCGTCCTTACAATCCCTCCTAACTCCCCTGCAGCCTATAAGCAATACCTAACTGAATATAGAAATAAAAAGCTCCATGTACAGAATCATGTTATTTAAATATATGATTCTAAGAGGGGATTGAAGGGTTAAACATGCTATATGAATTGTTATGTGTTTGAATAGACACGTACGCACTCTCTACAAGATGCCCTTGTCTGTTCATATAATATAAGGCTTGTTTGTGTCTTATCTTCAAGGACAATTACATACCAGATCAAAACTGTTACTTCTGTGTGTTACTAAAAATCCTGCATGTAATGTCGTATGCTACTTCTATTTATCCAATCATATGCTTGCACATATTGTATACACCCATGTTTCTTATCTATATAGTACGCTGTAATTTTTTAAATAAACAGAGTGACTCTTAACCCTCAACTGTGTGTTTTATGTATGGGGCTAAGAGCTGCTTTCACTGGTACCAAAGAGATGATTACATCGAGGGGGCACAAAAAGGGTTAAATCCCCTTCACCTAGATTGCACCCTGCTCGGACGGGCACAAAAACCTAACTGAGGCTTGGAGGAGGGTCATAGGGGGAGGAGCCAGTACACACCACCTGATCCTAAAGCTTTATTTTTGTGCCCTGTCTCCTGCGGAGCCGCTATTCCCCATGGTCCTGACGGAGTCCCCAGCATCCACTTAGGACGTTAGAGAAAAGAATTTACTTACCGATAATTCTATTTCTCGTAGTCCGTAGTGGATGCTGGGAACTCCGTAAGGACCATGGGGAATAGCGGCTCCGCAGGAGACTGGGCACAAAAGTAAAAGCTTTAGGACTACCTGGTGTGCACTGGCTCCTCCCCCTATGACCCTCCTCCAAGCCTCAGTTAGGATACTGTGCCCGGACGAGCGTACACAATAAGGAAGGATTCATGAATCCCGGGTAAGACTCATACCAGCCACACCAATCACACCGTACAACCTGTGATCTGAACCCAGTTAACAGCATGATAACAGAGGAGCCTCTGGAAAGATGGCTCACAACAACAATAACCCGATTTAGTTAACAATAACTATGTACAAGTATTGCAGACAATCCGCACTTGGGATGGGCGCCCAGCATCCACTACGGACTACGAGAAATAGAATTATCGGTAAGTAAATTCTTATTTTCTCTGACGTCCTAGTGGATGCTGGGAACTCCGTAAGGACCATGGGGATTATACCAAAGCTCCCAAACGGGCGGGAGAGTGCGGATGACTCTGCAGCACCGAATGAGAGAACTCCAGGTCCTCCTCAGCCAGGGTATCAAATTTGTAGAATTTAGCAAACGTGTTTGCCCCTGACCAAGTAGCTGCTCGGCAAAGTTGTAAAGCCGAGACCCCTCGGGCAGCCGCCCAAGATGAGCCCACCTTCCTTGTGGAATGGGCTTTTACAGATTTTGGCTGTGGCAGGCCTGCCACAGAATGTGCAAGCTGAATTGTACTACAAATCCAACGAGCAATAGTCTGCTTAGAAGCAGGAGCACCCAGCTTGTTGGGTGCATACAGGATAAACAGCGAGTCAGATTTTCTGACTCCAGCCGTCCTGGAAACATATATTTTCAGGGCCCTGACTACGTCCAGCAACTTGGAGTCCTCCAAGTCCCTAGTAGCCGCAAGTACCACAATAGGCTGGTTCAGGTGAAACGCTGAAACCACCTTAGGGAGAAATTGAGGACGAGTCCTCAGTTCTGCCCTGTCCGTATGAAAAATCAGGTAAGGGCTTTTATAGGATAAAGCCGCCAATTCTGACACGCGCCTGGCCGAAGCCAAGGCCAACAGCATGACCACTTTCCACGTGAGATATTTTAAATCCACAGATTTAAGCGGTTCAAACCAATGTGATTTTAGGAACCCCAAAACTACATTGAGATCCCAAGGTGCCACTGGAGGCACAAAAGGAGGCTGTATATGCAGCACCCCCTTGACAAACGTCTGAACTTCAGGCACTGAAGCCAGTTCTTTCTGGAAGAAAATCGACAGGGCCGAAATCTGAACCTTAATGGATCCCAATTTGAGGCCCATAGACACTCCTGTTTGCAGGAAATGTAGGAATCGACCCAGTTGAAATTCCTCCGTAGGGGCCTTCCTGGCCTCGCACCAAGCAACGTATTTCCGCCAAATGCGGTGATAATGCTTTACGATTACATCCTTCCTGGCTTTGATCAGGGTAGGGATGACTTCCTCCGGAATGCCTTTCTCTTTCAGGATCCGGTGTTCAACCGCCATGCCGTCAAACGCAGCCGCGGTAAGTCTTGGAACAGACAGGGTCCTTGCTGGAGCAGGTCCCTTCTTAGAGGTAGAGGCCATGGGTCCTCCGTGAGCATCTCTTGAAGTTCCGGGTACCAAGTCCTTCTTGGCCAATCCGGAGCCACGAGTATAGTTCTCACTCCTCTCCGTCTTATAATTCTCAATACCTTGGGTATGAGAGGCAGAGGAGGGAACACATACACTGACTGGTACACCCACGGTGTTACCAGAGCGTCCACAGCTATTGCCTGAGGGTCCCTTGACCTGGCGCAATACCTGTCCAGTTTTTTGTTGAGGCGGGACGCCATCATGTCCACCTTTGGTTTTTCCCAACGGTTTACAATCATGTGGAAGACTTCTAGGTGAAGTCCCCACTCTCCCGGGTGGAGGTCGTGCCTGCTGAGGAAGTCTGCTTCCCAGTTGTCCACTCCCGGAATGAACACTGCTGACAGTGCTATCACATGATTTTCCGCCCAGCGAAGAATCCTTGCAGCTTCTGCCATTGCCCTCCTGCTTCTTGTGCCGCCCTGTCTGTTTACGTGGGCGACTGCCGTGATGTTGTCCGACTGGATCAGTATCGGCAGACCTTGAAGCAGAGGTCTTGCTTGGCTTAGAGCATTGTAAATGGCCCTTAACTCCAGAATATTTATGTGAAGTGATGTCTCCAGGCTTGACCACAAGCCCTGGAAATTCCTTCCCTGTGTGACTGCTCCGCAGCCTCTCAGGCTAGCATCCGTGGTCACCAGGACCTAGTCCTGAATGCCGAATCTGCGGCCCTCTAGAAGATGAGCACTCTGCAACCACCACAGGAGAGACACTCTTGTCCTTGGGGACAGGGTTATCCGCTGATGCATCTGAAGATGCGATCCGGACCATTTGTCCAGCAGGTCCCACTGAAATGTTCTTGCGTGGAATCTGCCGAATGGGATTGCTTCGTAGGAAGCCACCATTTTTCCCAGGACCCTTGTGCATTGATGCACTGATACTTGTCCTGGTTTTAGGAGGTTTCTGACTAGCTCGGATAACTCCCTGGCTTTCTCTTCCGGGAGAAAACCTTTTTCTGGACTGTGTCCAGTATCATTCCTAGGAATAGAAGACGTGTCGTCGGGATCAGCTGCGATTTTGGGATATTGAGAATCCAACCGTGCTGCCGCAGCACTACTTGAGATAGTGCTACTCCGACTACCAACTGTTCCCTGGATCTTGCCCTTATCAGGAGATCGTCCAAGTAAGGGATAATCAAAACTCCTTTCTTTCGAAGGAGTATCATCATTTCGGCCATTACTTTGGTAAAGACCCGGGGTGCCATGGACAATCCAAACGGCAGCGTCTGAAACTGATAGTGGCAGTTCTGTACCACAAACCTGAGGTACCCTTGATGAGAAGGGTAAATTGGGACATGGAGGTAAGCATCCTTGATGTCCAGAGACACCATATAATCCCCTTTTTCCAGGTTCGCGATCACTGCTCTGAGTGACTCCATCTTGAATTTGAACCTCTGTATGTAAGTGTTCAAAGATTTTAGATTTAAAATAGGTCTCACCGAGCTGTCCGGCTTCGGTACCACAAACAGCGTGGAATAATACCCCTTTCCCTGTTGCAGGAGGGGTACCTTGATTATCACCTGCTGAGAATACAGCTTGTGAATGGCTTCCAATACCGCCTCCCTGTCGGAGGGAGACGTCGGTAAAGCAGACTTTAGGAAACGGCGAGGGGGAGACGTCTCGAATTCCAATTTGTACCCCTGAGATACCACCTGAAGGATCCAGGGGTCCACTTGTGAGTGAGCCCACTGCGCGCTGAAATTCTTGAGACGGGCCCCCACCGTACCCGAGTCCGCTTGTAAAGCCCCAGCGTCATGCTGAGGACTTGGCAGAAGCGGGAGAGGGCTTCTGTTCCTGGGAACTGGCTGTCTGCTGCAGCCTTTTTCCTCTTCCTCTGCCACGGGGCAGAAATGAGGAGCCTTTTGCCCTCTTACCCTTATGGGGCCGAAAGGACTGCGCCTGATAATACGGCGTCTTCTTATGTTGAGAGGCTACCTGGGGTAAAAATGTGGATTTCCCAGCAGTTGCCGTGGCCACCAGGTCTGATAGACCTACCCCAAATAACTCCTCCCCTTTATAAGGTAATACTTCCATATGCCTTTTGGAATCCGCATCACCTGACCACTGCCGCGTCCATAACCCCCTTCTGGCAGAAATGGACAGCGCACTTACTCTTGATGCCAGTCGGCAAATATCCCTCTGTGCATCACGCATATATAAAAATGCATCTTTTAAATGCTCTATAGTCAGTAATATACTATCCCTATCCAGGGTATCAATATTGTCAGTCAGGGAATCCGACCAAGCCACCCCAGCACTGCACATCCAGGCTGAGGCGATTGCTGGTCGCAGTATAACACCAGTATGTGTGTATATACATTTTAGGATATTCTCCTGCTTTCTGTCAGCAGGTTCCTTAAGGGCGGCCGTATCAGGAGACGGTAGTGCCACCTGTTTTGACAAGCGTGTGAGCGCTTTATCCACCCTAGGGGGTGTTTCCCAACGTGCCCTATCCTCTGGCGGGAAAGGGTATGATGCCAATAACTTTTTAGGAATTAACAGTTTTTTATCGGGGGAAACCCACGCTTCATCACACACTTCATTTAATTCATCAGATGCAGGAAAAACTACGGGTAGTTTTTTCTCACCAAACATAATACCCTTTTTAGTGGTACTTGTACTATCAGAAATGTGTAAAACATCTTTCATTGCCTCAATCATGTAACGTGTGGCCCTACTGGAAGTCCCATTCGTCTCTTCACCGTCGACACTGGAGTCAGTATCTGTGTCGGCGTCTGTATCTGCCATCTGAGGTAACGGGCGTTTTAGAGCCCCTGATGGTCTTTGAGACGCCCCGACAGGCACAAGCTGAGTAGCCGGCTGTCTCATGTCATCAACTGTCTTTTGTAAAGAGCTGACACTATCACGTAAATCCTTCCATAAGCCCATCCACTCAGGTGTCGACTCCCTAGGGGGTGACATCACCATTACAGGCAATTGCTCCGCCTCCACATCATTTTCCTCCTCATACATGTCGACACAATCGTACCGACACACAGCACACACACAGGGAATGCTCTGATAGAGGACAGGACCCCACTAGCCCTTTGGGGAGACAGAGGGAGAGTATGCCAGCACACACCAGAGCGCTATATATATATATAGGGATAACCTTATATAAGTGTTTTTCCCCTTATAGCTGCTGTTATGTTAATACTGCGCCTAATTAGTGCCCCCCTCTCTTGTTTTACCCTTTTCTGTAGTGCAGGACTGCAGGGGAGAGTCAGGGAGACGTCCTTCCAGCGGAGCTGTGAGGGAAAATGGCGCCAGTGTGCTGAGGAGATAGGCTCCGCCCCCTTTTCGGCGGACTTTTCTCCCGCTTTTTGCTGTATTCTGGCAGGGGTTAAAATACATCCATATAGCCCTGGGGGCTATATGTGATGTATTTTCGCCAGCCAAGGTGTTTTTATTGCTGCTCAGGGCGCCCCCCCCCCAGCGCCCTGCACCCTCAGTGACCGGAGTGTGAAGTGTGCCTGAGGAGCAATGGCGCACAGCTGCAGTGCTGTGCGCTACCTTGGTGAAGACTGATGTCTTCTGCCGCCGATTTTCCGGACCTCTTCTTGCTTCTGGCTCTGTAAGGGGGCCGGCGGCGCGGCTCTGGGACCGGACTCCGAGGCTGGGCCTGTGTTCGGTCCCTCTGGAGCTAATGGTGTCCAGTAGCCAAGAAGCCCAAGCTGGCTGCAAGCAGGCAGGTTCGCTTCTTCTCCCCTTAGTCCCTCGATGCAGTGAGCCTGTTGCCAGCAGGTCTCACTGAAAATAAAAACCTAAAACTAAACTTTTTCCTAGAAACTCAGGAGAGTCCTAGAATGCACCCTTCTCGGCCGGGCACAAAAATCTACCTGAGGCTTGGAGGAGGGTCATAGGGGCAGGAGCCAGTGCACACCAGGTAGTCCTAAAGCTTTTACTTTTGTGCCCAGTCTCCTGCGGAGCCGCTATTCCCCATGGTCCTTACGGAGTTCCCAGCATCCACTAGGACGTCAGAGAAAAAAAAATACACAGAACATCATAGTGACCGCTGCATAATACAGAGCGCATCAGTGACTGCCATATAATACAGAGCGCATCAGTGACTGCCATTTAATAGAGTGCATTAGTAAACACCAAATAATACAGAGCGCATCGGTGATCACCATATAGGGGCTAATTCAGGTTAGATTGCAAATCGGGACCCAACCGGAATTTTTACGATCGCCCCGAAGACGCATGTGCCCACACTTTCTGTGGGGGGGCCACAGAAAATGCGATGATCGCCTCTGCCTGTCAATCAGACAGAGACGGTCGCGGGGCGGGCAACGCTCCGTTTCCATGGAGGAGACGGAGCATTGCAGGGGCGGTGCGGCGTGAATGGGGGACGGAGGCGGACAAATGGGGGTGTGATCACGGCAGCTGCGTGACGTCACACGCAGTCGCCGTGATCGTGAACACGGCAGCGGGGCTCCTGCGGAAGCAGCTAAGCCTCACCGACAGGAGCCATCACTAATGTCTACAATAAAGCAGAAATTCAGAGGCGATAGCAATTTCGGCTTCATCAAGGGAGGGGAGGGGCCAGTCAGCATGCAGGGCAGCCTTGCCCAGCGATGGGCGGCCCCCAGCATGCTAGGAAAAGGATAGCAAATTCTGCTACACCAATCACACCGTATAACTCGTGATAAACTACCCAGTTAACAGTATGAAAACAACATAGCATCAGCTCAAGACTGATGCAACTAAAACATAACCCTTATTTAAGCAATAACTATATACAAGCATTGCAGAAGTAGTCCGCACTTGGGACGGGCGCCCAGCATCCTCTACGGACTACGAGAAATAGATTTACCGGTGGGTTTAAATTCTTATTTTCTCTTACGTCCTAGAGGATGCTGGGGACTCTGTAAGGACCATGGGGATTATACCAAAGCTCCCAAACGGGCGGGAGAGTGCGGATGACTCTGCAGCACCGATTGAGCAAACATGAGGTCCTCCTCAGCCAGGGTATCAAACTTATAGAACTTTGCAAAGGTGTTTGAACCCAGCCAAGTAGCAGCTCGGCACAGCTGTAGTGCCGAGACCCCTCGGGCAGCCGCCCAAGAAGAGCCCACCTTCCTAGTGGAATGGGCCTTGACCGATTTAGGTAACGGCAATCCTGCTGTAGAATGCGCCTGCTGAATCGTGTTACAGATCCAGCGAGCAATAGTCTGCTTTGAAGCAGGGGCACCAATCTTGTTGGTTGCATACAGGATAAACAGTGCTTCTGTTTTTCTGACTCTAGCCGTTCTAGCCACGTAAATTTTCAAAGCCCTGACCACATCAAGTGACTCGGAATCCTCCAAGTCACGCGTAGCCACAGGCACCACAATAGGTTGGTTCATATGAAAAGATGAGACCACTTTTGGCAGGAATTGAGTACGGGTCCGCAATTCCGGTCTATCCATATGGAAAACCATATGTGACAAAGCCGCTAATTCCGACACTCGCCTAGCCGAAGCCAAGGCTAATAACATGACCACCTTCCAAGTGAGATATTTCAACTTCACCGTCTTAAGTGGTTCAAACCAGTGTGACATAAGTAAACTTAACACCACGTTAAGGTCCCAAGGCGCCACCGGAGGTAAAAAAGGAGGCTGAATATGCAGCACTCCCTTCACAAAAGTCTGAACTTCTGGGAGAGAAGCCAATTCTTTTTGAAAGAAAATGGATAGGGCCAAAATCTGAACCTTAATGGAGCCTAATTTTAGGCCCAAATTCACTCCAGTTTGTAGGAAGTGAAGGAAACGGCCCAGATGGAATTCTTCAGTAGGAGCATTCCTGGCCTCACACCAAGAAACATATTTTCGCCATATACGGTGATAATGTTACGTCACGTCCTTCCTAGCCTTTATCAGCGTAGGAATGACCTCATCCGGAATGCCTTTCTCCGCTAGGATCCGGCGTTCAACCGCCATGCTGTGAAACGCATTCGCGGTAAGTCTTGGAACAGATAGGGCCCCTGTTGTATCAGGTCCTGTCTTAGAGGAAGAGGCCACGGATCTTCTGTGAGCATTTCCTGTAGATCCGGATACCAGGTCCTTCGTGGCCAATCTGGAACAATGAGGATTGTTCTCACTCCTCTTCTTTTTTTTTTTTTTTCAAAAGTTTTTTATTGATAGGTGAACATCAATAGCATACAACATAATAAAATAATAACATAATAACACGCTGTACATGAAAACATTTAGAGATATCAAGTCTCGTATTAGTGACAAATGTTGTTATTGTAACATTATCCCACGTGGCTCCCTGATGATATCAAGATTATGTACTCAAAGAGGCAAACAAACATCTAGTCAGCAATAAGGGGTGATATTGATTAGGTTAGGTGAACAATTAGGATCGGTGTAATCAGAAGGGAGGTGTGGAGTCAAGCGACTCTAAAAGATACCATTTAGTATCTTTAAAACATTTTCTTAGTGCCTCTTTTATGAGCGGGGGTAGAGTCAGAACATAAGGTAACCAGATTTGGAAGTACTGTGCAGTCAGTTTTTCCTTCTGTAGGGTAGTGTTTGTCCAGTCAAGATGGAAAAGGTGAGAGATTCTAGGGTGTACTAGTGAGATGGGTATGGGGTCGGCAGAGACCCATTGAGAGAGGATCGTCTTCTTGGTGGCTGCTGCTAATTTAATCAATAAGATACGTTGTCCTTTAGTTAGCCTGTTAGGAGAGGATTTCGGATATATGCCCCAAAATGCCCACGTTTTAGTAATGTCAAAATGTATCTGTAAGTCTGTTGTGATATATGCCTGGAGCGCTTTCCACAGTGACTGCACCTTAGGGCAGGACCATAGACAGTGAACCAGATCTGCATCTGGGGCAGCGCATTTGAAACAATGAGATGAGGAGGCAATTCCAATAAGGTATCGCAACTTTGGAGTGACGTATGCTCTGTGTATAATTTTTTGGTGCATTTCTGAATATGAAATAGAGCCCAATGTTTTATCTAAATAAGCATTGGCTTCTAGGATTAATTTTAAAGTAAGATCCGGGAACTCTATTTTCCACTTCATAAGTCCCACCGAGCCCGACTCTATGTTTAATAAGGTGCGAGAGTGTGAGTGTATGAGGGCTGTGGAGAAGTTGCTATGTGCGGTTAGGCGCATTGTTTTATCTAAATTGTGAGATTTGTCCTGTTGTGTTATTAAGGACAGGATTTTCTGCACATAGCTGCAGGCCTGGAGGAAGGGAAATAATGGTATCTGTAGATGTGGGAAGTGTGTTATGACCTGTGAGTGTGTTAGTAGGGTCAAGGTTTCGATATTCAAAAATTGATGGATATATTTTAGGCCTCCATCATACCAGGTGTAAAATATGCGGGAGGTGGTGTGTGGTTGAAAATCTGGGTTACCCCATAGAGGTAAGAACAGTGATTTGTGTCGTGAGAGTCCAAGCCGGGAACGGACTAGCCGCCATGCTGCACAAGTAGAGGACAGGAGTAAATTGTCCTTTACCCCATTTGGCATGGAATTGGGGGTTGCATGTAGTAAGGCTACCAGATTTCGAGAGGGTGTGAAGGATTGTTCTAGATATGTGTTTGCATATATGCTCTGTCCGCCGATCCAATCCAAAGCAATCCTATAGTTAGCTGCTAGAGCGTAAGTATATAGACACGGCAAATTCAATCCGCCAAGTGATCTTGGTTGACGTAATTTGAACAATGAGAATCTGGGGCGTTTCCCCGCCCAAATAAATGAGGATAGTGCTTTATCCAATTGAGTGAATGTGTCTCTGGACGGAATCAGCGGAAGCATCTGAAGTATATATAGGAAGCGGGGGAAACTAATCATTTTATACAAATGGCTCCTGCCCGTGTATGTGAGAGGAAGGTGAGCCCACCTAGCGAAGTCGCCATATGTTCTAGTGAGTAATGGTGAAAAGTTGAGGGAGTATAACTCGGAAGGATGACTAGAGAATATAATACCTAGATAGGTAATACGGTTATTTGAGGCCCAGTGAAATGGGAAGGTGGCGTCCCAGTTCAGTTTGGCAGAGGGGAAGAAGGCTAAAGCCTCCGTTTTAGCGGAGTTGATTTTGAACCCAGAAACTCGTTCAAAGGAGTCTAATATATCTAGTAGATGCGGTATGGCCACTCGGGGGTTGCTAAAGTAGAGTAAAATATCATCTGCGAATGCCGAGAATTTAAGTTCTCGGTCCGCTAGTTTTATACCCTGCCATCTAGTTTCTTTTATAAAGTGACGAAGGAGTGGATCTAGGGCTAAGTTAAACAGTAGGGGGGATAGGGGGCATCCCTGTCTGGTACCTCGGTGTAGGGAGAAGAGTCTAGAGTTGTGGCCGTTGATTGTTAAAAAGGCTTGGGGAGTTTGGTATAGTGTATGGAATACCTGGAGAAAATCAGGGCCAAAATTCTGGAATCTAAGTATTCTATCAATATGGGCCCAAGAGACTCTGTCAAAGGCCTTGTCCGCATCACAACTTAGAACAATGTTTACCGTCTCCAATGAGTCATGGGTTTTAATCATGGCTGCTAGTAATGAGCGAACGTTATGTACAGAGTGCCTATTGCGTAGAAAGCCTGTTTGAGCAGGGTGGAGCAGTTTAGGCAGGACCAACTGGAGACGGGAAGCAAGTATCTTCGTGAATATTTTAAAATCTTGATTTAATAATGAGATTGGTCTGTAAGACGAGACTAGGGTGTGGTCTTTGTTAGGTTTAGGGAGAACTATAACCCGTGCCGTGTTAAAATCATTAGGAGCTGGGTGTCCTGTCAAGATTGAGTTATACAAAGTTAATAGATGGTGGCTTATGTGTGGGAGAAGCAATTTGTAGTAGGCTGCGGATAATCCGTCAGGTCCTGGGGATTTCCCATTGGGTAAGGATTTGATGGCCTCTTCCAATTCTGTTGTAGTGATGTGAGTGGTGAGGAGCTCTTTGTCTTCTTCTGATAGAGTGGGAAGACCAGCTTTTGTTAAGAAATCCGTGCCTAGTTCTGGTTGGTCAGGGGGGGCAGTATATAAGGTCTCAAAGAAAGATAGAAAGGTGTCGCTGATTGCTTCCTGTGTCAGTGCAGGTGGAGTGTGAGTGTCTCGAACAGTAGCGATGTGTTTAGGGGTTGTATGAGCCTTCACTATGTTTGCCAACAGTTTTCCAGGGCGGTTGCTCCAACGAAAATACTTGTTAGACTGGTAGGAAAGGAACAGTTTGGCTTGTTCTGTACAGAGTGTGTCATAAACTGATTTAGCATCTTTATATCGTTGTCTGTTAGCTTCAGACGGGTCAGTCAGTAATTGAGAGTAGACAGATGTAACCTGGCGGGTAGCCTCAGCCATTCTCTCTCTAAATTGTTTTTTTCTGGTAGCTATATATGAGATTACTTGACCTCTAATGACCGGTTTGGAAGCCTGCCAGAAGAGGTTTATGTCATCAACATGTGTTGCATTATCGCCTGCGTAATTGAGGTACGATTGGGTCAAATAGAGTTTGAAGTCTTCTGAGTGGGCTAGGTGTTCTGGGAACCGCCAGATATAAGAATATAAGCGGGGTGTATTCAAGGCAATTGACAGTGTGATTGGAGCATGATCTGATAGAAGAATATTAGCTATGGTGGTATCTTCTATTCTATGTATCAATGAGGAGGATGTTAGCCAGTAATCTAGTCTAGAAAATATTTTGTGTGGGTGTGAAAAGAAGGAGTATTCCCTAGAGTCAGGATTGAGAAGTCGCCAAGGGTCGACTAGTTGTAGAGAATCTAACATTAGGGACAATGGTGGGGGGGTAGATCTATTCAAGCCTGATTGTCTGGGACCACCTGACACATCTAACATTGGATCTACTCACTCCTCTTATTATTATTATTCTCAACACCTTGGGTATGAGAGGAAGAGGAGGAAATACATAGACTGACTGGAACACCCACTGTGTCACTAGGGCGTCTACAGCTACTGCCTGAAGGTCTCTTGACCTGGCGCAATACCTCTGTAGCTTTTTGTTGAGGCGGGACGCCATCATGTCTATCTGTGGCAGTCCCCACCGACTTGTAATCTGTGCAAAGACTTCCTGATGAAGTCCCCACTCTCCCGGATGTAAGTCGTGTCTGCTGAGGAAGTCTGCTTCCCAGTTGTCCACTCCCGGAATGAATACTGCTGACAGTGCGCTTACATGATTTTCCGCCCAGCAAAGAATTCTGGTGGCTTCCGCCATCGCCACTCTGCTCCTTGTGCCACCTTGGCGGTTTACATGAGCTACTTCGGTGACGTTGTCTGACTGGATCAGAACTGGTTGGTCTTGAAGTAAGGTCTCTGCTTGACGTAGGGCGTTGTATATGGCCCTTAGTTCCAGTATGTTGATGTGAAGACAAGTCTCTTAACTTGACCAAAGACCTTGGAAATTTCTTCCCTGTGTGACTGCTCCCCAACCTCGGAGGCTCGCGTCCGTGGTCACCAGGATCCAGTCCTGAATGCCGAACCTGCGGCCTCTAGGAGGTGAGCACTCTGCAGCCACCACAGAAGAGATACCCTGGCCCTGGGGGATAGGGTGATCAACTGACGAATCTGTAGATGTGACCCGGACCACTGGTCCAGTAGGTCCCACTGGAAAGTCCTCGCATGGAACCTGCCGATGGGAATGGCCTCGTATGATGCCACCATCTTTCCCTGGACTCGAGTGCAGTGATGACCAGCCTGACCAGTGTCATGAGTTCCTGGGCCTTTTCTATCGGAAGATAAACTCTTTTTTGGTCCGTGTCCAGAATCATGCCCAAGAAAGTCAGACGAGTCGTAGGAACCAACTGCGACTTTGGGATATTGAGAATCCAGCCGTGTTGTTGTAACACTTCCAGTGAGAGTGATACGCTGTTCAGCAACTGCTCTCTTGATCTCGCTTTTATGAGGAGATCGTCCAAGTACGGGATAATTGTGACACCTTGCTTTCGCAGGAGCACCATAATTTCCGCCATTACCTTGGTGAAAATTCTCGGGGGCCGAGGAAAGACCAAACGGCATTGTCTGAAATTGATAATGACAATCCTGTACCGCAAATCTGAGGTACGCCTGATGAGGTGGATAAATGGGAACATGAAGGTATGCATCCTTTATGTCCAGAGATACCATAAAATCCCCCCCTTCCAGGCTGGCAATGACCGCTCTCAGCGATTCCATCTTGAACTTGAACCTTTTCAAGTATATGTTCAGGGATTTTAAATTTAATATGGGTCTGACCGAACCGTCCGGTTTCAGGACTACAAACAGGGTCGAGTAATATCCCCTTCCTTGTTGGAGCAGGGGCACTTTGACCACCACCTGTTGAAGATACAATTTGTGAATTGCATTTAACACTCCTGGGGAGAATATGGTAGGGGCGATTTGAAAAATCGGCGAGGAGGCACCTCTTCGAATTCCAGCCTGTAACCCTGAGAAACAATTTCTATTGCCCAGGGATCCACCTGTGAATGAACCCATATGTGGCTGAAAACTCGAAGACGTGCCCCCACTGGGGCGGACTCCTTCAGTGGAGCCCCAGCGTCATGCGGTGGATTTTGTAGAGGCCGGGGAGGACTTCTGTTCCTGGGAACTAGCTGTGTTGTGCAGCTTCTTTCCTCTGCCCCTACCTCTGGCCAGAAAGGATGCACCTCGTACTTTCTTGTTTCTTTGTGATCGAAAGGACTGCATTTGATAATGCGGTGCTCTCTTAGGCTGTGAGGGAATATAAGGCAAAAAAAATTGATTTATCAGCTATAGCTGTGGAGACCAGGTCCGAGAGACCTTACCCAAACAATTCCTCACACCTGTAAGGTAAAACCTCCATATGCCTTTTTGAGTCGGCATCACCTGTCCATTGCCGGGTCCATAGGATTCTTCTGGCAGAAATCGACATAGCGTTTATTCTAGAACCCAGTAGACTAATGTCTCTTTGAGCATCTCTCATATATAGGACAGCATCTTTTATATGCCCCAGGGTCAATAAAATAGTATCCTTATCTAGGGTATCAATCTCCTCTGATAAGGTATCTGTCCATGCCGCTACAGCACTACCGACCCAGGCCGACGCAATTGCTGGTCTGAGTAAGGTACCTGAATGTGTATAAATGGACTTCAGGGTAACCTCCTGCTTGCGGTCAGCACAATCCTTGAGTGTAGCCGTATCCTGGGATGGCAGCGCTACATAGAAACATAGAAACATAGAATTTGTCGGCAGATAAGAACCACTTGGCCCATCTAGTCTGCCCCCCTTTTTTTTTTTTATCTCTAACCTTAATTGATCCTTATTTCTTTGTAAGGATATCCTTATGTCTATCCCATGCATGTTTAAATTTCTCTACTGTCTTAGCCTCTACCATCTTCGATGGGAGGCTATTCCACTTGTCCATTACCCTTTCTGTGAAGTAATTTTTCCGCAAATTTCCCCTGAACCTCCCCCCCTCCATTCTCAGTGCATGTCCTCGTGTCCTATTGCTTCTCTTCATTTGGAGAATGTTTCCCTCCTTTGCTTTGTTAAAACTCTTGATATATTTGAAAGTTTCTATCATGTCCCCCCTTTCCCTTCTCTGCTCCAAACTATACATATTGAGATTTCTTAGTCTTTCTGGGTATGTTTTGTGATGTAGGCCATGCACCATTTTAGTTGCCCTTCTTTGTACAGTTTCTAATGTATTAATATCCTTTTGAAGATATGGCCTCCAGAATTGAACACAATATTCTAGATGAGGCCGTACCAATGACCTATACAGTGGCATTATTACTTCTTTCTTTCTGCTGCTGATTCCTCTCCCAATGCAGCCAAGCTACCTTCTTGGACAAGCGTGTCAATGCTTTGTCCACCCTAGGGGAGGATTCCCATCGTAACCTATCCATTGGCGGGAAAGGATACGCCATAAGAATCCTTTTGGGAATCTGCAGTTTTTTGTCTGGAGATTCCCAAGCTTTTTCACATAACTCGTTCAGCTCGTGTGAGGGGGGAAAGGTTACCTCAGGTTTCTTTCCCTTATACATACTGTATGCACCCTCGTGTCAGGGTGCCTCTGTGATGTGCAAAACATCTTTTATTGCAATAATCATATATCTAATAGATTTAGCCAACTTTGGCTGTAACTTTGCATCATCGTAGTCGACACTGGAGTCAGAATCCGTGTCGGTATCTGTGTCAACTATTTGGGATAGTGGGCGCTTTTGAGACCCCGACGGTCCCTGCGACATAGGATCAGGCATGGGTTGACACCCTGACTGTACCCTAGCTTCAGCTTTGTCTAATCTTTTGTGCAATTAATTTACACTAGCATTTAAAACATTCCACATATCCATCCAGTCAGGTGTCGGCGTTGTTGACGGAGACACCACATTCATTTGCTCCCGCTCCTCTCTAATATAGCCTTCTCCCTCAGACATGTCGACACACACGTACCGACACACCACACTGTTATTATTATCTGCGCCGAATTATGTGCCCCCCCCTCTTCTTTAAAACCCTCTTTTCTACCATGGTATAAGCAGGGGAGAGTCCGGGGAGCTTCCTCTCAGCGGTGCTGTGGAGAAAAAATGGCGCTGGCGAGTGCTGAGGCAGAAGCCCCGCCCCCTCGGCGGCGGGCTTTTGTACCGCTCAAACAGTGTAAAATTGGCGGGGGCTCTTATATATATACAGTGCCCAGCTGCATATATATCTACTTTTGCCAAATAAGAGGTCTACATGCTGCCCAGGGCGCCCCCCCTGCGCCCTGCTCCCTTACAGTGACTACCGTATGTGAGGTGTATGGGAGCAATGGTGCACAGCTGCAGTGCTGTGATTTACCTCAGTGAAGATCATGGAGTCTTCTGCCACCTTTGAAGTCTTCTTTTCTTCTCATACTCACCCGGCTTCTATCTTCCGGCTCTGCGAGGGGGGCGGCGGCACGGCTCTGGGACAGACGGCGAGGGTGAGACCTGCGTACCAATCCCTCTGGCGCTAATGGTGTCCAGTAGCCTAAGAAGCAGAGCCTTTCAACTCACAGAAGTAGGTCTGCTACTCTCCCCTTAGTCCCTCGATGCAGGGAGTCTGTTGCCAGCAGTGCTCCCTGAAAATAAAAAAACCTAACAAATATACTTTCTGTCAGGAAGCTCAGGAGAGCTCCCTGAAAAGCACCCAGTCTCCTCTGGGCACAGTAGAAAACTGAGGTCTGGAGGAGGGGCATAGAGGGAGGAGCCAGTGCACACCCAGATCTAAAGTCTTTCTTAAAGTGCCCATGTCTCCTGCGGAGCCCGTCTATCTCATGGTCCTTACGGAGTCCCCAGCATCCTCTAGGACGTAAGAGAAAAGGGGGACCCTGATGTCGTAATGTGTGAAAAGGAGACTCTGATGCCGTAATGTGTAAAAAGGGGGACTCTGCCTTCCGTAATATGTAAAAAGGGGGACTCTGCTGCCATAATGTGTAAAAGGGGAATCTCTTTGCCATGTGTAAAAGGGGTCTCTATCTGGCGTAACGAGTGACAGGGGTTCTACCTGGTATGATGCGTTAAAGGGGCTCTACCTGGTGCAATGTGTGTAAGTTGCTCTACTGTGCGGCATAATATGAATAATGGAGACTACTGTACAGCGTGCTATGGATTGGTATTATTTTGTGACCACACCCCTCACCTACAGAGCCACGCCCCTAGATTTTTGACAAGTGCCTGTGGCGCGCACTTGCCCTATTTTAAAAAAAAAAATTTGGGGGGGGGGGTGCCATTGCTCTTTCTTGCACACAGCGCTAAATGTCTAGTTACACCACTGTAATACACATACCATCATCGCCATATAATACAGAATGTCTGGCACAGCTAGGCCCTTCTGCATTCTCCCTCACATGAGACAACCTCTTCCCAAGACCTGAGTTACACCTCTGCCATATGACCCGTCCCCCATCACAGTGAGCAAGGTATCAGTGAGGAGTCTCTTCACATTCCTCTTTCTATTGATTGACCCATGCATGCAGCAGCCCAGCCCCTGAAGCTGCCTGAAAGGAAACAGACATTCCGCAGTCCCTGCAGCGGAGCAGTATGGAGGAAGGAGATTGTCCCACCATGCAGCTGAAGATGGTTGGGGCTGTGCACTACAGTAATTGGCAGCACAGCACCTGCTGTCAATATGACAGCTATTGATTACTCCTCTGAGTCCCAGGTGACAACAATGAGGCATTTGATTTCTCAGGGCTGATGCGGCTTATGCAGCTAACAATCATTGGGTCAGTGCACCTGTAGCCATGCATAATGCAGCTACAGATACTGAAACCAAGATTCCTAGCCACACAGCACTGCGGCTCTGATGGTGCACAGAGGGTCTCTAGTACTGAGACGATATTAAATATGTAATATGAGGTCAGCTGCGTGCAGGGGAGGCACGCATGATAGTCACGCCCCTGGTTCCACCCCCAAATCTCTACATCTGAGGCCACACTAGGCAGGTTTTGCGGGATCAGAACGGCCGGGAGCATACCCTGCATATCTCCCGGCCGCAAGCTATGCGCATCCTGTGGCCCCAAACAGTAGCACTGAACCTGCCCAGGGATCAGATGGCACCCTGGCCCCCAGCCTAGCCCACAACTGGTAAAAGCCAAGGATTAATACAGTCCTGACCAAATAACAAAGACTGAACATGTCACATGTGCTGCTACTTGCATCAAAGTTCTCTGTAAGCATTAAATACATGTTTAAAACAACACGTAAGGTTAAAAAGAGCAGAGGAAAATATCCATATAAAGCAAATCAAATATAATTTAAAAAAAATGTCTAACCTGCCAAGAATAGCCACTAGTAGCTGCCTCATCTTCATCAGCTGTAATTCCCTCATAAGGACCAAAGTGTGTTCCTTTGGGAAGCGTGGTGCCCTCATTCCAAACACCTAATCCAGCACGTGGAATCCCAGAGACACTGATTCTCATTGAGGGAGGCAGTGTAAGTGCTGCCCTCTTATCAGTTCCCATTTCTACTACAGTATCCTGCATGAAAACGGGAGCACCATGTACTTCACACTCATCCAGGAAAAAAGACTGACATTCTTCACAGACTAGAATGCAAAAAGAGAAAAATCAAAGTTAGTAATTTATATGAATTTTACACATTCAACACAAACAATGGAATTAGATAACAAAACTATGTCTGGGAAATCCATTCAAACTACTGTATAGACTGGATGTCAAAATGAGATATACTTATGTTAAATTCTTTACTCTGAATCCATTGTGGGAATAGAACTTGGGGCTGTAGACAGTGGGAATAAAACTTGGGGATGTAGAGTGTGATAACAGAATTTGGGGATGTATCAATCCGATCTCAAAATAGCAGCAGAAGAGCGCTGAGCCAGCTTCGCTTCAAGCCAGCAGACAGAGAGAGAATTGAAGCGGCCAACCAAGTTTAAAGTGCTGCTGCTGCTTTAAACTTGGTTGGCCGCTTCAATTCGCTCTCTGTCTGCTGGCTTGAAGCGGAGCTGGCTCAGCACTCTTCTGCTGCTAATTTGAGATCGGATTGAGCCTATAAAACAGGGGATTGATATGTTTTAATACAATCCACAATCTGGTACACAATTCTGTTATCTGTGTGTTTTTGGCACATTCTGGAGAGACATACTACACCATAGGCGCTTGTTCTTTTCTTCTATTTTCAGAAGTAAATAGAAATCAACTTAAATTTTTAACAGAAGAACAAGAGCGTAAGGCATACTTGCCTACCCTCCCGGAATGGCCGGGAGGCTCCCGAAAATCGAGTGATCCTCCCGGCCCCCCCGGAAAGGTGGGCAAGCCTCCCGCTTTCCCCCTCGGCCGCCCGCAGCAGTGAACAAGTGGGCGGGCTGAGGGGGTCCGATGACGCGTTTCGTGCTAAATCGCGTCATCGTAGCTCCGCCCCCCGCTATGCAGCGCTTCGTTTCTCGGCACAGCACAGCGGGGGGTGGATTCACGATGACGCGACCCGTATGCAACGCCCCCGGACCGCCCATCCTGCTGCCGGCCACGCCCCCGAACCGTCCGTCCTGCTGCCGGCCACGCCCCCTTTCACCTACAACGCTGCCTCCTCCCGGAGGAGGAGGCAGGAAAGTAGGTAAGTATGGCGTAAGGCAATGGGCCTCATTAAGGGACGGATGCAGGTGTGGAGGCACCATTTACTACAGTTGCGCCAGTGTCTTTATGCTAATGCTGCTACAAAGCCCTTCCCTGGTGTACACCTGTGTGTCCAAGTGCACGAATACGGAGACATTCACTGTCTGCATCCATAGATGCTGAAATATAGCCTGGTGTGTATTTAGAAGCACCATCAAAACTTGCACCTGCCCTATGGCAGGTGCAGTATCTCTGTCTGGGACCTCCTATGTTAGCGGCTCAGCAGCCCTGTATGCAACCCCTTTCAGTAACACGTCTGCTCCCATAAAACACTACATCTTTGTGTGTCTTTTAAGCCACCCTGTTACCTCTCAGTCACCGCCAGGAACGCCTCTTAAGTGTGTCTAATTCTGTACAGCAACTCTGTACGTACATAATCAGGACACGACTCAGACACATGCACATATGGAAAACAAGGTGATACTGTGTCCGATGCAGCAAATTTGGATGCAGGAACAGGTTTCCCCTTCCCAATGTAATCCTGGTGAAATACTGGAGTAATCTATCTAGCAATATTCTGCCTAGACATACAGTATGCCAACATTTTTTATGGACATCATAAAGGACCAAATGAGAAATGACCATCAGATTTGCAAAATACCAAAGTCCTACTAACATAGAGCTTAAGCACCAATGCAAGAAGTGACGAGATCACTCAGTGGCAGAAGTACCGGGGACAATGGAGTTGGTCGCCTCTGGGTGCCAGTTCTGAAGGGGGCACTCTGGCCTTCTCCATTGTCTCTGTGCGCCAGCCACTTTTACACTGACAGCGGTGCGCCACTCAGCTGCAGCACTCAGTGGTGGGAGAGGCAGGGTTTTTCCAGAAGTGTCAGGCAGTGATTTTCCCCCAACCACTTCCACCATATCTCATGTGAGGTAAGGAACAGTGTGGTGAGCAACAGGAGGTGAGACTGGGAGAAGGGACTGCTGGGGCGGTGCAGGCTGTAGTATGGCACAGGAGGGCACACACCCAGCTCAGATATGACATGAGGCAGTAACAGAACATAAGTTCCTTAGTTAGTATGTGTGTGTATATGTGGCTGTTTGTGTGCATATTTGGCTGTGTGTATGTGGCTGTGTTTGTGTGCATACTGTGGCTGTGTATATGTGGCTGTGTGCATATGTGGCTGGTGTGTGTGCATACTGTGGCTGTGCATACTATGGCTGTACATATGTGGCTGTGTATATGTGGCTGTGTGCATATGTGTCTGTGTGTAGACTGTGGCTGTGCATATGTGGTGTGTGTGTGTGTGTGTGTGTGTGTGTGTGTGTGTGTGTGTGTGTGTGTGTATACTGTGGCTGTGTATATGTGGCTGTGTGTATGTGCATACTGTGGCTCTGTGCATATGTGGCTGTGTGTGTGTTGCTGTGTGTGTGCATACTGTGGCTGTGTGTGTGTGCATATGTGGCTATGTGTGTTCATGTGGCTGTCTGTGTTCAAATGTGACCGTGTGTGTGCATTTGTGGCTGTGTGAGAATACTTGTGTATATGTGGCTGTGTGTGCATATGTGGCTGTGTGTGTGTGTGTGTGTGTGTGTGTGTGTGTGTGTGTGTGTGTGTATATATATTTCTCTGACGTCCTAAGTGGATGCTGGGACTCCGTAAGGACCATGGGGAATAGCGGCTCCGCAGGAGACTGGGCACAACTAAAGAAAGCTTTAGGACTACCTGGTGTGCACTGGCTCCTCCCACTATGACCCTCCTCCAGACCTCAGTTAGAATCTTGTGCCCGGCTGAGCTGGATGCACACTAGGGGCTCTCCTGAGCTCCTAGAAAGAAAGTATATTTTAGTTTTTTTATTTTACAGTGAGATCTGTTGGCAACAGACTCACTGCAGCGAGGGACTAAGGGGAGAAGAAGCGAACCTACCTAACTGGTGGTAGTTTGGGCTTCTTAGGCTACTGGACACCATTAGCTCCAGAGGGATCGACCGCAGGACCCGTCCTTGGTGTTCGGTCCCGGAGCCGCGCCGCCGGCCCCCTTACAGAGCCAGAAGCAAGAAGTGTTCCGGAAAATCGGCGGCAGAAGACTTCTGTCTTCAACAAGGTAGCGCACAGCACTGCAGCTGTGCGTCATTGCTCCTCATGCACACCTCACACTCCGGTCACTGATGGGTGCAGGGCGCTGGGGGGGGGGGGGCGCCCTGAGGGCAATATAAGACACCTTGGCTGGCAAATCATCACAATATATAGTCCCAGGGCTATATATGTGATAAATTACCCCTGCCAGAATCCATGAAAAAAGCGGGAGAAAAGTCAGCCGAAAAAGGGGCGGGGCTATCTCCCTCAGCACACTGGCGCCATTTTTTCTTCACAGTGCAGCTGGAAGACAGCTCCCCAGGCTCTCCCCTGTAGTTTTCAGGCTCAAAGGGTTTAAAAGAGAGGGGGGGCACTAAATTTAGGCGCAATATGTGTATACAAGCAGCTATTGGGGGGAAAAATCACTCAGTTATAGTGTTAATCCCTGCATTATATAGCGCTCTGGTGTGTGCTGGCATACTCTCTCTCTGTCTCCCCAAAGGACTCTGTGGGGTCCTGTCCTCAGTCAGAGCATTCCCTGTGTGTGTGCGGTGTGTCGGTACGGCTGTGTCGACATGTTGGATGAGGAAGGTTACGTGGAGGCGGAGCAGAGGCCGATAAATGGGATGTCGCCCCCTGTGGGGCCGACACCAGAGTGGATGGATAGGTGGAAGGTATTAACCGACAATGTCAACTCCTTACATAAAAGGCTGGATGACGTAACAGCTGTGAGACAGCCGGCTTCTCAGCCCGCGCCTGCCCAGGCGTCTCAAAGGCCATCAGGGGCTCAAAAAACGCCCGTTACCTCAGATGGCAGACACAGATGTCGACACGGAGTCGGACTCCAGTGTCGACGAGGTTGAGATATATACACAAGCCACTAGGAACATCCGTTACATGATCTCGGCAATGAAAAATGTGTTACACATTTCTGACATGAACCCAAGTACCACATAAAAGGGGTTTTATTTTTGGGGAGAAAAAGCAGCCAGTGTTTTGTTCCCCCATCAGATAAGCGAATGAAGTGTGTAAAGAACGTGGGTTCCCCCGATAAGAAACTGGTAATTTCTAAAAAGTTACTGATGGCGTACCCTTTCCCGCCAGAGGATAGGTCACGTGGGGAGATATCCCCTAGGGTGGATAAGGCGCTCACACGTTTGTCAAAAAAGGTGGCACTGCCGTTTTAGGATACGGCCACCTTGAAGGAGCCTGCTGATAAAAAGCAGGAGGCTATCCTGAAGTCTGTATATACACACTCAGGTTCTATACTAAGACCTGCAATTGCCTCAGCATAAATAGTGCTGCTGCAGCGTGGTCTGATACCCTGTCAGATAATATTAATACCCTAGACAGGGATACTATTTTGCTAACATAGAGCATATTAAAGACGTCGTCTTATATATGAAGGATGCACAGAGGGATATTTGGCGGCTGGCATCCAGAATTAATGCAATGTCCATTCTGCCAGGAGGGTATTAGAGACCCGGCAGTGGACAGGTGATGCTGCCTTTAAAAGGCACATGGAGATTCTGCCTTATAAGGGTGAGGAATTGTTTGGGGATGGTCTCTGGGACCTCGTATCCACAGCAACAGCTGGGAAGAAAAATTTTTACCTCAGGTTTCCTCACAGCCTAAGAAAGCACCGTATTTTCAGGTACAGTCCTTTCGGCTTCAGAAAAGCAAGCGGGTCAAAGGCGCTTCCTTTCTGCACAGAGACAAGGGAAGAAGGAAAAAGCTGCACCAGACAGCCAGTTCCCAGGATCAAAAATCTTCCTTCGCTTCCTCTGAGTCCACCGCATGACGCTGGGGCTCCACAGGTGGAGACAGGTGCGGTGGGGGCGCATCTCGGGAACTTCAGGGACCAGTGGGCTTGCCCACAGGTGGATCCCTAGGTTCTGCAAGTAGTATCACAGGGATACAGACTGGAGTTCGAGGCGTCTCCCCCTCGCCGTTAACTCACATCAGCCTTGCCTGCTGCCCTCGGAGAAAGGTAGTACTGGCGGCAATTCACAAGCTGTACTTCCAGCAGGTGAAATCAAGGTACCCCTCCTTCAACAAGGCCGGGGTTACTATTCCAAAATGTTGTGGTACCGAAACCAGACGGTTCGGTGAGACCCATTCTAAAATTGAAATCCTTGAACACTTATATACGAAGGTTCAAGTTCAAAATGGAATCGCTCAGGGCGATTATTACAAGCCTGGAGAATTTCATGGTATCACTGGACATCAAGGATGCTTACCTGCATGTCCCTATTTACCCTCTTCACCAGGAGTACCTCAAAATTGTGGTACAGGATTGTCATTACCAATTCCAGACGTTGCCGTTGGTCTGTCCACGGCACCGAGGGTATTTACCAAGGTAATGGCAGAAATAATTATCCCGTACTTGGACGATCTCCTTATAAAGGCGAGGTCCAGGGAGCAGTTGTTCGTCGGAGTAGCACTATCTCGGGGAGTGCTACAACAGCACGGCTGGATTCTGAATATTCCAAAGTCGCAGCTGGTTCCTACGACGCGTCTACTGTTCCTGGGTATGGTTCTGGACACAGAACAGGATAAAAAGGGTTTCTCCCGGAGGAGAAGTCCAAGGAGTTGTCGTCTCTAGACAGAGACCTCCTAATACAAATACAGGTGTCGGTGCATCAATGCATGCGAACCCTGGGAAAGATGGTAGCTTCTCACGAAGAAATTCCATTCGCCAGGTCCCATGCAAGGATCTTCCAGTGGGATCTGTTGGACAAGTGGTCCGGGTCGCATCTTCAGATGCATCGACGGATAACCCTGTCTCCAAGGGCCAGGGTGTCGCTGTTGTGGTGGCTGCAGAGTGCTCATCTTCTAGGGGGCCGCAGATTCGGCATACAGGACTGGGTCCTGGTGACCACGGATGCCAGCCTTCGAGGCTGGGGGGCAGTCACACAGGGAAGAAACTTCCAAGGCCTATGGAAAAGTCAGGAGACTTCCCTACACATTAATATTCTGGAACCAAGGGCCATTTACAATGCCCTAAGTCAGGCTAGACCCCTGCTTCAACACCGGCCGGTGCTGATCCAGTCAGATAACATCACGGCGGTCGCTCATGTAAACCGACAGGGCGGCACAAGAAGCAGGATGGCAATGGCAGAAGCCACAAGGATTCTCCGATGGGCGGAAAATCATGTGTTAGCACTGTCAGCAGTGTTCATTCGCGGAGTGGACAACTGAGAAGCAGACTTTCTCAGCAGACACGACCTCCACTCGGGAGAGTGGGGACTTCATCCAGAAGTCTTCCAAATGATTGTACACCGTTGGAAAATGCCACAGGTGGACATGATGGCGTCCCGCCTCAACAAAAAGCTACAAAGATATTGCGCCAGGTCAAGGGACCCTCCGGCGATAGCTGTGGACGCTCTGGTAACACCGTGGGTGTACCAGTCGGTGTATGTGTTCCCTTCTCTGCCTCTCTTACCCAGGGTAATGAGAATGATAAGAAGGAGAGGAGTAAGAACTATACTCATTGTTCCGGATTGGCCAAGAAGAGCTTGGTACCCAGGACTCCAAGAGATGATCTCAGAGGACCCATGGCCTCTGCCGCTCAGACAGGACCTGCTGCAGCAGGGGGCCTGTCTGTTCCAAGACGTACCGCGGCTGCGTTTGACGGCATGGCGGTTGAACGCCGGATCCTGAAGGAAAAGGACATTCCGGAGGAAGTTATCCCTGCGCTAATTAAAGCTAGGAAAGAAGTGAACGCAAACCATTTTCACCGCATATGGCGGAAATATGTTGCGTGCTGTGAGGCCAGGAAGGCCCCAAAGGAGGAATTTCAGCTAGGTCGATTTCTGCACTTCCTACAGTCAGAGGTGACTACGGACCTAAAATTTGGTTCCATTAAGGTCCAGATTTCGGCTCTATCGATTTTCTTCCAAAATAGAACTGGCTTCACTGCCTGAAGTTCAGACTTTTGTTAAGGGAGTGCTGCATAGTCAGCCCCCGTTTGTGCCTCCAGTGGCACCGTGGGATCTCAACGTGGTGTTGGATTTCCTGAAGTCGCATTGGGTTGAGCCACTTAAATCCGTGGAGCTACAATACCTCACGTGGAAAGTGGTCATGCTGTGGGCCTTGGCGTCGGCCAGGCGTGTATCAGAATTGGCGGCTTTAGGCGGAATTGAGGACTCGTTCCCAATTCCTTCCTAAGGTGGTATCAGTTTTTCATGTGAACCAACCTATTGTGGTGCCTGCGGCTACTTGGGACTTGGAGGATTCCAAGTTACTGGACGTAGTCAGGGCCCCGAAAAGTATATGTTTCCAGGACGGCTGGAGTCAGGAAAACTGACTCGCTATTTATCCTGTATGCACCCAACAAGCTGGGTGTTCCTGCTTCTAAGCAGACTATTGCTCGCTGGATCTGTAGCACGATTCAACTTGCACATTCTGCGGCTGGACTGCCGCACCCTAAATCTGTAAAAGCCCATTCCACAAGGAAAGTGGGCTCTTCTTGGGCGGCTGCCCGAGGAGTCTCGGCTTTACAAATTTGCCGAGCTGTTACTTGGTCGGGTTCAAACATTTTTGCAAGAGTCTACAAGTTTGATACCCTGGCTGAGGAGGACCTAGAGTTTGCTCATTCGGTGCTGCAGAGTCATCCGCACTCTCCCGCCCGTTTGGGAGCTTTGGTATAATCCCCATGGTCCTTACGGAGTCCCAGCATCCACTTAGGACGTCAGAGAAAATAAGATTTTACTCACCGGTAAATCTATTTCTCGTAGTCCGTAGTGGATGCTGGGCGCCCATCCCAAGTGCGGATTGTCTGCAATACTTGTTTATAGTTATTGCCTAACTAAAGGGTTATTGTTGAGCCATCTGTTGAGAGGCTCAGTTATATTTCATACTGTTAACTGGGTATAGTATCACGAGTTATACGGTGTGATTGGTGTGGCTGGTATGAGTCTTACCCGGGATTCAAAATCCTTCCTTATTGTGTCAGCTCTTCCGGGCACAGTATCCTAACTGAGGTCTGGAGGAGGGTCATAGTGGGAGGAGCCAGTGCACACCAGGTAGTCCTAAAGCTTTCTTTAGTTGTGCCCAGTCTCCTGCGGAGCCGCTATTCCCCATGGTCCTTACGGAGTCCCAGCATCCACTACGGACTACGAGAAATAGATTTACCGGTGAGTAAAATCTTACTATATGTGGCTGTTAGTGTGTGTGGCTGTATTTAATATAGATCCAACTTGTGTACCCACACCCACTATATTATACTGTCCATTATTAAATCCACACTGTACATTACATTATTGTGGGACATTTATACAGTGAACCCAGAGTCGCAAACCACTGGCAAACATATAAGTGAATGGGCCAATTAGAGAGAAGATGTACTGTCAGAAACGTTCTTGTCCCACCAGGAGATACAAATCTTCCCAACACTATTATTATTATTAACAGTTTCTTATATAGTGCAGCATATTCCGTTGCGCTTTACAATTAGAACAACAGTAATAGAACAAAACTGGACAAACACAGACAGACATAGTGGTAGGAAGGCCCTGCTCACAAGCTTACAATCTACACTAAACTGAAATTATGGGCCTAATTCTGAGTTGATCGCAGCAGCAAATTTGTTAGCAGTTGGGCAAAACCATGGGGGTCATTCTGAGTTGTTCGCTCATTGCCGATTTTTGCAACGTAGCGATTAAGGCAAAAATGCGTATTCGCATGGTACGCAGTGCGCATGCGCTAAGTATTTTAGCACAAAACTTAGTAGATTTACTCACGTCCGAACGAAGAATTTTCATCTTTGAAGTGATCGGAGTGTGATTGACAGGAAGTGGGTGTTTCTGGGCAGAAACTGACCGTTTTCTGGGAGTGTGCGGAGAAACGCAAGCGTGCCAGGATAAAACGCGGGAGTGGCTGGAGTAACGGGGGAGTGGCTGGCCGAACGCAGGGCATGTTTGTGACGTCAAACCAGGAACGAAACGGCCTGAGCTGATCGCAATCTGTGAGTAGGTCTGGAGCTACTCAGAAACTGCTAAGAATTTTCTATTCGCAATTCTGCTAATCTTTCGTTCGCTATTCTGCTAAGCTAAGATACACTCCCAGAGGGCGGCGGCCTAGCGGGTGCAATGCTGCTAAAATCTGCTAGCGAGCGAACAACTCGGAATGACCCCCCATGTGCACTGCAGGGGGGACAGATATAACGTGCAGAGAGAGTTCGATTTGGGTGGGGTGTATTCAAACTGAAATCTAAATTGCAGTGTAAAAATAAAGCAGCCAGTATTTACCCTGCCCAGAAACAAAATAACCCACCCAAATCTAACTCTCTCTACAAATGTTATTTCTCTTACGTCCTAGACAGAGGATGCTGGGGTCCATATTAGTACCATGGGGTATAGACGAGTCCACCAGGAGCCATTGGCACTTTAAGAGTTTAATAGTGTGGTCTGGCTCCTCCCTCTATGCCCCTCCTACCAGACTCAGTTTACAAAATGTGCCCTGAGGAGCTGGTCACAGCTAGGGGAGCTCTACAGAGCTTATTTAGAAAAGTTTTATTTAGAGTTTGTTTTTTTACAGGAGGTTGCTGGCAACAGCCTGCCTGCATCGAGGGACTGAGGGGGAGAGCAGTGTCCGCCCTGCGGGGTCTTGAGTCACTGACTCCGCTGACATGACATTGAGCTCCAGAGGGGACAGATCGCGCCCCACCACAGGGAAATGCTTACCCCAGCAGCCACCCCCTCACAGTGCTGAAGTGTGGCAAGTTAGTCACTGGTTTTAACCATGCTCCGGTAAGGCTCAGCGATACTGCGGTGCGGCGCTGTGAGGGGCGCCCTGGACCAGCAAAAAACCCTACACTGACCACATCCAGCCTGTCGGGGTCCACGGATCTCAACCTGCTAAAAATTCCTCGGGCCAGTATAATCTTCAAGAGCGGGAAGACAGCGCCATTGAAGGGGCGGAGCTTCTCCTCAGAGCGGACCCAGCAGCGTTCAGCGCCATTTTTCCTACCTGCAATCACTGCCAGTGGATGTCCAGGTCCCTCCAGAGCAACTCCAGCTATCTGTACGGTACCAGGGGGTTGTAGAAGGGAGGGGAGGCTGTATACAGGCTGTGTCTCCTATTAAGGAACTCAGTCAGCACGGGTTAGGGTCTCCCTATACCTCTAAAATCGCTGTGTGTGGGTTGGCTCCAATCTCTGTGTCTCTCTGCCATTCTTGGGGGGAAACTCTGTCTACCCAATACCCTGTGTGTTTGTGGGGTGTTTGGTGTGTGTGTGTGACATGTCTAGGGACACTGTTTCATATGCTGCAGAGGAGTTATCTTCCCAGGAAGACTCCATACCATGTAATCAGGATTGCACTGTTGTAGCGCAGAACGCAGCTAGAGAGCCAGAATGGTTAGCCTCTCTGAGGGGTACTATTTCTCAGATTTCTGATAGGGTTGCTAGGACTGAGCATGCCATTCAGGTCTTACAATCCTCTATGGTTGTATGGTCTGATACTGCTTCCTCGGGGTCCCCTGCGGTACATTATCACAAACTTGCAATGCTTATGCAGGATGATACGGACACCGATTCTGACACTGCAGACCGTGACGGGGATGTGTCAAGGGGGACGGCATCACTTGCTAAGGGGGTGCAGTTGATGATTGAAGCTGTACGGGATGTGTTACACATTACTGACACAACTCCTGAGCAGGTGGAGGAGGCCTTTTTCACTGACAGTAAAAAGCCCCCCCTCACCTTCCCGGCGTCCACAGAATTGAATGCTATCTTTGAAAAAGCCTGGGAAAATCCGGAAAAGAAATTCCAGATCCCTAAGAGGGTCTTAGTTGCTTTTCCCTTCCCAGAAGAAGATAGGAAAAAGTGAGAGTCTCCGCCAATAGTTGATGCCTCTGTCTCCAGGCTGTCCAAACAGGTGGTATTACCAGTCCCTGGATCTACCGCGTTGAAAGACCCGAAAGGATGCAAGGTGGATGCTACGCTAAAATCCATTTACACTGCCTCAGGGGCTATACTGCGGCCTACTATAGCCTGTGCTTGGATTGCAAAAGCTATTGCCAGGTGGTCAATCACTCTGCAGGAGGAATCGACTACGATGTATAAAGGTGACGTTGATTTATTTTTACGCCATATTCAGGATTCTGCAGGATTCCTAGTAGATTCCATGAAGGACCTGGGTTCCATGGCTGCGGGGATCTCCTCCATGTCTGTCTCAGCTCGCAGAGGTCTCTGGCTGCGTCAGTGGTCTGTGGACGCGGAATCCAGAAAAAGTGTGGAGGGTCTTTCTTATACAGGTCAAGCTCTCTTTGGGGAAGCGCTAGATGCGTGGATTGCCACAGCTACAGTGGGTAAGTCTCCTTTTCTCCCCTCAGCTGCACTGGCTACTAAGAAGCCTTTTACACCAGCCACGTCACAGTCCTTTCGACCCGCGAGGCCTAGAAAGAACAAACATTCGAACACCTTCTTCAGAGGTGGTCGTACTGAAGGACAGAAGCCTGCTCCCTCTGGCTCGCAGAGCCAGAAGCCCGCTTCTGATACCCCTAAGTCCTCAGCATGACTGTGGACAGCTGGGCCTGGAGGAAGGTCAGATGGGGGCAAGACTCCGGCATTTCAGCCACGTCTGGGTGTCGTCGGGCCTGGACCCCTGGGTACTGGATATAGTGTCCAGAGGGTACAAGCTGGAGTTTCAAGATCTCCCGCCTCACCGCTTCTTCAAGTCAGGCTTACCAGCTCTGCTGGCAGACAGAACAATTCTTCTGGAACCTATCCAAAAGTTGGTGGTGTCCAGGGTCATTGTTCCAGTTCCACCTCACCAGTAGAGCAAAGGTTACTATTCGAACCTTTTCGTGGTACCGAAGCCGGATGGTTCCGTACGGCCAATTCTGAACTTAAAATCTTTGAAACCCTACCTCAGGGAGTTCAAATTCCAAATGGAGTCTCTGAGAGCTGTCATCTCAGGTCTGACGGAGGGAAAGTTCCTGGTGTCCTTGGACATCAAGGATGCGTACCTCCCACGTTCCCATCTGGTCTCCACATCAGGCATATCTCAGGTTTGCACTGTTGGACGATCACTATCAGTTTCAGGCACTGCCGTTTGGCCTCTCCACAGCACTGAGGGTCTTCACCAAGGTGATGGCGGAGATGATGGTTCTCCTGCGCAAGCAGGGGGTGAACATAATTCCGTATCTGGACGATCTCCTGATCAAGGCGTCGTCCAGGGAGAAGTTGTTGTGATCCATTGCTCTCACGACACATCTGCTCGAGGAGCACAGTAGGATCCTGAACCTTCCGAAGTCTCATCTGGAGCCGACAAGGAGGCTGTCTTTCCTGGGAATGATCCTAGACACGGAAGTGCAGAGGGTGTTTCTGCCGGTGGAGAACGCATTGATAATCCAATCAATGGTCCGGGATGTCTTAAAGCCTACCCGGGTCTCGGTTCATCAGTGCATCCGCCTTCTGGGGAAGATGGTTGCCTCCTATGAGGCTCTACAGTACGGAAGGTTTTATGCTCGATCCTTTCAGCTGGATCTCTTTGACCAGTGGTTGGGATATCACCTACACATGCACCAGAGGATCCGTCTGTCTCCGAAAGCCAGGATCTCGCTCCTCTGGTGGATACAATTGCCTCACCTTCTGGAAGGCCGAAGGTTCGGAGTTCAGGACTGGATCCTTCTAACCACGGATGCAAGTCTAAGAGGTTGGGGAGCAGTCGCTCAGGGGGAAACCTTCCAAAGATGGTGGTCGGATGAAGAATCCCTTCTCCCGATAAACATTCTGGAGCTAAGAGCCATGTACAACGGCCTTCTGCAAGCCGCACACCATCTACAGGATCAGGCTGTTCAGGTGCAGTCGGACAACGTGACCACAGTGGCCTTCATAAACCGACAAGGCGGAACGAAGAGCAGAGCTGCCACGTCAGAGGTGTCAAAAATCCTCCTCTGGGCAGAAAGGCACGCGATGGCGATGACGGCAATCTTCTTTCCGGGTGTAGACAACTGGGAAGCAAACTTCCTCAGCATTCAGGAGAGTGGGGCCTCCATCCGGAGGTGTTCGAGGAGGTAACCAGTTGGTGGGGGGTTCCTCACATAGACATGATGGCCTCCTGCCTCAACAAGAAACTACGGAGGCACAGTTCCAGGTCGAGCGACCCACAGGCAGTGGCGGTGGATGCACTGGTAACACCGTGGGTGTTCACGTCAGTGTATGTGTTCCCTCCACTTCCTCTGATACCAAAAGTTCTTCAACTCGTAAGAAGAACAAAGGTTTTGGCAATTCTCATTGCTCCAGACTGGCCAAGGAGGGCATGGTACGCGGATCTGCTGGATCTTCTGTTAGAGGATCCACGGCCCTTACCTCTTCGGAAGGATCTGCTACTGCAGGGGCCGTTCGCTTATCAAGACTTACCACGGCTACGTTTGACGGCATGGCGGTTGAACACCAGATCTTAGCTCGGAAAGGTATCCCGAGTGAGGTTATTCCTACCCTGATACAGGCTAGGAAGGGGGTAACGTCTAAACATTACCATCGTATTTGAAAAAAATAAGAATTTACTTACCGATAATTCTATTTCTCGGAGTCCGTAGTGGATGCTGGGGTTCCTGAAAGGACCATGGGGTTCCTGAAAGGACCATGGGGAATAGCGGCTCCGCAGGAGACAGGGCACAAAAGTAAAGCTTTCCGATCAGGTGGTGTGCACTGGCTCCTCCCCCTATGACCCTCCTCCAAGCCAGTTAGGTACTGTGCCCGGACGAGCGTACACAATAAGGGAGGAATTTTGAATCCCGGGTAAGACTCATACCAGCCACACCAATCACACCGTACAACTTGTGATCTAAACCCAGTTAACAGTATGATAAGAGCGGAGCCTCTGAAAAGATGGCTCACAACACTAATAACCCGATTTTTTTAACTATGTACAAGTATTGCAGATAATCCGCACTTGGGATGGGCGCCCAGCATCCACTACGGACTCCGAGAAATAGAATTATCGGTAAGTAAATTCTTATTTTCTCTATCGTCCTAGTGGATGCTGGGGTTCCTGAAAGGACCATGGGGATTATACCAAAGCTCCCAAACGGGCGGGAGAGTGCGGATGACTCTGCAGCACCGAATGAGAGAACTCCAGGTCCTCCTTAGCCAGGGTATCAAATTTGTAGAATTTAGCAAACGTGTTTGCCCCTGACCAAGTAGCTGCTCGGCAAAGTTGTAAAGCCGAGACCCCTCGGGCAGCCGCCCAAGATGAGCCCACCTTCCTTGTGGAATGGGCATTTACATATTTTGGCTGTGGCAGGCCTGCCACAGAATGTGCAAGCTGAATTGTATTACACATCCAACTAGCAATAGTCTGCTTAGAAGCAAGAGCACCCAGTTTGTTGGGTGCATACAGGATAACAGCAAGTCAGTTTTCCTGACTCCAGCCGTCCTGGAACATATTTTCAGGGCCCTGACAACATCTAGCAACTTGGAGTCCTCCAAGTCCCTAGTAGGTGCAAGGCACCACAATAAGCTGGTTCAGGTGAAACACTGACACCACCTTAGGGAGAGAACTGGGGACGAGTCCGCAGCTCTGCCCTGTCCGAATGGACAAACAGATATGGGCTTTTTTGAGAAAAAACCACCAATTTGACACTCGCCTGGTCCAGGCCAGGGCCAAGAGCATGGTCACTTTTCATGTGAGATGCTTCAAATCCACAGATTTGACTGGTTTTAAACCAATGTGATTTGAGGAATCCCAGAACTACGTTGAGATCCCACAGTGCCACTGGAGGCACAAAAGGGGGTTGTATATGCAATACTCCCTTGACAAACTTCTGGACTTCAGGAACTGAAGCCAATTCTTTCTGGAAGAAAATCGACAGGGCCGAAATTTGAACCTTAATGGACCCCAATTTGAGGCCCATAGACACTCCTGTTTGCAGGAAATGCAGGAAACGACCGAGTTGAAATTTCTTTGTGGGGCCTTCCTGGCCTCACACCACGCAACATATTTTCGCCACATGTGGTGATAATGTTGTGCGGTCACCTCCTTTCTGGCTTTGACCAGGGTAGGAATGACCTCTTCCGGAATGCCTTTTTCCCTTAGGATCCGGCTTTCCACCGCCATGCCGACAAACGCAGCTGCGGTAAGTCTTGGAACAGACATGGTACTTGCTGAAGCAAGTCCCTTCTTAGCGGCAGAGGCCATAAGACCTCTGTAAGCATCTCTTGAAGTTCCGGGTACCAAGTCCTTCTTGGCCAATCCGGAGCCATGAGTATAGTTCTTACTCCTCTACGTCTTATAATTCTCAGCACCTTAGGTATGAGAAGCAGAGGAGGGAACACATACACCGACTGGTACACCCACGGTGTTACCAGAACGTCCACAGCTATTGCCTGAGGGTCTCTTGACCTGGCGCAATACCTGTCCCGTTTTTTGTTCAGACGGGACGCCATCATGTCCACCTTTGGTATTTCCCAACGGTTTACAATCATGTGGAAAAAACTTCCCGATGAAGTTTCCACTCTCCCGGGTGGAGGTCGTGCCTGCTGAGGAAGTCTGCTTCCCAGTTTCCATTCCCGGGATGAAACACTGCTGACAGTGCTATCACATGATTTTCCGCCCAGCGAAAAGTCCTTGCAGTTTTTGCCATTGCCCTCCTGCTTCTTGTGTCGCCCTGTCTGTTTACGTGGGCGACTGCCGTGATGTTTTTCCCACTGGATCAATACCGGCTGACCTTGAAGCAGAGGTCTTGCTAAGCTTAGAGCATTATAAATTTACCCTTAGCTCCAGTATATTTATGTGGAGAAAAGTCTCCAGACTTGATCACACTCCCTGGAAATTTTTTCCTTGTGTGACTGCTCCCCAGCCTCTCGGGCTGGGCTCCGTGGTCACCAGCATCCAATCCTGAATGCCGAATCTGCGGCCCTCTAGAAGATGAGCACTCTATAACCACCACAGGAGAGACACCCTTGTCCTTGGATATAGGGTTATCCGCTGATGCATCTGAAGATGCGATCCGGACCATTTGTCCAGCAGATCCCACTGAAAAGTTCTTGCGTGAAATCTGCCGAATGGAATTGCTTCGTAGGAAGCCACCATTTTTACCAGGACCCTTGTGCAATGATGCACTGTTTTTAGGAGGTTCCTGACTAGCTCGGATAACTCCCTGGCTTTCTCTTCCGGGAGAAACACCTTTTTCTGGACTGTGTCCAGAATCATCCCTAGGCACAGCAGACGTGTCGTCGGGATCAGCTGCGATTTTGGAATATTTAGAATCCACCCGTGCTGTTGTAGCAGTATCCGAGATAGTGCTACTCCGACCTCCAACTGTTCCCTGGACTATGCCCTTCTCAGGAGATCGTCCAAGTAAGGGATAATTAAGACGCCTTTTCTTCGAAGAAGAATCATCATTTCGGCCATTACCTTGGTAAAGACCCGGGGTGCCGTGGACAATCCAAACGGCAGCGTCTGAAACTGATAGTGACAGTTCTGCACCACGAACCTGAGGTACCCTTAGTGAGAAGGGCAAATTTGGGACATAGAGGTAAGCATCCCTGATGTCCCGGGACACTATATAGTCCCCTTCTTCCTGGTTCGTTATCACTGCTCTGAGTGACTCCATCTTGATTTGAACCTTTGTAAGTGTTCAAAAAAAAATTTTTAGAATAAGTCTCACCTAGCCTTCTGGCTTCAGTACCACAATATAGTGTGGAATAATACCCCTTTTCTTGTAGTAGGAGGGGTAATTTAATTATCACCTGCTGGGAATACAGCTTGTGAATTTTTTTCCCATACTGCCTCCTTGTCGGAGGGAGACCTTGGTAAAGCAGACTTCAGGAGCCTGCGAAGGGGAAACGTCTCGACATTCCAATCTGTACCCCTGGGATACTACTTGTAGGATCCAGGGGTCCTGTACGGTCTCAGCGCCATGCTGAGAAGTTGTCAGAAGCGGTGGAACGCTTCTGTTCCTGGGAATGGGCTGCCTGCTGCAGTCTTCTTCCCTTTCCTCTATCCCTGGGCAGATATGATCTTATAGGGACGAAAGGACTGAGGCTGAAAAGACGGTGTCTTTTTCTGCAGAGATGTGACTTAGGGTAAAAATGGTGGATTTTCCAGCAGTTGCCGTGGCCACCAGGTCCGATGGACCGACCCCAAATAACTCCTCTTCCTTTATACGGCAATACACCTTTGTGCCGTTTGGAATCTGCATCACCTGACCACTGTCGTGTCCATAACATCTTCTGGCAGTTATGGACATCGCATTTACTCTTGATGCCAGAGTGCAAATATCCCTCTGTGCATCTCGCATATATAGAAATGCATCCTTTAAATGCTCTATAGTCAATAAAATACTGTCCCTGTCAAGGGTATCAATATTTTTAGTCAGGAAATCCGACCAAGCCACCCCAGCTCTGCACATCCAGGCTGAGGCGATCGCTGGTCGCAGTATAACACCAGTATGTGTGTATATACTTTTTATGATATTTTGCAGCCTCCTGTCAGCTGGTCCTTGAGGACGGCCCTATCTATAGACGGTACCGCCACTTGTTTTGATAAGCGTGTGAGCGCCTTATCCACCCTAAGGGGTGTTTCCCAACGCGCCCTAACTTCTGGCGGGAAAGGGTATACCGCCCATAATTTTCTATCGGGGGGAACCCACGCATCATCACACACTTTATTTAATTTATCTGATTCAGGAAAAACTATGGTAGTTTTTTCACATCCCACATAATACCCTCTTTTGTGGTACTTGTAGTATCAGAAATATGTAACACCTCCTTCATTGCCTTTAACGTGTGGCCCTAATAAGGAATACGTTTGTTTATTCACCGTCGACACTGGATTCAGTGTCCCTGTCTGTGTCTGTGTCGACCGACTAAAGTAAACGGGCGTTTTAAAACCCCTGACGGTGTTTTTGAGACGTCTGGACCGGTACTAATTGTTTGTCGGCCGTCTCATGTCGTCAACCGACCTTGCAGCGTGTTGACATTATCACGTAATTCCCTAAATAAGCCATCCATTCCGGTGTCGACTCCCTAGAGAGTGACATCACCATTACAGGCAATTGCTCCGCCTCCTCACCAACATCGTCCTCCTACATGTCGACACACACGTACCGACACACAGCACACACACAGGGAATGCTCTGATAGAGGACAGGACCCACTAGCCCTTTGGAGAGACAGAGGGAGAGTTTGCCAGCACACACCAAAAACGCTATAATTATATAGGGACAACCTTATATAAGTGTTTTCCCTTATAGCATCTTTTTTATATATTTCTAACGCCAAATTAGTGCCCCCCCTCTCTGTTTTAACCCTGTTTCTGTAGTGCAGTGCAGGGGAGAGCCTGGGAGCCTTCCCTCCAGCCTTTCTGTGAGGGAAAATGGCGCTGTGTGCTGAGGAGATAGGCCCCGCCCCTTTTTCGGCGGCCTCGTCTCCCGCTCTTAACGGATTCTGGCAGGGGTTAAATATCTCCATATAGCCTCCGGAGGCTATATGTGAGGTATTTTTAGCCAAAATAGGTATTCATTTGCCTCCCAGGGCGCCCCCCTCCCAGCGCCCTGCACCCTCAGTGACTGCCGTGTGAAGTGTGCTGAGAGGAAAATGGCGCACAGCTGCAGTGCTGTGCGCTACCTTTAGAAGACTGAGGAGTCTTCTGCCGCCGATTCTGGACCTCTTCTTACTTCAGCATCTGCAAGGGGGCCGGCGGCAAGGCTCCGGTGACCATCCAGGCTGTACCTGTGATCGTCCCTCTGGAGCTGATGTCCAGTAGCCAAGAAGCCAATCCATCCTGCACGCAGGTGAGTTCACTTCTTCTCCCCTAAGTCCCTCGTTGCAGTGATCCTGTTGCCAGCAGGACTCACTGTAAAATAAAAAACCTAAGCTAAACTTTTCTAAGCAGCTCTTTAGGAGAGCCACCTAGATTGCACCCTTCTCGGCCGGGCACAAAAATCTAACTGGCTTGGAGGAGGGTCATAGGGGGAGGAGCCAGTGCACACCACCTGATCGGAAAGCTTTACTTTTGTGCCCTGTCTCCTGCGGAGCCGCTATTCCCCATGGTCCTTTCAGGAACCCCATGGTCCTTTCAGGAACCCCAGCATCCACTAGGACGATAGAGAAAATATGTTTCTTGGTGTGGAGTTTCAACTTGGACGTTTTCTCCTTTTCCTGCAAGCAGGTGTGGATATGGGCCCGAGATTGGGCTCCATCAAGGTCCAAATCTCTGCTTTGTCCATCTTCTTCCAAAAACAATTGGCTGTCCTCCCTGAGTTTCAGACCTTTTTGAAAGGGGTTCTGCACATCCAGCCTCCCTTTGTGGCACCATCTGGACGTGGTGATGCAGTTCCTGCAATCTGCTTAATTTGAGCCTCTGATGGAGGCTGACATCAAGTTTCTCACGTGGAAGGCGGTCACTTTGTTGGCCTTAGCCTCTGCTCGACGGGTGTCGGAATTGGGGGCTTTATCTTGTACGAGTCCCTATCTGATCTTCCATGAAGATAGGGTGGAACTTAGGACTCCTCCACAGTTCCTACCTAAGGTTGTATCGGCTTTACATATCAACCAACCTATTGTGGTGCCAGTGGCTACTGACTCCTCAATTGCTTCAAAGGCCTTGGATGTTGTGAGGGCTTTGTAGATTTATGTGAAGAGGACAGCTCGTCATCGAATGACTGACTCCTTGTTTGTCCTCTATGATCCCAAGAAAATTGGGTGTCCTGCTTCTAAGCAGCCGATTTCACGCTGGATTCGGTTCACCATCCAGCCTGCATATTCTACGGCAGGATTGCCATGTCCAAAATCTGTAAAGGCCCACTCTACTCGTAAAGTGGGCTCTTCCTTGGCGGCTGCCCGAGATGTCTCGGCGGTTCAACTTTGCCAAGCTGCTACTTGGTCTGGATCGTTTGCCAAGTTTTACAAGTTCAATACTTTGGCGTCTAATGACCTCAAGTTTGGTCAACCAGCCTTGCAGGAGCCTCCGCGCTCTCCCTCCCGTACTGGGAGCTTTGGTACATCCCCATGGTACTAATATGGACCCCAGCATCCTCTAGGACGTAAGAGAAAATAGGATTTTAATTACCTACCGGTAAATCCTTTTCTCGTAGTCCGTAGAGGATGCTGGGCGCCCGCCCAGCGCTGCGTTTTCCTGCATTGGTTTTACAGTTCAGTACTGTCTGGTTCCTAGGTAAGTTCTGTGTTATTACTGTTTCAGTACTGTTTCAAATGTTGCTGAGTTTTTCCGGCATGTTAGCCGGATTTGCCTGTTGTGTGAGCTGGTATGAATCTCGCCACTATCTGTGTAATTCCTTCTCTCGAAGTATGTCGTCTCCTCGGGCACAGTTTCTAGACTGAGTCTGGTAGGAGGGGCATAGAGGGAGGAGCCAGCCCACACTATTAAACTCTTAAAGTGCCAATGGCTCCTGGTGGACCCGTCTATACCCCATGGTACTAATATGGACTCCAGCATCCTCTACGGACTACGAGAAAAGGATTTGCCGGTAGGTAATTAAAATCCTATTATCTGCCCCCCCTGCTGTGCACATGGTTTTGCCCAATTGCTAACAAACTTGCTGCGATCAACTCAGAATTACCCCCTATAGCCTTGAACATGGGCCCTCATTCCGAGTTGTTCGCTCGTTATTTTTTTGTCGCATCGGAGCGATTAGTCGCTAATGCGCATGCGCAATGTCCGCAGTGCGACTGCGCCAAGTAAATTTGCTATGCAGTTAGGTATTTTACTCACGGCATTACGAGGTTTTTTCTTCGTTCTGGTGATCGTAATGTGATTGACAGGAAGTGGGTGTTTCTGGGCGGAAACTGGTCATTTTATGGGAGTGTGTGAAAAAACGCTACCGTTTCTGGGAAAAACGCGGGAGTGGCTGGAGAAACGGAGGAGTGTCTGGGCGAACGCTGGGTGTGTTTGTGACGTCAAACGAGGAACGACAAGCACTGAACTGATCGCAGATGCCGAGTAAGTGTGGAGCTACTCAGAAACTGCTAAGAAGTGTCTATTCTCAATTTTGCTAATCTTTCATTCGCAATTTTACTATGCTAAGATTCACTCCCAGTAGGCGGCGGCTTAGCGTGTGCAAAGCTGCTAAAAGCAGCTTGCGAGCGAACAACTCGGAATGAGGGCCATGATCCCAGACACACTGTCAAAGGAGCCTTTAGTTCTAAGAATAATTACTTCAACATCTGCACAATTAAAGCCAGAGCTAAACTGTGATGATGAAATGGTCCCTGACTTCTTCAGTAATAAGATGAAAGTTCCATGGGGCAGACAAAGCCTCTACTAAAAATGCTTGTGGACCAGAATCACTACACCTGTTCAATTGATAAACCATCATGTAGACCTCTGCTGACCCCATTTCTCCTTACTTTCCTGAAACAATTCCTGACTTAGATGCAAGTTTCCAAGATGCAAGCCATGCTTGCTGAGAAAATCTGCTTCCCAGTCTGTTTCCCAGTTCTCCACCACTGGAATGTACAACACTGAGACTGCTGGAACATTTTTCCATGCAATGCATGATCTTGCTGGTATCTGTCATCATAAGAAATCATCCTGATGATTGATGTACAGTATGTCACTGCTGTTGCACTGTCTGACTTTTCATATCTTCTTTTGAAACAACACTTGAGTGACAGCTGTCCAGCCCTGAAGGCTGGCATTATGTGTCACTATTGTCCAGTATAGCAAGAGGCCGACCATTGTTGATGATGTTAATCCTCAGCCACCAAGGCAGGTACTGGGCCTAATTCAGATCTGACTGCTGGCACAGCGGGCGATCAGGTCCAAACTGCGCATGTGTATGCACCGCAATTTGCAGGCGCGTCGGACAATAACGGTCAGCGACGGGATGGTGTGAAAAATCCGTTCGCACAGGCGTTCGCAAGGTGATTGACAGGAGGAGGCCATTTGTGAGTGTCAACTGAGTGTTTCCTGGGAGTGTCCGGAAAAACACAGGCGTGCCCAATCGGTTTCAGGGAGGGCGTCTGGCATCAGCTCCGGCCCTGATCACCATGATTCAATCGCACTGGAAGAGTAAGTCCTGGGCTGCGCACAGACTGCACAAACTGATTTTGTGCAGCTCTGCTACACATAGGATCGCACACTTGCACAGAGAAAATACACTCCCTCTGTAGGCGACGACTATCTGATCGCAGGACAGAAAAAAACGCAGCCCAGCGTTAAGATCTGAATTAGGCCCAATGATCCCAGAAGAAAAGCAGAAGAGCTCCCACCACAGGCGCTCCTGGGTGAATACATTGCCCATCATACCAACTGGTTTTCTGTGGGTTTGGAAGCTGTCTGTCAAATCCAAATGTTTTTTTGCTGTCAGCCATGTGGAGCAGAGGACACTGTACTCTTTGCTGTTTTTATTCTTTTTATGTTCAAGAAAGTTACAATGAAGTTATAATGAACCTCTATATTTCTTTGGCATTGGTCCTATTCCACATTTAAAATATAAGGCACAGCATCTAGATAAAGCTGCTGAGCGATTCCCCTTTTTTTATGCTTCTGCCGGCAGGTATCCTAATTACAGACACCGTTAGTGATACTGGTGGTGGTTAATTTACTTATATCGGCAATTAAAGAACATGATGTACTGTACCCAACTCTTCTCATTCAAATATGCAGATTTCTATACCCCTGACAAAACTGCCATCTTGGTCCACAAATCCCCTACCAGTAAAACTTTGCTTATAAAATATTACTTGTGTAACATCAAAAAAGAGCACATGATCTGCCAGTTTGTACACTGAAAAACCTGGAAATATCAGGATAGCGATATTGTGGAAGACATTTCTGTGTGTATGCAAAGGGTGCTTGAAGATACAAAAGAAAATAGCACCGCTTTATGTACATGTAAGATGCAATGCAGTAGAGACTATGGGGGACATGGACTAAGTAGTGCTAAAAGTGGAGAAGTGAGCCAGTGGAGAAGTTGCCCATGGCAACCAATCAGCTGCTCTGTATACATTTTATAGTATGCAAATTATAAATGTTACGTCAATGCTGATTGGTTGCCATGGGAAATTTCTCAACTGGCTCACTTCTCCACTTTTATCACTGCTTAGTATATCTCCATCTATGGCCATCATTCACATCCCGAAGGTTTTGCGGCGCATGGTGCAAAGTACTGATGTACAGTACTTCGCACATGCACCGAACCCATACTGTGAATGTGCAGTACAGGTTTGTGATGGCGGACGCAGGACTGCATCAGACTGTCAGTGACTGACAGTCTGATACCGTTTGGTGGTGGAGAGGGGGTGGTGACGGCCCCTGTTTCTTAAAACAAAGGCGTGTTGCGGGGGAGGGAAGAGGCCAGGATCTACGTCAGAGGAATTACATTTCCTGGCCTCTGTGTAGCAAATGCGGCCACCGGCTTGCGCAACCCCATGGGTCAAGCAGCCAGCCAATAAAGTTAATTTGATACTGCGTACTATGTAAGCAGCAGCGATAGCAACTCCAACCATATCTGAATGAGGGCCAATACCTAAATAAATAAGTAAAAAATAAGAATTTACTTACCGATAATTCTATTTCTCGTAGTCCGTAGTGGATGCTGGGGACTCCGTAAGGACCATGGGAATAGCGGCTCCGCAGGAGACAGGGCACAAAAAGTAAAAGCTTTTGGACCTAGGTGGTGTGCACTGGCTCCTCCCACTATGACCCTCCTCCAAGCCTCAGTTAGGATACTGTGCCCGGACTAACGTACACAATAAGGAAGGATTTTGAATCCCGGGTAAGACTCATACCAGCCACACCAATCACACCGTACAACTTGTGATCTGAACCCAGTTAACAGCATGATAACAGCGGAGCCTCTGAAAAGATGGCTCACTACAGCAATAACCCGATTTTTGGTAACAATAACTATGTACAAGTATTGCAGACAATCCGCACTTGGGATGGGCGCCCAGCATCCACTACGGACTACGAGAAATAGAATTATCGGTAAGTAAATTCTTATTTTCTCTGACGTCCTAGTGGATGCTGGGGACTCCGTAAGGACCATGGGGATTATACCAAAGCTCCCAAACGGGCGGGAGAGTGCAGATGACTCTGCAGCACCAAATGAGAGAACTCCAGGTCCTCCTCAGCCAGGGTATCAAATTTGTAGAATTTTACAAACGTATTTGCTCCTGACCAAGTAGCTGCTCGGCAAAGTTGTAAAGCCGAGACCCCTCGGGCAGCCGCCCAAGATGAGCCCACCCAGTGGGCATTTACAGATTTTTGGCTGTGGCAGGCCTGCCACAGAATGTGCAAGCTGAATTGTACTACAAATCCAACGAGCAATAGTCTGCTTAGAAGCAGGAGCACCCAGCTTGTTGGGTGCATACAGGATAAACAGCGAGTCAGATTTTCTGACTCCAGCCGTCCTGGAAACATATATTTTCAGGGCCCTGACAACGTCTAGCAACTTGGAGTCCTCCAAGTCCCTAGTAGCCGCAGGCACCACAATAGGTTGGTTCAGGTGAAACGCTGAAACCACCTTAGGGAGAAACTGAGGACGAGTCCTCAATTCCGCCCTGTCCGAATGGAAAATCAGATAAGGGCTTTTACAGGATAAAGCCACCAATTCTGACACGCGCCTGGCCCAGGCCAGGACCAACAGCATGACCACTTTCCATGTGAGATATTTTAACTCCACAGATTTAAGTGGTTCAAACCAATGTGACTTTTGGAACCCAAAAACTACATTGAGATCCCAAGGTGCCACTGGAGGCACAAAAGGAGGCTGTATATGCAGTACCCCTTTTACAAACGTCTGAACTTCAGGGACTGAAGCTAGTTCTTTTTGGAAGAAAATTGACAGGGCCGAAATTTGAACCTTAATGGACCCCAATTTTAGGCCCATAGACACTCCTGTTTGCAGGAAATGTAGGAATCGACCCAGTTGAATTTCCTCCGTCGGGCCTTACTGGCCTCGCACCACGCAACATCTTTTCGCCAAATGCGGTGATAATGTTTTGCGGTTACATCCTTCCTGGCTTTGATCAGGATAGGGATGACTTCATCCGGAATGCCTTTTTCCTTCAGGATCCGGCGTTCAACCGCCATGCCGTCAAACGCAGCCGCGGTAAGTCTTGGAACAGACAGGGTCCTTGCTGGAGCAGGTCCCTTCTTAGAGGTAGAGGCCACGGATCCTCCGTGAGCATCTCTTGAAGTTCCGGTTACCAAGTCCTTCTTGGCCAATCCGGAGCCACGAATATAGTGCTTACTCCTCTCCATCTTATAATTCTCAGTACCTTGGGTATGAGAGGCAGAGGAGGGAACACATACACTGACTGGTACACCCACGGTGTTACCAGAGCGTCTACAGCTATTGCCTGAGGGTCCCTTGACCTGGCGCAATACCTGTCGAGTTTTTCCCAACGGTTAATAATCATGTGGAAGACTTCTGGGTGAAGTCCCCACTCTCCCGGGTGGAGGTCGTGTTTGCTGAGGAAGTCTGCTTCCCAGTTGTCCACTCCCGGAATGAATACTGCTGACAGTGCTATCACATGATTTTCCGCCCAGCGAAGAATCCTTGCAGCTTCTGCCATTGCCCTCCTGCTTCTTGTGCCACCCTGTCTGTTTACGTGGGTGACTGCCGTGATGTTGTCCGACTAGATCAACACCGGCTGACCTTGAAGCAGAGGTCTTGCTAAGCTTAGAGCATTGTAAATGGCCCTTAGCTTCAGGATATTTATGTGAAGTGATGTCTCCAGGCTTGACCATAAGCCCTGGAAATTCCTTCCCTGTGTGACTGCTCCCCAGCCTCGCAGGCTGGCATCCGTGGTCACCAGGACCCAGTCCTGAATGCCGAATCTGCGGCCCTCTAGAAGATGAGCACTCTGCAACCACCACAGGAGGGACACCCTTGTCCTTGGTGACAGGGTTATCCGCTGATGCATCTGAAGATGCGACCCGGACCATTTGTCCAGCAGGTCCCACTGGAAAGTTCTTGCGTGGAATCTGCCGAATGGGATTGCTTCGTAGGAAGCCACCATTTTTCCCAGAACCCTTGTGCATTGATGCACTGAGACTTGGCTCGGTTTTAGGAGGTTCCTGACTAGCTCGGATAACTCCCTGGCTTTCTCCTCCGGGAGAAACACCTTTTTATGGACTGTGTCCAGGATCATCCCTAGGAACAGAAGACGAGTCGTCGGAACCAGCTGCGATTTTGGAATATTGAGAATCCAACCGTGCTGCCGCAACACTACCTGAGATAGTGCTACACCGACCTCCAACTGTTCTCTGGATCTTACCCTTATCAGGAGATCGTCCAAGTAAGGGATAACTAAAACTCCCTTCCTTCGAAGGAGTATCATCATTTCGGCCATTACCTTGGTAAAGACCCGGGGTGCCGTGGACCATCCAAACGGCAGCGTCTGAAACTGATAGTGACAGTTCTGTACCACAAACCTGAGGTACCCTTGGTGAGAAGGGTAAATTGGGACATGAAGGTAAGCATCCTTGATGTCCAGAGACACCATGTAGTCCCCTTCTTCCAGGTTCGCAATCACTGCTCTGAGTGACTCCATCTTGAATTTGAACTTCTGTATGTAAGTGTTCAAAGATTTTAGATTTAAAATCGGTCTCACCGAGCCGTCCGGCTTCGGTACCACAACAGTGTGGAATAATACCCCTTTCCCTGTTGCAGGAGGGGTACCTTGATTATCACCTGCTGGGAATACAGCTTGTGAATGGCTTCCAAAACTGCCTCCCTGTCGGAGGGAGACGTCGGTAAAGCCGACTTTAGGAAACGGCGAGGGGGAGACGTCTCGAATTCCAATTTGTACCCCTGAGATACCACCTGAAGGATCCAGGGGTCTACTTGCGAGTGAGCCCACTGCGCGCTGAAATTCTTGAGACGGGCCCCCACCGTGCCTGAGTCCGCTTGTAAAGCCCCAGCGTCATGCTGAGGGCTTGGCAGAGGCGGGAGAGGGCTTCTGTTCCTGGGAACTGGCTGATTTCTGCAGCCTTTTTCCTCTCCCTCTGTCACGGGGCAGAAATGAGGAACCTTTTGCCCGCTTGCCCTTATGGGAACGAAAGGACTGCGCCTGATAATACGGCGTCTTCTTATGTTGAGAGGCGACCTGGGGTAAAAACGTGGATTTCCCAGCTGTTGCCGTGGCCACCAGGTCTGAAAGACCAACCCCAAATAACTCCTCCCCTTTATAAGGCAATACTTCCATATGCCGTTTGGAATCCGCATCACCTGACCACTGTCGTGTCCATAACCCTCTTCTGGCAGAAATGGACAACGCACTTACTCCTGATGCCAGTCGGCAAATATTCCGCTGTGCATCACGCATATATAGAAATGCATCTTTTAAATGCTCTATAGGCAATAATATACTGTCCCTATCTAGGGTATCAATATTTTCAGTCAGGGAATCCGACAACGCCAACCCAGCACTGCACATCCAGGCTGAGGCGATTGCTGGTCGCAGTATAACACCAGTATGTGTGTAAATACATTTTAGGATACCCTCCTGCTTTCTATCAGCAGGATCCTTAAGGGCGGCCATCTCAGGAGAGGGTAGAGCCCTTGTTTTGACAAGCGTGTGAGCGCTTTATCCACCCTAGGGGGTGTTTCCCAACGCACCCTAACCTCTGGTGGGAAAGGATATAATGCCAATAACTTTTTAGAAATTATCAGTTTTTATCGGGGGAAACCCACGCTTCATCACACACCTCATTTAATTTCTCAGATTCAGGAAAACTACAGGTAGTTTTTCCTCACCGAACATAATACCCCTTTTGGTGGTACTCGTATTATCAGAAATGTGTAAAACATTTTTCATTGCCTCAATCATGTAACGTGTGGCCCTACTGGAAGTCACATTTGTCTCTTCACCGTCGACACTGGAGTCAGTATCCGTGTCGGCGTCTGTATCTGCCATCTGAGGTAACGGGCGCTTTAGAGCCCCTGACGGCCTATGAGACGTCTGGACAGGCACAAGCTGAGTAGCCGGCTGTCTCATGTCAACCTCTTTTGTAAAGAGCTGACACTGTTAATTCCTTCCAACAGTTCACCCACTCAAGTGTCGACCCCCTAGGGGGTGACATCCCTATTACAGGCAATTTGCTCCGCCTCCACATCATTTTCCTCCTCATACATGTCGACACAAACGTACCGACACACAGCACACACACAGGGAATGCTCTGATAGAGGACAGGACCCCACTATTGTTAATACTGCGCCTAATTAGTGCCCCCCTCTCTTTTTTAACCCTTTCTGTAGTGTAGTGACTGCAGGGGAGAGCCAGGGGAGCTTCCCTCCAACGGAGCTGTGAGGGAAAATGGCGCCAGTGTGCTGAGGAGATAGGCTCCACCCCTTTTTTGCGGACTTTTCTCCTGCTTTTTTATGGATTCTGGCAGGGGTTAAAATTCATCCATATAGCCCTGGGGGCTATATGTGATGTATTTTCGCCAGCCAAGGTGTTTTTATTGCTGCTCAGGGCGCCCCCCCCTAGCGCCCTGCACCCTCAGTGACCGAAGTGTGAAGTGTGCTGAGGAGCTACCTTGGTGAAGACAGGATGTCTTCTGCCGCCGATTTTCCGGACCTCTTCTTGCTTCTGGCTCTGTAAGGGGGCCGGCGGCGCGGCTCTGGGACCGGACTCCATGGCTGGGCCTGTGTTCGATCCCTCTGGAGCTAATGGTGTCCAGTAGCCTAAGAAGCCCAATCCACTCTGCACGCAGGTGAGTTCGCTTCTTCTCCCCTTAGTCCCTCGATGCAGTGAGCCTGTTGCCAGCAGTTCTCACTGAAAATAAAAAACCTAAAACTAAACTTTTCACTAAGCAGCTCAGGAGAGCCACCTAGTGTGCACCCTTCTCGTTTGGGCACAAAAATCTAACTGAGGCTTGGAGGAGGGTCATGGGGGGAGGAGCCAGTGCACACCAGGTAGTCCTAAAGCTTTACTTTTGTGCCCAGTCTCCTGCGGAGCCGCTATTCCCATGGTCCTTACGGAGTCCCCAGCATCCACTAGGACGTCAGAGAAAGTAGTCTGTACTTGACAACTTTTTTTTTATTTTCCTCTCCTTCAGAGATTTCAAAGTGTACTTGCAAGTGATAAGTGTGTGTGTCTGTGGGGTGGCATCATTATGACCTACATCTCGCGGCACAATGCAGTGAATCACAGGATCGTAGAAAAAGGGTGGGGGCAATATTAAGTGATTCTCTCTGAGAATTGTGTCTTTGCATGCCCCTCAAACACATTTCTCTAGGATATGGGAGGGTGACCTACTCTCCCTGGAGTCTGTGGTATCACATTTTTAAACCAAATATGAGGATTTGTTCTACCAGCTACGATTGATACTGATGGGGTTAAATATAAGCAAATGAGAATCCATCTTGTATGGCTTCTGCTACAGTTTATTTCAAACAGCTATTACGCTTGGTTTTTCAGCAAATAATTCACAAGGAATATCTTATTTTCTCTAACGTCCTAAGTGGATGCTGGGGACTCCGTCAGGACCATGGGGAATAGCGGCTCCGCAGGAGACAGGGCACAAAAATAAAGCTTTAGGATCAGGTGGTGTGTACTGGCTCCTCCCCCTATGACCCTCCTCCAAGCCTCAGTTAGGTTTTTGTGCCCGTCCGAGCAGGGTGCAATCTAGGTGGCTCTCCTAAAGAGCTGCTTAGAAAAAGTTTTTTAGGTTTTTTATTTTCAGTGAGTCCTGCTGGCAACAGGCTCACTGCATCGAGGGACTTAGGGGAGAGAATTTCAACTCACCTGCGTGCAGGATGGATTGGATTCTTAGGCTACTGGACACCATTAGCTCCAGAGGGAGTCGGAACACAGGTCTCACCCTGGGGTTCGTCCCGGAGCCGCGCCGCCGACCCCCCTTACAGATGCTGAAGATTGAAGGTCCGGAAACAGGCGGCAGAAGGCTCTTCAGTCTTCATGAAGGTAGCGCACAGCACTGCAGCTATGCGCCATTGTTGTCACACACTTCACACCAGACGGTCACGGAGGGTGCAGGGCGCTGCTGGGGGCGCCCTGGGCAGCAATATATAATACCTTTTATGGCAAAAGAATACATCACATATAGCCATTGAGGCTATATGTATGTATTTAACCCATGCCAAATGTCTAAAACTCCGGGAGAAAAGCCCGCCGGAAAGGGGGCGGGGCTTATTCTCCTCAGCACACAGCGCCATTTTCCTGCTCAGCTCCGCTGTGAGGAAGGCTCCCAGGACTCTCCCCTGCACTGCACTACAGAAACAGGGTAAAACAGAGAGGGGGGGCATATTTTGGCGATATTTTTATATATTTAAGCGGCTATAAGGAACAACACTTATATAGGGTTGTTCCCATATATATTATAGCGCTTGGGTGTGTGCTGGCAAACTCTCCCTCTGTCTCCCCAAAGGGCTAGTGGGGTCCTGTCTTCGATAAGAGCATTCCCTGTGTGTCTGCTGTGTGTCGGTACGTGTGTGTCGACATGTATGAGGACGATGTTGGCGTGGAGGCAGAGCAATTGCCGATAATGGTGATGTCACCCCCCAGGGAGTCGACACCGGAATGGATGGCTTTGTTTATGGAATTACGTGATAATGTCAGCACATTACAAAAATCAGTTGACGACATGAGACGGCCGGCAAACCAGTTAGTACCTGCCCAGGCGTCTCAGACACCGTCAGGGGCTGTAAAGCGCCCTTTACCTCAGTCGGTCGACACAGACCCAGACACAGACACTGAATCTAGTGTCGACGGTGATGAAACAAACGTATTTTCAAGTAGGGCCACACGTTATATGATCACGGCAATGAAGGAGGCTTTGCATATCTCTGATACTACAAGTACCACAAAAAGGGGTATTATGTGGGGGGTGAAAAAACTACCTGTAGTTTTTCCTGAATCAGAGGAATTAAATGATGTATGTGATGAAGCGTGGGTTAACCCAGATAGAAAAATGCTAATTTCAAAAAAGTTATCAGCATTATACCCTTTCCCGCCAGAGGTTAGGGCGCGCTGGGAAACACCCCCTAGGGTGGATAAGGCGCTCACACGCTTATCAAAACAAGTGGCGTTACCGTCTCCTGATACGGCCGCCCTCAAGGATCCAGCAGATAGGAGGCTGGAAACTACCTTAAAAAGTATATACACACATACTGGTGTTATACTGCGACCAGCCATCGCCTCAGCCTGGATGTGCAGTGCTGGGGTCGTCTGGTTGGATTCCCTGACTGAAAATATTGATACCCTGGATAGGGACAGTATTTTATTGACTATAGAGCAATTAAAGGATGCTTTCCTTTATATGCGAGATGCGCAGAGAGATATTTGCACTCTGGCATCGAGAGTAAATGCGATGTCCATATCTGCCAGAAGGAGTTTATGGACGCGACAGTGGTCAGGTGATGCGGATTCCAAACGACATATGGAAGTATTGCCGTATAAAGGGGAGGAATTATTTGGCGTCGGTCTATCGGATCTGGTGGCCACGGCAACTGCCGGAAAATCCACCTTTTTACCTCAGACCCCCTCCCAACAGAAAAAGACACCGTCTTTTCAGCCGCAGTCCTTTCGGTCCTATAAGAACAAGCGAACAAAAGGACAGTCATATCTGCCTAGGGGCAGAGGAAGGGGTAAGAGAGGGCAGCAAGCAGCCCCTACCCAGGAACAGAAGCCCTCCCAGGTTTCTGCAAAGCCCTCAGCATGACGCTGGGGCCTTACAAGCGGACTCAGGAACGGTGGGGGGTCGACTCAAGAATTTCAGCGCACAGTGGGCTTGCTCACAGGTGGACCCCTGGATTCTGCAGGTAGTATCTCAGGGTTACAGGTTGGAATTCGAGAAGTCTCCCCCTCGCCGGTTCCTAAAGTCTGCTTTGCCAACGTCTCCCTCAGACAGGGCGACGGTATTGGAAGCCATTCACAAGCTGTTTGCTCAGCAGGTGATAGTCAAGGTACCCCTCCTACAACAGGGAAAGGGGTATTACTCCACGCTATTTGTGGTACCGAAGCCGGACGGCTCGGTAAGACCTATTCTAAATCTGAAATCTTTGAACCTGTACATACAAAAATTCAAGTTCAAGATGGAGTCACTCAGAGCAGTGATAGCGAATCTGGAAGAAGGGGACTTTATGGTGTCCCTGGACATAAAGGATGCTTACCTGCATGTCCCAATTTGCCCTTCACATCAAGGGTACCTCAGGTTCGTGGTACAAAACTGTCATTATCAGTTTCAGACGCTGCCGTTTGGATTGTCCACGGCACCTCGGGTCTTTACCAAGGTAATGGCCGAAATGATGATTCTTCTGCGAAGAAGAGGCGTATTAATTATCCCTTACTTGGACGATCTCCTGATAAGGGCAAGGTCCAGAGAACAGCTGGAGGACGGAGTAGCACTAACCCAAGTAGTGCTGCAACAACACGGGTGGATTCTGAATTTTCCAAAATCTCAGTTGACCCCGACAACACGTCTGCTGTTCCTGGGAATGATTCTGGACACGGTTCAGAAAAAGGTGTTTCTTCCGGAGGAGAAAGCCAGGGAGTTATCCGAACTTGTCAGGAACCTCCTAAAACCAGGGACAGTGTCTGTACATCAATGCACAAGAGTCCTGGGAAAGATGGTGGCTTCTTACGAAGCGATTCCATTCGGCAGATTCCACGCACAAACTTTTCAGTGGGATCTGCTGGACAAATGGTCCGGATCGCATCTGCAGATGCATCAGCGGATAACCTTATCGCCACGGACAAGGGTGTCTCTTCTGTGGTGGTTGCAGAGTGCTCATCTGTTAGAGGGCCGCAGATTCGGCATACAGGACTGGGTCCTGGTGACCACGGATGCCAGTCTGAGAGGCTGGGGAGCGGTCACACAAGGAAGAAACTTCCAGGGAGTATGGTCAAGCCTGGAGATGTCTCTTCACATAAATATACTGGAGCTAAGAGCGATTTACAATGCTCTAAGTTTGGCAAAACCCCTGCTTCAGGGTCAGCCGGTGTTGATCCAGTCGGACAACATCACGGCAGTCGCCCACGTAAACAGACAGGGCGGCACAAGAAGCAGGACAGCAATGGCAGAAGCTGCAAGGATTCTTCGCTGGGCGGAAGATCATGTGATAGCACTGTCAGCAGTATTCATTCCGGGAGTGGACAACTGGGAAGCAGACTTCCTCAGCAGACACGATCTACACCCGGGAGAGTGGGGACTTCATCCAGAAGTCTTCCACATGATTGTGAACCGTTGGGAAAAACCAATGGTGGATATGATGGCGTCCCGCCTCAACAAAAAACTGGACAGGTATTGCGCCAGGTCAAGAGATCCTCAGGCAATAGCTGTGGACGCTCTGGTAACACCGTGGGTGTTCCAGTCAGTGTATGTGTTCCCTCCTCTGCCTCTCATACCAAAAGTACTGAGAATTATACGGCAGAAGGGAGTAAGAACGATACTAGTGGCTCCGGATTGGCCAAGAAGAACTTGGTACCCGGAACTTCAAGAGATGCTCACGGAGGATCCGTGGCCTCTACCTCTAAGACGGGACCTGCTTCAGCAGGGACCATGTCTATTCCAAGACTTACCGCGGCTGCGTTTGACGGCATGGCGGTTGAACGCCGAATTCTAAAGGAAAAAGGCATTCCGGAAGAGGTCATTCCTACACTGGTAAAAGCCAGGAAGGAGGTGACTGCACAACATTATCACCGCATTTGGAGAAAATATGTTGCGTGGTGTGAGGCCAGGAAGGCCCCCACGGAGGAATTTCAACTGGGTCGATTCCTACATTTCCTGCAAACAGGATTATCTATGGGCCTCAAATTGGGGTCCATTAAGGTTCAAATTTCGGCCCTGTCGATTTTCTTCCAGAAAGAATTGGCTTCAGTTCCTGAAGTCCAGACTTTTGTAAAAGGAGTACTACATATACAGCCCCCGGTTGTGCCCCCAGTGGCACCGTGGGATCTTAATGTAGTCTTGGATATCCCATTGGTTTGAGCCGCTCAAATCGGTGGAGCTGAAGTATCTCACATGGAAAGTAACCATGCTACTGGCCCTGGCTTCAGCCAGGAGAGTATCAGAATTGGCGGCTTTATCATATAAGAGCCCATATCTGATTTTCCATACGGACAGGGCAGAACTGCGGACGCGTCCTCATTTTCTGCCTAAGGTGGTGTCAGCGTTTCACCTGAACCAGCCTATTGTGGTGCCTGCGGCTACTAACGAGTTGGAGGATACCAAGTTGTTGGACGTGGTCCGGGCATTGAAAATATATATTTCAAGAACGGCGGGAGTCAGAAAGTCTGACTCACTGCTTATATTGTATGCACCCAACAAGATGGGTGCTCCTGCTTCTAAGCAGACGATTGCTCGTTGGATTTGTAGCACAATTCAACTTGCACATTCTGTGGCAGGCTTGCCACAACCTAAATCTGTCAAGGCCCATTCCACAAGGAAAGTGGGCTCATCCTGGGCGGCTGCCCGGGGAGTCTCGGCATTACAACTCTGCCGAGCTGCTACTTGGTCAGGGGCAAATACGTTTGCAAAATTCTACAAATTTGATACCCTGGCTGAGGAGGACCTTGAGTTCTCTCATTCGGTGCTGCAGAGTCATCCGCACTCTCCCGCCCGTTTGGGAGCTTTGGTATAATCCCCATGGTCCTGACGGAGTCCCCAGCATCCACTTAGGACGTTAGAGAAAATAAGAATTTACTTACCGATAATTCTATTTCTCGTAGTCCGTAGTGGATGCTGGGCGCCCATCCCAAGTGCGGATTGTCTGCAATACTTGTACATAGTTATTGTTACAAAAAAATCGGGTTGTTATTTGTTGTGAGCCGTCTGTTCAGAGGCTCCTACGTTTGTCATACTGTTAACTGGGTTCAGATCACAAGTTATATGGTGTGATTGGTGTGGCTGGTATGAGTCTTACCCGGGGTTCAATATCCTTCCTTATTGTGTACGCTCGTCCGGGCACAGTATCCTAACTGAGGCTTGGAGGAGGGTCATAGGGGGAGGAGCCAGTACACACCACCTGATCCTAAAGCTTTATTTTTGTGCCCTGTCTCCTGCGGAGCCGCTATTCCCCATGGTCCTGACGGAGTCCCCAGCATCCACTACGGACTACGAGAAATAGAATTATCGGTAAGTAAATTCTTATTTTAATTGGTTTTGCTTTTCATGTATCTTTGAACAATTAAAAATACACCTGTAGATTAAATGAGTTGCTAGTTAGTATTTTTGACGAGATTCCCAGATATTGGCAAGTTGCACAGAAAAAGGACCTTTAAGAGTTTTGAAGAAATTAGAACAAATAGAAATATAAATCATCTTTATAATAAATAGTAAGCTTTGCATTAATAGCTAAAGGTATGTATAATGCGATATAATAAGTTTCAACCCAATAAGTAGTTATGTGATTCTATGTTTTATAATTTGGTATTGATTAGAATGTTCATTGCTATAATTATATAATTATATATAAAAATAAGGTAATTCCAAGTTGATTGCAGCAGGAAATTTTTTAGCAGTTGGGCAAAACCATGTGCACTGCAGGGGGGCAGATATAACATTTGCAGAGAGAGTTAGATTTGGGTGGGTTATTTTGTTTCTGTGCAGGGTAAATACTGGCTGCTTTATTTTTACACTGCAATTTAGATTGCAGATTTAACTCACCACACCCAAATCTCTCTCTCTCTCTCTCTCTGCACATGTTATATCTGTCCCCCCTGCAGTGCACATGGTTTTGCCCAACTGCTAAAAAAAATTTCCTGCTACGATCAACTTGGAATTACCCCCATAACCAGCTAATATATGTAATTTCCTTAAATGAATTACAAAGAAATATATATATATTTCTCCAGCTGCAGTCCTAAGGACATTTGGTTTTACTCCCAGGCTAAGATAAAACTTTAATTGCATAATGAAAATAAAGGAGTATGTTTTGGAATGTCCAGGTGACTGAGAAGAAGGCCTTCAAGATTAATGTCCAGATGGCGATAAGAAGGAGGCCTTCTTGATTAAATTAATGAGCAAGAAGTGATAAAATATGTTCAGGAATGCTATAATTGGTTTAATTAAAGAATTGTTTATCTCTGCAAACGGTGTACTTTGGCTAATACACTGCCATGCCTTTATTCCTTTGTTCATTTGTGTATAAATAGACGCTCCTAGACCAATGAGGCAGATCAGAAATGACCTGCTGAGCTTATACATATCTCCTGTGTGTTTCTCATTATTTCTGATCTCCAGACGGCTGCTAAGTACAGAACCTCTGACTGATGATCAAAGGTAGTTGATGTTCAGACCAAGAGGTGGTCCTTGAACCCTAACAATACAACCAATAACAAGTACCAGTGGATTTCACCTAAGAGGTATGGGCTTAGCTGCAACTTATGCACAGGTCGTGGTGCCCAGGGTTGGTTCCTAGTGTGGGAGGCTGGACAGTGATTGGATAGCAAGATTCGGTACATGGAGCTGATGCAGTAGAGCCAAGAGGATAGAGCATAGAGCAGTGGATAACGCCAGAAGACAGGTGCGTCTACTTGCTAAAGTCCCATGATGACTAACACATGGGGACTTCACAAATTTTGGCAGTAATCTGAAAAAAAGGCAAGTAGTAGGCCATACGGACCTATTTTATTTTCTTACCAAATAAAATCCACAGTTGGATATAACCTATAAAGAATAATACACAAGGGGTTTCCGTGTCTGCCACTTGCAGTTACAGAGACGCAATCCAGTGCCGGCTGATTATACCTACACTACTGTGTGTCAATGTATCCATCACACTGATTGGATGGCTTGCAAAGCATAGAAACATCAAGGTTATGTCCACTGGTGGCAATGGACTTTTTAAAAAGAAAAAAAAATAATGATCTTCTATATCCCTGTCATGGCTGGAGCAAATTTGCAGTAATTTGTAAGCTTTTCTGTCCTATTTCACAGACTAATTTATGTGATTGTGGGCTCACTCAATCTAGGAGTAATTTACAAATTCCTAGCAATGTACTGACTAGATAAACTGCAGGGCGCTGCATGGGTGGTGATAGGAGATCCCTTTAACACCCACACTTTCCACAGTAACAGCTGACCAAAGCAGTCAAATCACTTGGGTCCTGATTCTGAGCTGGACAGATGAATGTGGCAGATATCTGCAAACTGCACATGTACTGTAGAAAGGAATTGTTGACTGCACATGTGCTGGACTATGCATATACAGTGAACATAAATGGAGATCGTGTTTCTAAGTAACCACGTCCCAGTCTCCGCCCAGCACATGTTATATAAAATGGATTTGGACCAAAACTTTACAGAGTGGTAACACTGGATCCCAAAAGACCTACTACAGAGTTGAGGTCCTGGTCGGACCTCCCGCTGGTGTACACTGGGCAGCTTGTTCTTAGCCTGCCACTGGATGGATTTGGATGAGAACTTAACATAGTGATAACACTGGGTCCAAGATGACATACTAGGGGGTTGAGGTCCTGGTCGGACCTCCCATTGGTGTACGCCAGGCAGGGGGAGTCTGTTCTGGGCCTTCCACTAGATGAATTTGGATGAAAACGTTAATGAACAGTTATAACCACAATTCAATGACCTGAAATAACTGACAGAAATGGAGGTGGGAAGAGAAAAAAATATTGTGTACCTAAAAGCTTTGGAAAAGTAACATTGATAGCAGAAGGAAAACTTTAAACCCATCTCGCAATGCAAAAGTAATTCTAAAACTGAACAGAAAGGAAAGCTGGGGACTGGGGCTACTGGTTGGACACACACACACACACACACACACACACACACACACACACACACACACACACACACACACACACACACACACACACACACACACGCCCAACCCAAATAAAAAAGACACTGGGCAACCACCTCATGGGTGTGTTGGAAGAGCTGCTAATTAATTTTTAAAATGTTGACAGTTACATCCAACTCATTGATAACTTAATAACTTGAAGATTTAAACTTCAGCTAGTTTCTGATATCTTTCTTCTCAATTGCAGCTGTATCGCTTTACGTAGAGTCTGCGCACACACAGGCCACAGGCTGTCATGATGCGATCGTATCATGATTGATGGCTGCGGGCATTGGCCCCGAGGCATTTTGTGGATGTGGCTTGGACAATGCAGGGGTGGCTGTGTGACGCCACACGCAGCCGCTTCGGCAAAAAAGTTTGCACTGGACTGTTTGCCATTGCAGGCAGGGGTCATCCTCTAATCGATGTGTTTGAAATTAAATTGCGAACGCATCGTGGGGCGGCACAACACACATGCTGGGCGGCCCCCAGTATGTGAGCAGATGGACGCAGATCTTGCTCCCGCAGCTCCTGCAGCAAGATACGCACAGTACAGACGGTCAGCCGACCGATTGTACACTTGCTGCTGAGGCCGCCGGTGACTGACATCTCAACTGGGTGGGCACATGTAAATGCCCTCCCAGTTGTGACATCAGGCACAACGCACCGGGCCGCCGATTGGTAAATGTGTATGCACTTACCAATTGTCAGACAAAACGGCTGATATGTTGTCCTAGTGTGTGCCCAGCATTAGCCTGAATAAACACCTGCACAATGTCGATACGATTTTATATTGGAATGACAAATCAGGCATATTGTGCAGTGTGTATGCACAATTGCGCACTCTCGCAGGTGGCACACAATTACTTTTTGTTGGCCATGCTGCACAGTCAATCAGAAGATATTGTGTGCGAGGTAGTACAGTTTAATGAAGGACAGAACAAGATATCAATTAGTCGTTCATTAAATCGCACAGTGTGTATGGGCAATCTTGGATGGTACAGAACGAAGGGAACTCATCCCGACCATCTGCAAAAATGCCCGTTGTTTAAGTGTGTATCCGGACTTAATACATAGATCCCTTTGTGATGCAGCCTAGCCACCCATTAGAGACGGGCAAAGCAGTGAGCTATTTCTGTGAGTGAGGGCTATGTTATTGTTTTTTTCATGTATGCTGAAAGTAATGCTCCATTTGTTTTATTTACCTGAAAAGCTGTGTGTAAACCCTGAGTAAGGCACCAAAAATACTGCACCGTAATCCCTCTACAGGACATACAGTGGAATGCACGCACCATATGAGTTTTTAGGGTACGCATAGTAGCAAATAATCGCTGAACTCTGAACATCAGCATTGCATGCAAATCGGAATCAGGCCCGACAGGTTTAGAACATATATATGTACAGTTTATGGAGGATGATGTTTAAAAAAATAGGATTTTAATTACTTACCAGTAAATCCTTTTCTCGTAGTCCGTAGAGGATGCTGGGGTTGCATTTAGTACCATGGGGTATAGACAGGTCCCTAGGGAGCCATGGGCACTTTAAGAGTTTAATAGTGTGGGCTGGCTCCTCCCTCTATGCCCCTCCTACCAGACTCAGTCTAGAAACTGTGCCCGAGGAGACTGACATACTTTGAGAGAAGGAAATACACAGATAGTGGTGAGATTCACACCAGCTCACACCGAATTAAAAAACCATGCCAACCAGCATGCAACATGGAAAAACCATGCAAACCAGCATGCAACTTGAAGAATTCAAGCAAACCAGCATGAAACATGAAGAAACCATGCCAACCGGCAGGCAACATGAAGAAACCATGCGAACCAGCAGGAACATGAAGAAACCATGTTTAACCAGCATGCAACATGAAGAAACCATGCTAAGTAGCACGCAACATGAAGAAACCATGCTAACCAGCAGGACAGAGGAACAGCAACAGCTGAACCAATACTTAACCAAGTAACAATGCAGGAAAACGAAGTGCTGGGCGGGCGCCCAGCATCCTCTACGGGCTACGAGAAAAGGATTTACCAGTAGGTAATTAAAATCCTATTTTTTCTTACGTCCTAGAGGATGCTGGGGTTCCATTTAGTACCATGGGGATGTACCAAAGCTCCCAGAACGGGAGGGAGAGCGCTGAGGCTCCTGCAGAACAGAGTGGCCAAACTTAAGGTCCCCAGAAGCCAAAGCATCGAACTTGTAGAACTTAGCAAACATGTTCGACCCTGACCAAGTAGCCACTCGGCAAAGCTGCAAAGCCGAGACACCCCGGGTAGCCGCCCACGAAGAAACCACTTTACGAGTAGAGTGGGCCTTAACAGATTTTGGACATGGCAATCCTGCCGTAGAATAAGCATGCTGGATAGTGAAACTAATCCAGTAAGAAATCGACTACTTAGAAGCAGGATGTCACAACTGAGGCCTGGAGACCGTGACTGGGAGCCTCAGTTGTAGGGGCTGACGGGTATTTGAACTTAGGAGGAACTATGTGACTCCTGGACATGCGTATTGACAGTAGCAATAAATGCCCGAGGGCGTGACCACGACAACTGGAAATGCCTTAAGTGCTTTTATTGAATAAAAAGTCAAATAACGTGCAAAAGAATAATAGAAAGTCACACGTGATAATTAGGTGCACAATTGGTAAAGACCAGTAACCTGGAATATGGAGGAAAGTTCTGTAAATAATAAATGAAGCTGGGGTTCGCTGGAAGATGAGTAATGAAGCTAGGGTTCGCTGGAAGATGAGTAAAGAAGCTGGAGTGCGCTGGAACTGAGAAATGAAGGATGATTACTGAAAAGCAGAAGTTCAAACACAGGAATCCAAAGTAGACTGTGGGGGGTTAACACTGGAGAGTCGGGTTACACAGCAGAGTGTAATCACCAGGGAAGTCAGGCTGAACTGCAGAATGGAATTGCAGGAGAAAGTCCGTAGTGAAGCTTGTAGGCTGGAATCACAGATGACAATGAAAGCACTGACAATCCTTTGAGAGCTGGGACCGGATATTTATACCTGCTGCATAGCAGGGATTGGCTGAGCAATTATGCAGATTCCAGAAGCAGCGGATTGGTGGAGATTGAACATGTGACTGAAACCAACATGGCTGCGCCCATGTTAGTACTTGGAGGGAAAGTTGGTTTGGAAAACCATATGGAAACACAGCGGCAATGGCGGCGCCGGCCGCGGAGGACAGGAGACGCCAAACTGACAACTGCACACTGAGACACATGGATGACAGCGGAGACCGCAGAGGGCTGCAGTAGGTGAGTGACATAACTGGGAACCGGACCTAGGACGTGCATCCAGAAGGGAAAATGGTGTCTCAGTACCCGGATCGTGACACAGGACACCCAACCTTGTTGGGATCATAAAGGATAAACAGAGCGTCCGACTTTCTGTGACGAGAAGTTCTCTTCACATAAATCTTCAAAGCCCTCACAACATCCAAGGACTTTGAGGTAATTGAGGAGTCAGTAGCCACTGGCACCAAAATAGGTTGGTTGATATGAAAAGCCAACACAACCTTTGGAAGAAATTGCTGACACGTTCTTCATGGAAAATCAAGTAGGGGCTCTTGCATGACAATGCCCCCAATTCAGACACACGTCTAGCAGATGCCAAAGCCAACAGTGTGACTGCCTTCCAAGTAAGAAACTTGATGTTAACCTCCTGTAAAGGCTCGATCCAATACGATTGCAGGAACTGCAGCACCACATTAAGATCCCAAGGTGCCGTAGGAGGCACTAAGGGTGTTGGATGTGCAGAACCCCTTTCAAGAAAGTCTGAACCTCAGGGGGGGCAGCCAATTGTTTCTGGAAGAAAATGGACAAGGCCGAAATCTGGACCCATATGGAGCCCAAGTGTAGGCCCACATCCACACTTGCTTGCAGAAAGAGGAGAAACCGTCCAGTTGAAACTCCACCGTAGGAAATTCCTTGGATACACACCAAGACATATACTTTTTCTAAATCTGATGGCAATGTTTAGATGTTACTCCCTTCCTGGTCTGTACCAGGGTAGGAAAGACCCTTTTCAGAATGCCCTTCCGAGCTAAGATCTGGCTTTCAACCTCCATGCCGTCAAATGTAGATGGACCTCGCGAAGAGGAAGAGGCCTCGGATCCTCCAGTAGCAATTCCAGAAGATCCGCGTACCAAGCCCTTCTTGGCCAGACCGGAGCAATGAGGATTGCCTGAACTCTTAATTATATTATGAGTTGAGAATCCTTGGGATGAGTGGAAGTGGAGGGAACATATACACTGACTGGAACACCCACGGAGTTACCAGGGCGGCCACGGCTTGTGGGTCACTTGACCTGGAACAGTACCTCCAAAGCTTCTTGTTGAGGCGAGAGGCTACCATGCCTATCTGAGGTACACCCCATCGGCTTGTGACCTCTACGAATACCTCCGGATGGAGGCCCCAAACTCCTGGAAGGAGATCGTGTCTGCTGAGGAAGTCCACTTCCCAGTTGTTCACTCCCGGAATGAAGATCACTGGCAGCGCCACCACGCAATTTTTTGCCCAGAGGAGGATTCTTGTTACCTCTGACATTACAGCTCTGCTCTTCGTTCCACCCTGTTGGTTTATGTAGGAGACCACCGTTACATTATCCAACTGAACCTGAAAGGCCTGATCTTGAAGAAGATGTGCCATTTGTAGAAGGCCATTGTACCTGGCCCTTAGCTCCAGAATGTTTATCGGAAGGATGGATCCCAGACTTGACCACTTTCCTTAGAAGTGTTCCCCTTGGGTGACCGCTCCCCAACCTCTGAGACTTGCATCCGTGGTTAGAAAGATCCAATTCCGAATCCCGAACCTGCGGCCCTCGAGAAGGTGAGAAGTTCGCAGCCAACAGAGGAATGAAATCCTGGCTTTCGGCGACAGGCCTATTCGCTGGTGCATGTGAAAATGAGATCCCGGCCATTGGACCAGCAGATCCAGTTGGAAAGACCGTGGAACGAATCTTCTGTACTGTCAAGCCTCGTAGAAGGCAACCATCTTCCCCAGAAGGCGAATGGACTGATAAACCGACAACCGTGCTGGCTTCAGGACATCCCGGACCATTGATTGGATCACCACCGCTTTCTCCACCGGTAGAAACGCCCTCTGCACTTCCGTGCCAAGAATCTTCCTCAGGAAGGAGCGCCTCCTTGTCGGCTCCAAAATGTGAAATTGGAAGCTTCAGGATCCACCTACGATTCTGGGACAGTTGATCTGCGAGAAAAACACTCTGTAACAACATTTCCCTGGAGGATGTTAAGGCCGTCCAGATATGGAATTATGTCCACACCTGGCTTGCGGAGCAGAAGCAGAATGCTGTCTTGGCCTTGATGAACACCCCCAGTGTTGCGTAGAGGCCAAGTGCAGTGTTTGGAACTGGAAGTGACACAGTTGTAGTGTAACCTTAGATAGGTCTAGAGATACCAGGAATTCCCCTATATCTCGACCAGAGATCACCGCTCTCAGAGATTTCCTCCTGAATTGAACATACACGAGTAGGGGTGCATGTTTGAATAGTAACCCCTGTTACGTAAATGACCTGTTAGAATAGCTTCCAGCAGTATTGTACTTTCAGCCTGAGAAGCTAGTAAGCCTGATTCGAAGAAACTGTGAGACGGGAGTACTAGAAACTCCAGTCTGTACCCCTGGGCAGACTAACGTTTCCCAGGGGGCTAGGCAGGATATCGCCTAGATGTTTAACTGAAATTTTTAGTCTCTCTCCCACCTGCTGGATCCCCAGACAGGGAGGTCCACTCCGTTCTCAGGAACCTGGCGGTGCAGGTTTTCTGGAATTTCCCCAACGTCCTAAAAGGGAAGTGGAGAAACCCTTGGAAGGGATTGCAGTATAGGTGTAGGATCTAATTTCCTGGTCTATGCAGCTGCGGATGGAAGATATGGCAACTTACCCGCAGTTGGCTCGGATATTCATGTAGGGCCTCACCTGTGAAGGGCTGACTCACCATACCTTTCTTACATTCAGTATCCGCAGTCCATTGGTGTAAACACCGTCCCCTGCATGTCGAAACTGCCAGAGCAGTGGCCCTGCTTGACGCAGGCCAATCTTCTTCATGGCGTCCAGCCGTGAAGCCTGTAGAATCCTGTATGTGACATAGAAACATTTGCATTTCACTTCTAGACATAGAATCTAAATCATCAAGTAAAGAGCCTGACCACGTTACATTATCTCCAAAGATCTACGCAATAGTGGGTCTCTGAGTCACACCTGCAGCAGTGTATAGTATTAGAGATTAGTCTCAATCTGCGATCAGCCTTTATGGAGGTTGAACCAGGTACAGGTACCCAACCTTTGATAATTTAGACACTCTTTAGGGATGTGGATAATACTCAGGGTGTACTCAGGTTTTCACAAAGAAGGAGTTTAACGCCCTAAACGGTGGGAAGGCATTTATTACACATGTGTGTGTGTGTGTGTGTGTGTGTGTGTGTGTGTGTGTGTGTGTGTATATATATATATATATATATATATATATATTGTGACAAGAACACTGGAATAGTGTTTGAGGGCAGGTATGTTTGTCCCAGGTTCTTGTCTTACATGTATTAGAAAAATGAAGACTTCTAGGAAAATGTTTTGTTTTGTCAGAACCTTTTCAGTTTGTTGGAAAAGCTGGATAAGGGCCCTGAAAGAGAGATGGGGTAAGTTCCAGACATTGGGCCCAGTTCGGGTCTTTGGCCTCACAGAAGGCTAATCAGGCTTTTAGCTGTGTAAGAGTGTTATAGAGCTGCTGGCCTGATTAGTGTGTGCAGACTGCCTGAGGAGACTGGAGGATCTCTGAAGAGAGAAACACGCTTCTTTATGCAAGTGAGCCATACAGTGTTTACTGGAGAACTCTGTGTTTTTGTTTAGTGATAGTTAGGAACGTCCTGTGTTTAGTTAGTGCCGGACAGGCAAGGTATTTTCTTTTGGTGTTTGTTTTATTTTCTGTTTAATAAAACTGGCTGTGGCCAGTTGCACCACAAACTGGACTTGTGTGATTCCTCAGCTGCTGCGTGCTGCCACTTACCCCAGGAAACGGCACCCTGTACCCTGACAGTGTTATATATATATATATATATATATATATATATATATAATATTCCTCATCCCTAATAGCCTCAAAGATATGTTGCCCTCCTCATATGTCATGCATTATATGGGCAAGTGTATACTTGTTAGGGTACGTAAATGGGGCGAGAGGCACAGCTGTGGGATTTTAATCCGCAGACTACTCCAAAACTGCGGCTTCTTCCAAGTATGGGATATATTTTAAAATCTATAAATCAAAGTACACCTTATGGAGGCCACCCCAGGGGAACTGCCACCAAAGCCTCTGTTCAGTTTTGAGCATGGTATATACTCCCCAGGAGAAGATATACATTCTGTAGTACAGGACAAAGTCCCTTAAATATGGTAAATTGGTTTACACACACACACACAGGAAAATGTCAGCAGTTTCCCCACAGAATACCTTCAGAGAGTCACAGAGTATAAGGAGCAAACACAGTGCCCCAGTAGGCAGTTAATATGACAAAACGGCACTGACTGAGTAACCTTAATAGGAGAAACAGTTCATAAATGTACACTCCGCCCCCCATCTATAACCCTGGTACCTCAGAGGATAGCAGGAGTTATGTGGAGGTCAGTGCTCCCTGTCAGCGTTCTGATGCTTCTGCAGGGAGAAAATGGCGCTGGTGAGTGCTTGATCTGCTCTGAGTAAGAAGCTCCGCCCCCTGTAATGGCACATGTTCCCACACTTAGAGATTATACTGGCCTGAGGTAAATCAGTGGGTTAGGCCTTGTAAGCTATACTTGACCAGTGTAGGGTATTGCGCTGGCCCAGGGCGACCTCACAGCGCCGCACTACAAGTACCGCCGAGCCCTCCGGAGCGCAGCCTGTCAGAGCTGCACTCCTACCCTTGTGCCGCCATATCCTGCCGGTGACCCGCTTACCGGGGCACTGGCGTCATACTCACCACTCCATCTTATGGCTCTGTTACGGGGTGCCGGCTGTGCTGCGGGAGTGAACGATCGCCTCGTGGGCTTGCGATCATCACCCTCAGGAGCTCAGTGCCCTGTCGGCGGAGATAGGAGCCATTAACCTCTAGGGTTGGATCCTACTCCCCTCCCTAAGTCCCACGAAGCAGGGAGGCTGTTGCCAGCAGCCTCCCTGTACCTAACTCTTTAAGAAAAAAAAAACTGCTAGGAGCTCCCCTAGCTGTGACCGGCTCCACTGGGCACATTTTCTAAACTGAGTCTGGTAGGAGGGGCATAGAGGAAGAAGCCAGCCCACACTATTAAACTCTTGAAGTGCCCATGGCTCCCAAGGGACCCGTCTATATGCTGGGGTTCCATGGTACTAAATGGAACCCCAGCATCCTCTAGGACGTAAGAGAAAAGATGCATTTGCTATCCAGATTCTAACATAAATGTTACTAATTTCTCCAAGTTGTACTACTATTACAAATGGTTAACATATGATGTATAAAACCAGAGACACATACACAAGAAGTCATCGTCTTGTAGTTCATTCATTTCTGTATATATTTTTCTTTCTTTGTTTCTTAAACTGTGAGTTCGGTAGCACTGTATCTCCATGTCATTGCTTGCTGAACAGTCTTCCCTATAAACTAAACACAGACACATGAACACATACTGTATGTAATACTCGTTAGACATTGGTGGTATATTTACTAAGCGGCGGCTTGTTGCCTATCCTGGCAGAGGGATTTAAAATGGCAGAATGCTACTTAGTAAATATAACATGTTGTTCTTAAAACAATGGTGTAGCAATAGGGTCGCAGATAGGAAGAGACCTGCAATATTCCTCATTAGTCAGTAGGATCTAGGTCGTTAGCTAGGTACTATGGGCCTGATTCAGCATCAGTTGCAAATGTGAATTATCGTGCACACTGCGCATGTGTACACAACCAAACAGAAGTCAGTGTACACACGCCAAGACTAGTTTTCATGATCGTACCTAGTTATCTGCGAACACAGTAGCGATGGCATTTAGCAACAATAAAAAGGAGTGGTGGAAGCATGTCAGTGGGATGGGTCCGCAATTTCTGTGATGTGGGGCGTGTAGTGAGAGTGTTGTGAGCATTGCAATCGCAATATGGGAGTTATTCAGGTTGGACTGCAGATTTTGCTAAAAAGCAGAATCTGCAATCCTTTCTATCGCATGCTGTGGGCCGCCCATCTCATGTCCTGCCCGGCGGCTGCGACCGCAATTTAACTGCAGTCGCAGCAACTGTGGACAACACCCTGCCTTTTCAGCTTGGTTGTGAAGGTAGATTTTTCCTATCAGGGTGGCTGCGTGTGACATCATGCAGAAGCCCTGAAAATGCAGTCGACCCCCCCCCCCCCCCGTTTTCACCGCACCGCCCCCGCAACGGTCCGTTGCCACCCCTACCTGCTTCGCAAATGCCTCTACCTGTCAATCAAGTGAAGGCATTCACAGCCAATTCAGTGCAATCGCATTGGCCGGGCTGCGCACGAGCAAGACAGGACCTGCACTGGTGCCACTGACGGGGAAATTGTGAATAATCCCCTTTAGGTGAAAAATTGCAAATCCTTCCAATGGTCAAAAAAGTTCTATTGGTCAAGCTAATAATTGCAAAATCACAGGCAATTGATGGTGGTAAAGTGATGCAGGGAATACTGTTTTCTGTGCTGCCTGCCTAATTAAATGGAAAAAAAATTGAAATCTACAAAATAACACTTTTTATTAAAGGTAAATCGTTGGAAATTATGTGGTATGAAAAATGACTTATCTGGTCTGATTCAAGGTTCTTCAACAAATCAGACAACCAAGCTGATGCAGGAAATGAAACAATCTTGCCTTCATCCACTTTAGCTTTAAGATATCTCCCAACAATGGGGTTTATTTACTAAGATTCGTAATTTCCGAAAAAAGGTCAAAGTTCAATCACGAATGACATCGACAGTGTAAAACTGCAACTTTTTGAATGGATTACGACTAATTTACTAAGCTGTCGTATTCGTGTTTTTCTTTGCTTCCGATGTCGATGTCATTCGTGTTTTTTTACCTAATTTAACAGCAGTGATTAGCAAAACACTGCCGTTTTTTTTTACAATCAATCTCGGCCGGATTTGTGTGATCCGTGCTGGGGTTTTTTTTTTTTTTTTTTTAAAGTAAACAATGTAATTTTTTTAAAAAAAATGCGTGGGGTCCCCCCTCCTAAGCATAACCAGCCTCGGGCTCTTTGAGCCGATCCTGGTTGCAGAAATATGTGGAAAAAAATGACAGGGGTTCCCCCATATTTAAGCAACCAGCATCGGGCTCTGCGCCTGGTCCTGGTCCCAAAAATACGGGGGACAAAAAGAGTAGGGGTCCCCCGTATTTTTAAAACCAGCACCGGGCTCCACTAGCTGGACAGATAATGCCACAGCCGGGGGTCACTTTTATATAGTGCCCTGCGGCCGTGGCATCAAAAATCCAACTAGTCACCCCTGGCCGGGGTACCCTGGGGGAGTGGGGACCCCCTCAATCAAGGGGTCCCCCCCCCCAGCCACCCAAGGGCCAGGGGTGAAGCCCGAGGCTGTCCCCCCCCATCCAATGGGCTGCGGATGGGAGGGCTGATAGCCTTTGTTGTAAAATAAAAGATATTGTTTTTAGTAGCAGTACTACAAGTCCCAGCAAGCCTCCCCCGCATGCTGGTACTTGGAGAACCACAAGTACCAGCATGCGGCGGAAAAACTGGCCCGCTGGTACCTGTAGTACTATTACTAAAAAAATACCCAAAAAAACACAAGACACACACACCGTGAAAGTATAATTTTATTAAATACATACACACATACATACATACATACTTACCTTATGTTCCCACGCAGGTCGGTCCTCTTCTCCAGTAGAATCCAAGGGGTACCTGTTGAAAAAATTATACTCACGAGATCCAGTGGTCCAGGCTCCTCGGCAAATCCAGGGTTAATCCACGTACTTGAATAAAATAAAAAAAACGCTGTCACGACCACGAACTGAAAGGTGACCCATGTTTGCACATGGGTCACCTTGCCCCGAATGCCAGAAACCCACTTTGCCTTCTGGCTAAGTGGGTTTCTTCAGCCAATCAGGGAGTGCCACGTTGTAGCACTCTCCTGATCAGCTGTGTGCTCCTGTCTTCACTGACAGGCAGCACACGGCAGTGTTACAATGTAGCGCCTATGCGCTACATTGTAACCAATGATGGGAACTTTCTGCCCTGCGGTTGACCTAAAGTGACGTCACCGCTGAGCAGAAAGTTCCCATCATTGGTTACAATGTAGCGCATAGGCGCTACATTGTAACACTGCCGCGTGCTGCCTGTCAGTGAGGACAGCAGCACACAGCTGATCAGGAGAGTGCTACAACGTGGCACTCCCTGATTGGCTGAAGAAACCCACTTAGCCAGAAGGCAAAGTGGGTTTCTGGCATTCGGGGCAAGGTGACCCATGTGCAAACATGGGTCACCTTTCAGTTCGTGGTCGTGACAGCGTTTTTTTATTTTATTCAAGTACGTGGATTAACCCTGGATTTGCCGAGGAGCCTGGACCACTGGATCTCGTGAGTATAATTTTTTCAACAGGTACCCCTTGGATTCTACTGGACAAGAGGACCGACCTGCGTGGGAACTTAAGGTAAGTATGTATGTATGTGTGTATGTAATAAAATTATACTTTCACGGTGTGTGTGTCTTGTGTTTTTTTGGGTATTTTTTTAGTAATAGTACTACAGGTACCAGCGGGCCAGTTTTTCCGCCGCATGCTGGTACTTGTGGTTCTCCAAGTACCAGCATGCGGGGGAGGCTTGCTGGGACTTGTAGTACTGCTACTAAAAACAATATCTTTTATTTTTCAACAAAGGCTATCAGCCCTCCCATCCGCAGCCCATTGGATGGGGGGGGACAGCCTCGGGCTTCACCCCTGGCCCTTGGGTGGCTGGGGGGGGGGGACCCCTTGATTGAAGGGGTCCTCACTCCCCCAGGGTACCCCGGCCAGGGGTGACTAGTTGGATTTTTGATGCCACGGCCGCAGGGCGCAGTATAAAAGTGACCCCCGGCTGTGGCATTATCTGTCCAGCTAGTGGAGCCCGGTGCTGGTTTTAAAAATACGGGGGACCCCTACTCTTTTTGTCCCCCGTATTTTTGGGACCAGGACCAGGCGCAGAGCCCGATGCTGGTTGCTTAAATATGGGGGAACCCCTGTCATTTTTTACCCCATATTTCTGCAACCAGGATCGGCTCAAAGAGCCCGAGGCTGGTTATGCTTAGGAGGGGGGACCCCACGCAATTTTTTTTAACAACAAAAAACACTTTCCCACCCCTTCCCATTGATATACATGCACGGATCTCATGGATCCCTGCATGCATCTCAAATCACGAATAAAAAAAGCAGGTCTGTTTTTTTTTAGGACTTTTTTGCGAATTGTAATTTTTCACGGCAGTGTTTTGTGTTTTTTTGCTTAGTAAATGACCGAGATTCGTATCTAAACAGGCGTAATTTGACCGATGGTGTATTCATTCGTAATTTTTTACCTGAACTAGCAAAAAATTACGAATGCCCTCATCACTGCCGTGATTAGTGTTTAGTAAATGACCGAGATTGACCGAGATGACACTTTGATGAAAAAACGGCATCTCGGTCAAAATCGGGAGCTTAGTAAATATACCCCAATGATTGAGAACAGTAGCGGCTCTTGCCACGGGCAAGCAGGCTTTTTGCCCAGGGCGCTGCTACCCTGAGGGCGCCGCCGTGGCAAGAGCTGCTACTAATTATCCTCCCCCGCTCCCGGCTGCAGCGAGCGCCGTGTGCGCCCGCTGCAGCTGACATCGCTGACTCACGCTAGAGGTCAAAATTGGCCCCTAGTGTCAGTGCAGCGTTGCTATGGGAGAGACGTCATGACGTCTCTCCCATAGAGAGGAGTCGGCGCCCGGAGACAGTGGCAGCAGCGGTCCGGAAGCAGGAGCGAGGCAGGTAAGTATTGTGATTTTTCTTTTAGGATTTAAAAGCAGCGCTATTACAGGGGGCACATACTGGGGGCACTACTACTGGGGGCACATACAGGGGGCACAGTTACAAGGGGCACTACTACTGGGGGCACAGCTACAAGGGGCACATCTACAGGGGGCACATACTGGGGCACTGCTACAGGGGGAACAGCTACTGGGGGCAAAGCAACTGGGGGCACAGCTACTAGGGGCATAATTGTGGCCATGACTCACCTCTATGAAGCCACGCCCCTGTTTTGCCGCGGTGGATGGGGGGGCGCCAGTGAAAACTTTCGCACTGGGCGCCACAATGTGTAGAACCGACCCTGATTGAGAATCATAAATCGACTGTGCCCAAACCTGTAGAACTATGGTAACTAGTTTCTCTACCCTCTGTCCTCCAAGAGAATCCACTTCAAATGTAGTATTATCCTCTAGGTCATCATTACCTGAAGTTCTCTTTATTCTTCTGATGAAAAGTCAGAGTACAGTCACCAAAATTAACCTTTGTGCAATTTGGAGTCCTCAGTAAAATTTAAGTCTTTCTGAGGAGAAAGATGCTCACTTTAATACAGAAAAAAGAAAAAGAAATAAAGATACTTTACCTCTCCAGGGCCAATATTTACTAATAATCCGAGTATGCCCGATTTGTGTTTTTTTTTCTAAGTCCCAACACGGGAATTCACTAAGCACAAATCTCGGCAGTGTTTGGGCCATTCGTAATGGTTTGAACGGCAAAGTCCAGAAATACGAATGAATAGACCATCGGTCAAACGCGGCTGTTATTTCATACAACACGGGTATTCACTATTCATTCGTATTTGGGTGTTAGTCTCTGAGTGCTCAAGTGCGGGTGTATTTTTTAGCGATTCGTTAAAAAAAGCAGCAAAAAATAGACCTGCTTTTTCCAGGCGAGTTTGGATAATCATGCACGGATCAGTGAGATCTGTGCATGGTTATCTATGGGAAAGGGTCTGTTTACTGTAAAAACTTGAAAAAAAATTGCGTGGGGTCCCCCCTCCTAAGCCAAACCAGCCTCGGGCTCTTTGAAAAAATTGATTGAAAAAATATGGGGAAAAAATTGACCGGGGTTCCCCCATATTTGAACAACCAGCACCGGGCTCTGCGCCTGGTCCTGGTGCAAAAAATACGGGGGACAAAAAGCGTAGGGGTCCCCCGTATTTTTTGAACCAGCACCGGGCTCCACTAGTCAGAGAGATAATGCCACAGCCGGGGGACACTTTTATATAGGTCCCTGCGGCCCTGGCATTAAATCACTAACTAGTCACCCCTGGCCGGGGTACCCTGGAGGAGTGGAAACCCCTTAAATCAAGCCCCCCCCTCCAGCCACCCAAGGGCCAGGGGTGAAGCCCGAGGCTGTCCCCCCCATCCAAGGGCGGCGGATGGGGGGCTGATAGCCAAGTGTAAAAAATAAGATTTTACTTACCGATAAATCTATTTCTCGTAGTCCGTAGTGGATGCTGGGGACTCCAACAGGACCATGGGGATTAGCGGCTCCGCAGGAGACAGGGCACAAAAATAAAGCTTTAGGATCAGGTGGTGTGCACTGGCTCCTCCCCCTATGACCCTCCTCCAAGCCTCAGTTAGGATACTGTGCCCGGACGAGCGTACACAATAAGGAAGGATTTTGAATCCCGGGTAAGACTCATACCAGCCACACCAATCACACCGTACAACTTGTGATCTGAACCCAGTTAACAGTATGACAAACGTAGGAGCCTCTGAACAGACGGCTCACAACAATAACAACCTGATTTTTTTGTAACAATAACTATGTACAAGTATTGCAGACAATCCGCACTTGGGATGGGCGCCCAGCATCGACTACGGACTACGAGAAATAGATTTATCGGTAAGTAAAATCTTATTTTCTCTGACGTCCTAGTGGATGCTGGGGACTCCGTCAGGACCATGGGGATTATACCAAAGCTCCCAAACGGGCGGGAGAGTGCGGATGACTCTGCAGCACCGAATGAGAGAACTCCAGGTCCTCTTTAGCCAGGGTATCAAATTTGTAGAATTTTACAAACGTGTTCTCCCCCGACCACGTAGCTGCTCGGCAGAGTTGTAATGCCGAGACCCCTTGGGCAGCCCGCCCAGGATGAGCCCACCTTCCTTGTGGAATGGGCCTTGACAGATTTAGGCTGTGGCAGGCCTGCCACAGAATATGCAAGTTGAAATGTGCTACAAATCCAACGAGCAATCGTCTGCTTAGAAGCAAGAGCACCCAGTTTGTTGGGTGCATACAGGATAACAGCAAGTCAGTTTTCCTGACTCCAGCCGTCCTGGAAACCTATATTTTCAGGGCCCTGACAACATCTAGCAACCTGGAGTCCTCCAAGTCCCTAGTAGCCGCAGGTACCACAATAAGCTGGTTCAGGTGAAACGCTGACACCACCTTAGGAAGAAACTGGGGACGAATCCGCAGCTCTGCCCTGTCCGAATGGACAATCAGATATGGCTTTTGTGAGACAAAGCCGCCAATTCTGACACTCGCCTGGCCGAGGCCAGGGTCAACAGCATGGTCACTTTTCATGTGAGATATTTCAAATCCACAGATTTGAGCGGTTTAAAATGTGATTTGAGGAATCCCAGAACTACGTTGAGATCCCACAGTGCCACTGGAGGCACAAAAAGGGGGTTGTATATGCAATACTCCCTTGACAAACTTCTGTACTTCAGGAACTGAAGCCAATTCTTTCTGGAAGAAAATTGACAGGGCCGAAATTTGAACCTTAATGGACCCCAATTTGAGGCCCATAGACACTCCTGTTTGCAGGAAATGCAGGAATCGACCGAGTTGAAATTTCTTCGTGGGCCTTCCTGGCCTCACACCACGCAACATATTTTCGCCACATGTGGTGATAATGTTGTGCGGTCACCTCCTTCCTGGCTTTGACCAGGGTAGGAATGACCTCTTCCGGAATGCCTTTTTCCCTTAGGATCCGGCGTTCCACCGCCATGCCGTCAAACGCAGCCGCGGTAAGTCTTGGAACAGACCTGGTACTTGCTGAAGCAAGTCCCTTCTTAGCGGCAGAGGCCATGAGTCCTCTGTGAGCATTTCTTGAAGTTCCGGGTGCCACGTCCTTCTTGGCCAATCCGGAGCCACGAGTATAGTTCTTACTCCTCTACGTCTTATAATTCTCAGTACCTTGGGTATGAGAAGCAGAGGAGGGAACACATACACCGACTGGTACACCCACGGTGTTACCAGAACGTCCACAGCTATTGCTTGAGGGTCTCTTGACCTGGCGCAATACCTGTCCAGTTTTTTGTTCAGGCGGGACGCCATCATGTCCACCTTTGGTCTTTCCCAACGGTTCACAATCATGTGGAATACTTCCCGATGAAGTCCCCACTCTCCCGGGTGGAGGTCGTGCCTGCTGAGGAAGTCTGCTTCCCAGTTGTCCACTCCCGGAATGAACACTGCTGACAGTGCTATCACATGATTTTTCGCCCAGCGAAGAATCCTTGCAGTTTCTGCCATTGCCCTCCTGCTTCTTGTGCCGCCCTGTCTGTTTACGTGGGCGACTGCCGTGATGTTGTCCCACTGGATCAATACCGGCTGACCTTGAAGCAGAGGTCTTGCTAAGCTTAGAACATTGTAAATTGCCCTTAGCTCCAGTATATTTATGTGGAGAGAAGTCTCCAGACTTGATCACACTCCCTGGAAATTTTTTCCCTGTGTGACTGCTCCCCAGCCTCTCAGGCTGGCATCCGTGGTCACCAGGACCCAGTCCTGAATGCCGAATCTGCGGCCCTTTAGTAGATGAGCACTCTGCAGCCACCGCAGAAGAAACACCCTTGTCCTTGGAGACAGGGTTATCCGCTGATGCATCTGAAGATGCGATCCGGACCATTTTTCCAGCAGATCCCACTGAAAAGTTCTTGCGTGAAATCTGCCGAATGGAATCGCTTCGTAAGAAGCCACCATTTTTTCCCAGGACCCTTGTGCAATGATGCACTGACACTTTTCCTGGTTTTAGGAGGTTCCTGACTAGCTCGGATAACTCCCTGGCTTTCTTCTCCGGGAGAAACACCTTTTTCTGGACTGTGTCCAGAATCATCCCTAGGAACAGCAGACGTGTCGTCGGAAACAGCTGCGGTTTTGGAATATTTAGAATCCACCCGTGCTGTCGTAGAACTACTTGAGATAGTGCTACTCCAACCTCCAACTGTTCTCTGGACCTTGCCCTTATCAGGAGATCGTCCATTTTCTTTGAAGAAGAATCATCATTTCGGCCATTACCTTGGTAAGGACCCGGGGTGCCGTGGACAATCCAACCGGCAGCGTCTGAAACTGATAGTGACAGTTCTGTACCACGAACCTGAGGTACCCTTGGTGAGAAGGGCAAATTGGGACATGGAGGTAAGCATCCCTGATGTCCCGGGACACCATATAGTCCCCTTCTTCCTGGTTCGCTATCACTGCTCTGAGTGACTCCATCTTGATTTGAACCTTTGTATGTAAGTGTTCAAATATTTCAGGTTTAGAATAGGTCTCACCGAGCCGTCTGGCTTCAGTACCACAATATAGTGTGGAATAATACCCCTTTCCTTGTTGTAGGAGGGGTACTTTGATTATCACCTGCTGGGAATACAGCTTGTGAATTGTTTCCACTACTGCCTCCCTGTCGGAGGGAGATGTTGGTAAAGCCGACTTCAGGAACCTGCGAGGGGGAGACGTCTCGAATTTCCAATCTGTACCCCTGGGATACTACTTGTAGGATCCAGGGGTCCACTTGCGAGTGAGCCCACTGCGTGCTGAAACTCTTGAGACGACCCCCCACCGCACCTGAGTCCGCTTGTACGGCCCCAGCGTCATGCTGAGGACTTGGCAGAAGCGGTGGAGGGCTTCTGTTCCTGGGAATGGGCTGCCTGCTGCAGTCTTCTTCCCTTTCCTCTATCCCATGGCAGATATGACTGGCCTTTTGCCCGCTTGCCCTTATGGGGACGAAAGGACTGAGGCTGAAAAGACGTTGTCTTTTTCTCCTTTATACGGCAATACTTCCATGTGCCGTTTGGAATCTGCATCACCTGACCACTGTCGTGTCCATAAACAACTTCTGGCAGATATGGACATCGCACTTACTCTTGATGCCAGAGTGCAAATATCCCTCTGTGCATCTCGCATATATAGAAATGCATCCTTTAAATGCTCTATAGTCAATAAAATACTGTCCCTGTCAAGGGTATCAATATTTTCAGTCAGGGAATCCGACCAAGCCACCCCAGGGCTGCACATCCAGGCTGAGGCGATCGCTGGTCGCAGTATAACACCAGTATGTGTGTATATACTTTTTAGGATATTTTCCAGCCTCCTATCAGCTGGCTCCTTGAGGGCGGCCCTATCCGGAGACGGTACCGCCACTTGTTTTGATAAGCGTGTGAGCGCCTTATCCACCCTAAGGGGTGTTTCCCAACGCGCCCTAAGTTCTGGCGGGAAAGGGTATACCGCCAATAATTTTCTATCGGGGGAAACCCACGCATCATCACACACTTCATTTAATTTATCTGATTCAGGAAAAACTACAGGTAGTTTTTTCACACTCCACATAATACCCTTTTTTGTGGTACTTGTAGTATCAGAAATATGTAACACCTCCTTCATTGCCCTTAACAAGTAACGTGTGGCCCTAAAGGAAAATACGTTTGTTTCTTCACCGTCGACACTGGAGTCAGTGTCCGTGTCTGTGTCTATGTCGACCGACTGAGGTAAAAGGACGTTTTAACGCCCCTGACGGTGTTTGAGACGCCTGGACAGGTACAAATTGGTTTGCCGGCCGTCTCATGTCGTCAACCGACCTTGCAGCGTGTTGACATTATCACGTAATTCCTTAAATAAGCCATCCATTCCGGTGTCGACTCCCTAGAGAGTGACATCACCATTACAGGCAATTGCTCCGCCTCCTCACCAACATCGTCCTCATACATGTCGACACACACGTACCGACACACAGCACACACACAGGGAATGCTCTGATAGAGGACAGGACCCCACTAGCCCTTTGGAGAGACAGAGGGAGAGTTTGCCAGCACACACCAAAACGCTATAATTATACAGGGACAACCTTTATATAAGTGTTTTTCCCTTATAGCATCTTAATATATATAATCATATCGCCAAATAAGTGCCCCCCCTCTCTGTTTTAACCCTGTTTCTGTAGTGCAGTGCAGGGGAGAGCCTGGGAGCCTTCCCACCAGCATTTCTGTGAGGGAAAATGGCGCTGTGTGCTGAGGAGAATAGGCCCCGCCCCCTTTTCGGCGGGCTTCTTCTCCCGTTTTTCTGAGACCTGGCAGGGGTTAAATACATCCATATAGCCCCAGGGGCTATATGTGATGTATTTTTAGCCAGAACAAGGTATTCTCATTGCTGCCCAGGGCGCCCCCTGCAGCGCCCTGCACCCTCCGTGACCGCTGGTGTGAAGTGTGTGACAACAATGGCGCACAGCTGCAGTGCTGTGCGCTACCTCATGAAGACTGAAAAGTCTTCTGCCGCCGGTTTCTGGACCTCTTCACTTTTCGGCATCTGCAAGGGGGTCGGCGGCGCGGCTCCGGGACCGGACTCCATGGCTGGGCCTGTGTTCGATCCCTCTGGAGCTAATGGTGTCCAGTAGCCTAAGAAGCCAATCCATCCTGCACGCAGGTGAGTTCACTTCTTCTCCCCTAAGTCCCTCGTTGCAGTGAGCCTGTTGCCAGCAGGACTCACTGTAAAATAAAAAACCTAAAAACTTTTTCTAAGCAGCTCTTTAGGAGAGCCACCTAGATTGCACCCTGCTCGGACGGGCACAAAAACCTAACTGAGGCTTGGAGGAGGGTCATAGGGGGAGGAGCCAGTGCACACCACCTGATCCTAAAGCTTTATTTTTGTGCCCTGTCTCCTGCGGAGCCGCTAATCCCCATGGTCCTGACGGAGTCCCCAGCATCCACTAGGACGTCAGAGAAATAAGAATATTGTTTTTTGTAGCAGTACTACAAGTCCCAGCAAGCCTCCCCCGCAAGCTGGCACTTGGAGAACCACAAGTACCAGCATGTGGTGGAAAAACGGGCCGCTGGTACCTGTAGTACTACTGCAAAAAAAATACCCAACAAAAAACAGAACACACACACCGTGACAGTAAAACTTATTACATACATGCACACCTACATACGCACATACTTACCTATGTTCACACGAGGCTCGCTCCACTTCTCCATGTAGAATCCTCGGGGTACCTGTGAATAAAATTATACTCACATAATCCAGTGTAGCTTGTGTCCTGTTTGTAATCCACGTACTTGGCAAAAAAACAAACCGAAAAACCACTGAAAGGTGTCCCATGTTTACACATGGGACCCCTTTCCCCGACTGGCGGGACCCCCCGTGACTCCTGTCAAAGAGGGTCCCTTCAGCCAATCAGGGAGCGCCACGTCATGGCACTCTCCTGATTGGCTGTGCGCTCCTGAGCTGACAGCCAGGCTGCGCACTGAAGATACAATGTAGCGCATAGGCGCTACATTGTATCCAATGGTGGGAACTTTGCGGTCAGCGGTTGACCGCGAGTAACCTCAACCGCTGACCGCAAAGTTCCCACCATTGGATACAATGTAGCGCCTATGCGCTACATTGTATTTTCAGTGCGCAGCCTGACTGTCAGCTCAGGAGCGCACAGCCAATCAGGGGAGTGCCATGACGTGGCGCTCCCTGATTGGCTGAAGGGACCCTCTTTGACAGGAGTCACAGGGTGTCCCGCCAGTCAGGGATAGGGGTCCCATGTGTAAACATGGGACCCCTTTCAGTGCATGGATCATGTTTTTTGGTTTCTTTTTTTGCCAAGTACGTGGATTACAAACAGGACACAAGCTACACTGGATTATGTGTATATAATTTTATTCACAGGTACCCCGAGGATTCTACATGGAGAAGTGGAGCGAGCCTCGTGTGAACATAGGCCCTCATTCCGAGTTGATCGGTCGCAAGGCGAATTTAGCAGAGTTACACACGCTAAGCCGCCGCCTACTGGGAGTGAATCTTAGCTTCTTAAAATTGCGACCGATGTATTCGCAATATTGCGATTACTAACTACTTAGCAGTTTCAGAGTAGCTCCAGACTTACTCTGCCTGTGCGATCATTTCAGTGCTTGTCGTTCCTGGTTGACGTCACAAACACACCCAGCGTTCGCCCAGGCACTCCCACCGTTTCCCCGGCCACTCCTGCGTTTTTTCCGGAAACGGTAGCGTTTTCAGCCACACGCCCCTGAAACGCCGTGTTTCCGCCCAGTAACACCCATTTCCTGTCAATCACATTACGATCGCCGGAGCGAAGAAAAAGCCGTGAGTAAAAATACTTTCTTCATAGTAAAGTTACTTGGCGCAGTCGCAGTGCGAACTTTGCGCATGCGTACTAAGCGGATTTTCACTGCGATGCGATGAAAAAGAACGAGCGAACAACTCGGAATGAGGGCCATAGGTAAGTATGTGTGTATGTAGGTGTGCATGTATGTAATAAAGTTTTATTGTCACGGTGTGTGTGTTCTGTTTTTTGTTGGGTATTTTTTTGCAGTAGTACTACAGGTACCAGTGGGCCCATTTTTCCACCGCATGCTGGTACTTGTGGTTCTCCAAGTACCAGCTTGCGGGGGAGGCTTGCTGGGACTTGTAGTACTGCTACAAAAAACAATATTCTTATTTTTACACTTGGCTATCAGCCCCCCATCCGCCGCCCTTGGATGGGGGGGACAGCCTCGGGCTTCACCCCTGGCCCTTGGGTGGCTGGAGGGGGGGACCCCTTGATTTAAGGGGTTCCCACTCCTCCAGTGTAGCCCGGCCAGGGGTGACTAGTTAGTGATTTAATGCCAGGGCCGCAGGGACCTATATAAAAGTGTCCCCCAGCTGTGGCATTATCTCTCTGACTGGTGGAGCCCGATGCTGGTTCAAAAAATACGGGGGACCCCTACGCTTTTTGTCCCCCGTATTTTTTGCACTAGGACCAGGCGCAGAGCCCGGTGCTGGTTGATCAAATATGGGGGAACCCCGGTCAATTTCCCCCCCATATTTTTTCAACCAGGACCGGCTCAAAAAGCCCGAGGCTGGTTGTGCTTAGGAGGGGGGACCCCACGCAATTTTTTTCTGAATTTGTAACACTTTAAACACCTTTTAAAGGTACACAATGAAGCCTGCACGGATCTCACAGATCCGGCCGGGATTCCTTGTGTTTTGTCTGGCAGTGTTTTACTCATAACTCCCGTAAAACACTGTCTGACATTACGAATCACATCGACATCGGAAAAAACGAATGTGGAAAACTCGGCAGCTAAGTAAATGACCGTATCAGGATTCAAAAAGTTGCAGTAAAATGCACCCGATACCATTCGAAATCAAACACCCTTAGAAACGGCTAAAACACGAATATTAGTAAATATACACCCAGGTCTCAAGACAGAAAGAACCTTCAGAGTAGAAAACCTATGAGGAGCAAAGCTTCAGGTATTTTGGATGGGAAGTGTCACAGCGCACCGGAACCCGTGTCTCACTTGCTGAGTCCGGCTGCGCTAGTCTCTGGAGTCTCTGTGGGCAGTTAATCACCAGTTCCCACTGTAGTAACTTTCTGTGTGCCAGCTTCTTTCCCTGCTGCAGTGTCAGGGTTTCAGCAATAGACAGGCGGACGAGGATCCAATAGGGATGCATGCACCTAGGCGAGCCAATCCCAGGTCATTTTTTCAATCTCAAGATTCGGGATTGAAAAAGAAAGTAGAGTTATGGTAGACTTACCATTGTTAACTCTCTTTCTGCTAAGTTCAGTGGGTTCCACAGGCAAACATCGGGGTGTAGAGCGGGATCTTGATCCAGGGGCACCATCAGGCAAAGCTTTGACTGTCCCAGGATGCATTGGGGCCTCCTCTATAACCCCGCCTCGAGGCACTGAGAGCCCCGTTGCGTTAACCAGTCCAATGCAGGAGCAGGTAAAATAGAAGGCAGATGTTAGTCACATAGAACCACATTCTCGCAACAGTAGAAGGTACCAGCGGCTAATGCCATACAAGCCAAAGAAGCTAGGTGCGTCAGGGTGGGCGCCCTGTGGAACCCAATGTACTTTGCAGAAGTTAACAATAGTAAGACTACCATAACTCTTTTCTTCAGCGGGGTACATTGGTTTACACAGGGAAACACTGGGGATGTCCTAAAGCAGTTCCTCAAGGAAGGGGACGCGCCATAGCGGGTAAGAGAACCTGGCGTCCAAAGGAAGCATCTGGGGAGGCAGAAGTATCAAAGGCATAAAACCTAATAAACATGTTCACTGACGACCACGTAGCCACCTTGCACAATTGTTCTGGGGACACGCCACGGCTGGCCGCCCAAGCAGGTCCAACAGACCTAGTGGAATGGGCTTTAACAGCAGCAGGAGCTGAGAGTTCAGCCTGCGCATTGTGCAATCACCATTCTAATCCATCTGGCCAAGGTTTGCTTATTCGCAGGCTAGCCACGTTTGTGAAAACCAAACAGTACAAAAAGGGCATCTGACCTGATAGAAGCAAGTCCTCCTCACATAGATACGGAGAGCCCTAACCACATCCAAAGAACGTTCTTTGGGTAACAAATCTGAAGAGACAAAGGCCGGAACCAAAATCTCTTGGTTAAGGTAAAAAGATGACACCACCTTAGGCGAATAACCTGGGCGAGTTCGTACAACTGCCTGGTCCCGATGGAATATGAGAAAGGGTGGACAACAGGACAAAGCGCCTAAGTCCGACATCCGTCTAGCAGAGGCAATAGCCAGCAAGAACAGGACCTTGACCATGAGCCATTTAAGGTCCACCGATTCAATAGGTTCAAATGGAGACCCTTGCAGGGCATTCAGCACAAGGCATAGAGGCAATTTTTCTCTGAAACCAAACCTACAAGGCAGATATATTAACCTTGAGGGATGCCGGGCGAAGACCTAAGCCCAGTCCTCTTTGCAGAAAAGCCAGTATTCTGCAAGTTCTGAATCTATGGACATCGTAATTCTTAGCACACCAGGTGAAGCAAGAATTCCAAACCCTGCAATAAATCCGGGCAGAGGCTAGTTTGCGGGCTTTCAACATAGTTTGAATAACCGCCTCTGAAAATCATTTGGCTCTCAGGAGTGATGCTTCAAGAGCTACATCGTCAAAGCCAGTCTGGCCATGTCTGGGTAGAGACAAGGGCCCTGAACGAGGAAGTCTGGTCGTTGAGGAAGTAGAAGGCAATGCCCCGTCGATAGACCCTGCAGGTCTGAGAACCAATGCCTTCTGGGCCGCACTGGAGCGAGTAGAAGCCGCATTCCTCCTTCCTATTTGAACTTTCGTAGAACCCTGGGCAGGAGTGACACTGGAGGGAACACGTAAGGCAGACGAAAGTTCCATGGAATTGCTAGTGCATCCACGAACGCTGATTGAGGATCCCTGGTCTTTGATCCCCGAAATCGGAACCTTGTGATTGTGTCGAGACGCCATCAGGTCTATGTCTGGTAGACCCCACCTGTACACTAGGAGTTGAAAGACTTCTGGACGAAGACTCCACTCTCCGGCATGTACATCCTGGCGACTGAGGTAGGCCGCTTCCCAGTTCATGACACCCGGAATGAACACTGCCGATATACTTGGCAGATGGCGTTCTGCCCAACAAAGGATTTTTGACACTTCCTTCATAGCCATGCAACATAGCCATATATGTGTTTATGTGTGTTTATATATATATATATATATATATATTTCTCTAACGTCCTAAGTGGATGCTGGGGACTCCGTCAGGACCATGGGGAATAGCGGCTCCGCAGGAGACAGGGCACAAAAATAAAGCTTTAGGATTAGGTGGTGTGTACTGGCTCCTCCCCCTATGACCCTCCTCCAAGCCTCAGTTAGGTTTTTGTGCCCGTCCGAGCAGGGTGCAATCTAGGTGGCTCTCCTAAAGAGCTGCTTAGAAAAAGTTTTTTAGGTTTTTTATTTTCAGTGAGTCCTGCTGGCAACAGGCTCACTGCATCGAGGGACTTAGGGGAGAGAATTTCAACTCACCTGCGTGCAGGATGGATTGGATTCTTAGGCTACTGGACACCATTAGCTCCAGAGGGAGTCGGAACACAGGTCTCACCCTGGGGTTCGTCCCGGAGCCGCGCCGCCGACCCCCCTTACAGATGCTGAAGATTGAAGGTCCGGAAACAGGCGGCAGAAGGCTCTTCAGTCTTCATGAAGGTAGCGCACAGCACTGCAGCTGTGCGCCATTGTTGTCACACACTTCACACCAGACGGTCACGGAGGGTGCAGGGCGCTGCTGGGGGCGCCCTGGGCAGCAATATATAATACCTTTTATGGCAAAAGAATACATCACATATAGCCATTGAGGCTATATGTATGTATTTAACCCATGCCAAATGTCTAAAACTCCGGGAGAAAAGCCCGCCGGAATAGGGGGCGGGGCTTATTCTCCTCAGCACACAGCGCCATTTTCCTGCTCAGCTCCGCTGTGAGGAAGGCTCCCAGGACTCTCCCCTGCACTGCACTACAGAAACAGGGTAAAACAGAGAGGGGGGGCATATTTTGGCGATATTTTTATATATTTAAGCGGCTATAAGGAACAACACTTATATAGGGTTGTTCCCATATATATTATAGCGCTTGGGTGTGTGCTGGCAAACTCTCCCTCTGTCTCCCCAGAGGGCTAGTGGGGTCCTGTCTTCGATAAGAGCATTCCCTGTGTGTCTGCTGTGTGTCGGTACGTGTGTGTCGACATGTATGAGGACGATGTTGGCGTGGAGGCAGAGCAATTGCCGATAATGGTGATGTCACCCCCCAGGGAGTCGACACCGGAATGGATGGCTTTGTTTATGGAATTACGTGATAATGTTAGCACATTACAAAAATCAGTTGACGACATGAGACGGCCGGCAAACCAGTTAGTACCTGCCCAGGCGTCTCAGACACCGTCAGGGGCTGTAAAGCGCCCTTTACCTCAGTCGGTCGACACAGACCCAGACACGGACACTGAATCTAGTGTCGACGGTGATGAAACAAACGTATTTTCAAGTAGGGCCACACGTTATATGATCACGGCAATGAAGGAGGCTTTGCATATCTCTGATACTACAAGTACCACAAAAAGGGGTATTATGTGGGGGGTGAAAAAACTACCTGTAGTTTTTCCTGAATCAGAGGAATTAAATGATGTATGTGATGAAGCGTGGGTTAACCCAGATAGAAAAATGCTAATTTCAAAAAAGTTATTAGCATTATACCCTTTCCCGCCAGAGGTTAGGGCGCGCTGGGAAACACCCCCTAGGGTGGATAAGGCGCTCACACGCTTATCAAAACAAGTGGCGTTACCGTCTCCTGATACGGCCGCCCTCAAGGATCCAGCAGATAGGAGGCTGGAAACTACCTTAAAAAGTATATACACACATACTGGTGTTATACTGCGACCAGCCATCGCCTCAGCCTGGATGTGCAGTGCTGGGGTCGTCTGGTTGGATTCCCTGACTGAAAATATTGATACCCTGGATAGGGACAGTATTTTATTGACTATAGAGCAATTAAAGGATGCTTTCCTTTATATGCGAGATGCGCAGAGAGATATTTGCACTCTGGCATCGAGAGTAAATGCGATGTCCATATCTGCCAGAAGGAGTTTATGGACGCGACAGTGGTCAGGTGATGCGGATTCCAAACGACATATGGAAGTATTGCCGTATAAAGGGGAGGAATTATTTGGCGTCGGTCTATCGGATCTGGTGGCTACGGCAACTGCCGGAAAATCCACTTTTTTACCTCAGACCCCCTCCCAACAGAAAAAGACACCGTCTTTTCAGCCGCAGTCCTTTCGTTCCTATAAGAACAAGCGGACAAAAGGACAGTCATATCTGCCTCGGGGCAGAGGAAGGGGTAAGAGAGGGCAGCAAGCAGCCCCTGCCCAGGAACAGAAGCCCTCCCAGGGTTCTGCAAAGCCCTCAGCATGACGCTGGGGCCTTACAAGCGGACTCAGGAACGGTGGGGGGTCGACTCAAGAATTTCAGCGCACAGTGGGCTTGCTCACAGGTGGACCCCTGGATTCTGCAGGTAGTATCTCAGGGTTATAGTTAGGAATTCGAGAAGTCTCCCCCTCGCCGGTTCCTAAAGTCTGCTTTGCCAACGTCTCCCTCAGACAGGGCGACGGTATTGGAAGCCATTCACAAGCTGTTTGCTCAGCAGGTGATAGTCAAGGTACCCCTCCTACAACAGGGAAAGGGGTATTACTCCACGCTATTTGTGGTACCGAAGCCGGACGGCTCGGTAAGACCTATTCTAAATCTCAAATCTTTGAACCTGTACATACAAAAATTCAAGTTCAAGATGGAGTCACTCAGAGCAGTGATAGCGAATCTGGAAGAAGGGGACTTTATGGTGTCCCTGGACATAAAGGACGCTTACCTGCATGTCCCAATTTGCCCTTCACATCAAGGGTACCTCAGGTTCGTGGTGCAAAACTGTCATTATCAGTTTCAGACGCTGCCGTTTGGATTGTCCACGGCACCTCGGGTCTTTACCAAGGTAATGGCCGAAATGATGATCCTTCTACGAAGAAGAGGCGTATTAATTATCCCTTACTTGGACGATCTCCTGATAAGGGCAAGATCCAGAGAACAGCTGGAAGACGGAGTAGCACTAACCCAACTAGTGCTGCAACAACACGGGTGGATTCTGAATTTTCCAAAATCTCAGTTGACCCCGACGACACGTCTGCTGTTCCTGGGAATGATTCTGGACACGGTTCAGAAAAAGGTGTTTCTTCCGGAGGAGAAAGCCAGGGAGTTATCCGAACTTGTCAGGAACCTCCTAAAACCAGGGACAGTGTCTGTGCATCAATGCACAAGAGTCCTGGGAAAGATGGTGGCTTCTTACGAAGCGATTCCATTCGGCAGATTCCACGCACGAACTTTTCAGTGGGATCTGCTGGACAAATGGTCCGGATCGCATCTGCAGATGCATCAGCGGATAACCTTATCGCCACGGACAAGGGTGTCTCTTCTGTGGTGGTTGCAGAGTGCTCATCTGTTAGAGGGCCGCAGATTCGGCATACAGGACTGGGTCCTGGTGACCACGGATGCCAGTCTGAGAGGCTGGGGAGCGGTCACACAAGGAAGAAACTTCCAGGGAGTATGGTCAAGCCTGGAGATGTCTCTTCACATAAATATACTGGAGCTAAGAGCGATTTACAATGCTCTAAGTCTGGCAAAACCCCTGCTTCAGGGTCAGCCGGTGTTGATCCAGTCGGACAACATCACGGCAGTCGCCCACGTAAACAGACAGGGCGGCACAAGAAGCAGGACAGCAATGGCAGAAGCTGCAAGGATTCTTCGCTGGGCGGAAGATCATGTGATAGCACTGTCAGCAGTATTCATTCCGGGAGTGGACAACTGGGAAGCAGACTTCCTCAGCAGACACGATTTACACCCGGGAGAGTGGGGACTTCATCCAGAAGTCTTCCACATGATTGTGAACCGTTGGGAAAAACCAATGGTGGATATGATGGCGTCCCGCCTCAACAAAAAACTGGACAGGTATTGCGCCAGGTCAAGAGATCCTCAGGCAATAGCTGTGGACGCTCTGGTAACACCGTGGGTGTTCCAGTCAGTGTATGTGTTCCCTCCTCTGCCTCTCATACCAAAAGTACTGAGAATTATACGGCAAAAGGGTGTTAGGCGCCGAGGGTCCGCCCGTCAGTGCGGCCCGGGCTCCCAAATTTAAGCACTCTCAGGACTTCTCACAGACGCCGGTGATAGCTTCCTGTTTGCTGTGTCAGTTACAGAGAGTTTCCAGTCCTGCTCAATCCGGTTGTTCCTGTCCTCAGTGGTCCTGTACTCGGAAGTTGTCATCTATTCCTGGAGTCCGACCGAGCACCTTTAACATCCTGTGGTGTTCGTGAGTCGCGGCGTAGCCGTGTGTTGCGGCTTGACCGCTTAATGTTTATTATTTAGTTTCATTGTGTTCCGGAGCTTTTGCGGAGGATTCCGCTCCCACAAATCCACTCTGGTATCCAGCGGTGCTGGATAAGAGTAACGGATCAGTGGATCTTTGGTTGTCCTTTTCCCTGGCGGTTTGTCCGCACATACTTTTGGTTTAAGTTAGTTAGCTTGTAGCCCCTGGCCTGGTTGCTTAGTCAGAGGGCCCCTTGTTATCACCCTGTCTCGGATTTCCCTTTGTCTCCCATTAAGACCTGAGGGGGCATCGAAGTTGGGCAGACATAATCCGCCCTTCAAACGCGGCTGCCATGGGCTCAAGCAACCATAGTCTCGCAGGGGATTTCTGATAACACGGGCGAGACAACGGAGTTAGGGCGCCAGGGGTTACTAGGCTTTACTGCTCCCGTAACCAGCATATCTTTCCTGTACTCAGACCTCTGCCATAAGATCTCCTCTGGTCTGGAGTACGGGAATCATAACATTATCACCGGCCAGACTAAAATTTAAAATTAAACAGGATTTAATTTTTTCCCTTATTCAGTTGGAAGATTTGTCGGCCTCATGAATCCCACCGGTGTTGGGCCAAATCCTGGCCAGCTTCTAGTTAGCCAGATTCAAGAACTTACTCAGATGGTTCAGGATCTGTCCCTTCGGGTGAGGTCACAGGAAGATCTGTTACGGACTTCCCCGAGGGTCATTCCTGAACCAAAAATGCATTTGCCTGACCGTTTTTCTGGGGATAGAAAGCAGTTTTTTAATTTTAAAGAGTCTTGTAAACTTTATTTTCGTTTAAGACCAGTCTCTTCAGGTACGGAATCTCAGCGGGTTGGAATTATTATTTCTTTACTTCAGGGGGATCCTCAGACCTGGGCTTTTGGTTTAAGAACAGACGATCCGGCTTTATTGTCTGTAGACGCCTTTCTGGGGTCTTTAGGGCTATTGTATGACGACCCTGATAGAGAGGCATCCGCCGAGAGTCAGTTGCGTGCTCTCAGACAGGGTAGGAATCCCGCAGAGATTTATTGTACGGAGTTTCGCCGTTGGTCGAACGACTGTGGATGGAATGACCCAGCCCTGCGCAGTCAGTTTCGCCTCGGCTTATCCGAGTCTATAAAAGACAGTCTCCTTCAGTATCCCGCTCCTGAGACTCTCGATAAACTCATGGAGCTCTCTATTAAGATTGATCGTCGTCTCAGAGAGCGGAGGGCTGAAAAAGGAGCATCTGTCGGGTCTACTCCTTGTGTTTTTTCCATTCCTGTGGACATAGAGGAGCCCATGCAGATAGGCCTCTCCAAACTGTCTCCTGAAGAAAGAACCAGAAGGCAAAATTCTGGTCTTTGTTTATACTGTGGAGGTAAGGGACATTTTGCCCGTAGTTGTCCGAACAAGTCGGGAAACGCCTCGACCAAGTGATTTGTGAGGGGGTTCACTTTGGTCTGCAGCTTATCTCCTCAAATAATTCACTGTTAGTCCCAGCTAAAGTTTCCTTTGGCAGCCTCTGTTCCTCGGTCTCGGCTTTTGTGGACAGTGGAGCTGCAGGGAATTTTATGGATTTAACATGGGCCAAGGCCTTAGGTATTCCTCAGTTAGCCTTGGGTAGGTGTATCACCATGCATGGTTTAGATGGGAGTCCCTTGTCCAATGGGGTTATTTCTCTCTGTACACCTCCTGTTCTACTTTCGGTAGGAGCTCTGCATTCTGAAAAAATTTAGTTTTTCCTTACCCATTGCCCAGCAGTTCCAGTGGTTCTGGGTCACCCTTGGCTGGCCTTTCATAATCCCATCATTGATTGGCAGTCGGGGGAGATCTCACAATGGGGTACCATCTGTAATAAGGAATGTATTACGTTTCCCATCAGAATAGCTGCTGTCATTCCCGCACCCATTCCTGTGGAATACAAGGATTTTGTTGATGTATTTTCCAAGGGCAATGCGGACATTCTGCCTCCCCATAGGCCTTATGATTGTGCTATTGAGCTAATTCCTGGTGCCACTTTGCCTAAGGGAAGGTTATATGCATTGTCCGGACCTGAAACTGTGGCCATGAATGAGTATGTTAAAGAAAGCCTAGGGAAAGGATTTATCAGGCCATCTAAATCCCCTTTAAGTGCAGGCTTCTTCTTCGTGGAGAAGAAGGATGGATCACTCAGACCTTGCATTGACTTTAGAGCCTTGAATAAGATCTCAGTAAAAAATACTTACCCTTTGCCGCTGATTTCTGTCCTCTTTGATCAGCTACGTTCGGCTGTGATTTTTTCTAAGATTGACCTGAGAGGAGCATATAACCTCATCCGGATCAAGTCAGGGGATGAGTGGAAAACGGCATTCAGTACTCAGTCGGGTCACTATGAGTATCTGGTTATGCCATTCGGCCTGTCTAACGCTCCGGCAGTTTTCCAGGATCTCATTAACGATGTGCTCCGTGAATTTCTTGGAAGATTCGTTGTAGTCTACTTAGACGATATTTTGATATATTCTGACTCTATAGAACAACATGTTACCCAGGTGCGTCAGGTTCTAAAAAAATTACGTGAAAATCACCTATATGCCAAGCTGGAGAAGTGTGAATTTCATGTCACGGAGGTATCCTTTTTAGGGTACATCATTTCCCCTCGGGGATTCTGTATGGAACCAAGAAGCTCCAAGCCATCCTTAGTTGGGCGCAACCCACCAACTTAAAAGCAATTCAGCGCTTTTTAGGGTTTGCGAATTACTATAGAAGATTTATTCACTCTTTCTCCGACCTAGTTGCTCCCATTGTGGCACTGACTAAGAAGGGAGCAGATCCTACCAACTGGTCACGTGAAGCGGAGTTATCTTTTCAGGCCTTGAAACAAGCCTTTGTCTCAGCCCCAGTCCTCAGACATCCCAACCCAGAATTGCCTTTCATTGTTGAGGTTGATGCCTCGGAGGTTGGAGTAGGGGCTATCCTATCTCAGAAGGATCCGGATTCTCTAGAATTACATCCTTGTGCCTTTATGTCCAGGAAATTCTCATCTGCTGAATCCAACTACGATGTTGGTAACCGGGAATTACTGGCTATTAAATGGGCTTTCGAGGAGTGGAGGCATTGGCTTGAAGGAGCCACTCATACCATTTCAGTTTTGACTGATCACAAAAATCTTCAATACATTGAATCAGCTAAACGGCTGAATGCCCGGCAAGCTCGTTGGGCTTTATTTTTTACTCGTTTCAAGTTCATTATCACCTTCAGGCCAGGTTCCAAGAATACCAAGGCAGATGCCCTGTCACGCAGTTTTCTTCCAGTTCAAGACAACAGTCCTGTTACTCCCATACTTCCGTCTTCAGTCATTCGGGCAGGCCTCACACAAGATTTATTTACCCAGTTAAAGCAGCTTCAACATCAAGCTCCTGGAAATACTCCTGCTGGTCGTCTTTATGTCCCCGAGTTTTTGAGAGCAACTGTTTTGACGGAGTTTCATGATAGCAAAGTTGCCGGGCATCCGGGGATCGCCAAAACTTTTGAATTAGTTTCCCGCTCGGTATGGTGGCCTGGTCTTTCCAAAGACATTAAGGAGTTTGTTTTTTCTTGTCAGGTCTGTGCACAGCATAAGGTTCCCCGTTCCTTGCCTATCGGTCAACTTATGCCCTTGAATGTTCCTCTTAGGCCATGGTCTCATATTTCCATGGATTTTGTGGTGGACCTCCCTCTGTCAGCCGGATGCCGAGTCATATGGGTGGTAGTGGACCGTTTTAGCAAAATGGCCCATTTCATTGCTCTTCCCCGATTGCCATCTGCCCAGGGATTGGCAGTCTTGTTCCTCCGCCATGTTTTCAGACTCCATGGGTTACCCACTGATATTGTCTCTGATCGGGGTCCACAATTCATTGCACAATTTTGGAAGTCTTTTTGTGCCTCATTAAAGATGAAATTATCTTTAACGTCTGGCTACCATCCCCAATCCAACGGGCAGACTGAGCGAGTTAATCAATCATTAAAACAATATTTGCGTTTGTACTCGGCCAAACTCCAAAATGACTGGTCTGAGTTTCTTCCGTTGGCAGAGTTTGCTTACAACAATGCCTGTCATTCCTCCACCAATGTGTCTCCATTTTTTACAGTTTTTGGTTTTCACCCCAGAGCTAATTCCTTTTTTCAACATTCCTCTGTCTCCTCACTGACCTTGACCTCTCATCTCAAACTCATTTGGAGAAAAGTGCACCTGGCTCTCAGAAAAGCGGCATTTCGGGAGAAAAATTTTTCTGACAGGCTCCGGCGGCCGTGCACTTTTAAAGTAGGAGATAGGGTATGGTTGTCGACTCGCAACATTAAACTTCGACAAACCTCAGCCAGATTGGGTCCTAAATTTATTGGACCATTTCATATTATCAAAAAAGTCAATCCAGTTGCTTTCCGGTTACGTTTACCAAAAACTTTACGGATCGGAAATACCTTCCATTGCTCCTTGTTAAAACCATATGTTTCGTCCAGTAGATTTCCTCGCAAGATCTCTCAGGGGAAATCACCAATAGATGTACAGGGTCAGCAGGAGTTCTTGGTGGAGAAGGTTCTCGATTCCAAGTTGTCCCGGGGTCGGCTTTATTTTTTGGTACATTGGAGAGGTTATGGTCCAGAAGAAAGGTCTTGGGTCCTGGATGAGGATCTCCATGCCCCGAGGCTCAAAAGGGCATTTTTTCGAGAATTTCCTCAGAAACCTGGCCTTAGGGGTTCCTTGACCCCTCCTCAAGGGGGGGGTACTGTTAGGCGCCGAGGGTCCGCCCGTCAGTGCGGCCCGGCACCTAGCAACTAGGGACGCCGCAGGCTCCCTAGCAACGCTAGACGCCGGGCGCACGGAGCCGCTCAGACCCTAGCAACGGGGACGCCACGCTCGGACCGCGTTCCCCGTTGCTGGGTCTTAATTAATCAGTTCAATTGTATCCTGGCCGTACAGCATGCAGCTGCACGGCATGATTATGTGATTACCCTGTCTGGATCTTGATTGGAGGGCTCCCAAATTTAAGCACTCTCAGGACTTCTCACAGACGCCGGTGATAGCTTCCTGTTTGCTGTGTCAGTTACAGAGAGTTTCCAGTCCTGCTCAATCCGGTTGTTCCTGTCCTCAGTGGTCCTGTACTCGGAAGTTGTCATCTATTCCTGGAGTCCGACCGAGCACCTTTAACATCCTGTGGTGTTCGTGAGTCGCGGCGTAGCCGTGTGTTGCGGCTTGACCGCTTACTGTTTATTATTTAGTTTCATTGTGTTCCGGAGCTTTTGCGGAGGATTCCGCTCCCACAAATCCACTCTGGTATCCAGCGGTGCTGGATAAGAGTAACGGATCAGTGGATCTTTGGTTGTCCTTTTCCCTGGCGGTTTGTCCGCACATACTTTTGGTTTAAGTTAGTTAGCTTGTAGCCCCTGGCCTGGTTGCTTAGTCAGAGGGCCCCTTGTTATCACCCTGTCTCGGATTTCCCTTTGTCTCCCATTAAGACCTGAGGGGGCATCGAAGTTGGGCAGACATAATCCGCCCTTCAAACGCGGCTGCCATGGGCTCAAGCAACCATAGTCTCGCAGGGGATTTCTGATAACACGGGCGAGACAACGGAGTTAGGGCGCCAGGGGTTACTAGGCTTTCCTGCTCCCGTAACCAGCATATCTTTCCTGTACTCAGACCTCTGCCATAAGATCTCCTCTGGTCTGGAGTACGGGAATCATAACAAAGGGAGTAAGAACGATACTAGTGGCTCCGGATTGGCCAAGAAGAACTTGGTACCCGGAACTTCAAGAGATGCTCACGGAGGATCCGTGGCCTCTACCTCTAAGACGGGACCTGCTTCAGCAGGGACCGTGTCTATTCCAAGACTTACCGCGGCTGCGTTTGACGGCATGGCGGTTGAACGCCGAATTCTAAAGGAAAAAGGCATTCCGGAAGAGGTCATTCCTACACTGGTAAAGGCCAGGAAGGAGGTGACTGCACAACATTATCACCGCATTTGGAGGAAATATGTTGCATGGTGTGAGGCCAGGAAGGCCCCCACGGAGGAATTTCAACTGGGTCGATTCCTACATTTCCTGCAAACAGGATTGTCTATGGGCCTCAAATTGGGGTCCATTAAGGTTCAAATTTCGGCCCTGTCGATTTTCTTCCAGAAAGAATTGGCTTCAGTTCCTGAAGTCCAGACTTTTGTAAAAGGAGTACTACATATACAGCCCCCGGTTGTGCCCCCAGTGGCACCGTGGGATCTTAATGTAGTCTTGGATTTTCTCAAATCCCATTGGTTTGAGCCGCTCAAATCGGTGGAGCTGAAGTATCTTACATGGAAAGTAACCATGCTACTGGCCCTGGCTTCAGCCAGGAGAGTATCAGAATTGGCGGCTTTATCATATAAGAGCCCATATCTGATTTTCCATACGGACAGGGCAGAACTGCGGACGCGTCCTCATTTTCTGCCTAAGGTGGTGTCAGCATTTCACCTGAACCAGCCTATTGTGGTGTCTGCGGCTACTAACGAGTTGGAGGATTCCAAGTTGTTGGACGTGGTCCGGGCATTGAAAATATATATTTCAAGAACGGCGGGAGTCAGAAAGTCTGACTCACTGCTTATATTGTATGCACCCAACAAGATGGGTGCTCCTGCTTCTAAGCAGACGATTGCTCGTTGGATTTGTAGCACAATTCAACTTGCACATTCTGTGGCAGGCTTGCCACAACCTAAATCTGTCAAGGCCCATTCCACAAGGAAAGTGGGCTCATCCTGGGCGGCTGCTCGGGGAGTCTCGGCATTACAACTCTGCCGAGCTGCTACTTGGTCAGGGGCAAACACGTTTGCAAAATTCTACAAATTTGATACCCTGGCTGAGGAGGACCTTGAGTTCTCTCATTCGGTGCTGCAGAGTCATCCGCACTCTCCCGCCCGTTTGGGAGCTTTGGTATAATCCCCATGGTCCTTACGGAGTCCCCAGCATCCACTTAGGACGTTAGAGAAAATAAGAATTTACTTACCGATAATTCTATTTCTCGTAGTCCGTAGTGGATGCTGGGCGCCCATCCCAAGTGCGGATTGTTTGCAATACTTGTACATAGTTATTGTTACAAAAAATCGGGTTGTTATTTGTTGTGAGCCGTCTGTTCAGAGGCTCCTACGTTTGTCATACTGTTAACTGGGTTCAGATCACAAGTTATACGGTGTGATTGGTGTGGCTGGTATGAGTCTTACCCGGGGTTCAATATCCTTCCTTATTGTGTACGCTCGTCCGGGCACAGTATCCTAACTGAGGCTTGGAGGAGGGTCATAGGGGGAGGAGCCAGTACACACCACCTAATCCTAAAGCTTTATTTTTGTGCCCTGTCTCCTGCGGAGCCGCTATTCCCCATGGTCCTGACGGAGTCCCCAGCATCCACTACGGACTACGAGAAATAGAATTATCGGTAAGTAAATTCTTATTATTTAACACAGCGCGGTCCTGGACCGGTGGTATATATCAGAATACTCGTACAATATATTCTGTAGCAGGTACACTCTTTCTTAACTATCGCTGTCTGTATGAAGACATGTAGAATACGCAAGTGTCTGTAAAGTCTCAGCTCTGTGTACAGGCGGCTTTACAGGGAAGACCTTTGCCCTGCAATCCCAGAGACCAGCAGCAGCTATGCTCAGAAGATGGAGCCTAGCGTCTCTGTCAGGAACTGAGGGAGAGTGCGAGGCCGCTCCAGGGCGGAAAATCTGCAAGGAGATGGCGCCCTGGACAGGGGGAGGGGCTAAAGGTCAAGCACCGGCTCCCATATGTTGGACCTCACCACCGGTACTACGAAGCCTTATCAATAGGGGCGTTAGAACACCTGACCTGTACTTCTATGCCCTGGCGGATATAGTGGGGTCCCTGCTCGGTGACGGTGTCTACTCCAGTGTCACAGTCCATCTCCTTAGACTGTGATCAGGAAGGCAATTTAGTGGCTGATCCCGCCTTGGGGACCCTCTTACCTCCTACCTTCATAGCAGCCACGCAAACCAGGAGAGCGTCTGCGACCGTGTGCCTATGCCGGAGCGTCTCCGCCACAAGTACCCGGGAACTGAGCCGCGGGAGTATGCGACGCCGCTTTGGAGGTGACGGAGATGCAGCACTGAATGTCACCCTGATATATCAGTGCTGCGGCCCTTGAAGTCTTCTTAGCTTTTTCAGGGCTGCCCAGTGCAGCCCGCCTGTTAGGTGGCCCATTGCTGCAGGCACCACTGGAAACCGAGCTCTCAGTGCCTGGAGGCGGGGTTTTAGAGGAGGCCCCAATGCATCCTGGGACAGTTAAAGCTTTGCCTGATGGAGCCTCTGGATCAAGATCCCGCTCTACACACCAATGTTTCCCTGTGGAAACCAATGTACCCTGCTGCAGAAAATCTGAATCCTGGGATTGAATTTACAAATAGGCCAGTATGTGGATGAGGTACCAGGCAATAAAGAAAAGCAAGAAACAGCGCAATTAAGGACATCATTCAGGATGGATCGCAAATCGCGATCCAACCAGAATGTCTATGTTCTGTGCTCGCATTTTCTCGGGCTGACCCGCAGTAAATGCGAATGCCTCTGCCTGATTAACAGGCAGAGGTGTTCACAGGGGCGGGAGGGAGGTGGCAATGCTCCGTTTCCAAGGCAGAGATGAAGCATTGCGGGGGTGGTGGCAGGGAGACGAGGGCGTGGTGGCGCAAACGGGGGCGTGATCGGGGCGTGCAGTAAGGAGTGCAGAATTTGCACTCCTTACTGAATAGGGTTCTAAATGTATATTCAATCAGCATATAAAATATGGAATGAGATTAAACATGAATTTATTATACTAATATATACTGTGTGTGTGTATATATATATATATATATATATATATATATATATACACACACACTGCTTAAAAAAAATAAAGGGAACACTAAAATAACACATCCTAGATCTGAATGAATGAAATATTATTATTAAATACTTTGTTCTTTACATAGTTGAATGTGCTGACAACAAAATCACACAAAAATTATCAATGGAAATCAAATTTATTAACCCATGGAGGTCTGAATTTGGAGTCACACTCAAAATTAAAGTGTAAAAACACACTGCAGGCTGATCCAACTTTGATGTAATGTCCTTAAAACAAGTCAAAATGAGGCTCAGTAGTGTGTGTGGCCTCCACGTGCCTGTATGACCTCCCTACAACGCCTGAGCATGCTCCTGATGAGGTGGCGGATGGTCTCCTGAGGGATTTCCTCCCAGACCTGGACTAAAGCATCTGCCAACTCCTGGACAGTCTGTGGTGCAACGTGACGTTGGTGGATTGAGCGAGACATGATGTCCCAGATGTGCTCAATTGGATTCAGGTCTGGGGAACGGGCAGGCCAGTCCATAGCATCGATGCCTTCGTCTTGCAGGAACTGCTGACACACTCCAGCCACATGAGGTCTAGCATTATCTTGCATTAGGCGGAACCCAGGGCCAACCGCACCAGCATATGGTCTCACAAGGGGTCTGAGGATCTCATCTCGGTACCTAATGGCAGTCAGGCTACCTCTGGTGAGCACATGGAGGGCTGTGCGGCCCCCCAAAGAAATGCCACCCCACACCATTACTGACCCACTGTCAAACCTGTCATGCTGGAGGATGTTGCAGGCAGCAGAATGTTCTCCTTGGCGTCTCCAGACTCTGTCACGTCTGTCACATATGCTCAGTGAGAACCTGCTTTCATCTGTGAAGAGCACAGGGTGCCAGTGGCGAATTTGCCAATCTTGGTGTTCTCTGGCAAATGCCAAACATCCTGCACGGTGTTGGGCTGTAAGACAACCCCCACCTGTGGACGTCGGGCCCTCATACCACCCTCGTGGAGTCTGTTTCTGATTGTTTGAGTAGACACATGCACATTTGTGGCTTGCTGGAGGTCATTTTGCAGGGCTCTGGCAGTGCTCCTCCTGTTTCCTTGCACAAAGGCGGAGGTAGCGGTCCTGCTGCTGGGTTGTTGCCCTCCTACGGCCTCCTCCACGCCTCCTGATGTACTGGCCTGTCTCCTGGTAGCGCCTCCATGCTCTGGACACTACGCTGACAGACACAGCAAACCTTTTTGCCACAGGTCGCATTGATGTGCCATCCTGGATGAGCTGCACTACCTGAGCCACTTGTGTGGGTTGTAGACTCTGACTCATGCTACCACTAGATTGAAAGCACCGCCAGCTTTCAAAAGTGACCAAACTATCAGCAAGAAAGCATAGAAGCTGAGAAGTGGTCTGTGGTCACCACCTGCAGAACAACTCCTTTATTGGGGGTGTCTTGCTAATTGCCTATAATTTCCACCTGTTGTCTATTCCATTTGCACAACAGCATGTGAAATTGATTGTCAATCAGTGTTGCTTCCTAAGTGGACAGTTTGATTTCACAGAAGTGTCATTGACTTGGAGTTACATTGTGTTGTTTAAGTGCTCCCTTTATTTTTTTTGAGCAGTGTGTATATATATATATATATATATATATATAATCATGACACAGACGGCAGAACTGCCGTCTGTGTCATGATTTAACAAGTCGCCTTGGAGTGCCGTGCCATCATCCATTTGTGTATACGCTCATTGCACAGGCACCCGGCGCATACCTGCAGTCTGCTGATGGGAGAGCCGGTACTCTCTACTTGTATATATATATATATTAGTGATGAGCGGGTTCGCTTCCTCGGAATCCGAACCCTCCCGAACTTCACCCATTTTACACGGTTCCGAGGCAGACTCGGATCTACCCGCCTTGCTCGGTTAACCCGAGCGCGCCCGAACGTCATCCCGCTGTCGGATTCTCGCGAGATTCGTATTCTATATAAGGAGACGCGCGTCGCCGCCATTTTCACTCGTGCATTGGAGATGATAGGGAGAGGACGTGTGCAGCGTTCTCTCAGTTGTGCTCAGTGTGCTGCAAATATCTGTGCTCAGTGTGCTGCAAATATCTGTGCTCAGTGTGCTTGCAAATATCTGTGCTCAGTGTGCTGAAAATATCTACGCTCTCTGCCTGAAAAATGCTCCATATCTGTGCTTCATTGTAGTATATAGTAGGAGGACAGTGCAGAATTTTGCTGACCAGTGACCACCAGTATTATATCAGTACGGTACAGTAGTCCACTGCTCTACCTACCTCTGTGTCGTCAAGTATACTATCCATCCATACCTGTGGTGCATTTAAGTTTTGCGCAGTATGTATATAGTAGGAGGACAGTGCATATTTTTGCTGACCACCAGTATATAATATATAGCAGTACGGTACAGTAGTCACTGCTCTACCTACCTCTGTGTCGTCAAGTATACTATCCATCCATACCTGTGGTGCATTTAAGTTTTGCGCAGTATATATATAGTAGGAGGACAGTGCATAATTTTGCTGACCACCAGTATATAATATATAGCAGTACGGTACACTAGTCCACTGCTCTACCTACCTCTGTGTCGTCAAGTATACTATCCATCCATACCTGTGGTGCATTTAAGTTTTGCGCAGTATATATATAGTAGGAGGACACTGCAGAATTTTTCTGACCACCAGTATATAATATATAGCAGTACGGTACAGTAGTCCACTGCTCTACCTACCTCTGTGTCATCAAGTATACTATCCATCCATAACTGTGGTGCATTTAAGTTTTGCGCAGTATATATATAGTAGGAGGACAGTGCAGAATTTTGCTGACCACCAGTATACAATATATAGCAGTACGGTACAGTAGTCCACTGCTCTACCTACCTCTGTGTCGTCAAGTATACTATCCATCCATACCTGTGGTGCATTTAAGTTTTGCGCAGTATATATATAGTAGGAGGACAGTGCAGAATTTTGCTGACCGCCAGTATATAATATATAGCAGTACAGTACAGTAGTCCACTGCTCTACCTACCTCTGTGTCGTCAAGTATACTATCCATCCATACCTGTGGTGCATTTAAGTTTTGCGCAGTATATATATAGTAGGAGGACAGTGCATAATTTTGCTGACCACCAGTATATAATATATAGCAGTACGGTACAGTAGTCCACTGCTCAACCTACCTCTGTGTCGTCAAGTATACTATCCATCCATACCTGTGGTGCATTTAAGTTTTGCGCAGTATATATATAGTAGGAGGACAGTGCAGAATTTTGCTGACCACCAGTATATAATATATAGCAGTACGGTACAGTAGGCCACTGCTCTACCTCTGTGTCGTCAAGTATACTACAAAAGTTCAGTAAAATTACCCAAAAATCAAAATTAAAAGCGGCTGATGAGAAGCATAAACTTGCCAATATGCCATTTACGACACGGAGTGGCAAGAAACGGCTGAGGCCCTGGCCTATGTTCATGGCTAGTGGTTCAGATTCACATGAGAATGGAAGCACTCATCCTCTCGCTAGAAAACTGCAGTGCCACTCCTAGATGGGCCAGGTGTTTGTGTCGGCCACTTGTGTCACTTAGCTTAGTCACACAGCTACCTCATTGCATCTCTTTTTTCTTTGCATCATGTGCTGTTTGGGGACTATTTTTTGAAGTGCCATCCTGTCTGACACTGCAGTGCCACTCCTAGATGGGCCAGGTGTTTGTGTCGGCCACTTGGGTTGCTTAGCTTAGCCATCCAGCGACCTTGGTGCACCTCTTTTTTTCTTTGCATCATGTGCTGTTTGGGGACTATTTTTTGAAGTGCCATCCTGTCTGACACTGCAGTGCCACTCCTAGATGGGCCAGGTGTTTGTGTCGGCCACTTGGGTCGCTTAGCTTAGCCATCCAGCGACCTTGGTGCACCTCTTTTTTTCTTTGCATCATGTGCTGTTTGGGGACTATTTTTTGAAGTGCCATCCTGTCTGACACTGCAGTGCCACTCCTAGATGGGCCAGGTGTTTGTGTCGGCCACTTGGGTCGCTTAGCTTAGTCACACAGCTACCTCATTGCACCTCTTTTTTTCTTTGCATCATGTGCTGTTTGAGGACTATTTTTTAAATCTGCCATCCTGTCTGACACTGCAGTGCCACACCTAGATGGGCCAGGTGTTTGTGTCGGCCACTTGGGTCGCTTAGCTTAGCCATCCAGCGCCCTTGGTGCACCTCTTTTTTTCTTTGCATCATGTGCTGTTTGGGGACTATTTTTTAAATCTGCCATCCTGTCTGACACTGCAGTGCCACTCCTAGATGGGCCAGGTGTTTGTGTCGGCCACTTGGGTCGCTTAGCTTAGTCATCCAGCGACCTTGGTGCAAATTTTAGGACTAAAAATAATATTGTGAGGTGTTCAGAATAGACTGGAAATGAGTGGAAATTATGGTTATTGAGGTTAATAATACTATGGGATCAAAATGACCCCCAAATTCTATGATTTAAGCTGTTTTTGAGGGTTTTTTGTAAAAAAACACCCGAATCCAAAACACACCCGAATCCGACAAAAAATTTTCAGGGAGGTTTTGCCAAAACACGTCTGAATCCAAAACACGGCCGCGGAACCGAATCCAAAACCAAAACACAAAACCCGAAAAATTTCCGGTGCACATCACTAATTATATATATATATATATATATATATATATATATATATATATATATATATAGCTAGAAAGGTATCCCCATATAATCTTTGTAAGTAGTGCAAAGAATAGGGGATAGGTAAATGCTGCAATGCTCTCCTGTTCAGTGATTAGGATAATACACTGATGTGAGCACAGTATCTTTTCTACGTGGGGAGCCAGATAATAATTTAAATGACGAGCCACGGTGAGTCTCCTGCAGCTTCTTGCAGGCCCGCAGACTCACTTAGCAGCTTTGTGCTGTCCCGCTCAATTGTATCTCAGTGATACAGCAGTGCAGCAGCAGCCCCAGCAGGTGTAAAGAGACAGCAGCTCCCGCTGCGATGAGGTCGGGACCGGTTTTGCACATACACACCTTAATCTCGAAAATCCCGATATTGTAGGCACCAATCTCGGGATTTGAGGCATCAATCCCTGGGCAGGGCCGTCTTTTCGTATGGGCTCAATGGGCTCTTACCCAAGGGCCCCAGGAGTCTAAGGGCACTAGGCTGATAGCTGAGGGTCCCCTCTTTCCACGGGTACCAGAATTTTGAAAATCGGCCCTGGGGAACCGGAGATATCTGACTTCGAAGCAGTGGTCCCCATCCAAGAATGTTAATTGCTCTTCCCAGCCAGATATCTCGGGTTCTGTCTGACTTAGGGTTTTCCTGAGGGTATTCTCCAAATAATGAGACTCCCCTCTTTCAGTGGACACTGGCAGCTTGTCTCTACTATGCCCAGAACCAGAGATATAAGCCTTCAAGCAGCTGGTCCCTGCTCCAGCTCTACACATCTGGTTTGCAGTTTTATAAATTTGCCGGTAGATTGCTCTGGATCCTGAACTCTGATCCCCAAGTCCCCAGTACCTCCTGAAAGGTGGGACTCTCTAGTTTTTTATCGCATTCAAAGCTAGGAAATATATTTCCAGGAACTGGAGATATCTGCAGTCAAGCAAGCTGACCTCCCACCGGAAAATTATGAATATTAAGCCCACTCCACACCCCTCCCCTGCGTATTACACACCCCCTACCACTCTGGAAGTTATGTACTAGGGCCCCTTCATTTAGCCCGATGCCTCTTCTACAGTTTAGTGTTCTCCCTCCCACCCCATCTCCCACTGTCTGTGCAGTAGAGGAGTAATTAGCAGAAATTACTGCTCCGGGTCCTACATACGGAGCGGAAGACAGAACACCCCCTACTACCCACTGGACAGCAAAGCTGCTGCTGATAGCACCCCCCACCCCTACCGCTGGAGGATGGGTAGGGGGCCCCAGTGCATTGCTGTGCCCAGGGGCCTACACTGCTGTTAAGACGGCCCTGATCCTGGGATACAAATCCTGTAGTTTTTAGCACTAAATCCCAGGATCCCGCCGATCTCGGGATTGGCCTCCATAACTCTTAGATTTAAAGGAGAAGGCGCGCCAAATGTGACATCACATTTGGGAACCAAATTTGAATCTCCTTGCTATAAAAGGGTGTCCCTAAGCAAAGGACAGTGCCAGAGTATAGGCTTAGTTACCAAACTCCAGCATTAAAGCCTTAGTGCAAATGAAAACCTTGTCAAGTATCTGTTCTTAATTCCTGACTCCCTTGTGTTCTGTTCCTGGTGCCTGAATTTCCGGTGCTCCAATCCTGGTTCCTGTAACCAAGCGTCCACTACCTACTCCTGACCTTCCCATCCAGTTCCAACCCAGGCTGCCTGTTGCCTCTGTATCTATATGCTCATTGCAAATTACTTGCACCAGCTCCAGTGAATACCAGCCCCGCACTAGGAAACCCAGACAGAGGTCTGTGACTTGCATGTTGGGCCAGGAAAACTAGCTCACTGTAGTTTTGTACAACAACTTGTTACCCCCCCCCCAAAACACACACACACACACACACACACACACACACACACACACACACACACACACTAGAGAAAACCTCAGCACAGCCTGCTGTCACTGGGGTATATTCACTGGGAATCTAATTTCTGACGAGATCAATCTCAGCTGACAGTGTGAGATTGCAACTTTTTGAGAAAAAATAAGAATTTACTCACCGGTAATTCTATTTCTCGTAGTCCGTAGTGGATGCTGGGAACTCCGTAAGGACCATGGGGAATAGCGGGCTCCGAAGGAGGCTGGGCACTCTAGAAAGATCTTAGACTACCTGGTGTGCACTGGCTCCTCCCACTATGACCCTCCTCCAAGCCTCAGTTAGGTACTGTGCCCGGACGAGCGTACACAATAAGGAAGGATTTTGAATCCCGGGTAAGACTCATACCAGCCACACCAATCACACCGTACAACTCGTGATATGAAACACAGTTAACAGTATGAAACAATAGAGCCTCTCAACAGATGGCTCAACAATAACCCGATTTAGTTAACAATAACTATGTACAAGTAATGCAGATAAACCGCACTTGGGATGGGCGCCCAGCATCCACTACGGACTACGAGAAATAGAATTACCGGTGAGTAAATTCTTATTTTCTCTAACGTCCTAGTGGATGCTGGGAACTCCGTAAGGACCATGGGGATTATACCAAAGCTCCCAAACGGGCGGGAGAGTGCGGATGACTCTGCAGCACCGAATGAGAGAACTCCAGGTCCTCCTCAGCCAGGGTATCAAATTTGTAGAATTTTGCAAACGTGTTTGCCCCTGACCAAGTAGCTGCTCGGCAAAGTTGTAAAGCCGAGACCCCTCGGGCAGCCGCCCAAGATGAGCCCACCTTCCTTGTGGAATGGGCATTGACAGATTTTGGCTGTGGCAGGCCTGCCACAGTATGTGCAAGTTGAATTGTACTACAAATCCAACGAGCAATAGTCTGCTTAGAAGCAGGAGCACCCAGCTTGTTAGGTGCATATAGGATAAACAGCGAGTCAGATTTTCTGACTCTAGCAGTTCTGGAAACATATATTTTCAGTGCCCTGACAACGTCTAGCAACTTGGAGTCCTCCAAGTCCCTAGTAGCCGCAGGCACCACAATAGGCTGGTTCAGGTAAAACGCTGACACCACCTTTGGGAGAAACTGGGGACGAGTCCTCAATTCTGCCCTATCCATATGGAAAATCAAATAAGGGCTTTTACAAGACAAAGCCGCCAATTCTGATACTCGCCTGGCAGAAGCCAAGGCCAATAACATAACCACCTTCCACGTGAGATATTTCAGATCCACGGTTTTTAGTGGTTCAAACCAATGTGATTTTAAGAAACTCAACACCACGTTGAGATCCCAAGGTGCCACAGGAGGCACAAACGGGGGCTGACTATGCAGCACTCCTTTTATAAATGTCTGAACTTCAGGTACTGAAGCTAGTTCTTTTTGAAAGAAAATCGACAGAGCCGAGATCTGTACCTTAATGGAACCCAATTTAAGGCCCATAGTCACTCCTGCTTGCAGGAAATGCAGAAATCGACCTAGTTGAAATTCCTCTGTTGGGGCCCTTTCGGCCTCACACCATGCAACATATTTTCGCCATATGCGGTGATAATGAGTTGCTGTAACCTCTTTCCTGGCTTTAGTAAGCGTAGGAATGACTTCCTCCGGAATGCCCTTTTCCTTCAGGATCCGGCGTTCAACCGCCATGCCGTCAAACGCAGCCGCGGTAAGTCTTGGAACAGACAGGGCCCCTGCTGCCGCAGGTCCTGTCTGAGTGGCAGAGGCCATGGGTCCTCTGATATAAATTCTTGAAGTTCTGGGTACCAAGCTCTTCTTGGCCATCCACGAGTATCGTTCTTACTCCTCGCCTTCTTATTATTCTCAGTACCTTTGGTATGAGAGGCAGAGGGGAGAACACATAAACCGACTGGTACACCCACGGTGTTACCAGAGCGTCCATAGCTATCGCCTGAGGGTCCCTTGACCTGGTGCAATATCTTTTATAGCTTTTTGTTGAGGCGGGACGCCATCATGTCCACCTGTGGCCTTTCCCAATGGTGTACAATCCTATTGGAAGACTTCTGGAGGAAGTCCCCATTCTCCCGGGTGGAGGTCGTGTCTGTTGAGAAGATCTGCTTCCCAGTTGTCCACTCCGGGAATGAACACTGCTGACAGTGCTAACACATGATTTTCCGCCTATCGGAGAATCCTTGTGGCTTCTGCCATCGCCATCCTGCTTCTTGTGCCGCCCTGTTGGTTTACATGGGCGACTGCCGTGATGTTGTCTGATTGGATCAGTGCCGGCTGGTTTTGAAGCAGAGGCCTTGCTGGCCTCAGGGCATTGTAAATGGCCCTCAGATCCAGAATATTTATGTGTAGGGAAATAACCTGACTTGACCAAAGTCCCTGGAAGTTTCTTCCCTGTGTGACTGCCCCCCAGCCTCAAAGGCTGGAATCCATGGTCACTAGGACCTAGTCCTGTATGCCGAACCTGCGGCCCTCTTGAAGATGGGCACTCTGCAGCCACCACAGTAGAGATACCCTGGTCCTTGGAGACAGGGTTATCAGCCTATGCATCGGAAGATGCGATCCGGACCACTTGTCCAACAGGTCCCTCTGAAAAGTTCTTGTATGGAACCTGCCTAATGGGATTGCTTCGTAGGAAGCTACCATTTTTCCCAGGACTCGCGTGCAATGATGCACCGCTACCTATTTTGGTTTCAGGAGGTCTCTGACTAGAGATGACAACTCCTTGGCTTTCTCCTCCGGGAGAAACACTATTTCTGGTTTATGTCCAGAACCATCCCCAGGAACAGTAGACGTGTCATAGGAACCAGCTGTGACTTTGGACTGTTTAGAATCCAACTATGCTGTTGTAGCACTTTCCAAAATAGTGCTACCCCGACTACCAACTGCTCCTTGGACCTCGCCCTTATAACGAGATTGTCCAAGTACGGGATAATTACAACTCCCTTTTTTCGAAGGAGTATCATCATTTCGGCCATTACCTTGATAAAACACCCTCGGTGCCATGTACAGTCCAAACGGCAGTGTCTGGACTTGGTAATGGTAATCCTGTACCACAAATCTGAGGTACTCCTGGCGAGGATGGTAAATGGGGACATGCAGGTAAGCATCCTTGATGTCCCGGGATACCATGTAATCCCCCTCGTCCAGGCTTGCAATAACCGCCCTGAGCGATTCCATCTTGAACTTGAATTTTTTATGTTCAAGGATTTTAAATATAAAATGGGTAACACCGAACCATGCGGTTTCGGTACCCCAACTCGTGTGGAATAGTAACCCCGTCCTTGTTGAAGTAGGGGCACCTTGAGTATTACCTGCTGGGAATACCGCTTATTAATTGCCTCTAGCACAGCCTCCCTGCCTGAGGGAGTTGTCAGCAAGGCATATTTTAGGAAACGGCTGGGGGGAGACATCTCGAATTCCAGCTTGTACCCCTGAAATACTACTTGAAAGAAACAGGGATCCACCTGTGAGCGAGCCCACTAATTGCTGAAATTTTTGAGACGGCCCCCCACCGTACCTGGCTACATCTGTGGAGCACCCGCGTCATGGTGTGTACTCACAGGAGGCGGGGGAAGAATCTTGATTCTGGGAACAGGCTGACTGGTGGAGCTTTTTCCCTCTACCCTTGTCTCTGTACAGAAAGGAAGCGCCATTTGACCCGCTTGCTTTTCTGAAGCCGAAAGGACTGTACCTTTGTCTGTGAGGAAACCTGAGGTAAAATTATTTCTTCCCAGCAGTTGCTGTGGATACGAGGTCCCAGAGACCATCCCCAAATAATTCCTCACCCTTATAAGGCTCTCTATGCGCTTTTTAAGTCAGCATCACCTGTCCAGTGACAGGTCTCTAATACCCTCCTGACAGAATGGACATTACATTTATTTTGGATGCCAGCCGGCAAAATATCCCTCTGTGCATCCCCCATATATAAGACAACGTCTTTAATATGTTTTTATGTTTGCCAACTAGTATCCCTGTTTGACAGGGTCACCGACCACGCTGCAGCAGCACTATCTGCAGGTTTCAGTCTAGTACCTGAGTGTGTAAATACAGACTTAAGGATAGCCTCCTGTTTTTTATCAACAGGTACCTATTAAAGTGGCCGTATCCTAAGACGGCAGTGCCACCTTTTTTGACAAACGTGTGAGCGCCTTATCCACCCTAGGGGATATCTCCCAGCGTAACTTATCCTCCTGGCGGGAAAGGGTACGCCATCAGTAACTTTTTATAAATTACCAGTTTCTTAACGGGGGAACCCACGCTTTTCACACACTTCATTTATTCATCTGATGGGGGAACAAAACACTGCCTGTTTTTTCTCCCCAAACCTAAAACCCATTTATAGAGGTGCTTGGGTTAAAGTCAGAAATGTATAACACATTTTTTATTGCCGGGATCAAGTCACGGATGTTCCTAGTGGATTGTGTATATGTCTCCACCTTGTCGACACTGGAGTCAGACTCCGTGTCGACATCTGTGTCTGCCATCTGAGAGAGCGGGCGTTTTTGAGCCCCTGATGGCCTTTGAGACGCCTGGGCAGGCGCGGGCTGCGAAGCCGGCTGTCCCCCAGCTGTTACGTCATCCACCCTTTTATGTAAGGAGTTGACACTGTCGGTTAATACCTTTTACCTATCTATCCACTCTGGTGTCGGCCCCACAGGGGGCGACATCACATATATCGGCCTCTGTTCCGTCACCATATAAGCCTCCTCATTCAACATGTCGACACAGCCGTACCGACACACCGCAGACACACAGGGAATGCTCTAAACGAGGACAGGACCCACAAAAGCCCTTTGGGGGGACAGAGTGAGAGTATGCCAGCACACACCAGATCGCTATATAATGCAGGGACTAACTGAGTTATGTCCCCTATAGCTGCTGTTTTTATATATAATGTATACTGCGCCTAAATTTAGTGCCCCCCCTCTCTTTATTAACCCTTTGTAGACTGCAGGGGAGAGCTAGGGAGCTTCCTTCCAGCGGAGCTGTGAGGGAAAATGGCGCCAGTGTGCTGAGGAGATAGGCTCCGCCCCTTTTTCGCGGCCTATTCTCCCGTTTTTTATGGAATTCTGGCAGGGGTATTTACCTCATATATAGCCCCTGGGGCCATATATTGAGGTATTTTAGCCAGCCAAGGTGTTTTTATTGCTGCCTCAGGGCGCCCCCCCCAGCGCCCTGCACCCTCAGTGACCGAAGTGTGAAGTGTGTGAGAGGAGCAATGGCGCACAGCTGCAGTGCTGTGCGCTACCTTGGTGAAGACAGAGTCTTCATGCCGCCGATTTTCCGGACCATCTTCTTGCTTCTGGCTCTGTAAGGGGGACGGCGGCGCGGCTCCGGGACCGAACATCAAGGCTGGGCCTGCGGCCGATCCCTCTGGAGCTAATGGTGTCCAGTAGCCTAAGAAGCCCAATCCGGCTGCAAGCAGGCGAGTTCGCTTCTTCTCCCCTTAGTCCCTCGCTGCAGTGAGCCTGTTGCCAGCAGGTCTCACTGAAAATAAAAAAATCTAAGACTATTACTTTCTAAGAGCTCAGGAGAGCCCCTAGTGTGCATCCAACCTCGGCCGGGCACGAAATCTAACTGAGGCTTGGAGGAGGGTCATAGTGGGAGGAGCCAGTGCACACCAGGTAGTCTAAGATCTTTCTAGAGTGCCCAGCCTCCTTCGGAGCCCGCTATTCCTCATGGTCCTTACGGAGTTCCCAGCATCCACTAGGACGTTAGAGAAAAACACGGTAATTTACTAAAGTACCGTGCTATTTCAATTCGAATTCACCGATGTTGGTGTAATTCGTATTGCCGGCAGTGTTTTACGGGAGAGAATAGTAAAACACTGCCGGACTTAACACAATGATGCCCGGCCGGATCAGCGAGATCCGTGCAGGGCTTCATTGTGTACAGTATTTAAATATTTAAAAGTAAAAATAGGATTTTAGTACCTACCGGTAAATCCTTTTCTCCTAGTCCGTAGAGGATGCTGGGGACTCCAAAAGGACCATGGGGTATAGACGGGATCCGCAGGAGTTTGGGCACACTGAAAAGACTTTGACTGGGTGTGAACTGGCTCCTCCCTCTATGCCCCTCCTCCAGACCTCAGTTATATAAGATGTGCCCAGGAGAGACGGACATTTCGAGGAAAAGATTTTTGTTTAAACCAAGGGCGAGAAAACCTACCAGCCCACACCACAACATACCGCACAATCGGAGTATCAGGAAACCAGATAACAGTATGAATTAACAACAGCAACAAGCTGAATACAACTAATACACAACCCGCGTGTAAACAAATTTAACCAGCAATAATACACTGCAAGTAATAGTCCGCACTGGGACGGGCGCCCAGCATCCTCTACGGACTAGGAGAAAAGGATTTACCGGTAGGTACTAAAATCATATTTTCTCTTACGTCCTAGAGGATGCTGGGGACTCCAAAAGGACCATGGGGTCTATACCAAAGCTCCAGAATGGGCGGGAGAGTGCGGACGACTCTGCAGCACCGATTGAGCAAACATGAGGTCCTCATCAGCCAGGGTATCAAACTTGTAAAATTTAGCAAAGGTGTTTGAACCCGACCACGTAGCTGCTCGGCAAAGCTGTAATGCCGAGACCCCTCGGGCAGCCGCCCAAGACGAGCCCACTTTTCTGGTAGTATGGGCCTTTACTGACTTCGGCAACGGTAGTCCAGCCGAAGAATGAGCTTGCTGAATCGTACTACAAATCCAGCGTGCAATAGTTTGCTTAGAAGCAGGATTTCCAATCTTGTTGGAAGCATACAGGACAAAGAGAGCCTCAGTTTTCTTAGCAAGAGCCGTCCTGGCGATGTAAATCTTCAAAGCTCTTATAACATCAAGAGACTTTGGAACTGCCACAGCATCCGTAGCCACATGTACCACAATCGGTTGGTTAATGTGAAAGGAAGAAACCACCTTCGACAGAAATTGTTGACGAGTCCTCAATTCTCAAAGAAGGGAGAGAACAGAAGGCTCTTGTGTGGGCGCACTTTTTACTGATTGAAATAACTTTCGATGATTATCAAATTAATCATAAGTAATGCTGATAAAACATAACTTTATTAGGATATTCCTTAAAATCAGTGTGATTGCCCATTGCATAAGGTATGATCCAAAATGAGTTCCGTGCACATTGGATAGGAATTAAGAAAATATATAAAAATGTTCTGGTCCTGTCTCAGGAAATGAGATAAGAAAGGATGTAGACACTTCAAAGTCTTACATCCATTTCAACCCGACCAGTACAGGCAATCTGTATTAATGAGACCATAGTGTGGTCAATTGAATATTAACGTCTGTGTAGCCAGTGTCAGAATAATTGACGAGACAGTACAGAGTTCATACTCCAGTAATTTGATAATCATCGAAAGTTATTTCAATCAGTAAAGAGTGCGCCCACACAAGAGCCTTCTGTTCTCTCCCTTCTTTGACATATGTTCTTTCTGGCTCTGGGCGCACCACCAAACTGGACACAGATTTGAGGATTTAAATATAAAATCGTCCAATGTTGATAGTATGATATCACTTTTGTATCTTCGCATGACCAGTGCCAGGTCGCCCACTTGTTTGTTCGAGTCCTCAATTCTGCTCTATCCGAATGGAAGATCAAATATGGACTCTTGTGAGATAAGGCCGCCAACTCTGACACTCGCCTGGCAGACGCCAGAGCCAAAAGCATGACTGCCTTCCACGTGAGAAACTTTAACTCAACCTTACGCAAAGTTTCAAACCAGGGAGACATAAGAAACTGCAAGACCACTTCAAGATCCCACGGCGCCACAGGCGGTACAAATGGAGGATGGATATGTAGCACTCCCTTCACAAAAGTCTGAACCTTTTGAAGGACGGCCAATTCCTTTTGAAAGAAAATAGATAAAGCTGAAATCTGCATCGACGCCTGCCTATAAAAAATGGAGAAACCGTCCCAAGTGAAATTCCTCCGCAGGAGCAGTTTTGGTCTCACACCACGAAACATACTTTCTCCAAATACGGTAATAATGTTTCGCCGTAACCTCCTTCCTCGCCTTAAGGAGAGTGGGGATGACCTCCCCAGGAATACCTTTTCGAGCTAAAATTTGGCGCTCAACTTCCATGCCGTCAAATGCAGCCGCGGTAAGTCCGGAAATATGCATGGACCCTGCAGTAACAGGTCCTCTCTTAGAGGGAGCGGCCAAGGATCTTCAACCAATAATTCCTGAAGATCCGGATACCAGGTCCTGCGCGGCCAATCTGGAACTACGAGAATCGCCTGAACCTTTGCTCGTCGTATGATTCCCAGCACCTTTGGGATGAGAGGAAGTGGAGGGAACACATATACCGACTGAAACACCCACGGAGTCACCAGGGCATCCACTGCACTGGCTTGAGGGTCCCTTGACCTGGAACAATACTTCGGACACCATCATGTCTATCAGAGGAATTCCCCAACGCTTCGTCACTTCTGCAAATACCTCTTGATGAAGAGCCCTCTCTCCCGGATGGAGATCGTGTCTGCTGAGGAAGTCTGCTTCCCAGTTGTCCACTCCCGGGAGGAAGACTGCTGACAGAGCGCTCACGTGCTGTTCCGCCCAGTGTCACGAACCGGTCTCTCACCTTTGCGGGTTCTGGGGTTCATCCGTTGCCAGTGCGGTTGCTCGCGGTGCTGTGCGCCCGTGTGGGGACACGGCGTGATCAATGGCACAGGTAATGCAGAGTCTGGGAACTGTGAGTGCGGGGACCAAATGGCCTAAGGCACTGCGGTGTGTCTGCTGTATAGGAGGTGGCCATGTTGGAGACCAAATAGCTAATACTGAGCACTTGTGAAAACACCTGTGGGCAGGTGTAAGCCAATCCCGTGCTTGTGCTGCCTTTAAGTAGGCTGGGATTATGTCACTCTGGGCCAGTGCTTTGTTGTATCAAAGCTGTGCTCTAGCTCTGAACTCTCTCCGTGCATTCCTGTGTGATTCCCGTGGTCCAGATATCGCCTCCGTTCCCAGAGGTCCGTTTTGCAGCCTTCACTGCCAAAGATCTACCGGCTCTCCATTGTGCTATCAGTCAATTGCACACCTATTGGAAATACTTGGATTCCCAGTGTCCTGCATGAGGTTACCTTGTCTGTCTGCCTATCATACAAAGTCTGGAGGATTCCAATTCCCTCAGCTGTTCGTTTGTTCAACTCTGCATTTAACCCATTCATCACCTCGCCATCTACTACAGTTTCACAGTGATCTCCGGAACCCGCAAGTAACCCAATTCAGTACTTTTTCTATGTTGTCATTACAAGGATAATTCTTCACAGTCTCTCAGTTAACTCTTAAAACTCCATTGCAAATTCTTACAGTTAATTCTCCATGTCTGCATTAACCAGTTAAACACAATCTGCAGTTCAGCATCAAAGCCTGTTTATATTTGGACAATTCAACATTTATTCTTCAGCTTGTTTTTGCATATGTTTCCATGAACATTTCTTTTATTTATTTCTGAGTTTTCTCTTGCATATTATTTCTGTCATTCCTGCAATACTTCAGTATAATGATGATTAACAACTAGTCATTTAACTCCTTACTGAATTGTTACTTTAATAAATATATGAAACGGAACTTCCTTCGTCCTCCCTGTTTTCTTCATACCCCAGCACCTACCCCTGTGGTTGGTTCCAGGTTAACGGATTCACAAAAACACCTGGACCTGACAGTAAGCACTGGCCACATGGATCCGTCAAGTGACCAATTCGCAGGAGGCGGTGCTACGTCAAATATCCTTTCCCGTCTGGAAAACCAGGAGTCTATACAGACACAAATAGTGCAGTTTATGCAAACTATGGCAGACCGTTTAGAGACTCTTCATACAGCAATTAAAACGTCTCAAGTCCAGATTCCAACTCCGGTTGTCCCAGTTACCACTACAGCTTCTCCTGTGATGCTGCCTACGTCCCGCTTGCAGTTACCCTCTCCGAGTAAGTTTGACGGAACTCCAAAACTTTGCAGGGGATTCCTGAATCAATGCGAGATCCAGTTCGAACTGATGTCCGCCAGTTTCCCATCAGCTCGTTCTAAGGTCGCATATATTATTGCCCTCCTCTCCGGTCAGGCTCTGGAGTGGGCATCACCATTATGGGAGAGAGGTGATCCTATCCTCTCTAATTACAAAGAGTTTGTATCTTCTTTCCGGAGAATCTTTGACGAACCCGGCAGGACCACCTCAGCATCTTTGGAGATTCTCCGTCTACGTCAAGGTTTACGTCCTGTCAATCAATATATTGTTCAGTTTCGCACGTTGTCTTCAGAGTTAAACTGGAATGAGGAGGCCCTGATCGCCGCGTTTTGGAATGGACTTTCTGAGAGAATCAAGGACGATTTAACTATCCGGGATGTGCCAACTAAACTGGATGAATTGATTTCTCTCTGTAACAAACTTGACCTACGCTACAGGGAGCGATGTTTAGAGAAATCCAGGGCAGAGCGATCCAGTCCACGTTATCATCCTAGGCCTCGACAAGATTCTTCATCACAGTCTCCGGTAACGACAGACGAACCTATGCAGATTGGGCGCTCTCGCCTCACAGAAGAGGAACGACTTCGTCGTCGACAGGGTAACCTCTGCATGTACTGTGGGTCCTCTGAACACTTAGTTAAATTCTGCAAACTCCGACCGGGAAACTCTCGCTCCTAGCTTATTCAAGAGAGGTTAAGCTAGGAGTTACTCTAGAATCACGTTCTGGGAAAGAGCCGACCTTGTCTATTCAATTAGAAGTGCCAAGTTCTACAGTGAAAGTTTCAGCTCTCCTAGATTCTGGGGCAGCCGAGAACTTCATCTCCTCAGCCTTTGTCATGCGGTCTAAAGTTCAAACCATGCCTCTGGAAGCAGCAGTTGCCGTTACAGCAGTGGATGGAAGTCGAATTCCAGATGGTATAATTACTCATCGAACCGTATGTCTCAAGATGAAAGTTGGTGTGCTCCATTCCGAATACCTCTCCTTCTACGTGATTCCCAAAGCCTCTCAAGATGTGATACTTGGTTTACCTTGGCTGCAGAAACATAACCCTCAACTTAATTGGCAAACCATGGAAGTCCTTTCATGGGGTAAATCTTGTACCAAGAACTGTTTAGCCTCAATTGTACCTCTCCGGTCAATCAGCCTTCCCGACCTACCTCCGGTGTATCAATCCTTTGCGGATGTTTTCAGTAAACAAGCAGCAGACTCTCTACCTCCTCATCGCGAATGGGACTGCCCAATTGTCCTGGTTCCGGGTAAAACACCTCCTAGGGGACGAATTTATCCGCTATCCATCCCAGAGACGCAAGCTATGTCTGATTATATACAAGAAAATCTAACCAAAGGATTTATCAGACCATCTTCTTCACCTGCAGGAGCCGGATTCTTTTTCGTTAAGAAGAAGGACGGTGGGTTACGACCATGCATAGATTACCGTGGACTCAATGAGATCACTGTGAAAAACAAGTATCCATTACCCTTAATTCCAGAATTATTTGACCGGGTAAAAGGAGCTACTGTGTTTACAAAACTGGATCTCCGAGGGGCCTACAATTTAATCCGCATCCGAGAAGGGGACGAGTGGAAGACTGCTTTTAATACCCGGGATGGGCATTACGAATACCTTGTAATGCCTTTCGGTCTTTGTAATGCACCTGCAGTTTTTCAAAGCTATGTGAATGAACTTTTTCGTGATCTTCTCTACAAGTGTCTAGTAGTGTACCTGGATGATATCCTAATATTCTCTAGGGATATAAAGTCTCACCGTCACCAAGTTAAAGAGGTACTGACACGTCTGAGGAAAAATCAACTTTATTGTAAGTTAGAGAAGTGCACTTTTGAAGTATCTTCCATACCGTTCCTTGGTTACATCATTTCTGGATCAGAGCTATGTATGGATCCCGGTAAGGTACAAGCTATCCGAGATTGGTCCACTCCTACAACTCTCAAGGGGATTCAGCGATTTCTCGGCTTTGCTAATTTCTATAGGAGATTCATTAAGAATTATTCTACGTTAGCTGCTCCCATCACAGCCCTAACTCGTAAGGGAGCAAATCCTACGAACTGGTCTTCAGAAGCAATCAAAGCCTTCTCTGATTTAAAGCAAGCCTTTGTGTCAGCCCCCATTCTTCGACAGCCTGATCTGAATCGTCCCTTTCTACTAGAGGTGGATGCATCTACAGAAGCAGTAGGAGCTGTGTTGTCACAAGTCTTTGAAGATAAAAAGGTCCATCCCTGCGGATATTTCTCCCGTAAGTTCCTCCCGGCAGAACGTAATTATGCAATCGGTGAGCAAGAGTTACTTGCCATCAAGTTGGCATTTGAGGAGTGGAGATACCTTCTAGAAGGAGCTCAACATCGCATTACAGTTTATACTGATCATAAGAATCTTCTGTATCTGCAGTCAGCTCAGTGTTTGAATCCACGACAAGCCCGATGGGCGCTTTTCTTCTCACGATTTGATTTCAAACTCACCTATCGTCCAGGGTCTCAGAACAAAAAGGCAGATGCCCTTTCCCGGTCCTTTGCTTCTTCTGAATTAAATGATGCTACCACGAATCAAGCCATTGTGAATCCTAGGTCCTTTTTAATGACTCGAACCTCTCCAGTTCCTCCGCCTGGCAAGACCTTTGTCGCCACAAGTCTTCGAAAACGGCTGCTTACCTGGGCTCACTCCTCTTCCTTCATGGGTCATCCTGGGGTTCTAAAGACTCTCAAGTTTATTCAACAGTCTTATTGGTGGCCACGTCTCAAAGCCGATGTCCAAGAGTTTATAGCAGCATGTCCTAAATGTGCCCAACATAAGAGTCCAAGAAGTTCTCCACCAGGTTTGTTACATCCACTATCCATACCCAAACAACCATGGACTCATATCTCAATGGATTTCGTGACCGATCTACCTCCATCAAAAGGGCGAAATACCATTTGGGTGATAGTGGATCGATTTTCGAAAATGGCACATTTCATTCCATTAACTGGGTTACCATCAGCCCCTTTACTAGCCAGATTGTTCATCTCTGAAATCTTCAAGTTGCATGGCCTTCCTCGAGAAATTGTTTCTGATCGGGGAACACAGTTTGTGGCCAAGTTTTGGAGGTCGCTTTGTTCATCTTTAAATGTCAAGTTGAACTTTTCTTCTGCATATCATCCTCAGACAGATGGACAAACTGAGAGAGTCAACCAAGACCTTGAAACATTTCTCCGGCTATATATATCGTCCTCACAGGATGACTGGGTTGACTACCTTCCATTGGCAGAATTTGCTCATAATAATCTCTTCCATTCATCTTCAGAATCTACGCCCTTTTATATTAACTTCGGCTTTCATCCTCGTGTGCCAGAGTTTCATCCATTGCCAGCCCTAGAGGTCCCAGCGGCAGATCAAGAGCTTCAACGTCTATCTAGCATCTGGAGTTGTGTACGTAAGTCCTTGGTCAAAACTTCCGCTCGTTATAAATCTTTTGCAGATAAAAAACGTAAAGCTGTACCGAATTACAAAGTGGGAGACCAAGTTTGGATTTCTACGCGCAATCTCAAGTTCAAAGTTCCTTCTAAGAAATTTGCTCCCAGGTTTATTGGTCCATTTCCCATTGTAAAGGTACTCAACCCTGTGTCATACAAAGTCAAGCTGCCACCGTCTTTGAGAATTCCTAACGCCTTTCATACATCTTTACTGAAGCCTTTGATTCTCAATAAGTTCCGTACTACCCAGTCCAAATCTCCTAAAGTTCACTCTTTGCAGAATGAGGAATTTGAAGTTAAAGAGATTGTGGACTCACGTTCCCGATATGGACGTTTACAGTTTCTGGTCGACTGGAAGGGTTACGGCCCGGAGGAGAGATCCTGGGTTTTCTCTGAAGATGTTCATGCTCCAAGACTGGTACAGAAATACTTCTCCAAAAATCCTGACAAGGTTCAAAGGTGTTCGGAGACCACCCGTAGAAGAGGGGGTACTGTCACGAACCGGTCTCTCACCTTTGCGGGTTCTGGGGTTCATCCGTTGCCAGTGCGGTTGCTCGCGGTGCTGTGCGCCCGTGTGGGGACACGGCGTGATCAATGGCACAGGTAATGCAGAGTCTGGGAACTGTGAGTGCGGGGACCAAATGGCCTAAGGCACTGCGGTGTGTCTGCTGTATAGGAGGTGGCCATGTTGGAGACCAAATAGCTAATACTGAGCACTTGTGAAAACACCTGTGGGCAGGTGTAAGCCAATCCCGTGCTTGTGCTGCCTTTAAGTAGGCTGGGATTATGTCACTCTGGGCCAGTGCTTTGTTGTATCAAAGCTGTGCTCTAGCTCTGAACTCTCTCCGTGCATTCCTGTGTGATTCCCGTGGTCCAGATATCGCCTCCGTTCCCAGAGGTCCGTTTTGCAGCCTTCACTGCCAAAGATCTACCGGCTCTCCATTGTGCTATCAGTCAATTGCACACCTATTGGAAATACTTGGATTCCCAGTGTCCTGCATGAGGTTACCTTGTCTGTCTGCCTATCATACAAAGTCTGGAGGATTCCAATTCCCTCAGCTGTTCGTTTGTTCAACTCTGCATTTAACCCATTCATCACCTCGCCATCTACTACAGTTTCACAGTGATCTCCGGAACCCGCAAGTAACCCAATTCAGTACTTTTTCTATGTTGTCATTACAAGGATAATTCTTCACAGTCTCTCAGTTAACTCTTATTAATTAATTAATTAATTCTTACAGTTAATTCTCCATGTCTGCATTAACCAGTTAAACACAATCTGCAGTTCAGCATCAAAGCCTGTTTATATTTGGACAATTCAACATTTATTCTTCAGCTTGTTTTTGCATATGTTTCCATGAACATTTCTTTTATTTATTTCTGAGTTTTCTCTTGCATATTATTTCTGTCATTCCTGCAATACTTCAGTATAATGATGATTAACAACTAGTCATTTAACTCCTTACTGAATTGTTACTTTAATAAATATATGAAACGGAACTTCCTTCGTCCTCCCTGTTTTCTTCATACCCCAGCACCTACCCCTGTGGTTGGTTCCAGGTTAACGGATTCACAAAAACACCTGGACCTGACACCCAGCAAAGGATTCTTGTGGCCTCCACCATTGCCGCCCTGCTTCTTGTGCCGCCTTGACGGTTTACATGCGACACCGCTGTTATGTTGTCCGACTGCATCAGGACAGGTCGACCCTGAAGAAGGCTCTTTGCTTGTAGTAGGCCGTTGTAAATGGCTCTTAACTCGAGGACATTTATGTGGAGACAAGATTCCTGGTTTGACTTTGGTAAATTTAGAACCCAACCGTGTTGTCGCAGAACCAACAGAGACAATTCCACATTTCTTAACAATTTTTCCTTGGCCCTCGCCTTTATCAGGAGATCGTCCAAGTACGGGATAATTGTAACCCCTTGTTTGCGAAGGAGAACCATCATTTCCGCCATGACTTTGGTGAAAATCCTCGGGGCCGTGGAAAGCCCAAACGGCAACGTCTGAAATTGGTAATGACAATCCTGTATCGCAAACCTGAGGAAAGCTTGATGCGGAGGATATATCGGGACGTGTAAGTAGGCATCCTTTATATCGACTGACGCCATAAAATCCCCCCCTTCTAGGCTGGAGATCACAGCTCGAAGTGATTCCATCTTTAACTTTAAAACTTTCAAGTAAGGATTGAGGGATTTTAGGTTCAGAATAGGTCTGACCGAACCGTCCGGTTTCGGTACAACAAAGAGGCTCGGGTAGAACCCCTCCCCCCGTTGGGACGGAGGAACGGTAACAATGACCCTCTGTTGACACAACTTTTGTATTGCTGCCTTCACGACCTCCCTGTCCGGAAGAGACATTGGCAAGGCCGAAATGAAAAAGCGGTGAGGGGGCATCTCCTGAAACTCCAGCCTGTATCCCTGAGACACTATTTCTAGGACCCAAGGATCCAGGCCTGAGTGAACCCAGACCTGACTGAAGATCCGCAGACGGCCCCCCACCGGTCCGGCCTCCCCCAGGGGAGCCCCAGCGTCATGCGGTGGACTTGGTAGAGGCGGGGGAGGACTTTTGGTCCTGAGCGCCTGATACTGCAGGCGACTTTCTTCCCCGTCCTCTACCCTTTGAAGCGAGGAAGGACGAGCCTTTTCCTCGCTTGTATTTATTTGGACGAAAGGACTGCATCTGCTGATGGGGTGCCTTTTTCTGCTGCGTGGGAACATAAGGAAGAAAAGATGACTTACCCGCAGTCGCAGTAGACACCAGGTCAGTCAAGCCATCACCAAACAAGACACTACCTTTGAAGGGGAGAGTTTCCATAGCTTTCTTGGAGTCGTCATCAGCATTCCATTGATGGATCCACAGCTCCCTCCTGGCCAAGACCGCCATGGCATTGGCTCTTGATCCCAAGAGACCAACATCCCTCGCCGCATCCTTCAGCAGGTAATCTGCAGCATCCTTGATATAACCAAGAGTCAAAAGAACATTATCTTTATCAAGGGTATCCATATCAGAAGCTAAATTCTCAGCCCATTTAGCAATAGCACTACTCACCCATACCGACGCCACAGCAGGTCTGATCAATGCACCTGTATTAGCGAAAATGGCCTTCAGAGACGTCTCCAGCTTGCGATCCGCCGGATCTTTGAGAGCTGCCGTGTCAGGGGACGGAAGCGCCACCTTCTTAGTCAAACGGGATAGAGCCTTGTCGACATTCGGAGACGACTCCCATTTTCCCTGTCATCAGAGGGGAAAGGATACGCCATGAAAATTCTCTTGGGAATCTGTCACCTCTTGTCCGGCGACTCCCAAGCCTTTTCACAAAGAGTATTCATTTCATGAGAGGGGGGAAACTTCACCTCAGGTTTTTTCCCTTTAAACAAACAAATCCTTGTTTCCTGCACCGCAGGTTCGTCAGAGATACGTAAAACATCTTTAATAGCCACAATCATGTACTGAATACTCTTAACTAGCCTAGGGTGTAAAGTAGCCTCAGTGAAGTCGACATTGGAATCAGAATCCGTATCTACCATCTGTGTAAACGAACGCTTTTGCGACCCTGACTGGGCCTGCACCTGAGACAAAGCATCCTCCATGGATTTTCTCCACACTTGTGTCTGAGATATCTGCGCCACCAGCAACCTCCTCCGGGGAGTAACACTCAGTTTCAGACATGCCGACACGTAGTATCGACACACCGACACACACACACTGCCTCAGCTAGGGGACAGACCCACAAGGAAGCCTGGATAGAGAAAACACAGAGGGAGTATGCCAGCTCACACCCCAGCGCCCATATATCCCACCAAACGATATATGTGGAAAGCGCTGCTGTTAATTACAATATATATGCACCAAATATCTGTGCCCCCCCCCCCCACCCGATTTGCTTCATTTTACTTGAATTGGAGCTTGGAGGTCCCGGGCCAGCGTCTCATGCAGCGGCTGTGGATGAAAGAAAATGGCGCTGGTGAGCTGTGCGGCTAAGCCCCGCCCCTTCCCGACGTGCTTCAGTCCCGCTAAAATTTAAACTTGAAATGCTGGCGGGGGTACGGAAAACGTGCCCGGGCACCGAAAATGCCTTCTGCCAACCTCAAAAGACCCAGTAACATGCTGCCCAGGGCGCTCCCCCCCAGCGCCCTGCACCCGCAAATGCCGTTGGTGAAGTGTGTGGGAGCATGGAGTGCAGCGCTACCGCTGCGCTGCTACCTCGTTACTGAAGTCTTCTGCAGTCTGATGTCTTCGGATCTTCACATACTCACCCGGCTTCTTTCTTCTGGCTTCTGTGAGGGGGGTGACGGTGCGGCTCCGGGAACAAGCAGCTAGGCGAACCAAGTGATCAAACCTTCTGGAGCTAATGGTGTCCAGTAGCCTAAGAAGCAGAGCCCTTAACTAAGTAGAAGTAGGTCTGACTTCTCTCCCCTCAGTCCCACGATGCAGGGAGCCTGTAGCCAGCAGGTCTCCCTGAATATAAAAAACCTAACAAAGTCTTTTCTAGAGAAACTCAGTAGAGCTTGTCAAAGTCAAAAATATTATATAAAGAGAACATACAAAATACACACATTTAAGCCGCTATACTTGCAAATATGCGCAGCGAGCACAGCAATATATGGTAACACACGCATTTACACGGACATGCCACAGAGATGGATTCGACACTTATTTTATAACGTACATAATTATAATAAGCCAGACATCATGGTCATTTAAAATCACCTAATGAATTAATGTCATGAATGTGTATTATTTGAACGGAACCAGATACACCTGTCATGTTTACTATTAAAACAAGCAGATTGGTGTGTAGATTAATTTGATACTTGTTATTAAGTTGTGGGACATTGCAGCGGATAATTATGATTGAATGTATAAAAGCTAAAAATCACATCTATTTAAACAATAGAAGCTTCCAAACAGAGAACCCAGGCCAGCCCCTTTGGCAGTCTTTAGGGCTGAACCTGATCAGCATATACAAAGAGAATAGTGACTCAATCATGAACGAGAGAGAGACCCCTCCCCCAGGAACTAGTCACACAGGAAGGTAGTTCCTGTTTCTGGTGGGCTCAGGGTCAGTTGCTTTTGGTCTGAGAGGGAGATGGAGGACTTGCTGGCAGATCAGTTCCTGTATTCATTTACAGAGAGAGGGAGACATAAGCTACAGTGGAGGGAATGGTAATCGTATCGCTGGCATGTAACTGAAATTGTATGTAATTGTATGTAACTATGTATTAACTGCTTACTGTATGAGTTGTAACTATAGCTATACTGTACTTTGTAATATATATTGAATCCATATCCTTTTTAATAAGAAATATATACATCAATGAGCTTTGGAACTCAGATAATGTGTGGGTGTATTGTTTTCTCTTATGGGATGCAGTGTTGTGCGATATACAGCGCACATTTATGGGATTTGGCAATAAGATGTGCAGGCATTTACAATATATATTAGAGCGGGCATTTTAAATATTTGTGAGAAATCAATTTGGCATTCAGAAGCTCCCCTAGTGAGTGTCCAGTCACTCCTGGGCACAAAGTCTAACTGAGGTGTGGTGGAGGGGCATAGAGGGAGGAGCCAGTTCACACCCAGTCAAAGTATTTTCAGTGTGCCCAAGCCCCTGCGGAACCCGTCTATACCCCATGGTCCTTTTTGAGTCCCCAGCATCCTCTAGGACGTAAGAGAAAAAAAAATTGCGTGGGGTCCTCCCTCCTAAGCATAACCAGCCTCGGGCTCTTTGAGCCGATCCTGGTTGTTTTAAATACCGGGGAAAAATTGCGTAGGGTTTCCCGTATTTAGACAACCAGCACCGGGCTCTTGGGCAGGTCCTGGTTCCAAAAATAAGGGGGACAAAAGATGTAGTGGTACCCCATGTTTTTGAATTTTTTAAACCAGCACTGGGCTCCACTAGCCAGGGAGGTGATGACGCAGCCGGGGGACACTTTTTTTATATAGGTCCCTGCGGCCAAAGCATCACTCCCCCCAACTAGTCATCTCTGGCCAGGCTTCTCTGGGGGAGTGGGGACCCCTTAAATCAAGGGATCCCCCCTCCAGGCACCCAAGGGCCAGGGGTGAAGCCCAAGGCTGTCCCCCCTATCCCTGGCCGGTGGATGGGGGACTGATAGCCAAAATTGTGTAAATAAATAATAATATTGTCTTTTGTTGTGGAACTACAAGTCCCAGCAAGCAACCCTCCCAAACCCCCCCCCCCAACCTGCTTGCTGGTACTTTGAAAACCACAAGTACCAGCATGCGGGAAATAACGGGCCCTCTGGTACCTGTAGTTCCACAATAAAAGAAATACCCAAATTAAAACACAACACACACACCATGAAAGTACAAGTTTATTTTCACATACGTGCACACTTACACACTCACACATACTTACCTAGTGTCCCATGGAGCCCATCGGTCCTTTTGTCAAGTAGAATCCATTTAGGTACCTGTAAAAAAAAATTAAAAAAATACTCACCTATTATTCAGCAAAGATCGGTGCTCTTCTTTCCATGTAGGCATCCACAGGGTTAAAAAAAACCAATGAAAAACCCAATCCACGCCACTAAAGGGGTTCCATGTTTACACATGGATCCCCTGTCCCCGAATGCCGAGACCCCCTGTGACTCCTGTCACTAGAGGATCCAGCAGCCAATCAAGGAGCGCCACGTCATAGCACTCTCCTGATTGGCTGTGCGCTCCTGGCCTGTCAATCAGGCAGAGCGCAGCGGCTATAATGGATGATTGCGGTCCTCCATTATAATCTATGGTGGGAAAATTGCGGTCTGCGGCTAACCGCAAGGTTAGTTGAGGTCTGTGTATGTATTTCTTCCCCTCTCTACCTCACTATCTGTTCACTAGATTTATTTTATTTTACATATTTTTATATATCATGCATATTACAAATACTTATTCCATCAATTATGGACGATCCAATATTAAGTACAATGAAATATACCACAAACTCTGGACATTTCGACTTCTTTAACTTATAAGGAAACCCATACGTCGAAGGGAGAAATAAAGACAATGGCAATAGAAATATCCGAGAATGTGTAAAGAACAAATGCCAACCAGGCGATGCAGGGAAGATCCGTACTGCCATCCAAGAGAGGACGTGCACTATATGGAAGGAACAACCCTTGGCAATCATGCGGGACTTGACAGAATTAAGTGGCCATCTGGAAGAGGAAATACGTCCCACGGATCGGCCCGCGAGCACCAAGCACACGTAAACCCGCCAGCAAGTACGTTGTGTTGCGTCCCACTGAACGGGCCGCGAGGGCCAACCACACGTAAACCCGCCGGCCAGAACCGTAAGTACGTCACGGCAAACAGTGGAACCAGAAGTAGAGTCCGGGAAGTGATATCGGCCAAATGGAGTTAAATAGCGAGCCACAGATGAGGATGAGACACTCCACTGATCCTGAAGAAGTCCCACGCCAGGGGTGAAACACGTCAATACAGGAGTTGACTGGTCTGCCGGCAGACACCTCATCTTTGGAAAAATAAGAATTTACTCACCGGTAATTCTATTTCTCGTAGTCCGTAGTGGATGCTGGGTACTCCGTAAGGACCATGGGGAATAGCGGGCTCCGCAGGAGACTGGGCACTCTAAAAGAAAGCTTAGGTACTATCTGGTGTGCACTGGCTCCTCCCTCTATGCCCCTCCTCCAGACCTCAGTTAGGGAAACTGTGTCCGGAAGAGCTGACATTATGTCACGAACCGGTCTCTCACCTTTGCGGGTTCTGGGGTTCATCCGTTGCCAGTGCGGTTGCTCGCGGTGCTGTGCGCCCGTGTGGGGACACGGCGTGATCAATGGCACAGGTAATGCAGAGTCTGGGAACTGTGAGTGCGGGGACCAAATGGCCTAAGGCACTGCGGTGTGTCTGCTGTATAGGAGGTGGCCATGTTGGAGACCAAATAGCTAATACTGAGCACTTGTGAAAACACCTGTGGGCAGGTGTAAGCCAATCCCGTGCTTGTGCTGCCTTTAAGTAGGCTGGGATTATGTCACTCTGGGCCAGTGCTTTGTTGTATCAAAGCTGTGCTCTAGCTCTGAACTCTCTCCGTGCATTCCTGTGTGATTCCCGTGGTCCAGATATCGCCTCCGTTCCCAGAGGTCCGTTTTGCAGCCTTCACTGCCAAAGATCTACCGGCTCTCCATTGTGCTATCAGTCAATTGCACACCTATTGGAAATACTTGGATTCCCAGTATCCTGCATGAGGTTACCTTGTCTGTCTGCCTATCATACAAAGTCTGGAGGATTCCAATTCCCTCAGCTGTTCGTTTGTTCAACTCTGCATTTAACCCATTCATCACCTCGCCATCTACTACAGTTTCACAGTGATCTCCGGAACCCGCAAGTAACCCAATTCAGTACTTTTTCTATGTTGTCATTACAAGGATAATTCTTCACAGTCTCTCAGTTAACTCTTAAAACTCCATTGCAAATTCTTACAGTTAATTCTCCATGTCTGCATTAACCAGTTAAACACAATCTGCAGTTCAGCATCAAAGCCTGTTTATATTTGGACAATTCAACATTTATTCTTCAGCTTGTTTTTGCATATGTTTCCATGAACATTTCTTTTATTTATTTCTGAGTTTTCTCTTGCATATTATTTCTGTCATTCCTGCAGTACTTCAGTATAATGATGATTAACAACTAGTCATTTAACTCCTTACTGAATTGTTACTTTAATAAATATATGAAACGGAACTTCCTTCGTCCTCCCTGTTTTCTTCATACCCCAGCACCTACACCTGTGGTTGGTTCCAGGTTAACGGATTCACAAAAACACCCGGACCTGACAGTAAGCACTGGCCACATGGATCCGTCAAGTGACCAATTCGCAGGAGGCGGTGCTACGTCAAATATCCTTTCCCGTCTGGAAAACCAGGAGTCTATACAGACACAAATAGTGCAGTTTATGCAAACTATGGCAGACCGTTTAGAGACTCTTCATACAGCAATTAAAACGTCTCAAGTCCAGATTCCAACTCCGGTTGTCCCAGTTACCACTACAGCTTCTCCTGTGATGCTGCCTACGTCCCGCTTGCAGTTACCCTCTCCGAGTAAGTTTGACGGAACTCCAAAACTTTGCAGGGGATTCCTGAATCAATGCGAGATCCAGTTCGAACTGATGTCCGCCAGTTTCCCATCAGCTCGTTCTAAGGTCGCATATATTATTGCCCTCCTCTCCGGTCAGGCTCTGGAGTGGGCATCACCATTATGGGAGAGAGGTGATCCTATCCTCTCTAATTACAAAGAGTTTGTATCTTCTTTCCGGAGAATCTTTGACGAACCCGGCAGGACCACCTCAGCATCTTTGGAGATTCTCCGTCTACGTCAAGGTTTACGTCCTGTCAATCAATATATTGTTCAGTTTCGCACGTTGTCTTCAGAGTTAAACTGGAATGAGGAGGCCCTGATCGTCGCGTTTTGGAATGGACTTTCTGAGAGAATCAAGGACGATTTAACTATCCGGGATGTGCCAACTAAACTGGATGAATTGATTTCTCTCTGTAACAAACTTGACCTACGCTACAGGGAGCGATGTTTAGAGAAATCCAGGGCAGAGCGATCCAGTCCACGTTATCATCCTAGGCCTCGACAAGATTCTTCATCACAGTCTCCGGTAACGACAGACGAACCTATGCAGATTGGGCGCTCTCGCCTCACAGAAGAGGAACGACTTCGTCGTCGACAGGGTAACCTCTGCATGTACTGTGGATCCTCTGAACATTTAGTTAAATTCTGCAAACTCCGACCGGGAAACTCTCGCTCCTAGCTTATTCAAGAGAGGTTAAGCTAGGAGTTACTCTAGAATCACGTTCTGGGAAAGAGCCGACCTTGTCTATTCAATTAGAAGTTCCAAGTTCTACAGTGAAAGTTTCAGCTCTCCTAGATTCTGGGGCAGCCGAGAACTTCATCTCCTCAGCCTTTGTCATGCGGTCTAAAGTTCAAACCATGCCTCTGGAAGCAGCAGTTGCCGTTACAGCAGTGGATGGAAGTCGAATTCCAGATGGTATAATTACTCATCGAACCGTATGTCTCAAGATGAAAGTTGGTGTGCTCCATTCCGAATACCTCTCCTTCTACGTGATTCCCAAAGCCTCTCAAGATGTGATACTTGGTTTACCTTGGCTGCAGAAACATAACCCTCAACTTAATTGGCAAACCATGGAAGTCCTTTCATGGGGTAAATCTTGTACCAAGGACTGTTTAGCCTCAATTGTACCTCTCCGGTCAATCAGCCTTCCCGACCTACCTCCGGTGTATCAATCCTTTGCGGATGTTTTCAGTAAACAAGCAGCAGACTCTCTACCTCCTCATCGCGAATGGGACTGCCCAATTGTCCTGGTTCCGGGTAAAACACCTCCTAGGGGACGAATTTATCCGCTATCCATCCCAGAGACGCAAGCTATGTCTGATTATATTCAAGAAAATCTAACCAAAGGATTTATCAGACCATCTTCTTCATCTGCAGGAGCCGGATTCTTTTTCGTTAAGAAGAAGGACGGTGGGTTACGACCATGCATAGATTACCGTGGACTCAATGAGATCACTGTGAAAAACAAGTATCCATTACCCTTAATTCCAGAATTATTTGACCGGGTAAAAGGAGCTACTGTGTTTACAAAACTGGATCTCCGAGGGGCCTATAATTTAATCCGCATCCGAGAAGGGGACGAGTGGAAGACTGCTTTTAATACCCGGGATGGGCATTACGAATACCTTGTAATGCCTTTCGGTCTTTGTAATGCACCTGCAGTTTTTCAAAGCTATGTGAATGAACTTTTTCGTGATCTTCTCTACAAGTGTCTAGTAGTGTACCTGGATGATATCCTAATATTCTCTAGGGATATAAAGTCTCACCGTCACCAAGTTAAAGAGGTACTGACACGTCTGAGGAAAAATCAACTTTATTGTAAGTTAGAGAAGTGCACTTTTGAAGTATCTTCCATACCGTTCCTTGGTTACATCATTTCTGGATCAGAGCTATGTATGGATCCCGGTAAGGTACAAGCTATCCGAGATTGGTCCACTCCTACAACTCTCAAGGGGATTCAGCGATTTCTCGGCTTTGCTAATTTCTATAGGAGATTCATTAAGAATTATTCTACTTTAGCTGCTCCCATCACAGCCCTAACTCGTAAGGGAGCAAATCCTACGAACTGGTCTTCAGAAGCAATCAAAGCCTTCTCTGATTTAAAGCAAGCCTTTGTGTCAGCCCCCATTCTTCGACAGCCTGATCTGAATCGTCCCTTTCTACTAGAGGTGGATGCATCTACAGAAGCAGTAAGAGCTGTGTTGTCACAAGTCTTTGAAGATAAAAAGGTCCATCCCTGCGGATATTTCTCCCGTAAGTTCCTCCCGGCAGAACGTAATTATGCAATCGGTGAGCAAGAGTTACTTGCCATCAAGTTGGCATTTGAGGAGTGGAGATACCTTCTAGAAGGAGCTCAACATCGCATTACAGTTTATACTGATCATAAGAATCTTCTGTATCTGCAGTCAGCTCAGTGTTTGAATCCACGACAAGCTCGATGGGCGCTTTTCTTCTCACGATTTGATTTCAAACTCACCTATCGTCCAGGGTCTCAGAACAAAAAGGCAGATGCCCTTTCCCGGTCCTTTGCTTCTTCTGAATTAAATGATGCTACCACGAATCAAGCCATTGTGAATCCTAGGTCCTTTTTAATGACTCGAACCTCTCCAGTTCCTCCGCCTGGCAAGACCTTTGTCGCCACAAGTCTTCGAAAACGGCTGCTTACCTGGGCTCACTCCTCTTCCTTCATGGGTCATCCTGGGGTTCTAAAGACTCTCAAGTTTATTCAACAGTCTTATTGGTGGCCACGTCTCAAAGCCGATGTCCAAGAGTTTATAGCAGCATGTCCTAAATGTGCCCAACATAAGAGTCCAAGAAGTTCTCCACCAGGTTTGTTACATCCACTATCCATACCCAAACAACCATGGACTCATATCTCAATGGATTTCGTGACTGATCTACCTCCATCAAAAGGGCGAAATACCATTTGGGTGATAGTGGATCGATTTTCGAAAATGGCACATTTCATTCCATTAACTGGGTTACCATCAGCCCCTTTACTAGCCAGATTGTTCATCTCTGAAATCTTCAAGTTGCATGGCCTTCCTCGAGAAATTGTTTCTGATCGGGGAACACAGTTTGTGGCCAAGTTTTGGAGGTCGCTTTGTTCATCTTTAAATGTCAAGTTGAACTTTTCTTCTGCATATCACCCTCAGACAGATGGACAAACTGAGAGAGTCAACCAAGACCTTGAAACATTTCTCCGGCTATATATATCGTCCTCACAGGATGACTGGGTTGACTACCTTCCATTGGCAGAATTTGCTCATAATAATCTCTTCCATTCATCTTCAGAATCTACGCCCTTTTATATTAACTTCGGCTTTCATCCTCGTGTGCCAGAGTTTCATCCATTGCCAGCCCTAGAGGTCCCAGCGGCAGATCAAGAGCTTCAACGTCTATCTAGCATCTGGAGTTGTGTACGTAAGTCCTTGGTCAAAACTTCCGCTCGTTATAAATCTTTTGCAGGTAAAAAACGTAAAGCTGTACCGAATTACAAAGTGGGAGACCAAGTTTGGATTTCTACGCGCAATCTCAAGTTCAAAGTTCCTTCTAAGAAATTTGCTCCCAGGTTTATTGGTCCATTTCCCATTGTAAAGGTACTCAACCCTGTGTCATACAAAGTCAAGCTGCCACCGTCTTTGAGAATTCCTAACGCCTTTCATACATCTTTACTGAAGCCTTTGATTCTCAATAAGTTCCGTACTACCCAGTCCAAATCTCCTAAAGTTCACTCTTTGCAGAATGAGGAATTTGAAGTTAAAGAGATTGTGGACTCACGTTCCCGATATGGACGTTTACAGTTTCTGGTCGACTGGAAGGGTTACGGCCCGGAGGAGAGATCCTGGGTTTTCTCTGAAGATGTTCATGCTCCAAGACTGGTACAAAAATACTTCTCCAAAAATCCTGACAAGGTTCAAAGGTGTTCGGAGACCACCCGTAGAAGAGGGGGTACTGTCACGAACCGGTCTCTCACCTTTGCGGGTTCTGGGGTTCATCCGTTGCCAGTGCGGTTGCTCGCGGTGCTGTGCGCCCGTGTGGGGACACGGCGTGATCAATGGCACAGGTAATGCAGAGTCTGGGAACTGTGAGTGCGGGGACCAAATGGCCTAAGGCACTGCGGTGTGTCTGCTGTATAGGAGGTGGCCATGTTGGAGACCAAATAGCTAATACTGAGCACTTGTGAAAACACCTGTGGGCAGGTGTAAGCCAATCCCGTGCTTGTGCTGCCTTTAAGTAGGCTGGGATTATGTCACTCTGGGCCAGTGCTTTGTTGTATCAAAGCTGTGCTCTAGCTCTGAACTCTCTCCGTGCATTCCTGTGTGATTCCCGTGGTCCAGATATCGCCTCCGTTCCCAGAGGTCCGTTTTGCAGCCTTCACTGCCAAAGATCTACCGGCTCTCCATTGTGCTATCAGTCAATTGCACACCTATTGGAAATACTTGGATTCCCAGTATCCTGCATGAGGTTACCTTGTCTGTCTGCCTATCATACAAAGTCTGGAGGATTCCAATTCCCTCAGCTGTTCGTTTGTTCAACTCTGCATTTAACCCATTCATCACCTCGCCATCTACTACAGTTTCACAGTGATCTCCGGAACCCGCAAGTAACCCAATTCAGTACTTTTTCTATGTTGTCATTACAAGGATAATTCTTCACAGTCTCTCAGTTAACTCTTAAAACTCCATTGCAAATTCTTACAGTTAATTCTCAATGTCTGCATTAACCAGTTAAACACAATCTGCAGTTCAGCATCAAAGCCTGTTTATATTTGGACAATTCAACATTTATTCTTCAGCTTGTTTTTGCATATGTTTCCATGAACATTTCTTTTATTTATTTCTGAGTTTTCTCTTGCATATTATTTCTGTCATTCCTGCAGTACTTCAGTATAATGATGATTAACAACTAGTCATTTAACTCCTTACTGAATTGTTACTTTAATAAATATATGAAACGAAACTTCCTTCGTCCTCCCTGTTTTCTTCATACCCCAGCACCTACACCTGTGGTTGGTTCCAGGTTAACGGATTCACAAAAACACCCGGACCTGACACATTACTAGGAAAGGATTTGGAATCCAGGGTAAGACTCATACCAGCCACACCAATCACACCGTACAACTTGTGATAACTATACCCAGTTAACAGTATGAAACAACAAATGAGCCTCCGTAACAGATGGCTCATAACAAAAACCCTTTAGTAAAGCAATAACTATATACATGTATTGCAGAGAGTCCGCACGTGGGACGGGCTCCCAGCATCCACTACGGACTACGAGAAATAGAATTACCGGTGAGTAAATTCTTATTTTCTCTGACGTCCTAGTGGATGCTGGGTACTCCGTAAGGACCATGGGGATTATACCTAAGCTCCCAAACGGGCGGGAGAGTGCGGATGACTCTGCAGCACCGAATGAGCAAACTCAAGGTCCTCCTCAGCCAGGGTATCAAACTTGTAGAATTTTGCAAAAGTGTTTGGACCCGACCAAGTAGCAGCTCGGCAAGTTGTAAAGCCGAGACCCCTCGGGCAGCCGCCCAAGAAGAGCCCACCTTCCTCGTGGAATGGGCTTTTACAGATTTAGGATGCGGCAGTCCAGCCGCAGAATGTGCAAGTTGAATCGTGCTACAGATCCAGCGAGCAATAGTCTGCTTTGAAGCAGGAGCACCCAGCTTGTTGGGTGCATGCAGGATAAATAGCGAGTCAGTTTTCCTGACTCTAGCCGTCCTGGAAACATAGATTTTCAGGGCCCTGACTACGTCCCGCAACTTGGAATCCTCCAAGTCCCGAGTAGCCGCAGGCACCACAATAGGTTGGGTAGTGAAGAGTACAAGCGCTAATGAGTGTAGTGACAATTATACTGGAAATAATCAGGTGGATTAAAAGATTATTAAAATGGCCTTAGGCACTTATCTGATAAAAACAAAACTTCATTCCGGTATTCATCATTTTAGGAATCATGTAAAAGAAGAAACAACAAACATAGTGTGTATCGTTCACAGGTAAAAATAGAGCATTTCGCTATATAAGGTGCAAATTTAGGGAATTTTGGCTATTCCCAATAAAATTATAATCTGTAGCTTCACAACATAAAATACAGATTTTAATGAACAATACAAAACACGGCTAGACAACACACGTACAAGATTTTAAAATCTTAAAAGCTTATCTGTCCGTTCTAAGCACAAGGGAATCAGTAACCAATTGTTCCAGGGACACAGGATAGCCAAAGTTTATGCGTACAGGATAAAAGTAGTTCAAATGCTTATCTGTCCATCAATAGGAGTTTCAGCAGCAAACGGTCCCAACGCGTTTCGTCCTTCAGAGTGTGGACTTCTTCAAGGGGATCAGAACATAGATTTTCAGGGCCCTGACTACGTCCCGCAACTTGGAATCCTCCAAGTCCCGAGTAGCCGCAGGCACCACAATAGGTTGGTTCAAATGAAACGCTGATACCACCTTAGGAAGAAATTGGGGACGAGTCCTCAATTCCGCCCTATCCATATGGAAAATCAGATAAGGGCTTTTACATGACAAAGCCGCCAATTCTGACACACGCCTGGCCGAAGCCAAGGCCAACAGCATGAACACTTTCCACGTGAGATATTTTAGCTCCACGGTTTTAAGTGGCTCAAACCAATGCGACTTTAGGAAATCCAACACCACGTTGAGATCCCAAGGTGCCACTGGAGGCACAAAAGGGGGCTGAATATGCAGCACTCCTTTAACAAATGTCTGAACTTCAGGCAGTGAAGCCAGTTCTTTTTTGAAAGAGATTCGACAGAGCCGAAATCTGGACCTTAATGGAACCCAATTTGAGGCCCATAGTCACCCCTGACTGTAGGAAGTGCAGAAATCGACCCAGCTGAAATTCCTCCGTTGGGGCCTTCCTGGCCTCACACCAAGCAACATATTTCCGCCATATGCGGTGATAATGTTTTGCGGTCACATCCTTCCCAGCTTTAATCAGCGTAGGAATGACTTCCTCCGGAATGCCCTTTTCCTTTAGGATCCGGTGTTCAACCGCCATGCCGTCAAACGCAGCCGTGGTAAGTCTTGGAACAGACAGGGCCCCTGCTGCAGCAGGTCCTGTCTGAGCGGCAGAGGCCATGGGTCCTCTGAGATCATTTCATGAAGTTCTGGGTACCAAGCTCTTCTTGGCCAATCCGGAACAATGAGTATAGTTCACCTGCCGCCCAAGCTGAACCGCAATCAGAGGAGACGCGGCTAGCTAGGTGGAGAGTCTACTTTGCAAATCGTCCACATACAAGCGGCTCCAATCACGTTGAGGGTTAGAAACCATCCAGCACCACTACCACCACGGAGGACGGACGGGGAGAGGGAAAGCAAACCAATATCGCTGTGCACGGCGAGGATCTCCCCATCACGTCTGCATCTACGGATACGGTGGTAAGCGGCTCCATTTAAAAACTGTCAGTTCATGGACTGTGCCAATTTATGAATGAGAACTGTGGTCATATGCAAAAGACTGAGTTTAAACATAACAGGGATAAATATCATTCAATGTTGTGGAAACTGTGTCCTTAAACAAAGAATTTTCATCCTTGGAAAATCACCATATTTGGCCTTTGTGGTACGTTCTAAACGTTGTGGATACATTAATCATGTTGCATTTAATCCAGGAGTAGAATTATTAATTGTCTCGGATAGATTTGAGCACTGGATGTTTAAAACAGAGAAACATTATCATTTTATCATTATCATAAAAATCTTTTAGAATGAGCCCATAATGAGTATGCATACTTATTGATTTTTTATTATATTGTTGTATGAGATATAACGTTTGTATTAAAATAAACACCAGAGAAGTGATAAATACGTGTTTTTATTCATATACGCACCTGGAGAGATAGCGCAATCAGTCATTTTTCTTTTTTCTTGTGTAACTTCTTGATCAATTCATGACCAAGTTTTAGCTGTACGTACACAGGTACAGCTGGACAAAGATTGCAGCTTTTAGTTTATAAATATATATTTCAAATTAAAAGTAAATAATACAATTAATCCATTAGCGCCTGGATCAGGGTTGTTTCTTTCTGGTTTTGGAGTGTGTCTAAATCCGGGCAGCTGCATTAAAGGTTAAATCCTACCTTGTATTACCTGGTAACATCCTAATTAAATAACTGAACACAGGTGCGGATATGGCTGAATTCACGTGTTTTAACACCCGTTTATCAAGGAGAGAATTATATATGCAGAATAATGAATGTGATATGACTATTGAGGATGAGGAGCTTGATGTGGATCTTGTAGGAGGGTTCAATAAATTAGAGCAACTGTTGAAAGATGAAATGAGACATTGGTGGGACAGTGTAACCCTAAAGAAGTATATTCAAAATAAACAGATCCCAAGGGGACTTAGAATATTCAAAGCCTTATCCATACAAGATGATCCCACATTAACTAGTAAATGGCACCAAACACTAGATGACTGTTCATTCCAGCTCATGAAATTACTTATAGAATATAGAGAAAAAAAAGTGAGAGATATAGTAGATAAAATTGAAGAAACCAAAAAATCATTGGTTAAATATAAAGACTCCCCACAGTTTGCAGAGCGAGATAAAATAACAAATAGGAAGGTAGAAGGATTTGAGAAAGAATTAGTGGAAAATAACCAGAGGAAACTTTACAGAGACAATCAAGATTACAAAGAGGACAAAGTAAGAACATATAGAAAAAAGATTCCCTCTAACAACTTCAGAGAACATGAAACTTCTCAACCAAATGGCCCTATCTATATAAAAAGGAGACGGCTTTCATGGGGAGATCAGAGGAAAGATAGGAGCAATACTAAAAGTCACCAGACATATACCCCCCGCAACTACACAAATAAGAAATTAACCAATAATCATTATGAATCCAAAAGTAGAGATGAAGGAACAAGTAGACATTTTGAACACACCCCCACAGAGAATACTTTTTTAGAGCCAGACAGGAGTTTAGCAAAATATCAACATCCGAACAGGTATGCAAAATTGGATATAGGTACCCCCAAAAGATATCGAGAAAGAGGGGAGTCAGAGGAGGTAGAAAACGCAACAAGAAAAACAAGGTTCCGTTAGAACAAAAAGGTATATTCAACCTTAGCACTAAAACCTTAACCCCTGATCAAGTAAAACTGTTAACAAAAGGTTTGAATTATGCACCGTCTAGAAATCCAAATACGTTTGACCTCTTTGTTGAATTAAATCATTTTGTAAGAAATTTATGTAGAAAGAGATATTTTGCTCTGAAAAAACTGCCAGATAGTAGTGAAAATCCCATAATATTAGATTCAACAGATAAAGAAGGTCTGTGTATATTAGAAGAACTGTGGTTGGAAAATACTGTAAACATACAGGGAGATTACTGTCCAATATTTGATATTCAGAGAAAACAGTCCAACAGTGAGCTTAGAGACAATTTTAGAAGGAAGTCAAACTTTTATCCTGATAAATATAAGTCTAATACAATACTTTATTTTTACAGAAAAACTCTAGATGAGTTTCAAAAAATATGCGAGAAAAAATCCAGTTGGTCCAATTTAACTAAACAGGAACAACAAGCATTGAAACAATTAGAACAAGACAACTCCCTGATAATAAAAAGTGCCGATAAAGGCGGTGGGGTAGTTGTGCTTGATAGGACATATTACTTAGAAGAAGCAGCTAGGCAATTGGGAGATAGAATTTTCTATCTTAAATTAAGTAAGGATCCCACTGCTGTATATACACAAGAATATAAAGATCTTTTAGATGGGGCTTTCAAACAAGAAATTATCTCTAAGGAGGAATTTTTATTTTTGTTTGTTAAATTTCCTATCACACCTATATTTTACCACATTCCCAAAATTCACAAATCACTCACTGCACCCCCTGGGAGACCTATAATTTCGGGTAATGGGGCCCTCACTTCCACTCTCTCACAATTTATTGATTATTTTTTGCAGAAACACGTAATTAATTTAAAGTCACATATACGGGACACAATGCATGTAATTAATATTTTAAATAATGTAGAATGGAAGTCAAGCTATCTATTCCTTTCACTTGATGTGCAGGCACTATACACCCATATACCACACAAACTGGGAGTAGATGCTATAGCTTCTTATTTAAGTACAGACACAGAGATTTCTGATAAACTAAAAAGGTTTATATTAGATTCCATCACTTTTATTTTGACACATAATTATTTTTTGTTTGATGACACGTTTTATTTACAGTTGGTGGGTACGGCCATGGGCACCAGGTTTGCGCCGAGCTTTGCCAATCTATATATGGGAAAATTTGAGGAGGAATTCATTTGGAGTGGCCCATTCGGCGCAAACCTGGTGTACTATGGCCGGTACATAGATGATTTACTTATAATTTGGGATGGAGGTGCACAATCAGCATTTGACTTTGTCACTCACCTTAATTCTAATGAATATAATTTAAAATTCACTCACTGTTTGGATCAGAACTCAGTTAATTTCCTGGATCTGACTATCTCCTCAGAAAATACAAAGATTATTACAACTAATTACAAAAAGACAGTAGATACCAATAACTTTTTACATTACTCAAGTGGGCACTACAAACCCTGGCTGCGAAATGTGCCACAGAGTCAATTTAATCGTATACGTAGGAATTGTACTGATAAAGATGCATATATAAAACAAGCTAACATCATGTTTGAAGATTTTGTAGATAGAGGCTACCCCAAGCCTATATTAGAATCTGCTTATAATAAAAGTTTAAATTTAGATAGAAATATACTTTTACAATCTAAACAAAAGAAGAAAAAAACCTGGGATGTAAAAAACTCTGTAGATGATCATTCACAACTATTTTTTTTGTCAAAATACAACAATAAATCAGGGGAAATTAAAAAGATTCTAACCAAAAACTTTGATATCTTACAACAAGATCGTGTTTTACAAAAAACTATACATCCACAGTTGAAAGTTATTTTTAAGAAAAACAGAAATCTAAAGTCACATTTAGCACCCAGCATGCTAAAAAGCATGGACAAAATAGAAGCCAAAACAACATGGCTGTCCACCATAAACCACACAGGGTGCTATAAATGTGGGAAAACCAACTGCATCACGTGTAGGTTTATGAAGAAAAAAAACACAGAAATCAGGTCACATGTGAATAAAGAGGTCTTTAAAATTGAGGAATTTATCAACTGTAATACAGTTTATTGTATATATGTGTTACAGTGTCAATGTGGATTACAATACGTGGGTAGGACCACTAGAAGCCTGAAGACCAGATTCAGAGAACATTGGTTAAACATCTTAAAGAAGTACCCTTTTCACAGTGTGTCTAGACACATTACAGAAGAGCATGGAGGGTGTATTGAAGGCCTCACAGTGATAGGAGTACAGCATATTAAAAACACAAAAAGAGGGGGAGATAGATTCAGAACCTTGAGTTCTAAAGAAGCTTTCTGGATCTTTAAATTAAAAACTATTCATCCGTATGGATTGAATGAGAATATTGACTTTGAATCTTTCATGTAAAGGGATCAGGTAGAGATATATAAGTTCATTCATTTTCATAGATAGAACCCCCCGAAAGAAGAGGGATATGTATAAAATAGTCCTTATTTTGAGAGGAAATGACAGACTATCTGTAAGTTTGGAAATTAGATGATCATGCTGAAATGTCTCTTTTGTTTAGTGGATACACTGATCATTCAGGACACATTATTATTAGGTATAATAATGAAGAAACAGAAAATTGGTCGGAAAGTGGGAAAGTGGGAGAAAAGGGAGAAAGAAAAGGGTAGTAAATAATTTAAGAATATAATTGGGGTTGTCATTTATTATTTTTCTTCCACATATATGTATATACAAAAGTAGAATTGAAACGAAAGGACCAATCTTTTGGTAGGAGATGTTTTAGACATTATATAAAATAACATCACATAAAATATAGAATAAAGAGAAATTTATATTAAATGTAAGGGACGCTGTAGCCGAGAGGCTAAGGTCGAAATCCTTATAAGACTAAATCTTGAGTTCGAATCCAGAGTATGGCAGATATACCTACCTACCAAAATATATAAACGGGTTTGTTATTTGTAATTAAAATTCTTCAGCAAAACATTTCGGTGTCTATTATGATATAAAACTAATAAATTATAAGTTTTTATGGATGATGAGTTCGATGAGAATAGATCAAAAGTTGCATATACATCAAGGCAAAAAAGTCCGATAGTTAATCGGGCCAAAAATGATTATAGAACAGAGTTAAATGTGGGGTCGGGTTAGTATGCCATATGGGATGTTGATTATAGAATGTTTACTCTATTAATGAGAAATGTTTTTTATCAAATTTAAGGACACTCCGTTATATAGAGATTGTTGAATAAAGAAGGTACATAAAGAGGAGTTAAGATACATCATATGAGAAATAGTCCAGATGGGATATTGTGAACACCCAATAGCTCAACGAGTAAGGTGTTGGTTTACCATTAGTGAGGTTATGAGTTCGAGGCTGGGGTGGGTTAGAAACATGAGATAAGAAGTGGTGTATATTTAATTGCAATTTTACTTATATATTTTTTATTTTTGTTTAAATTTATTTGTCAATTCAGAATTTGGTATATGAGTAATTAATAATATCTCTCCTTGATAGACATAAATATATATTTTCTATATCAAACGTATGTATTTTTTTGATAATAACGATCAGTGCTCCAGGTGTAGCAATTAGAGCAAAGTGCACATAGTAGAATACTAGAAATAGAATGCACCTGTGATTCAATCTGGACCAATGGGATGAACATCAATCAGGGTGGTCAGGTATATAAAGCTTTGGAGATTGAAAGTATATTACTCTTTGAGGAAGCACCTGTGTGCGAAACGCGTTAGTGAATTGCCTTTCACCCTGCTAAGTGACCAGCGACATCATTTGGGATCAACCCTGCCGGATTGGGAGCTAAGGACAACCAACAAGACCTCCTGCACACCTGCCGCCCAAGCTGAACCGCAATCAGAGGAGACGCGGCTAGCTAGGTGGAGAGTCTACTTTGCAAATCGTCCACATACAAGCGGCTCCAATCACGTTGAGGGTTAGAAACCATCCAGCACCGCTACCACCACGGAGGACGGACGGGGAGAGGGAAAGCAAACCAATATCGCTGTGCACGGCGAGGATCTCCCCATCACGTCTGCATCTACGAATACGGTGGTAAGCGGCTCCATTTAAAAACTGTCAGTTCATGGACTGTGCCAATTTATGAATGAGAACTGTGGTCATATGCAAAAGACTGAGTTTAAACATAACAGGGATAAATATCATTCAATGTTGTGGAAACTGTGTCCTTAAACAAAGAATTTTCATCCTTGGAAAATCACCATATTTGGCCTTTGTGGTACGTTCTAAACGTTGTGGATACATTAATCATGTTGCATTTAATCCAGGAGTAGAATTATTAATTGTCTCGGATAGATTTGAGCACTGGATGTTTAAAACAGAGAAACATTATCATTTTATCATTATCATAAAAATCTTTTAGAATGAGCCCATAATGAGTATGCATACTTATTGATTTTTTATTATATTGTTGTATGAGATATAACGTTTGTATTAAAATAAACACCAGAGAAGTGATAAATACGTGTTTTTATTCATATACGCACCTGGAGAGATAGCGCAATCAGTCATTTTTCTTTTTTCTATAGTTCTTACTCCTCTCCTGCTTATTATCCTCAGTACCTTGGGTATGAGAGGAAGAGGAGGGAACACCTAAACCGACTGGTACACCCACGGTGTCACTAGAGCGTCCACAGCTATCGCCTGAGGGTCCCTTGACCTGGCGCAATATCTTTTTAGCTTTTTGTTGAGGCGGGACGCCATCATGTCCACCTGTGGCCGTTCCCAACGGTTTACAATCAGTGTGAAGACTTCTGGATGAAGTCCCCACTCTCCCGGGTGGAGGTCGTGCCTGCTGAGGAAGTCTGCTTCCCACTCCCGGAATGAACACTGCTGACAGTGCTATCACGTGATTCTCCGCCCATCGAAGAATCCTTGTGGCTTCTGCCATTGCCACCCTGCTTCTTGTGCCGCCCTGGCGGTTTACATGGGCGACCGCGGTGATGTTGTCTGACTGAATCAGAACCGGTTGGTTTTGAAGCAGGGGTTCTCTTGACTCAGGGCATTGTAAATGGCCCTTAGTTCCAGAATATTTATGTGTAGGGAAGTTTCCTGACTCGACCATTGTCCTCAGAAGATTCTTCCCTAGGTGACTGCCCCCCAACCTCGGAGGCTTGCATCCGTGGTCACCAGGACCCAGTCCTGTATGCCGAATCTGCGGCCTTCGAGAAGGTGCGCACTCTGCAGCCACCACAGCAGAGACACCCTGGCCCTCGGGGACAGGGCGATCAATCGATGCATCTGAAGATGCGATCTGGACCACTTGTCTAACAGATTCCACTGAAAGGTCCTCGTATGGAACCTGCCGAAGGGAATTGCTTCGAAAGAAGCAACCATCTTTCCCAGGACTCGCGTGCAGTGATGCACCGACACCTGCTTTGGTTTCAGGAGGTCCCTGACCAGAGATGATAATTCCTGGGCCTTCTCCTCCGGGAGAAACACTTTCTTCTGTTCTGTGTCCAGAATCATGCCCAAGAACAGTAGACGCGTCGCAGGAATCAGCTGTGACTTTGGGATATTTAGAATCCAGCCGTGCTGAAGTAGCACGTCCTAAGGTAGTGCTACGCCTGAGCGATTCCATCTTGAACTTGAACTTCCTTATATAAGTGTTCAAAGCTTTCAAATTTAGAATGGGTCTCACCGAACCTTCTGGTTTCGGTACCACAAACATTGTGGAATAGTAACCCCGTCCCTGTTGAAGGAGGGGTACTTTGATTATCACCTGCTGAAGGTACAGCTTGTGAATTGCCGCCAGTACTACCTCCCTTTCTCTGGGAGCAGCTGGCAAGGCTGATTTGAGGTAACGTCGAGGGGGAGTAGCCTCGAACTCCAGCTTGTATCCCTGAGATACCACTTGCAGAACCCAGGGATCCACCTGTGAGCGAACCCACTGGTCGCTGAAGTTCCGGAGACGCGCCCCCACCGCACCTGGCTCCGTCTGTGGAGCCCCAGCGTCATTCGGTGGACTTAGTAGAAGCAGGGGAGGATTCTTGTTCCTGGGAACTGGCTGTCTGGTGCAGCTTTTTCCCTCTCCCCCTGCCTCTGGGCAGAAAGGAAGTGCCTTTGATCCGCTTGCCTTTCTGAGGCCGAAAGGACTGTACCTGATAGTACGGTGCTTTGTTAGGTTGTGAGGGAGCCTGAGGTAAAAAAGTCGATTTCCCAGCTGTTGCTGTGGATACGAGGTCCGAGAGACCATCCCCAAACAATTCCTCACCCTTATAAGGCAAAACCTCCATGTGCCTTTTAGAATCAGCATCACCTGTCCACTGCCGGGTCCATAATACCCTCCTGGCAGAAATGGACATTGCATTAATTCTAGATGCCAGCCGGCAAATATCCCTCTGTGCATCCCTCATATATAAGACGACGTCTTTAATATGCTCTATGGTTAGCAAAATAGTATCCCTGTCGAGGGTATCAATATTATCTGACAGGGTATCAGACCACGCTGCAGCAGCACTACACATCCATGCTGAAGCAATTGCAGGTCTCAGTATAGTACCTGAGTGTGTATATACAGACTTCAGGATAGCCTCCTGTTTTCTATCAGCAGGCTCCTTTAAGGCGGCCGTATCCTGAGACGGCAGTGCCACCTTTTTTGACAAGCGTGTGAGCGCCTTATCCACCCTAGGGGATGTCTCCCAACGTGACCTGTCCTCTGGCGGGAAAGGGTACGCCATCAGTAACTTTTTAGAAATTACCAGTTTCCTATCGGGGGAACCCCACGCTTCTTCACACACTTCATTCAACTCATCTGATGGGGGAAAGAACACTGGCTGCTTTTTCTCCCCAAACATAATACCCTTTTTAGTGGTACCTGGGTTAATGTCAGAAATGTGTAACACATTTTTCATTGCCGTAATCATGCAACGGATGCCCCTGGTGGATTGTGTATATGTCTCATCCTCGTCGACACTGGAGTCAGACTCCGTGTCGACATCTGTGTCTGCCATCTGAGGTAGCGGGCGTTTGTGAGCCCCTGATGGTCTTTGAGACGCCTGGGCAGGTACGGGCTGAGAAGCCGGCTGTCCCACGGCTGTTACGTCATCCAGCCTTTTATGTAAGGAGTTGACACTGTCGGTTAATACCTTCCACATATCCACCCACTCTGGTGTCGGCCCCGCAGGGGGTGACATCACACTTATCGGCACCTGCTCCGCCTCCACATAAGCCTCCTCATCAAACATGTCGACACAGCCGTACCGACACACCGCACACACACAGGGAATGCTCTGACCGAGGACAGGACCCCACAAAGTCCTTTGGGGAGACAGAGAGAGAGTATGCCAGCACACACCACAGCGCTATTTTATCAGGGATTTACACTAACACAAAGTGATTTATCCCTTTAGCTGCTTTACATATACAGTTTGCGCCTAAATTTAGTGCCCCCCTCTCTTTTTTACCCTTTGAGCCTGGAAACTGCAGGGGAGAGCCTGGGGAGCTGGGGATTTTTACACATATATAGCTTATTAGGCTATATTATGTGTTGTTTGCCAAAGTTAAGGTACTCTAATTGCAGCCCAGGGCGCCCCCCCCCCAGCGCCCTGCACCCATCAGTGACCGGAGTATGTGGTGTGCATAGGGAGCAATGGCGCACAGCTGCAGTGCTGTGCGCTACCTTAATGAAGACCGGAGTCTTCAGCCGCCGAATTTCAGGATGATCTTCTTGCTTCTGGCTCGGCGCGGCTCCGGGACCAGACGACCGAGGCTGGGCCTGTGTTCGATCCCTCTGGAGCTAATGGTGTCCAGTAGCCTAAGAAGCCCAAGCTAGCTGCAAGCAGGTAGGTTCGCTTCTCTCCCCTTAGTCCCTCGTAGCAGTGAGTCTGTTGCCAGCAGATCTCACTGAAAATAAAAAACCTAACAAATACTTTCTTTACTAGAAGCTCAGGAGAGCCCCTAGTGTGCAACCAGCTCGGGCCGGGCACAGATTCTAACTGAGGTCTGGAGGAGGGGCATAGAGGGAGGAGCCAGTGCACACCAGATAGTACCTAATCTTTCTTTTAGAGTGCCCAGTCTCCTGCGGAGCCCGCTATTCCCCATGGTCCTTACGGAGTACCCAGCATCCACTAGGACGTCAGAGAAACCAAGGTATTTACCCATTATTTACTCCAAGAAGCAGTTTTTGGAACATTGGACTTTGAAAAATTACAAAATCACATACCCACTGGGAGGTTTCCCCCAGATCCTAAAAAACTTTTGAGGAAAGAAAATCTATTAAGGGGAAGAAGTAAAACGCTACTAAAGCATATTCTTAACCCAGAGGGGACTTGCAATTATCACTTTAATGTGCAAGAAATATAGAACATCAATCTTAACCTCATTTGCTCTTTTTAATATAATATGTTGTCTAAATGTTCGTATACCGGTATTAGGTTATTAGATATACCAAACACACAATCTTGTGTCTATTTAATACTATAAATCAGAATGTGTATACATTTTGAACGTTTATGGAAAATAAATATACTATTAGAAATGTAGTGTCATATGTAATACTGGTTTTGCACTAGAGGATCTACAACCATTTGCACAATTCAAATTCAAAACAATAAAGTAATGGAGAGATTCAAACAAACGTCTCTTCAAAAATTTTGCAATACAAAATACGAAAAACATAGATAAAAAGAGGGAGGAGGGAGGGGGTAGAGAAGATCAAGAAGAGGAAGAGGGAGACAACAGGAACAAGAGGAGAACAGGTACAGTACATGAGAAGGCATAATACGTTATGGAAATAATAATAGAATACAAGAAAGTAATACGTGCAGGAACAAATTCCAATGAGGAGAATCCCAGGACGGCATACAGGACACATCAGGAAAGAACAATCTGATCATCATCGACTACTGGTTAAGGTGAGGGGAGGGAGGGAGGGGATGAAGTATGGGTCATGTTGAGGAGCCAGGGGCACCAAATAAGATTACATTTATGTAGACAATCATGAAGATAGTATGTAATCTTCTCCATACTTGCTATAAACCAAACTTAATTGATAAGACCAGGAACTGCAGAGGTGTCAGTGGACTTCCAATTTCCAGCAATTAGAGATTTAGCTGCATCCAAAATAAGGGAAAACAATTTGTTCAGTAAGGAATCAACATCTGGGAACGGACGGGCAAGTAAGAACACCCATGGGCCTAAGGAGAGCGGAAGGCCTGAGAGGGATCTTTAAAGAGAAAGGACCGCATTCCAAAATGGTACTATATAGGGGCATGTCCATCAGATGTGGAAGAGAGTTCCTCGACGGCCACAGTACCACCAGCAAACAGGGGTAGAAGAGGGGAATATTTTAGATAGTTTGTCCGGAGTATAATACCATCTGTAAAAAAGTTTATAGTAGGTTTCCTTGATCTATTGAGAGAACTCCTAGCTATTCCCTCTCTCACTTCTACCCAGCACGAGTGATCTGGGGGAGACCCAGGTCTTTTTCCCACTCCTGCTCGTGACGGACCGAGAGGCCGAGGTGACCTCTATCAGCATTGAATAAATAGAAGCGATCATGTCTCTACAAAGAGGGTTCCTCAAACAGATTTGCTTGATGGGGGTAGGGGAGCGGAGGACGTAAGACCGAGGAAGAGACAGAAGGAAGTGATGAATCTGAAAATATAAAAAAAAGGTGGAGACAGGGAAGGGAACGTCCTCTTAGTACAGGTTGAGCATCCCTTATCCAAAATACTTCTGGTCCCAAGCATTTTGGATATCGGATTTTTCTGTATTTTGGAATAATTGCATACCATGAGATATCATGGCGATGGGACCCATGTCTAAGCACAGAATGCATTTATGTTTCATATACATCTTATACACACAGCCTGAAGGTAATTTTAGCCAATATTTTTAATAACTTTGTGCAATGGACAAAGTGTGTGTATATTCACAAAATGTATTTATGTTTCATATACACCATATACACACAGCCTGAAGGTAATTTAATACAATATTATTTATAACTTTGTGTATTAAACAAAGTTTGTGTGCATTGAGCCATCAGAAAACAAAAGTTTCACTATCTCACTCTCACTCAAAAAATTCCGTATTTCGGAATATTTGGCTATGGGATACTCAGTCTGTATCATCAATAGAAGCCCAGGAGTCACGGATGCAGAGATCAGATATTAAACGTACCCCCGCCTCATGCCAAAGCTTAAAATATAGATGAGAAACACCGGGAGGAAAGGCAGGGTTATTACAGAGCGGGACAAGGGGTGAGAAAGGAGAGGACAGCTTAAACCGTGAAATAGCGGAATCTTATAGAGACGGATAGAAATTAAGGGAGGGGTGAAGATTAACTAGAAAAAAATCTATGAACCTTACTCAAACCTCGAATGGAAGCCAAAGAGCGGACACCCAGAGAGTTAGCCTCCAAGTCAACCCAAGAGATAAAGCCCAGAGGGGCATAAGTAGCGGCTATCTGGTTTAAACGGCACACTCAATAGTACAATTTAACATCTGTGAATCCCCTCCCACCACCAGATCTAGGGAGTTTGAGGATATTCAAGGTGATTCAGGGGTCTTGATAGAGGACATTTTAAAATCCATCCAAAACTAACAACTGAAGACTCCTAAAGATCTCTATCAGCACTTCCCCAAATATTTTTTTACTATTTATAGTTTCCTGTCGAAGGGGGGAAAACAGACCCATATGTGTCCAATCGTCTCAAGATTTGTGTGGCGACAGCTACATTAGGGATAAAACAGCTGAACATCATTGTCTCTACTAACTGACTGAATGGGATCCCATTGCAGTTTAACACAGCAAGAGAGAAACTGATGGTCCTACCTAAAAAAACTAAGCTACCTAGCACCTAGAAGATCGGTCCACTCCTTAGCACACTTAAACTGAGGAGGGGATTTGAGGTGGACACACATTGGAAAGATATATCTGCAGATCAATTGATCTGCAGATATATCTATGGACAGATTGGGCAGTGTGCTGTGCATACACACTGCCCAGTTCAGCTGTCAATCACCGCCGGCCGCCGCAGCATGTGTACCGCCGTACACACACAGCGACGCACCAATATATCGGTAGATATATTGACCGTCGGCTGTGCTGCGGGGCCGACGCGATAAGTCTGTGAACGATGGAGTTCACAGACGTATCGGCCGTACACACTGGCCGATGGACCCACGATATATCGGCCGTTCAAGAGAACGGCCGATATATCGGCTAGTGGGTACGGGCCTTAAGTCTAGGAGCCCTGCAGGATCTATCTGGGTGAAGATAGAAAAGGATAATCTGCTTTTTTTTTTCTTTTAAATAAAAAGAAAGATCAGAAATTGGAGAATTTTATGGGTCTAAAAATGTTAATGACCTGGGGGGTCATTCCGAGTTGATCGCTCGCTAGCAGTTTTAAGCAGCCGTGCAAACGCTATGCCGCCGCCCACTGGGGAGTGTATTCTAGCTTAGCAGAAGTGCGAAAGCATGTGCGGCCGAGCTCTGCAAAAACAGTTTGTGCAGTTCCTGAGTAGCTCTGAACCTACTCAGCGCTTGCGATCACTTCAGCCTATTCGTGTCAGGATTTGACGTCAAACACGCGCCCAGCGAACGCCCAGCCACGCCTGCAAATTTTCAGACACGCCTGTGTTTTTGCAAACACTCCCTGAAAACGGTCAGTTGACACCCAGAAACGCCCCCTTCCTGTCAATCTTCTTGCGGCCGTCAGTGCGAAGGTAAACTTCGCTAGAAACTGAGCACATCCACAAAAGGCTTTGTACCCGTACTTCGCGTGTGCGCATTGCGGGGCATACGCATGCGCATAAATTAAGTTTTTTCACCTAGTCGCTGCGCTGCGAAAATCGGCAGCGAGCAAACAACTTGGAATGACCCCCATGATGCAATGCAATAACTAGGTTGTCAACTCCCTGTCCTCTGAGTGCCCTATAAATTCTAGAGATGTGCGGCTGGCACTTTTCATATTTTGTGTTTTGGTTCTAATTCCACTTTCGTGTTTTGGTTGTGGCTTGATTTTGCCAAAACCACCCTTTCGTGTTTTGGTTTTGGATCTGGATGATTTTTGAAAAAAATATAAAAACAGCTAAAATCACAGAATTTGGGGGTAATTTTGCTCCTACGGTATTAACCTCAATAACATTTATTTCCACTCATTTCCAGTCTATTCTGAACTCCTCACACCTCACAATATTGTTTTTAGGCCTAAAAGTTGCACCAAGGTGGCTGTATGACTAAGATAAGCAACACAAGTATGCGGCACAAACACCTGGCCCATCTAGGAGTGGCACTGCAGTGTCAGAAAGGATGGCACTTCAAAAAATAGTCCCCAAACAGCACATGATGCAAAGAAGAAAACGAGGTGCAAGATGGAATTGTCCTTGGGCCCTCCCCCCAACCCTTATGTTGTATAAACAGGGCATGCACACTTTAACAAACCAATCACTTCAGCAAGAGGGTCTGCCACACGACTGTGGCTGAAATGACTGGTTTGTTTGGGCCCCCATCAAAAAAGAAGCAATCAATCTCTCCTTGCACAAACTGGCTCTACAGAGGAAAGATGTCGACCTCATCCTCGTCCTCCGATTCCTCACCCCTTTCACTGTGTACATCCTCCTCCTCACAGAGAATTAATTCGTCCACACTGGAACCCACCATCACAGGTCCGTGTGTACTTTCTGGAGGCAATTGCTGGTAAAGGTCTTCCCGGAGGAATTTATAATTAATTTTGATGAACATCATCTTCTCCACATTTAGTGGAAGTAACCTCCTACGCCGATTGCTGACAAGGTTACCAACTGCACTAAACACTCTTTCGGAGTACAAACTGGAGGGGGGACAACTTAGGTAAAAGAAAGCCAGTTTGTGTAAGGGCCTCCAAATTGCCTCTTTTTCCTGCCAGTATACATACGGACTGTCTGACATGCCTACTTGGATGCTGTCACTCATATAATCCTCCACCATTCTTTCAATGGTGACAGAATCATATGCAGTGACAGTAGACATGTCAGTAATCGTTGGCAGGTCCTTCAGTCCGGACCAGATGTCAGCACTTGCTCCTGACTGCTCTGCATCACCGCCAGCGGGTGGGCTAGGAAATCTTATCCTGTTCCTCGCAGCCCCAGTGTCGGGAAAAACTGAAGGACGAGCTGTTGACGGGTCACGTTCCGCTTGAGTTGACAATTTCCTAACCAGCAGGTCTTTGCACCTCTTCACTCTTGTCTCTGCTGGAAAGAGAGATATAACATAGGCTTTAAACCTAGGATCGAGCACGGTGGCCAAAATGTAGTGCTCTGATTTCAACAGATTGGCCACCCTTTAATCCTGGCAAAGCGAATGAAGGGCTCCATCCACAAGGCCCACATACTTTGCGGAATTGGTCCGTCTTAGCTCCTCCTTCAATTTATCCATCTACTTCTGCAAAAGCCTGATGAGGGGAATGACCTGACTCAAGCTGGCAGTGTCTGAACTGACTTTACGCGTGGCACATTCGAAGGGTTGAAGAACCTTGCACAAGACTGAAATCATTCTCCACTGCGCTTGAGTCAGGTGCATTACCCCTCCTTTGCCTCTATCATAGGTGGATGTATAGGCTTGAATGGCCTTTTGCTGCTCCTCCATCCTCTGAATCATATAGAGTGTTGAATTCCACCTTGTTATCGCCTCTTGCTTCAGTTGATGGCAGGGCAGGTTCAGGAGTGTTTGCTGGTGCTCCAGTCTTCGGTACGCAGTGGCAGAATGCTGAAAGTGGCCCGTAATTTTTCGGGCCACCGACAGCATCTCCTGCACACCCCTGTCATTTTTCAAAAAATTCTGCACCACCAAATTAATTGTATGTGCAAAGCATGGGATGTGCTGGAATATGCCCAGATGTAATGCACGCACAATATTGGTGGCGTTGTCCGATATCACAAATACCCAGGAGAGTCCAATTGGGGTAAGCCATTCTGCAATGATGTTTCTCAGTTTCCGTAAGAGGTTGTTAGCTGTGTGCCTCTTACGGAAAGCGGTGATACATAGCGTAGCCTGCTTAGGAACGAGTTGGCATTTGCGAGATGCTGCTACTGGTGCCGCTGCTGTTGTTGCTGCAGGAGGCAATACATCTACCCAGTGGGCTGTCACAGTCCAGGCATCGCAACCACCGACACACTTGGACTCTCCTTGGGGATTTGTGATACCATCTCAGAACGCACAGTTCTTTTCTATGCTCTTTCCAGCTTAACTCTTTTCATTTTTCTAGCGGGAGGATGAGGGCTTCCATCGTCATGTGAAGCTGAACCACTAGCCATGAACATAGGCCAGGGCCTCAGTTGTTCCTTGCCACTCCATGTCGTAAATGGCATATTGGCAAGTTTACTTTCTCTAACGTCCTAGTGGATGCTGGGGACTCTGTAAGGACCATGGGGAATAGACGGGCTCCGCAGGAGACAGGGCACTCTAAGAAAGAATTAGGACTACTGGTGTGCTCTGGCTCCTCCCTCTATGCCCCTCCTCCAGACCTCAGTTAGAATCTGTGCCCGGACAGAGCTGGGTGCATTTTAGTGAGCTCTCCTGAGCTTGCTAATAAGAAAGTATTTTTGTTAGGTTTTTTATTTTCAGAGAGCTTCTGCTGGCAACAGACTCTCTGCTACGTGGGACTGAGGGGAGAGAAGCAAACCTACTAACTGCGGCTAGGTTGCGCTTCTTAGGCTACTGGACACCATTAGCTCCAGAGGGATCGAACACAGGAACCTAACCTTGGTCGTCCGTTCCCGGAGCCGCGCCGCCGTCCCCCTCGCAGAGCCAGAAGACAGAAGCCGGCGAGTGAAGCAAGAAGACGTCAAAATCGGCGGCAGAAGACTCCTGTCTTCATATGAGGAAGCGCACAGCACTGCAGCTGTGCGCCATTGCTCCCATCATTACACCCACACACTCCGGTCACTGTAGGGTGCAGGGTGCAGGGAAGGGGGGGCACCCTGGGCAGCAAGTAAGTACCTCCTGGCAAAATAGGACATATATACAGCTGGGCACTGTATATATGCATGAGCCCCCTCCATTATTTTTACACAAAATCGCAGGACAGAAGCCCGCCGCTGAGGGGTCGGAGCTTCTTCCTCAGCACTCACCAGCGCCATTTTCTCTCCACAGATCCGCTGAGAGAAGCTCCCCAGGCTCTCCCCTGCATGGTAGAAGAGGGTAAAAAGAGATGGGGGGGGCACATAAATTTGGCGCAAAAACAGTATACAGCAGCTACTGGGTTAACCATACCTCCCAACATTTGTACTTTCTAAAGCGGGACACACGCGCGACGAAGTGGTGTGGCCTAAGGAAAAGGGGGCGTGGCTTCACAGAGGACCCGCGATCGCGAGCTATGCCCCCGTTTTCGTCACTGAGGGGGCATGCCCAGCGCTCTGTGAGCCGCTGGCATGCCCCCTCTCCCTCTGACTTCAGTGAATAGACGCTGTGCGCATGCGCACAGCGTCTATTCACCGCTGCTCTGCTAAGCAGGGCAGCGACAGACAGAGCCTCCCAACTGCCCCCCCACCGCGGGACACTGCGGCCCGCGGGTGGGACAGCGGGACAGTCCCCAAAAAACGGGACTGTCCCGCGAAAATCGGGACAGTTGGGAGGTATGGGTTAACACTAAGTTACTGTGTGATTCCTGGGACATATAGCGCTGGGGTGTGTGCTGGCATACTCTCTCTCTGTCTCTCCAAAGGGCCTTATGGGGGAACTGTCTTCAAATAAAGCATCCCCTGTGTGTGTGGTGTGTCGGTACGTGTGTGTCGACATGTCTGAGGTAAAAGGCTCCCATAAGGAGGAGATGGAGCAAATATGTGTGTGAGAGGGTGTCTCTGTCGACAACGCCGACACCTGGTTGGATATGTGTAATTAAGTGCTAAGGTGAATTTTTTGCACAAAAGATTAGAGAACAGACAGGAAATCTACCCATGTCTGTCCCTATGTCGCAGAGACCTTCAGAGTCTCACAATGCTCACTATCCAGAATAATAGACACTGATGTCGACACGGAGTGTGACTCCAGAGTCGACTACGATAATGCAAAGTTACAGCCAAAATGGCAGAAAAGTATTCAATGTATGATTATAGTAATAAAAGATGATTTGCATATCACTGATGACTCATCTGTCCCTGACACAAGGGTACACAGGTGTAAGGGGAAGAAAGCTGAGGTAAATTTCCCTCCTCTCATGAGGAAAAAGAGCGGGAATCTCCAGAGAAGAAGCTGCAGTTTCCCACAAAGAATTCTCAGGCAGTATCCTTTCCCCACTAGGGCCAGGATATGATGGGAATCTTCCCCTAGGGTGTCACGTTTGCCCAAAAGGTAACCCTGACGTAACAGCTATTCTCAGGGATCCTGCAGATAGCGTGCACATTCTAGTACACTACTCAGACCGGCGATGGGTCGGCATGGGTTGATAGCGCTGTGGCGGCGTGGACTAATTGAGACCCTAGTATGTCCATATGTGTATGCGTGGTCCCGCTCCGGCAAGCCTGAGACACGGTGGGGTTCTATTTAAAGGTCAGTAATACTGTATGCTTTTGATATTCTGATGACAGTTTAACAACTGAAACGTTAATATTTGAACCTTAAGCGTCTCGCCTCTTTGTTCAAGCCAGGAGTGCCGCACCTTTGGGGAGGTATATATATATATATATATATATATATATATTAAAGATGCTGTCTTAAGAGAGATATATATATATATAATAAAACATGCCCAAAGAGACGTGTATTCTGGGTCCTAGAGTCAAAGCTATGTCGATTTCTGCTTGACGTGTCCTGTAGAATATGCAATGGACAGAGGATGCCGACATAAGAGGCATATAGAAGGCTGAGGATTGTGTGGAGAAGGGTTCTCGGACCTGGTCTCCACAGCTATAGCTGATAATTCTGATGTTTTGCCTTATATTCCTGCACAGCCTAGGAAAGCACGTCATTATCAAATGCAGCCTTCCGAACAAAGAAACTAGAAAGTCCGAGGTGCGTCCTTTCTTGCCAGAGGCGGGGGCAGAGGAAAGAAGCTGCACTACACAGCAAGTTCCCTGGAACAGAAGTCCTCCCCGGCCTCTACAAAAATCCACCGCATGTCGCTGGAGTTCCACAGGTCGGAGCTAGGCCCGGTGGGGGCACACTTTCGTAAGTTCAGCCACAAGTGGGTTCACCCCCTATTAGATCCCTGGGTAATAGATATTGTGTTTCCGGGATACAAGCTGGACTTGGAGAAGATGCCTCCTCACTGTCGGCCTTGCCGGCTTCCCCCTGCGAGAGGGAAACAGGGTTAACTGCAATTCACAAGTTGTATCTTCAACAGGTGGTGGTCAAGGTTCCCTTCCTTCAACAAGGAGGGGGTTATTATTCGACCATGTTGTAGTCCCGAAACCGGATGGTTCGGTCAGACCCATATTGAATTTAAAATCCCTGAACATATACCTGGAAAGGTTCAAATGCAAGATGTAATCGCTAAGAGCGGTCATTGCAAGCCTAAAAAGGGGGAGATTTTATGGTGTCTCGGGGCAAAAGGGATGCATACCTTTCGTGTCCCCATTTATCCACCTCATCAGGCGTACCTCAGAATTGCGGTACGGAATTGTCATTACCAATTTCTGACGTGGCCGGTTGGTCTCTCCACGGCCCCGAGAATATTCACCAAAGTAATGGCGGAAATGATGGTGCTCCTGCGGAAGCAAGGTGTCACTATTATCACGTTCTTGGTCGATCTCCTCATAAGAGCAAGATTGAGAGAGCAGTTGCGGAACAGCGTATCACTTTCTCTGGAAGTGTAACGGCAACACGGCCGGATTCTATGTATTCCAGAGTCGCAGTTGGTTCTTACAGCTCATCTGCCTCTCCTAGGCATGATCCTAGACACAGACGAGAAAAGGGTTTATCTCCCGATAGAGAGAGCTCAGGAGCTCATGACACTAGTCAGGAATCTATTAAAACCAAAACAGGTGTCAGTGCATCACTGCACTCGAGTCCTGGGAAGGAGGGTGGCATCATACGAGGCCATTCCCTTCGGCAGGTTCCATGCGAGGACCTTTCAATGGGACTTATTGGACAAAGGGTCCGGATCACATTTTCAGATGCACCGGTTAATCACCCTCTCCCCCAGGGCCAGGGTGTCTCTCCTGTGGTGGCTGCAGAGTGCTCACCTTCTCGAGGGTCGCAGATTCGGCATTCAGGACTGGGTCCCGGTGACCACGGATACAGGCCTCCGAGGGTGGGGGCAGTCACACAAGGAAAACAATTTCCAAGGGCGGAGGTCAAGTCAGGAGACTTGCCTTCACATAAATATCCTGGAATTAAGGGCCATATGCATCGCCCTAAGTCAAGCGGAGAACTTGCTTCACGAAAACACGGTGCTGATTCAGTCAGACAACATCACAGCAGTGGCTCATGTAAACCGCCAAGGCGGCACAAGGAGCAGAGTGGTGATGGCGGAGGCCACCAGAATTCTTCGCTGGGCGGAGAATCACGTAAGAGCACTGTCAGCAGTGTTCATTCCGGGAGTGGACAACTGGGAAGCAGACTTCCTCAGCTGGCACGACCTCCACCCGGGGAGTGGGGACTTCATCAAGAAGTCTTCACGCACATTGCAAGGCAGTGGGAACTGCCACAGGTGGGCATGATGGCATCCCGCCTCAACAAAACGCTACAGAGATATTGCGCCAGGTCAAGAGACTCTCAGGCGATAGCTGTAGACGCACTAGTGACACCGTGGGTGTTCCAGTCGGGTTATGTGTTTCCTTCTCTTCCTCTCATACCCAAGGTGCTGAGAAGCGTAAGGGAAAGAGGAGTGAGAACAATACTTATTGTTCCGGATTGGCCAAGAAGGACTTGGTATCCGGAACTGCAAGAAATGCTCGTAGAGGACCCATGGTCTCTGCCTCTCAGACAGGATCTGTTGCAACAGGGGCCCTGTCTGTTCCAAGACTTACCGCGGCTGCGTTTGACGGCATGGCGGTTGAACGCCGGATCCTAGCGGAAAAAGGCATTCCGGATGAAGTTATTCCTACGCTGATAAAGGCTAGGAAGGATGTGACAGCAAAACATTATCACCGTATATGGCGAAAATATGTTGCTTGGTGTGAGGCCAGGAAGGCCCCTACAGAGGAATTCCAGCTGGGCCGGTTCCTGCACTTCCTACAGTCAGGAGTGACTATGGGCTCAAAATTAGGGTCCATAAAGGTCCAGATTTCGGCCCTATCCATTTTCTTTCAAAAAGAACTGGCTTCACTTCCTGGAGTCCAGACGTTTGTAAAGGGAGTGCTGCATATTCAGCCCCTTTTGTGCCACCAGTGGCACCTTGGCATCTTAACGTGGTGTTGAGTTTCCTGAAATCTCACTGGTTTGAGCCACTTATGACCGTGGAGCTAAAGTATCTCACGTGGAAAGTAGAGATGAGAGCCTGAAATTTTTCGGGTTTTGTGTTTTGGTTCTGGGTTCGGTTCCGCGGCCGTGTTTTGGGTTCGACCGCGTTTTGGCAAAACCTCACCGAATTTTTTTTGTCGGATTCGGGTGTGTTTTGGATTCGGGTGTTTTTTTCAAAAAACCCTAAAAAACAGCTTAAATCATAGAATTTGGGGGTCATTTTGATCCCATATTATTATTAACCTCAAAAACCATAATTTCCACTCATTTTCAGTCTATTCTGAATACCTCACACCTCACAATATTATTTTTAGTCCTAAAATTTGCACCGAGGTCGCTGGATGACTAAGCTAAGCGACCCTAGTGGCCGACACAAACACCTGGCCCATCTAGGAGTGGCACTGCAGTGTCACGCAGGATGGCCCTTCCAAAAAACACTCCCCAGACAGCACATGACGCAAAGAAAAAAAGAGGTGCAATGAGGTAGCTGTGTGACTAAGCTCAGCGACCCAAGTGCCCGACACAAACACCTGGCCCATCTAGGAGTGGCACTGCAGTGTCACGCAGGATGTCCCTTCCAAAAAACCCTCCCCAAACAGCACATGACGCAAAGAAAAAAAGAGGCGCAATGAGGTAGCTGTGTGAGTAAGATTAGCGACCCTAGTGGCCGACACAAACACCGGGCCCATCTAGGAGTGGCACTGCAGTGTCACGCAGGATGTCCCTTCCAAAAAACCCTCCCCAAACAGCACATGACGCAAAGAAAAATAAAAGAAAAAAGAGGTGCAAGATGGAATTGTCCTTGGGCCCTCCCACCCACCCTTATGTTGTATAAACAGGACATGCACACTTTAGCCAACCCATCATTTCAGTGACAGGGTCTGCCACACGACTGTGACTGATATGACGGGTTGGTTTGGACCCCCACCAAAAAAGAAGCAATTAATCTCTCCTTGCACAAACTGGCTCTACAGAGGCAAGATGTCCACCTCATCATCATCCTCCGATATATCACCGTGTACATCCCCCTCCTCACAGATTATCAATTCATCCCCACTGGAATCCACCATCTCAGCTCCCTGTGTACTTTGTGGAGGCAATTGCTGCTGGTCAATGTCTCCGCGGAGGAATTGATTATAATTCATTTTAATGAACATCATCTTCTCCACATTTTCTGGATGTAACCTCGTACGCCGATTGCTGACAAGGTGAGCGGCGGCACTAAACACTCTTTCGGAGTACACACTTGTGGGAGGGCAACTTAGGTAGAATAAAGCCAGTTTGTGCAAGGGCCTCCAAATTGCCTCTTTTTCCTGCCAGTATAAGTACGGACTGTGTGACGTGCCTACTTGGATGCGGTCACTCATATAATCCTCCACCATTCTTTCAATGTTGAGAGAATCATATGCAGTGACAGTAGACGACATGTCCGTAATCGTTGTCAGGTCCTTCAGTCCGGACCAGATGTCAGCATCAGCAGTCGCTCCAGACTGCCCTGCATCACCGCCAGCGGGTGGGCTCGGAATTCTGAGCCTTTTCCTCGCACCCCCAGTTGCGGGAGAATGTGAAGGAGGAGATGTTGACAGGTCGCGTTCCGCTTGACTTGACAATTTTGTCACCAGCAGGTCTTTGCACCCCAGCAGACTTGTGTCTGCCGGAAAGAGAGATCCAAGGTAGGTTTTAAATCTAGGATCGAGCACGGTGGCCAAAATGTAGTGCTCTGATTTCAACAGATTGACCACCCGTGAATCCTTGTTAAGCGAATTAAGGGCTGCATCCACAAGTCCCACATGCCTAGCGGAATCGCTCCCTTTTAGCTCCTTCTTCAATGCCTCCAGCTTCTTCTGCAAAAGCCTGATGAGGGGAATGACCTGACTCAGGCTGGCAGTGTCTGAACTGACTTCACGTGTGGCAAGTTCAAAGGGCATCAGAACCTTGCACAACGTTGAAATCATTCTCCACTGCACTTGAGACAGGTGCATTCCACCTCCTATATCGTGCTCAATTGTATAGGCTTGAATGGCCTTTTGCTGCTCCTCCAACCTCTGAAGCATATAGAGGGTTGAATTCCACCTCGTTACCACTTCTTGCTTCAGATGATGGCAGGGCAGGTTCAGTAGTTTTTGGTGGTGCTCCAGTCTTCTGTACGTGGTGCCTGTACGCCGAAAGTGCCCCGCAATTCTTCTGGCCACCGACAGCATCTCTTGCACGCCCCTGTCGTTTTTTAAAAAATTCTGCACCACCAAATTCAAGGTATGTGCAAAACATGGGACGTGCTGGAATTTGCCCATATTTAATGCACACACAATATTGCTGGCGTTGTCCGATGCCACAAATCCACAGGAGAGTCCAATTGGGGTAAGCCATTCTGCGATGATCTTCCTCAGTTGCCGTAAGAGGTTTTCAGCTGTGTGCGTATTCTGGAAAGCGGTGATACAAAGCGTAGCCTGCCTAGGAAAGAGTTGGCGTTTGCGAGATGCTGCTACTGGTGCCGCCGCTGCTGTTCTTGCGGCGGGAGTCCATACATCTACCCAGTGGGCTGTCACAGTCATATAGTCCTGACCCTGCCCTGCTCCACTTGTCCACATGTCCGTGGTTAAGTGGACATTGGGTACAACTGCATTTTTTAGGACACTGGTGAGTCTTTTTCTGAGGTCCGTGTACATTCTCGGTATCGCCTGCCTACAGAAGTGGAACCTAGATGGTATTTGGTAACGGGGGCACACTGCCTCAATAAATTGTCTAGTTCCCTGTGAACTAACGGCGGATACCGGACGCACGTCTAACACCAACATAGTTGTCAAGGACTCAGTTATCCGCTTTGCAACAGGATGACTGCTGTGATATTTCATCTTCCTCGCAAAGGACTGTTGGACAGTCAATTGCTTACTGGAAGTAGTACAAGTGGGCTTACGACTTCCCCTCTGGGATGACCATCGACTCCCAGCAGCAACAACAGCAGCGCCAGCAGCAGTAGGCGTTACACGCAAGGATGCATCAGAGGAATCCCAGGCAGGAGAGGACTCGTCAGAATTGCCAGTGACATGGCCTGCAGGACTATTGGCATTCCTGGGGAAGGAGGAAATTGACACTGAGGGAGTTGGTGGGGTGGTTTGCGTGAGCTTGGTTACAAGAGGAAGGGATTTACTGGTCAGTGGACTGCTTCCGCTGTCGGCCCAAGTTTTTGAACTTGTCACTGACTTATTATGAATGCGCTGCAGGTGACGTATAAGGGAGGATGTTCCGAGGTGGTTAACGTCCTTACCCCTACTTATTACAGCTTGACAAAGGGAACACACGGCTTGACACCTGTTGTCCGCATTTCTGGTGAAATACTTCCACACCGAAGAGCTGATTTTTTTGGTATTTTCACCAGGCATGTCAACGGCCCTATTCCTCCCACGGACAACAGGTGTCTCCCCGGGTGCCTGACTTAAACAAACCACCTCACCATCAGAATCCTCCTGGTCAATTTCCTCCCCAGCGCCAGCAACACCCATATCCTCCTCATCCTGGTGTACTTCAACACTGACATCTTCAATCTGACTATCAGGAACTGGACTGCGGGTGCTCCTTCCAGCACTTGCAGGGGGCGTGCAAATGGTGGAAGGCGCATGCTCTTCACGTCCAGTGTTGGGAAGGTCAGGCATCGCAACCGACACAATTGGACTCTCCTTGTGGATTTGGGATTTCGAAGAACGCACAGTTCTTTGCGGTGCTACTGCTTTTGCCAGCTTGAGTCTTTTCATTTTTCTAGCGAGAGGCTGAGTGCCTCCATCCTCATGTGAAGCTGAACCACTAGCCATGAACATAGGCCAGGGCCTCAGCCGTTCCTTGCCACTCCGTGTGGTAAATGGCATATTGGCAAGTTTACGCTTCTCCTCCGACAATTTTATTTTAGGTTTTGGAGTCCTTTTTTTACTGATATTTGGTGTTTTGGATTTGACATGCTCTGTACTATGACATTGGGCATCGGCCTTGGCAGACGACGTTGCTGGCATTTCATCGTCTCGGCCATGACTAGTGGCAGCAGCTTCAGCACGAGGTGGAAGTGGATCTTGATCTTTCCCTAATTTTGGAACCTCAACATTTTTGTTCTCCATATTTTAATAGGCACAACTAAAAGGCACCTCAGGTAAACAATGGAGATGGATGGATACTAGTATACAATTATGGATGGACTGCCGAGTGCCGACACAGAGGTAGCTACAGCCGTGGACTACCGTACTGTACTGTGTCTGCTGCTAATATAGACTGGTTGATAAAGAGATGTAGTAGTAGTATGTATGTATAAAGAAGAAAGAAAAAAAAACCACGGGTAGGTGGTATACAATTATGGACGGACTGCCGAGTGCCGACACAGAGGTAGCTACAGCCGTGGACTACCGTACTGTACTGTGTCTGCTGCTAATATAGACTGGTTGATAAAGAGATGTAGTAGTAGTATGTATGTATAAAGAAGAAAGAAAAAAAAACCACGGGTAGGTGGTATACAATTATGGATGGACTGCCCAGTGCCGACACAGAGGTAGCTACAGCCGTGGACTACCGTACTGTACTGTGTCTGCTGCTAATATAGACTGGTTGATAAAGAGATGTAGTAGTAGTATGTATGTATAAAGAAGAAAGAAAAAAAAACCACGGGTAGGTGGTATACAATTATGGACGGACTGCCGAGTGCCGACACAGAGGTAGCTACAGCCGTGGACTACCGTACTGTACTGTGTCTGCTGCTAATATAGACTGGTTGATAAAGAGATGTAGTAGTAGTATGTATGTATAAAGAAGAAAGAAAAAAAACCACGGGTAGGTGGTATACAATTATGGACGGACTGCCCAGTGCCGACACAGAGGTAGCTACAGCCGTGGACTACCGTACTGTACTGTGTCTGCTGCTAATATAGACTGGTTGATAAAGAGATGTAGTAGTAGTATGTATGTATAAAGAAGAAAGAAAAAAAAACCACGGGTAGGTGGTATACAATTATGGACGGACTGCCCAGTGCCGACACAGAGGTAGCTACAGCCGTGGACTACCGTACTGTACTGTGTCTGCTGCTAATATAGACTGGTTGATAAAGAGATGTAGTAGTAGTAGTATGTATGTATAAAGAAGAAAGAAAAAAAAACCACGGGTAGGTGGTATACAACTATGGACGGACTGCCCAGTGCCGACACAGAGGTAGCTACAGCCGTGGACTACCGTACTGTACTGTGTCTGCTGCTAATATAGACTGGTTGATAAAGAGATGTAGTAGTAGTATGTATGTATAAAGAAGAAAGAAAAAAAAACCACGGGTAGGTGGTATACAATTATGGACGGACTGCCCAGTGCCGACACAGAGGTAGCTACAGCCGTGGACTACCGTACTGTACTGTGTCTGCTGCTAATATAGACTGGTTGATAAAGAGATGTAGTAGTAGTAGTATGTATGTATAAAGAAGAAAGAAAAAAAAACCACGGGTAGGTGGTATACAATTATGGACGGACTGCCGAGTGCCGACACAGAGGTAGCTACAGCCATGGACTACCGTACTGTACTGTGTCTGCTGCTAATATAGACTGGTTGATAAAGAGATGTAGTAGTAGTATGTATGTATAAAGAAGAAAGAAAAAAAAACCACAGGTAGGTGGTATACAATTATGGACGGACTGCCGAGTGCCGACACAGAGGTAGCTACAGCCGTGAACTACCGTACTGTGTCTGCTGCGACTGGATGATAAATAAAATAATGATATAAAAAATATATATATATCACTACTGCAGCCGGACAGGTATATATTATATAATGACGGACCTTCTGGACACTGTCTGTCAGCAGAATGAGTTTTTTATAGAATAAAAAAAAAAACACCACACAAGTGAAGTCACACGACGAGTGTTTAACTTTTTCAGGCAATCACAATATAGTATACTATACTACTAACTATACTGGTGGTCAGTGTGGTCAGGTCACTGGTCAGTCACACTGGCAGTGGCACTCCTGCAGCAAAAGTGTGCACTGTTTAATTTTAATAATAATATGTACTCCTGGCTCCTGCTATAACCTATAACTGGCACTGCAGTGCTCCCCAGTCTCCCCCACAATTATAAGATGTGTGAGCTGAGCACAGTCAGATACGAGTGTTTAACTTTTTCAGGCAATCACAATATAGTATACTATACTACTAACTATACTGGTGGTCAGTGTGGTCAGGTCACTGGTCAGTCACACTGGCAGTGGCACTCCTGCAGCAAAAGTGTGCACTGTTTAATTTTAATAATAATATGTACTCCTGGCTCCTGCTATAACCTATAACTGGCACTGCAGTGCTCCCCAGTCTCCCCCACAATTATAAGATGTGTGAGCTGAGCACAGTCAGATATATACATAGATGATGCAGCACACTGGGCTGAGCAGTGCACACAGATATGGTATGTGACTGAGTCACTGTGTATCGTTTTTTTCAGGCAGAGAACGGATATATTAAATAAAACTGCACTGTCTGGTGGTCACTGTGGTCAGTCACTAGTAAACTCTGCACTCTCTACAGTTCTACAGTACTCCTAAGCTCCAGTAAATCAGGTCAATCTCTCTCTCTCTCTCTTCTAATCTAAATGGAGAGGACGCCAGCCACGTCCTCTCCCTATCAATCTCAATGCACGTGTGAAAATGGCGGCGACGCGCGGCTCCTTATATAGAATCCGAGTCTCGCGAGAATCCGACAGCGTCATGATGACGTTCGGGCGCGCTCGGGTTAACCGAGCAAGGCGGGAAGATCCGAGTCGCTCGGACCCGTGAAAAAAAACATGAAGTTCGTGCGGGTTCGGATTCAGAGAAACCGAACCCGCTCATCTCTAGTGGAAAGTGGTCATGCTATTGGGCTTAGCTTCGGCTAGGCGTGTGTCAGAATTGGCGGCTTTGTCATGTAAAAGCCCCTATCTGGTTTTCCATATGGACAGGGCAGAATTACGGACTCGTCCTCAATTTTTGCCGAAGGTGGTGTCATCTTTTCATTTGAACCAACCTATTGTGGTGCCTGCGGCTACTCGTGACTTGGAGTTACTTGATGTAGTCAGGGCTTTGAAGATTTATGTGGCCAGAACGGCTGGAGTCAGGAAAACTGACTCGCTATTTATCCTGTATGCATCCAACAAGCTGGGTGCTCCTGCTTCAAAGCAGACTATTGCTCGCTGGATCTGTAACACGATTCAGCAGGCTCATTCTGCGGCTGGATTGCCGCATCCAAAATCAGTAAAAGCCCATTCCACAAGGAAGGTGGGCTGTTCTTGGGCGGCTGCCGAGCAGCTACTTGGTCGGGTTCAAACACTTTTGCAAAGTTCTACAAGTTTGATACCCTGGCTGAGGAGGACCTTGCGTTTGCTCATTCGGTGCTGCAGAGTCATCCGCACTCTCCCGCCCGTTTGGGAGCTTTGGTATAATCCCCATGGTCCTTACGGAGTCCCCAGCATCCACTAGGACGTTAGAGAAAATAAGATTTTACTCACCGGTAAATCTATTTCTCGTAGTCCGTAGTGGATGCTGGGCGCCCGTCCCAAGTGCGGACTTCTTCTGCAATACTTGTATATAGTTATTGCTAACATAAGGGTTATGTTATGGTTGCATCAGGGTTGATCTGATGCTCCGTTGTTGTTCATACTGTTAACTGGGTATGTTATCACAAGTTATACGGTGTGATTGGTGTGACTGGTATGAGTCTTACCCTGGATTTCAAAATCCTTTCCTTGTAATGTCAGCTCTTCCGGGCACAGTTTCCTTAACTGAGGTCTGGAGGAGGGGCATAGAGGGAGGAGCCAGTGCACACCAGTAGTCCTAATTCTTTCTTAGAGTGCCCTGTCTCCTGCGGAGCCCGTCTATTCCCCATGGTCCTTACGGAGTCCCCAGCATCCACTACAGGCTACGAGAAATAGATTTAGCGGTGAGTAAAATCTTATTTTTCTCCTCAGACAATTTAAATTTCTTTTGTTGGTTCTTTTTACTGAACTTTGGCTTTTTGGATTTTACATGCCCTCTACTATCACATTGGGAATCGGCCTTGGCAGACGACGTTGATGGCATTTCATCATCTATGTCATGGCTAGTGGCAGCAGCTTCAGCGCTAGGAGGAAGTGGTTCTTGATCTTTCCCTATTTTATCCTCCAAATTTTTGTTCTCCATTGTTTTTTGGGAATTATATAAGACAATATGCGGCACAGGAATGACAGGAAAGACTGATGGCCAGGACACTACCACTGGTCTGATGCAGCACAACACAACAACACTGTAAGGGACTTGTGGTTGTTGTTGTTATTATTATTATTATTATATGGCAGCAGTGGACATATAGCAGCAGCATATACCACTGTGACTGCCTCGTCACTGGAATAACTGATGGACAGGACACTACCACTGGTCTGATGCAGCACAACAGAACGACACTGTAAGGGACTTATGGTGGTTGTTATAATTATTATAATACTGTAGCAGTGGACATATAGCAGCAGCATATATCGTCACTGGAATGACTGATGGACAGGACACTACCACTGGTCTGATGCAGCACAACACAACAACACTGAAAGGGACTTATACAGCTACACTGGATATATGGCAGCAGAGGACACCACTACTGTGACTGGTCACTGGACTGATGCACAAGAGACTTTCCCTGGTCTAATGCAGGACAAAACAGCACCACTGAAAGGGACTTATACAGCTACACTGGATATATGGCAGCGGAGGACACCACCACTGTGACTGGTCACTGGACTGATGCACAAGAGACTTCCCCTGGTCTAATGCAGGACAACACAGCAAAAATGCAAGCCAGCAGCACTGGGGACATATAGCAGCAGAGGACACCAACACTGTGACTGGCTGGACTGATGCAGCACAATACACTGACTACACTGGAGTGGCCACACAACACAGCACAAGACTCGCCACCCCACTTTCCCGCCCCCACACAGACACTGAACACTGAGGACACGTCCTCTCAATACACTCTCCGAGACTGGAGTGAAAATGGCCGCGACATGCGGCTCCTTATATGGAATATACGTGAATATTTAATGATAATAATCCAAATCCCGCGAGAATCCGACAGTGGGATGATGACGTTTTGCCTCGTTCGGGTTTCCGAATCAGGCGGGAAAACCTGAGCTTGGCTCGGAACCGAACTCGAAAGGCAAAGTCCGGTAGGATTTGGTTCTCTGAGAACCGAACCCGCTCATCTCTAATAAATTCATATCCTATCATAAGTACACTTGGTATGTCTGCTGGAGGTCTTTGGGCTGTTCAAGATTCTAGTAAACTCTCCAGAGAGAAGGACACTTGTGCCACAATCAACACAGATTTTTCTATAAACTTAGAGGGTCATTCAGAGTTGATCGCTCTCTAGCTACTCTTTGCAGTGCTGCGATCAGATAGTCGCCGCCTATGGGGGAGTGTATTTTTGCTTTGCAAGTGTACGAACGCTTTTGCAGCTGAGCGATACAAAAAAGTTTTGTGCAGTTTTTGAGTAGGTTTGAACTTACTCAGCCGCTGTGATCACTTCAGCCTGTTCGTTTCCGGAATTGACGTCAGACACCCACCCTGCAAACACCTGGACACACCTGCGTTTTTCCAAACACTCCCAGAAAACGGTCAGTTGCCACCCACAAATGCCTTCTTCCTGTCAATCTCCTTGCGATCGGCTGTGCGAATGGATTCTTCATTAAATCTAAATCCATCGCTCAGAAACGAACTGCTTTGTACCTGTACATATGCATGGGCAGTTTTGCAGAGTTTTGACCTGATCACACTGCAGCGAGAAAACCTAACGTGCGATCAGGTCGGAATGACCCCCTTAGCCCAAAGTTGCTCAACCGTGGCTACCAAAACTGGATCTGGTGACAACAGAGTATCAGATCTCCAGAGGTAGAAAATCATTCTCAGCTGAGAAAGGCATTTCAATCACCTCTCTATGGTGGTCATTCCGAGTTGTTCGCTCGCTAGCAGTTTTTAGCAGCCGTGCAAACGCTATGCCGCCTCCCACTGGGAGTGTATTTTACCTTAGCAGAAGTGCGAACGAAAGGATCGCAGAGCGACGGCAAACTTTTTTTGTGCAGTTTTAGAGCAGCTCAATACCTACTCAGGGCTTGCGATCACTTCAGACTGTTCAGTTCCTGTTTTGACGTCACAAACACGTCCTGCGTTCGCCCAGCCACGCCTGCGTTTTTCCTGGCACGCCTGCGTTTTTCCGAACACTCCCTGAAAACGGTCAGTTGACACCCAGAAACGCCCACTTCCTGTCAATCGCTCTGCGGCCAGCAGTGCGACTGAAAAGCTTTGCTAGAGCTTGTGTGAAACTACATCATTCGTTGCATTAGTACGACGCGTGTGCGCATTGCGCTGCATATGCATGCGCAGAAGTGCCGTTTTTTTGCCTCATTGCTGCAGAGCAAACGATATCAGCTAGCGATCAACTCGGAATGACCCCCTATTACATGCAGCAAGATGTGTAAGCTCAGCTAAGCCTTGAGCCAATGAATTTCCCCATGCAGGCTCCATTTCAGCTGCCCATACCCCCCACGACATACAATGACAATGATTCTCCACTTCAGAAGCATCTGGTAAATGATTCCGATCACCCATTAGTATTCTCTGACATTGCAGCAGGGATACAGAAGTGCTAAATGGAATATATTAGTCTGGTACAGATTAATGGATGAAAATGTAAATTTTAGTTTAGTTATTAGGAAATGTACCCAATTAAGATTAAAAACAGGCATTAATATCCTGTACAAGAAAAACCATTATTTAGCCAAAAAGGCTTGCCGTTAAATACAGAGGAACCTTCTTGAGAAGCGGGAGAGGAGAGAAGCTTAGGAACAGTCTTGCCCTACGTGCAGCATGTGGGAGCTCATTAGTTCTGTGACAAAACAGTCAGTGAGAGCAGATTCTGGCAGACTTCCTTCTGAAATAGGCTTACCATACTGGCCCATTACACCAGGACACTCATGAATTACACAGGTTCTGTGGCTGGCTTACTTCAAACCTGCATTTCACCATGTTTTAAGCAGCTAGAGAACCTGTGTAATTCATTAGTATCCTGGTTTAAAAGGATAGTATGGTAAGCCTACTCTGAAAGGAAAAGCCCACAAAGAAGGGGGTGGCAAGAGCTGGGGCCTTTCCCCGGGTCCATCAGCAGCCCTCATTAACACTCTTCTCTACTGGAAATCTGCCCTCTACAAAGGTTTCCACGTAACCTGTGCTGGTCCTAGTAGTCCTGGGAACCTCTAGCAATCCTTATTTAGATTGAGGTAAGGGAGAGAGGCGCTATATTTGCTTTGCATAAATTACACACGCCTTATTAGGCAATTAGTATAAACCTGATAATTGCTAAGGGGCTGTAGTGGGGAGAAGCATCAGTATTTGTGAATTTGTCTTAAGTGCCTATTTCATGTACTACCTTCTATACCCCATGGTAGCAATTTCTCCAAATAGGAAGAAAGACAATTAAAATATAAATAATTGCTTCTTGCGTAAGCTGTGTTCCTACAGACTTTCATTTCTTGATATCATTATATATGCTGCATAATGAAAGCTTGGTGCATATTAGACAAGAGACATGGGCATCATATGGGAGACCAAATGGAGGAAATTAATATATGGGGAAGTCTAGGGGACATAGTAAAACATGAGTGTATATAAGAGGGAAGCCAAGAAACATGGGAGAAATCAATGGCTGCTTCATTATTGTGACTCATAATGCTACTGACTTATTATAGCCACACACACATTTCACACCAACAGCTACAACTGTTTATGTATGTATATGTATGAAGTATTCCCCACACCTTCTAGATCAGGGATTCTCAAACTATTTTGCTATTGGAACCCGTCTTACAATAAAAATGAATACAAGACCCCAGCACGTTACCACAGAATGGCTGCCAGACATGAGTGGTCCGTAGACCACGCATGCACAGTAGCACTGCAGCGGCACAAAAAAACAGTAGTGAAGTGAACACTAATGTGATCACTTAATTTCTTACACATCGAAGTGACAAGCTACATTCGGAGCACTTTTCCCTGCATGTGTTAAAAATGAATGTAAATGTTAAGTTTATATCTCCTTCAGAGACTTGGATGTGGCAGGGAGAGGCAGTGGGAGGCAGAGGGTAGCAGTGGAAGGTACTGGGAGACAGAGGGTGGTAAACAGAGGGTGGTAGGAGAAGGCAATGGTTGACAGGGAGAAGCAGAGGGTGTCAGGGATAGGCACAGGGTGGCAAGGGAGAGGCAATGGGTGACAGGGATAGGCAGAGGGTGGCAGGGGCAGGCAGTGGAAATCAGGGAGAGGCAAAGACTGAAAGGTAGAGGCAGTGGGAGTTAGAGGGTGAAAGGTAAAGGCAAGGGGAGGCAGTGTGTGACAAGGAGAAGCAGAGGGTGACATGGAGAGGCTTGCAGTTAGATGCTGATGGTGACATGGAGAGGCAGAGGATGGCAGGGGAGGCAGTGGTAGATAAAGGGTGGCATGAGGAGACAGTCGGTAAAAGGGAGAGACATAGGGTGACAGCTGAAGGTAGAGGGTGGCAGGGGGAAGCAGTGGGTGACAGGGAAAAGCAAAGGGTGATAGGGAGAGGCAGAGTCTTGCAGTGGGTGACTATGGAGAGGCAGAGTGTGACAGGGAGAGGCAGTGGGTGACGGGAAGGCAGTGGGAGGCAACGTGTGACAAATGAAGGAAGAGTGTGGGTGGCAGGGTGAGGCAGTGGGTGATAAGGAGAGGCAGATGGTGATAGGGAGACAGTGGGAAGTAGAAGATAGGAGAGGGAGGCAGTTGGTGACATGGAGGAGTCAGTGGGTGGCAGGTGAATGCCGAGGGTGGCAGGGGTAGGCAGTGAGTGATAGGGAGAGGCTTGCAGTGAGAGGCAGAGGTTTACAGGGAGTAGCAGAGGGTGACAGGGGGAGGCAGTGGAAGACCAGGGGTAGCAAGAGGAGGCAATGGGTGAAAGGGATAGGCAGAGAGTGACAGGTGAAGGCAGAGGGTGGCAGGGGGAAGTAGTGGGTGACAGGGAGAAGCAAAGGGTGACAGGGGGAGGCAAAGGCTTGCAGTGGATGACTATGGAAAGACAGAGTGTGACAGGGAGAGGACATGGATGGCAAGGGAAGGCAGTGGGAGGCCTTCACACAGGGTGGCAGGATGAGACATTGGGTGAGACGTAGAGGCAGAAAGTGGTAGGGAAGGACAGAGGGTTGCAAACAGAGTCAAAGTGTGTCAGGGAAAGGCAGTGGGTAGCGAGGGAGGTGGAAGGTGACAGCAGAAGGCAGAGGGTAGCAAGGGAAGGCAGTGGGAGGCAGAGGGTGACAGGGGAAGGCAAAATGTGACACTGGGAGGCAGAGGGTGGCAGGATAATGCAATGGGAAATGGGGAGGCAGAGAGGTAGATGGTGACAGGGAGAAGCAGTAGGTGCCAGGGAGAGGCAGAGGGTGACTAGGGAGAGACAGTGAGTGACTAGGAAGAGGCACAGGGGAGAGGCGGAACTACCACCAGTGCAACCAGTGCGTTGCACTGGGGCCCGCCACTGTCCAGAGGCCCAAAGCATGTAATGAGTCAAACTGACTCATTACATGCCGCTGTGTGCAACTGCTGCCCGCAGCACACAGCCGCCCGGACAGAGAGGAGAGGAGCGCAGCAGTACGGGAGAGAAGGAGGAGGAGGGAGGTGGAGGAGGGAGCCGCAGCAGCGCTTTGCTACTGGTTGAGGCGCTGCTGCTGCTGTCCCTCTGCTTCACTATAGGCTGTCTTCCGAGAACAGCCTATTGTGAAGCCGAGGGACAGCAGCAGCAGCGCCTCCACCAATAGCACAGCGCTGCTGCGGCTCCCTCCTCCTTCTCTCCTGCCCGGGAATCGTGATCAGAAGCTGCACCGAGGAGCCTGAGCCAGCGGAGAGGGTAAGTATAATTCTTCTTTCTTTCTTTCTTTCTTTCTTTCTTTCTTTCTTTCTTTCTTTCTTTCTTTCTTTCTTTCTTTCTTTCTTTCTTTCTTTCTTTCCATGTCTGCCGCAATGTGTAAAAAGGGGGAATCTGCCTGCCGCAATGTGTAAAAAGGGGGAATCTGCCTGCCGCAATGTGTAAAAAAGGGGAATCTTTGCCGCAATGTGTAAAAAGGGGGAATCTGCCTGACGTGATGTGTAAAAAGGGGGAATCTGTCTGCCGTGATGTGTAAAAAGGGGACACTGTCTGCCGCTATGTGTAAAAAGGGGGAATCTGCCTGCCGTAATGTGTAAAAAGGGGGACGCTTTCTGCCGTAATGTGTAACAAGGGCACGCTGTCTGCCGTTATGTGTAAAAAGGGGATGCTGTCTGCCGTTATGTATAAAAAGTGCACGCTGTCTGCCGCTATGTGTAAAAAGGGCACGCTGTCTGCCGTTATGTGTAAAAATAAGATTTTACTCACCGATAAATCTATTTCTCGTAGTCCGTAGTGGATGCTGGGGACTCCGTCAGGACCATGGGGAATAGCGGCTCCGCAGGAGACAGGGCACAAAAAGTAAAAGCTTTTGGACCTAGGTGGTGTGCACTGGCTCCTCCCCCTATGACCCTCCTCCAAGCCTCAGTTAGGATACTGTGCCCGGACGAGCGTACACAATAAGGAAGGATTTTGAATCCCGGGTAAGACTCATACCAGCCACACCAATCACACCGTACAACTTGTGATCTGAACCCAGTTAACAGTATGATAACAGAGGAGCCTCTGAAAAGATGGCTCACTACAACAAAAACCCGATTTTGTTAACAATAACTATGTACAAGTATTGCAGACAATCCGCACTTGGGATGGGCGCCCAGCATCCACTACGGACTACGAGAAATAGATTTATCGGTGAGTAAAATCTTATTTTCTCTAACGTCCTAAGTGGATGCTGGGGACTCCGTCAGGACCATGGGGATTATACCAAAGCTCCCAAACGGGCGGGAAAGTGCGGATGACTCTGCAGCACCGAATGAGAGAACTCCAGGTCCTCCTCAGCCAGGGTATCAAATTTGTAGAATTTAGCAAACGTGTTTGCCCCTGACCAAGTAGCTGCTCGGCAAAGTTGTAAAGCCGAGACCCCTCGGGCAGCCGCCCAAGATGAGCCCACTTTCCTTGTGGAATGGGCTTTTACAGATTTTGGCTGTGGCAGGCCTGCCACAGAATGTGCAAGCTGAATTGTACTACAAATCCAACGCGCAATAGTCTGCTTAGAAGCAGGAGCACCCAGCTTGTTGGGTGCATACAGGATAAACAGCGAGTCAGATTTCCTGACTCCAGCCGTCCTGGAAACATATATTTTCAGGGCCCTGACTACGTCCAGCAACTTGGAGTCCTCCAAGTCCCTAGTAGCCGCAGGCACCACAATAGGTTGGTTTAGGTGAAACGCTGAAACCACCTTAGGAAGAAATTGAGGACGAGTCCTCAATTCCGCCCTATCCGAATGAAATATCAGGTAAGGGCTTTTATAGGATAAAGCCGCCAATTCAGATACTCGCCTGGCAGAAGCCAGGGCCAACAACATTACCACTTTCCATGTGAGATATTTTAATTCCACCGTGGCAAGTGGCTCAAACCAATGTGATTTTAGGAATCCCAAAACTACATTGAGATCCCAAGGTGCCACTGGGGGCACAAAGGGAGGCTGTATATGCAGTACCCCTTTTACAAAAGTCTGAACTTCAGGAAATGAAGCCAATTCTCTCGACAAGGCCGAAATTTGAACCTTAATGGACCCTAACTTTAGGCCCATGGACAGTCCTGTTTGCAGGAAATGTAGGAAACGACCTAGTTGAAATTCCTCTGTCGGGGCCTTCTTGGTCTCGCACCACGCAACATATTTTCGCCAAATACGGTGATAATGCTGTGCGGTTACATCCTTCCTAGCTTTAATCAGGGTAGGAATAACTTCATCTGGAATGCCTTTTTCCTTCAGAATCCGGCGTTCAACCGCCATGCCGTCAAACGCAGCCGCGGTAAGTCTTGGAACAGACAGGGTCCCTGCTGAAGCAGGTCCCTTCTTAGCGGCAGAGGCCACGGGTCCTCTGTGAGCATCTCTTGAAGTTCCGGGTACCAAGTCCTTCTTGGCCAATCCGGAGCCACTAGTATAGTTCTTACTCCTCTCCGTCTTATAATTCTCAGTACCTTGGGTAAGAGAGGCAGAGGAGGGAACACATACACCGACTGGAACACCCAAGGTGTTACCAGAGCGTCCACAGCTATTGCCTGCGGGTCTCTTGACCTGGCGCAATACCTGTCTAGTTTTTTGTTGAGGCGTGACGCCATCATGTCCACCTTTGGTTTTTCCCAACGGTTCACAATCATGAGGAAGACTTCCGGATGAAGTCCCCACTCTCCCGGGTGTAGGTCGTGTCTGCTGAGGAAGTCTGCTTCCCAGTTGTCCACTCCCGGAATGAACACTGCTGACAGTGCTATCACATGATTTTCCGCCCATTGCAGAATCCTTGCAGCTTCTGTCATTGCCCTCCTGCTTCTTGTGCCGCCCTGCCTGTTTATGTGGGCGACTGCTGTGATGTTGTCCGACTGGATCAACACCGGCTGACCCTGAAGCAGAGGCTTTGCTAGGCTTAGAGCATTGTAAATTGCCCTTAGTTCCAGTATATTTATGTGAAGTGAAGTCTCCAGGCTTGACCACACTCCCTAGAAGTTTCTTCCTTGTGTGACTGCTCCCCAGCCTCTCAGGCTGGCATCCGTGGTCACCAGGATCCAGTCCTGAATGCCGAATCTGCGGCCCTCTAGGAGATGAGCACTTTGCAGCCACCACAGAAGAGATACCCTTGTCCTTGGAGACAGGGTTATTTTCTGATGCATCTGAAGATGCGATCCGGACCATTTGTCCAGCAGATCCCACTGAAAAATTCTTGCGTGGAATCTGCCGAATGGAATCGCTTCGTAAGAAGCCACCATTTTTCCCAGGACCCTTGTGCATTGATGCACTGACACCTTTCCTGGTTTTAGGAGGTTCCTGACTAGCTCGGATAACTCCCTGGCTTTCTCCTCCGGGAGAAACACCTTTTTCTGGACTGTGTCCAGAATCATCCCTAGGAACAGCAGACGTGTCGTCGGAATCAGCTGCGATTTTGGAATATTTAAAATCCACCCGTGCTGTTGTAGTACTTCTTGAGATAGTGCTACTCCGACTTCTAACTGTTCTCTGGACCTTGCCCTTATTAGGAGATCGTCCAAGTAAGGGATAATTAATACGCCTTTTCTTCGAAGAAGAATCATCATTTCGGCCATTACCTTGGTAAAGACCCGGGGTGCCGTGGACAATCCAAACGGCAGCGTCTGAAACTGATAATGACAGTTCTGTATTACGAACCTGAGATACCCTTGGTGAGAAGGGCAAATCGGGACATGGAGATAGGCATCCTTGATGTCCAGAGACACCATATAGTCCCCTTCTTCCAGGTTCGCTATCACTGCTCTGAGTGATTCCATCTTGAATTTGAACCTTTTGATATAAGTGTTCAAAGATTTTAGATTTAAAATCGGTCTCACCGAACCGTCTGGTTTCGGTACCACAAACAGTGTGGAGTAATATATCCCTTCCCTTGTTGTAGGAGGGGTACTTTTATTATCACCTGTTGGGAGTACAGCTTGTGAATGGCTCCCAATACCGCCTCCCTGTCGGAGGGAGCTATTGGTAAAGCAGACTTCAGGAACCGGCAAGGGGGAGACGTCTCGAATTCCAATTTGTACCCCTGAGATACTACTTGCAGGATCCAGGGGTTCACTTGCGAGTGAGCCCACTGCGCGCTGAAATTTCTGAGACGACCTCCCACCGTACCTGAGTCTGCTTGTAAGGACCCAGCGTCATGCTGAGGACTTGGCAGAAGCGGAAGAGGGCTTCTGTTCTTGGGAAGAAGCTGTCTGCTGCAGTCTTTTTCCCCTTCCTCTACCCCGGGGCAGATATGACTGTCCTTTTGTCCGCTTGCCTTTATGGGAACGAAAGGACTGATGCTGAAAAGACGGTGTCTTTTTCTGTTGAGAGGTGACTTGAGGTAAAAATGTGGATTTCCCAGCCGTTGCCGTGGTTACCAGGTCTGATAGACCGACCCCAAATAACTCCTCCCCTTTATACGGCAATACCTCCATGTGCCGTTTTGAATCCGCATCACCTGACCACTGTCGCGTCCATAACCCTCTTCTGGCAGAAATGGACAGCGCACTTACTCTTGATGCCAGAGTGCAAATATCTCTCTGTGCATCTCGCATATATAAAAATGCATCTTTTAATTGCTCAATAGTCAATAAAATACTGTCCCTATCCAGGGTATCAATATTCTCAGTCAGGGAGTCCGACCACGCCACCCCAGCACTGCACATCCAGGCTGAGGCGATTGCTGGTCGCAGTATAACACCAGTATGTGTGTATATACTTTTAAGGATATTTTCCAGCCTCCTATCTGCTGGCTCCTTAAGGGCGGCCGTTTCTGGAGACGGTAACGCCACTTGTTTTGATAAGCGTGTGAACGCCTTATCTACCCTAGGGGGTGTTTCCCAACGAGCCCTAACCTCTGGTGGGAAGGGATATAGTGCCAATAATTTTTTAGAAATTAGCAGTTTTTTGTCGGGGGTAACCCACGCTTCATCACACACTTCATTCAATTCATCTGATTCAGGAAAAACTATGGGTAGTTTTTTCACACCCCACATAATACCCCTTTTCGTGGTACTTGCAGTATCAGAGATGTGCAAAACCTCCTTCATTGCCGTGATCATGTAACGTGTGGCCCTACTGGAAAATACGTTTGTTTCTTCACCGTCGACACTGAGATAACGGGCGTTTTATAGCCCCTGACGGTGTTTGAGACGCCTGGACAGGCACTAACTGAGCTGCCGGCTGTCTCATGTCGTCAACAGTTTTTTGTAACGTGCCGACACTGTCACGTAATTCCTTAATTACGGCCATCCATTCAGGTGTCGACTCCCTAGGGGGTGACATCACCATTATAGGCAATTGCTCCGCCTCCACATCATTTTCCTCCTCATGCATGTCGACACACACGTACCGACACCCAGCACACACACAGGGAATGCTCTGATAGAGGACAGGACCCCACTTAGCCCCTTGGGGAGACAGAGGGAGAGTTTGCCAGCACACACCAGAGCGCTATATATGTATAGGGACAACCTTACAATAAGTGTCTATCCCTTATAGCTGCTTATATCTGTTATTTTGCCAAATAAGTGCCCCCCTCTCTTTTTTACCCTGTTTCTGTAGTGCAGGATGCAGGGGAGATTCTGGGAGCCTTCCTACCAGCGGAGCTGTGTGGGAAAAATGGCGCTGTGTGCTGAGGAGATAGGCCCCGCCCCCTTCTCGGCGGGCTCTTCTCCCGCTTTTTTCTGGAAAACTGGCAGGGGTTAAATACATCCATATAGCCCAGGAGCTATATGTGATGTATTTTTTGCCAAATAAGGTAAATTCATTGCTTCCCAGGGCGCCCCCCCCCAGCGCCCTGCACCCTCAGTGACCGAAGTGTGAAGTGTGCTGAGAGCAATGGCGCACAGCTGCAGTGCTGTGCGCTACCTTATGAAGACAGGAAAGTCTTCTGCCGCCGATTTATGGACCTCTTCTTGCTTCAGCATCTGTAAGGGGGCCGGCGGTGCGGCTCCGGGACCCATCCATGGCTGGGCCTGTGATCGTCCCTCTGGAGCTAATGTCCAGTAGCCAAGAAGCCCAATCCACTCTGCACGCAGGTGAGTTCGCTTCTTCTCCCCTTAGTCCCACGTTGCAGTGAGCCTGTTGCCAGCAGGACTCACTGAAAATAAAAAAACCTAAGTATACTTTTACTTCTAAGCAGCTCAGGAGAGCCACCTAGATTGCACCCTTCTCGGCCGGGCACAAAGATCTAACTGAGGCTTGGAGGAGGGTCATAGGGGGAGGAGCCAGTGCACACCACCTAGGTCCAAAAGCTTTTACTTTTTGTGCCCTGTCTCCTGCGGAGCCGCTATTCCCCATGGTCCTGACGGAGTCCCCAGCATCCACTTAGGACGTTAGAGAAAAGGGGGACGCTGTCTGCCGTAATGTGTAAAAAGGGGACGCTGTCTGCTGTAATGTGTAAAAAGGGGAATCTGTCCGCCGTAAAGGGGTAAAAGGGTCTCTACCTGGTGTAGTGGTGCGGTGCTACTGTGCGACGTAATTTGAACAATGGAGACTACTGTGCACCGTTTTATGAATTGGTATTATTTTGTGGCCACACCCCTTCCCCACGAAGCCACGCCACTATGTATTTTTGCGCACACCTACGGCGTGCACTGCCCCTGTTTTGCAAGCAGGGGTGGGGCTCCGATGCCGTTTCTTGCACACAGTGCTAAAATGTCTAGTTACGGCACTGTTACTAGGTATCCATTTCTCTGGCCCTGAGCAGGTCCCCCTCACCAGATCCTCTCCAGGGGTGAGGGGGTGGACTTGGATGGGATGGGGGAGGGGGGGGGAGCCCAAAGCATTTTGTCGCACCTGGGCCCACCGCTCGCTAGTTCCGCCACTGGCACAGGGTGATAGAGAGAGGATGACTGGGGGAGAGGCAGAGGATGACTAGGGAGAGGCAGTTGGTGACAGGTAGAAGCATTGGGTGACAGGGAGAGGCAGTGGTTGTTTTATTAATGTGTTCCCGTTTCCCTCCACATACCAGTATGTGCTCAGTACTTCCCATCTAATGCTTCCTATCTACTTCCCATCTGCTTCTCCCTCCACATCGATCATTCCCCCCCTTTCCCAGCAGACACCCACCTCCACCCATGTTGCAATAAAGGTACCACCTGGCCTAGGCCATCATCTTCTCAGTGACAGTCTCATACGATGTTGCTGGGCCACAGGGTGGGTCTGGAGACTGGAGAGGTTGAATAGCGGAGAGGGGGCGGTGCTGCCTGTTGACTCCAGATCTCTCAGCCAGTGATCCCAAGGCCAAGAGTCTGAAGTAACAGAGAGTTCAACTTATTTCAGACTCCTTGGATCACTGGCTGAGAGATCTGAGTAGTCATCAGCCTGACCCCCATGCGCAACCCTAACCTGAGATGGAAATTGTAAGCTTACTTGAAAAGGACTGTTTTTACATCCTGTTTCATATTACAGGTACACCACCGATTTTCCGGCATCCTCGCCATCCAATGCCGTGCCGATTTATCTATTTTGCCGGATTAACGGTGGAAACTGTTTTTTTTTTACTAATTTTGCACCTTAAGAACATTTCTAAAGCAATAAATGGTGAAATATATGCTAAGGTATAATATTAAATCATGAATAAACACAGTAGTGTATGCAAAACTGTTTATAATCAAAACAGGTATCAGGTACTTGCTGTGACCTTGGATGAAATTAACAGCCCCACTGATATTTGCTGTTTCACCTGCAGTGCCCTCAGAAATGGTACTCACTGACACTTGTGCGCGCTGTGTGTTCCGCCCATGTGCGGTAGTTGCTTTGACCTTGGACGCCATAACAACCCAACCAATGCTTGCTGTGTCACCTGCAGTGTCTGCGGAAGTTGTTCCCACTGACAATTGCGCGTATAGCGTGTTATGCCCATGCGCAGAAAATGTTCCGGATTAAAAGACGTCCCTAACCCCCTTTAATCTGGACAAAGCAGTATTGTCCGGATTAAAAGAGGTTCTGGATCATCGGCTGCCGGAAAATCGGTGGTGTACCTGTATTTTATATCATTTGTGTCCTGAGCCACTTCATGAACAGCACTGTATAATATACAGTATGGTGTAAACAAAGGATAATAATAATTATAATAATAATAATAATAATAATAATGGGCATGCTAAATATATTTGGAACACCTAATAACACATAGTACATTGAAATAAGCCACTGGGTTTATGATATATGAGGGAAATCAAACTTGGGCAGATATGCAGCTACAAGGACTAAAAAAAGAACTGTATATTGCAAAATACCAGCGTAAAGGCTTTGGAAACTCACTTGTATTCTCAACACCAGAATTCTCAGCGCTTTGGTATTCATCAATACTAGGAGAATTATCAGATTCAGATATGACATCTTCTGCTAAATTCTTGTTTTCAGAGTGAGCAGCTACAAGACTCTGCTCATCATTGTCTCCTCCATTATGGATTGTCTCATTGTTCTGCAAAGGAGTAAATGCTTTACTAGGTCTATTTCATTCATTAAACAATTTAATGTTACTAAAGAATAGTTTTCTGTTTTGTTTTAGGAAAACTAGTAAGGAAATTAGCTATAAAAATAAAAGCCATTCGGTTGTGTTAAGTTCGATTAAATCTCAAGAGAAAGCAATACATATGCACACTGTGGTTTGAGCCGCTGCGGCCGCTAATCATATACATATAACCGCTAAGTTGTGTATATAAGTTGCGTATACACGCCAACACGTTATGCGCACAATATAGCGATGCATGTGGCTGAATACCCTTTACCCCAAACAGGAATGGAATGCGACACCAGTAGTTAAATGTAATGTTGTGGTCCAACGCATCAACAGTATTTACTTGAGAATATACAGGTAAAAGGCACAACAATATACAGAGAAGAGCTACAACCAATAATACATATGTTAAAATCGCGAGCGCTCCTGGATCCAGGCCTCCAGTCGTCTTACAAGATGACCTCTGAGAAAAAGTGATTTTTTTTCACTGGGCCAGGAGTGTGCTCTTTTAAACAATAGTTCAAAATGTAGTACAATAGTGGCTGTATGCTCTTCTTCAATTGGTCCGGGGGTGGGACATATCCAGTACACTGGGGGTCATTGGTCGGCTCAAACGGTGGGTGATGCTTAAGTCCTGAGATTACTGTTGTTTATCTCTGAGTTCCCACCCTAAGACCAGTCAAACCCACCACATTATCATACAGTAATATACATGAATCCGGTATTGCTATTAACTTGTTGTCGCAATATGTGACAATATCCTCGCAACCACTTTTATCCTCGCAATAACAATTAGTTATCACTAATGTGACCCTGAACATTTTGATCCCATACATGGTATCCTTACATGGCGTCCTTGATATTTAATGGAACAATACCTATATATATATATATATATATATATATAGTTTCCTGCTATTACAATTACATTATTAAAACAGGATTTTGATACCTACCGGTAAATCCTTTTCTCCTAGTCCGTAGAGGGTGCTGTGGTCCACTTCATGACCATGGGGTATAGACGGTTCCGCAGGAGCCATGGGCACTCTTAAGACTTTTCAATGGGTGTGAACTGGATCCTCCCTCTATGCCCCTCCTCCAGACCTCAGTTTTAGAAATGTGCCCAGGCAGACTGGATGCACTCTAGGGGAGCTCTACTGAGCTTCTCTGAAAAGACTTATGTTAGGTTTTTTATTTTCAGGGAGAACTGCTGGCAACAGACTCCCTGTTTCGTGGGACTGAGGGGGAAGTAGTAGGAACCAACTTCCTGAAGAGTTTCATGGCTCTGCTTTCTGGCTGACAGGACACCATTAGCATCCTCTAGGACGTATTGAGCCCTGTGCTGACCACGCCACCAACCATGCCTTCTGACCAATTGTGGAATGACCAATTACATTGCAAAGGGGGCAGGGCCACTGACACCAGTAACTCCAGCATTGCCCGGAGTGTCCTCTAGGTGGCTGCAGAGTGCCTGGTTGGAGCATCTCAAAGATGCTCTGGTTGGCACTACAGCAGAGATCCTTGCCATTCTAGGCACCCTGCAAGCCGAATGCAGGGAACATGGGGCAGCCATGGTGCCGACAACAGATACCTGCGCTCTGTGTAGCAGCACCACTTGCACACTTTCAGTTACGGCCCTGGATACTGTCACATCTATATGCTATATTCAGCGATGGTTCACTGCTTCTTTAAGTTATAGGGCATGTAAAGCACCATGAAGTTGGCCAGACGTTATTGGTTTGGCTTACAGTGCCATTGCTCATGGATGCAGATGGAGAAGCAGCTCCTGGTGTTGAGGAATTTGACAGTCGTCCAGATTTGGATCCATACCCCCTATTACATAACTTTGGAACTAAATTAGCGCTAAGTACTCTATGATTACCTTTTATACCTTGGAACAGTGTGAACCTCACTTGTATATCTGATACCTGTTACCAACTCTTTATTGACTACGTCTCTGTCTACTGTACTAACCTGTGTATTTATTGTGTACCAACCGAACAACGTTATCTGGACTCCTGCTGTACTAACTTGTGGTTTCTCTATGTACCATCCTAGCTCCGGAATCTGGACTTCTGCTGTACTAACCTGTGTATTCCCTGTATACCAACCCAACACTGTTATCTGGCCCTTCGCCGTAGTAATTTGTGGGCACTCTATGTATCAACCTGGCTCTGGAATCTGGACATACATACATTATGGTTGCTACTGCCACCTTAGTACTATACTCATTCATTACTCTGACAATAATTAATTCATTAGAGTCACACATGTACTGTATTAAGTTGTATCACTTTGCATTACTGATTAGCAATTTACATTGCAGTACTACAGGGAAGACAATTCCTATTGGATTGTTCAGAAGGTATTTCGTAAGAATAAATGTGTGTGTGTGTGTGTGTGTGTGTGTGTGTGTGTGTGTGTGTGTGTGTGTGTGTGTGTGTGTGTGTGTGTGTATACACACACACACACACACACACACACATTACTGTGCAAAAGTTTTAGGCAGGTGTGTACACAAATGCTGCAAAGTAAGGATACTTTCAAAATAGAAGTGTTAAGTTTTGTTTTGTTTTTTCAAAATATTTTATTGGACATCCACAGAAAGCATACACTACAGTATATAGTAGATTATTGTAACAACAGTGACTCAACATGGTATATCGCAAAAATAAACATCATTGGTCAGGCAAAGGAAGAAAAGGTTACAAGTCATTTTGTTTTCACATTTTCTAAAAAGGGGGGTGACCTAGGGTAAGCAGTTCAAGATTGTACCAGGTAGTATGTTTTATAGCCTGTCGAAGGGGGATCTTAATGACATCATCAAGCATCTGCACGTAAGGAAGTCAAATATCAAAGAATTTTTCAATTTTACATTCTTTATCAATTGACATTTCAAGCCACTCCATATGGAATAAGTATGATAATCTCGGTAACAACAAAGCCAGAGACAATGAATCAGTAGCTATCCATTGTGACAGGATAGTCTTTTGCCAGCGGCCGTTATTTTAGTCAACAGCATGCGCTGGCCAAGGGACAGTTTAGGTGTGTAAGATTGGCAGTGTATGTCCCAGATAGCCCAATCTGGGGAGGCCACCATGTCGATGTGTAGTTTATTTTTAATAAAGATTTGTACCAAACCCCAGAATTTCCTGACTTCAGGGCAGCTCCATAAACAGTGATATATATCCGCCTCAGCCGCACCACATTTAAAACATTTAGAGTCAGGAGCTGTGCCCATTTGGAATCATAATTTCGGTGTAATATAGGAGCGTTGCAATATTTGGTAGTTCATTTCAGCATATGATGCTGATATGAGAGTTTTGTTGATTTTATTAAATGCTGTAAGCATGACAGAGGTGGTAATAGTTGGGAAGTCCAACGCCCATTTGGCCATTCCTGATTGTGTGTTATCCCAGTCTATGTTTTTTTTGAGAAATGTATAAAGGAAGGCTGTGGAATGGTGAACCCTAGGTGTTGCTTGTAGAACGACATCTAGATTGTTAGACTTGTCTTTCACTGTCATTGTGTCTAATGATTTATGGAGGTAGCTACGAATCTGAAAATATACGAATAGTGGGATTAGAAGTTGTGGAAATCTCTCGCAAAGGGTAGTGTATGCGCACATCTGATAGGTGTCTCGATCAATCAACTGGTACGATAATCTAATGCCTTGGTTTGACAAAGCTACCAACGTGGTGTATATAGTTGTCCTGCAAAAATCTGGATTATGTGATAAGGGCAGAAAGGTGGTGTTGTGACTAGAAACGCCCATCCTAGAACGTGCTTGTCTCCAGGCCATGCAAGTTGACATTAGTAGGATGTTGCTTTGCATCTGAGGAGGAAAGGAGGATGGACGTGTGTGTAGTAAGCTAACTAGAGGGGTCTCAGGACAAAAGTCCTGCTCCAAGCCGGTGTTAGCGAATACTTCCGTCTCATGTATCCAATCGACAGCGTAAGGATAATTTGCGGCTAGCATATAGCTTCTGAGGCAGGGTAGGTTAACACCGCCTAACGTTTGCGATTGGCATAACTTAAATAGTGAGATTCTAGGTTTTTTATGTGCCCAGATAAATTCACTAAAGGCCCTGTTGAGAATTTTCAGGTCTGTCTCAGATATCAGTAAAGGTAACATTTGAATGGGATACAATAATCTCGGGAAGGTGATCATTTTGATCAATTGACATCTTCCTAGGTAGGAGAGGGGTAGGTGCTTCCATTCCTGGAAGTCAGCTAGGGTGCGTGCAATGACTCGCGGGAAGTTACATCTGTATAGATCAGCTGGGCTAATGGGTATTTGGAGTCCTAGATATGTGATCGTCTGGTTTGCCCTTCTAAAAGGGAATTGGTCGTTCCAGTTGTGAGTTGCACGAGGATGAAGGGCTAGAGCTTCAGTTTTTGATTTGTTGATCTTAAACCCGGAAATTGATTAAAAAATTGTCAGTAGGGATAATAGACTAGGAAACGCATCCTGGGGGTTCGAAAAGTACAGCAGTAAATCATCGGCATAGGCCGTGACCTTAAAGTCATGATTACCAACTTTGATCCCACTCCAGTTGGTATTAAGGTGACAGTGTCTAATGAGTGGGTCTAAAGCAAGGTCAAATAGAAGCGGGGATAGTGGACATCCCTGTCTCGTGCCTCTGTGCAGCATAAAAGTGTCAGTGTTCATTCCATTCACCGTGAGGAATGCGGCTGGGGAGGCATATATGGTGCAGAAGAATTTAACAAAATCAGCTCCAAATCTCTGCCAGTGAAGTACTCTCAGTAGGTGTGACCATGACACGCGGTCAAATGCTTTATCAGCATCGCAACTCACCAGCAGAGATGTCCCTCCCGGCGATTGGGCTGATGTGGTCAATGCTGCTATCAGTTGTCTAATGTTATGTACTGAGGTTCTTCCCTTTACAAAGCAGGTCTGGGATGGGTGTAATATCGTGGGTAGTATGAGTTGCAGTCTGTTTGCCATAAGAGCGTTTAGGATCTTAAAGTCCTGATTCAGAAGGGATATTGGACGATATGACTGAACTAGGGTGGGGTCTTTCCCCGGCTTTGGTAGTATTATCATACGAGCCTGATTAAAAGTGGGAGGGGCAACATTTCCAGATAAGATAGAATTAATTAGAGACAGGAGATGGGGTGTGACATGAGGTAGCAATAGTTTATAATATTCTGCGCTTAATCCGTCTGGGCCAGGGGATTTGCCGTTAGCTAATTGCTTAACTACCGTGAATAATTCTAAGTCAGTGACCGGTGCCATGAGGGAAGTCCTATCATCATCAGTCAGTGTAGGGGATCTGGCAGAGCGGAGGAAGGCTATACCTCCAATGGGGTCGTCCGGTGGGGCTGTGTATAGCTCCTTATAATAGGTCAAAAAGGAGTTGACAATAACTGCTGGATCGGAGGACAGTTGAGGGCCCGTGTGCAGGGACAATATATTTGGGGTGGGGCGCTGGCTGCTAACCATATTTGCTAGAAGTTTGACCGCTTTGTTACCCCATTTAAAGTATCTGTGTTTTTCAAAAATCCAGGGCGTATTGGGCCCTTTCTGTGCAGAAAGTGTCATAGAGGTGTTTTGTTTCAGTATAAATTCTACGGTTATCGTCTGTTGGAGAGGATAGCAGTTGTGCATAGGAGGTAGTGAGTGCCAGACCCAGATCACGATACCGTTGATTAAGGTTCTTACGCTTATTTGCAACATATGCAATAACGTAACCCCTCATCACCGGCTTGGAGGCAGACCAAAAGAGGTTTATATCATCTACATGTTGTGCATAGTCTTTAGCGTGGTGCATGAAATTAGTCTCCAAGTAGGTCTTGAATTCAGGTATGTGTATAAGTAAGAGGGAAATCTCCAGTTAAAGGAGTTTGTTTTGGGGGACTGCAGGGCTAATGTGAACCATGTGGGTGCGTTATCAGAGATGGCTATGTTTCTACTTTAGAGTCGCCCACCCTAGAGAGCAGCGTTATCAGAGAGCATCCAATAATCTATCCGAGTGGAGGTAGCGTGTGGGTGTGAATAGAACGTATAATCCCGGCTGACAGGATGCTGGTGTCGCCAAGGGTCAACTAAGTTAAGTGAGGATGCTAGAAATTGTAATGCAGCTGGTGCAGAATATGTTCGTCCACTAAATGTATCTGATCTATCTAAAGTCGGATGAAGTGTAGAATTGAAATCTCCCCCAATTATCAGCCTACCCTCAGCCCAGTCCTGAAGTCGGACATAGAGATCCATAAAGAAAGCATTGTGTTCTGAATTGGGTGCATATAAAGTCACAAGGGTATAAAGTTCCCCTTCTAATTGTAGTTTTATAAACAAAAACCAACCTTCTTCGTCAGTACGGGTATCTAATATGGTATATCTGAGAGATTTGGGAAATATAATTACCACACCCCTTTTTTTTTAAGTAAATGAGGCCGATTTGTAGTCTCGAAACCAATTGTCCCTCAGGACATTAGGGTCCCCTAATTTCCAGTGTGTCTCTTGCAGCATCGCAACGTCTGGCCGTAGACGCTTAAGGTGTTGTAATATCTTCCTACGCTTAATCGGAGTATTTAAGCTTTCAACGTTCCAGGTAAGGAACTTTAGGCTCGTCTTAGACTCCGAAGATACCGCCATATCAAACCAAAATCAACCAATGCCTGTCCTAACGGACACCTAAAACATTAACAAAGTAAACCGTGTGGCTCCCCCTATCCCAGTGAGTAGGGAGGCCCAACTATTGAGAAAACTAATAAACCTATACCATGTGATCAGTAGTGAAAACTGTTGTACGCAATATGTAGTAGCGTGTCCATTTTTCAATATCTTTTTTTGAACACAAAACAGTGGTCCAAAGAACACTTTGTGAACCATTAACATATTCATATCCAAATAGTGAGGAGGGGGAAGAAAAGGGGTCAGGATTAAGAAGAGAGGGAAAGGGGGGAGGAGAAAGGGTTGAGACACCCAAGAACAGTCTATTCCACGAATATACTGTGCAGCAATAATCATAATGGTAAAGCAATTTGTAATCAACCATACGTTACCAAACATGAAATCAATAAGAAGGATGATTTATACTCTGAGTCCATGGGAAACACGTTATAAGTCCTTGTCTCTAGTGGCTGGCGAGGACGGACATCGCAACGATTCCGCGAACGTCTTGGCCGCTGAAGTAGTGTCGAACAGGTACGTTTTTCCATTGTGTTGAGCACGGAGCTTTGCTGGATAAAGCAGGGCGAAACGGATTCCCTCTTCAAACAGGATTTTGCAAGCTGGGGAGAATTCCCGCCTTCTCATGGCCACATTGTACGAAAAGTATGGGAACAAAAGTAACTTATCGCCATGATAGGCGAGGCCCTGTGCTTTGCGGTATGCTTCCATCACCTTGACCTTATCCGTGTAATTAAGAAATTGAAATATAACTGGCCGGGGTCTGCGGCGATCCGCCTTGAAGTCAGGGCCTATTCGGTGTGCTCGCTCAATCATCATGTATTTGCCATCCATCAAGCAACCCAGTTCAGTCGGCAGCCAGGCAGAGACCAGGGACATCAACTCCCGAGGTTTAACAGATTCCGATAGGCCAATCAAACGGAGGTTATTTCGACGATTACGATTTTCTAAGTTCACAAGCTTTTCCTGTAACGCAGAAATAGTGGACGCTTGAGTGTCGACGACAGAACAGGTCGCTGTCAGATCATCTTCCAGGTTCGAGACACGTTGTTCGGCCTCATCTAGCCAGGAGCTGTGCTCTTTCAGCTGCGTCATGGTGGAATCAATGGCGTCTTTCAGACCAGCGAGTTTCTTATCTAGCAGCGGTAAGAGGATATCAGAGATTTCCTGCGCCCTGGCCACCGCGTCCACCGTGTATCTAGAAGGGTCCATCACGCCGTCCAAGACATTGGCGTTAGGTGAGGGAGGTGGAGAACATGTGTGTGTAGAGGCCGAGGCCCTGGTTTCCTTCGTTTTTGCTGGTGCGGATCAGCGACCACCCCGCTGGGGCTTCGCCACGTATTTATCCATGATAATAAAAGGAAAATAAGAATTTACTTACCGATAATTCTATTTCTCGTAGTCCGTAGTGGATGCTGGGGACTCCGTAAGGACCATGGGGAATAGCGGCTCCGCAGGAGACTGGGCACATCTAAAGAAAGCTTTAGGACTATCTGGTGTGCACTGGCTCCTCCCCCTATGACCCTCCTCCAAGCCTCAGTTAGGATACTGTGCCCGGACGAGCGTACACAATAAGGAAGGATCTTGAATCCCGGGTAAGACTCATACCAGCCACACCAATCACACCGTACAACTTGTGATCTGAACCCAGTTAACAGCATGATAACAGAGGAGCCTCTAGAAAAGATGGCTCACTACAGCAATAACCCGATTTTTTGGTAACAATAACTATGTACCAGTATTGCAGACAATCCGCACTTGGGATAGGCGCCCAGCATCCACTACGGACTACGAGAAATAGAATTATCGGTAAGTAAATTCTTATTTTCTCTAACGTCCTAAGTGGATGCTGGGGACTCCGTAAGGACCATGGGGATTATACCAAAGCTCCCAAACGGGCGGGAGAGTGCGGATGACTCTGCAGCACCAAATGAGAGAACTCCAGGTCCTCCTTAGCCAGGGTATCAATTTTGTAGAATTTTACAAACGTATTTGCTCCTGACCAAGTAACTGCTCGGCAAAGTTGTAAAGCCGAGACCCCTCGGGCAGCCGCCCAAGATGAGCCCACCTTCCTTGTGGAGTGGGCATTTACAGATTTTTGGCTGTGGCAGGCCTGCCACAGAATGTGCAAGCTGAATTGTACTACAAATCCAGCGAGCAATAGTCTGCTTAGAAGCAGGAGCACCCAGCTTGTTGGGTGCATACAGGATAAACAGCGAGTCAGTTTTCCTGACTCCAGCCGTCCTGGAAACATATATTTTCAGGGCCCTGACAACGTCTAGCAACTTGGAGTCCTCCAAGTCCCTAGTAGCCGCAGGCACCACAATAGGTTGGTTCAGGTGAAACGCTGAAACCACCTTAGGGAGAAACTGAGGACGAGTCCTCAATTCCGCCCTGTCCGATTGGAAAATCAGATAAGGGCTTTTACAGGATAAAGCCGCCAATTCTGACACGCGCCTGGCCCAGGCCAGGGCCAACAGCATGACTACTTTCCATGTGAGATATTTTAACTCCACAGATTTAAGTGGTTCAAACCAATGTGACTTTTGGAACCCAAAAACTACATTGAGATCCCAAAGTGCCACTGGAGGCACAAAAGGAGGCTGTATATGCAGTACCCCTTTTACAAACGTCTGAACTTCAGGGACTGAAGCTAGTTCTTTTTGGAAGAAAATTGACAGGGCCGAAATTTGAACCTTAATGGACCCCAATTTCAGGCCCATAGACACTCCTGTTTGCAGGAAATGTAGGAATCGACCCAGTTGAATTTCCTCCGTCGGGCCTTACTGGCCTCGCACCACGCAACATATTTTCGCCAAATGCGGTGATAATGTTTTGCGGTTACATCCTTCCTGGCTTTGATCAGGATAGGGATGACTTCATCCGGAATGCCTTTTTTCCTTCAGGATCCGGCGTTCAACCGCCATGCCGTCAAACGCAGCCGCGGTAAGTCTTGGAACAGACAGGGTCCTTGCTGGAGCAGGTCCCTTCTTAGAGGTAGAGGCCACGGATCCTCCGTGAGCATCTCTTGAAGTTCCGGTTACCAAGTCCTTCTTGGCCAATCCGGAGCCACGAATATAGTGCTTACTCCTCTCCATCTTATCAATCTCAGTACCTTGGGTATGAGAGGCAGAGGAGGGAACACATACACTGACTGGTACACCCACGGTGTTACCAGAGCGTCTACAGCTATTGCCTGAGGGTCCCTTGACCTGGCGCAATACCTGTCGAGTTTTTCCCAACGGTTTATAATCATGTGGAAGACTTCTGGGTGAAGTCCCCACTCTCCCGGGTGGAGGTCGTGCTGAGGAAGTCTGCTTCCCAGTTGTCCACTCCCGGAATGAATACTGCTGACAGTGCTATCACATGATTTTCCGCCCAGCGAAGAATCCTTGCAGCTTCTGCCATTGCCCTCCTGCTTCTTGTGCCACCCTGTCTGTTTACGTGGGTGACTGCCGTGATGTTGTCTGACTGGATCAACACCGGCTGACCTTGAAGCAGAGGTCTTGCTAAGCTTAGAGCATTGTAAATGGCCCTTAGCTTCAGGATATTTATGTGAAGTGATGTCTCCAGGCTTGACCATAAGCCCTGGATATTCCTTCCCTGTGTGACTGCTCCCCAGCCTCGCAGGCTGGCATCCGTGGTCACCAGGACCCAGTCCTGAATGCCGAATCTGCGGCCCTCTAGAAGATGAGCACTCTGCAACCACCACAGGAGGGACACCCTTGTCCTTGGTGACAGGGTTATCCACTGATGCATCTGAAGATGCGACCCGGACCATTTGTCCAGCAGGTCCCACTGGAAAGTTCTTGCGTGGAATCTGCCGAATGGGATTGCTTCGTAGGAAGCCCCATTTTACCCAGAACCCTTGTGCATTGATGCACTGAGACTTGGCTCGGTTTTAGGAGGTTCCTGACTAGCTCGGATAACTCCCTGGATTTCTCCTCCGGGAGAAACACCTTTTTCTGGACTGTGTCCAGGATCATCCCTAGGAACAGAAGACAAGTCGTCGGAACCAGCTGCGATTTTGGAATATTTAGAATCCAATCGTGCTGCCGCAACACTACCTGAGATAGTGCTACACCGACCTCCAACTGTTCCCTGGATCTTACCCTTATCAGGGAATCGTCCAAGTAAGGGATAACTAAAATTCCCTTCCTTCGAAGGAATATCATCATTTCGGCCATTACCTTGGTAAAGACCCGGGGTGCCGTGGACCATCCATACGGCAGCGTCTGAACTGATAGCGACAGTTCTGTACCATAAACCTGAGGTACCCTTGATGAGAAGGGTAAATTTTGACATGAAGGTAAGCATCCTTGATGTCCCGAGACATCATGTAGTCCCCTTCTTCCAGGTTCGCAATCACTGCTCTGAGTGACTCAATCTTGAATTTGAACCTCTGTATGTAAGTGTTCAAAGATTTTAGATTTAGAATCGGTCTCACCGAGCTGTCCGGCTTCGGTACCACAACAGTGTGGAATAATACCCCGTTCCCTGTTGCAGGAGGGGTACCTTGATTATCACCTGCTGGGAATACAGCTTGTGAATGGCTTCCAAAACTGTCTCCCTGTCAGAAGGAGACATCGGTAAAGCCGACTTTAGGAAACGGCGAGGGGGAGACGTCTCGAATTCTAATTTGTACCCCTGAGATATCACCTGAAGGATCCAGGGGTCTACTTGCGAGTGAGCCCACTGCGCGCTGAAATTCATTGAGACGGGCCCCCCACCGTGCCTGATTCTGCTTGTAAAGCCCCAGCGTCATACTGAGGGCTTGGCAGAGGCGGGAGAGGGTTTCTGTTCCTGGGAACTGGCTGATTTCTGCAGCCTTTTTCCTCTCCCTCTGTCACGGGGCAGAAATGAGGAACCTTTTGCCCGCTTGTCCACGAAAAGACTGCGCCTGATAATACGGCGTCTTCTCATGTTGAGAGGCAACCTGGGGTACAAACGTAGATTTCCCAGCTGTTGCCGTGGCCACCAGGTCTGAAAGACCGACCCCAAATAACTCCCCCCCCTTAATAAGGCAATACTTCCAAATGCCGTTTGGAATACGCATCACCTGACCACTGACGTGTCCATAACCCTCTACTGGTAGAAATGGACAACGCACTTAGACTTGATGCCAGTCGGCAAATATTCCGCTGTGCATCACGCATATATAGAAATGCATCTTTTAAATGCTCTATAGGCAAAAATATACTGTCCCTATCTAGGGTATCAATATTTTCAGTCAGGGAATCCGACCACGCCAACCCAGCACTGCACATCCAGGCTGAGGCGATTGCTGGTCGCAGTATAACACCAGTATGTGTGTAAATACATTTTAGGATACCCTCCTGCTTTCTATCAGCAGGATCCTTAAGGGCGGCCATCTCAGGAGAGGGTAGAGCCCTTACAAGCGTGTGAGCGCTTTATCCACCCTAGGGGGTGTTTCCCAACCAGTGGTGCAAGTAGAAAAAATGTCTCACGGGTACTGTGTGCGCGCGCCGAAGGCGCGCGCGCAAAAAAATGGGTGTGGCCAAATGCCACATGGGGCGTGGCCAATGAAAATGGGGGCGTGATACACATATGGGGGAGGGGCAGATACACGTATGACCCCAATAGTGTCAGATACACGTTGCACCACAGTGCTAGATATACATTGCCCCACAGTGCCAGATACATATAACCCCACAGTGCCAGATACACATTGCCCCACAGTGCCAGATACACAAATGTCCCCAGAGTGCCAGATACACAAATGTCCCCAGAGTGTCAGATACACATTGCCTCACAGTGCCAGATACACATTGCCCCACAGTGCCAGATGCACATTGCCCCACAGTGCCAGATACACAAATGTCCCCACAGTGCCAGATACACATTGCCCCACAGTGCCAGATACACATTGCCCCACAGTGCCAGATACACAAATGTCCCCAGAGTGCCAGATACACATTGCCCCACAGTGCCAGATGCACATTGCCCCACAGTGCCAGATGCACATTGCCCCACAGTGCCAGATACACATTGCCCCACAGTGCCAGATACAGAAATGCCCCCAGAGTGCCATACATTGCCTCACAGTGTCAGATACACATTGCCCCACAGTGCTAGATACACAAATGCCCCCACTGTGTCAGATATACATTGCCCCCCGTGCCAGATACAGAAATGCCCCTACAGTGCCAGATATGCCCCCAGTGCCAGATATCCTCCAGTGCCAGGTATACATGCCCCCCTGTGCCAGATATCCCCCAGTGCCAGGTATATATGCCCCCCTGTGCTAGATATGCCCCCAGTGCCAGATATCCCCCAGTGCCAGGTATACATGCCCCCCCAGTGCCAGATATCCCCCAGTGCCAGGTATACATGCCCCCCCAGTGCCAGATATCCCCCAGTGCCAGGTATACATGCCCCCCCAGTGCCAGATATCCCCCAGTGCCAGGTATAACATGCCCCCCCCAGTGCCAGATTTCCCCCAGTGCCAGGTATAACATGCCCCCCCAGTGCCAGATATCCCCCAGTGCCAGGTATACATGCCCCCCTGTGCCAGATATCCCCCAGTGCCAGGTATATATGCCTCCCTGTGCCAGATATGCCCCCAGTGCCAGGTATACATGCCCCCCTGTGCCAGATATCCCCCAGTGCCAGGTATATATGCCCCCCTGTGCCAGATATGCCCCCAGTGCCAGGTATATATGCCCCCCTGTGCCAGATATGCCCCCAGTGCCAGGTATACATGCCCCCCTGTGCCAGATATCCCCCAGTGCCAGGTATATATGCCCCCCTGTGCCAGATATGCCCCCAGTGCCAGGTATATATGCCCCCCTGTGCCAGATATGCCCCCAGTGCCAGGTATACATGCCCCCCCAGTGCCAGGTATAACATGCCCCCCTCCCCTACTCACCGCTGCCGTCGCTGTCCTCCTGTCTGTCATGTGAGGGAAGGAGAGTGCAGCCTGCGCCTCTCGTTCCCCTCAGTCTTCGGCGGGTGTCTCAGTTTAATTCAGCGCCGATCCGTGAGCCAATCAGAGCTCGCGGGTGCGAGCTCTGATTGGCTCACGGATCGGCGCTGAAGTAATAAGGAACCGTTCAGGTCCCGGCATCCTGACACTAGTGCCCCAGTCCTCCGGATCCCACTGTCCCTAGCAGGCCTATCACCTGGACACTAACTGCCTTCAGGAGCCCTGACTCATGGGAGAGACTCTGCTTTAAACACAGGTGCTGGCTGATGAAGCATCTTCTTGGGCTAAGAAGCCTATAAGACCTGGTCTGGGCCAAATGGAGGGGAACCTGGTCCATCCACACTTCCCATCTCCCCCCAGGACCCTGTGTATAGCTTACAGGTGGCAAAGTACCTCTCCTGCCACAATATATATATATATATATATATACACAGTATATATATATATATATATATATATATATACACACACACACACACACACACACACACACACAGTATATATATACTGTATATATATATATATATATATATATATATATATACACACACACATCCACTTTCATCAAAGCACCCCGTTTCCTCCCCCAAATGCTGGCTCATGTCACTTCCTTTGCAAGTTATTCCTTTGCGTGAGTGGCATTGCGTGTGCACTGCCGTTTTACTGCATGCGCAATGGATAATAATTCGTCCACTTACATAAATATTGGCCACTGCGTCCACATCTGAAACAGACCCAACGTAAATATGACAGAGCAGTTTAAATAGGGAGCAGATGAGAAGTCATGTGCAGGGTAGGGCCACTGTGTATGGCTGAAACTACTCAAGTGACCTTAGGCAAGATAGCATCGCCTTTGCTGCACCAGACCGCAGCTACAGAGGAATCCTGACATGCCTGGCCAGCAGACATGTGAAAGAGTAGGCTAAAGGGGTCTAATTACACAATTTGTGACAGTCAGAGTGTCATGGGTGTGTATCAAAAGCTCAGTGCGTATGGAGAAGGGAGGCTGTTTCTGACGTATCTCCTGCACCTAGTATGGTGCTTGTGCAAGTGACAATACTATTAATGACAGTTGCATCAGCATGTGCAAAATCAACGGGTGGCTCTGCTTTCTCTTTCATCCACTAGGGGACACTGGAGTTCCATCTTAGACATTAGGGGCGTGAAGTCTGTGAACCGGAGGTGTGGCACAATCTCAAAAATTTGCATTGACTGCACAGCCGGCTCCGCCCCTTCACGCCCCTCATGCCTCAGTTTCGAAAATTGTGCTAGAGGTGTTAGCACATAGGAGCGGAGCTCCTGAAAGAAAAATAAATAAAACTAATGCTGCAGGCTGAGTCAACCTAATAAAAGGGGGACAAAAAGCCTAGAAGTAGCTGAGAGACAAAGATCCCTTTTGAAGGGATCAGCATCTCTCCGCAGGAGATCCTTGGCGGGGCCTGGTCAGAGTGAGTACTGGTCGATAAGGGCCCTAGATAATAAGCTAATATTTACCTTAGTTAGTATTCCCTGTCCCCTCTGAGATTGTAGCGTCTCCTCTGTAGAACGGGTGTACGCGCCCAGCGGCAGCGCCGAGCAGTTCCGGTTGCTATGACTACGTCGGGCTCCGCCGGGCGGCGCGACTAGAAATAGCCGCACAGAACATGCGTCGCACGGGGGAATAGATAGAGCTCCCGGTGCGGCGCGTAGGGGGACGGAAGGGAGATCTGTTTGGTAGATCTATCAAGCGGCTATAGGGGGAGAGCGTCTGAGGGGAAACTGTGTTCAGATGCTCCATATACTATAACGATCTTTACATAAAAATGGAGTGGCGGCCATTTTAATTTTACATTTAGGCGCCATCCTGAGGTAAAGTTTAAACCCTCCCCCTCGTATAGCTTATAACTATATCACCATCTACTGGTTAAGTTTAGTATGGGTTGGATTCAGGCTCCCTCTGCTGGTAATGTTTATATATTAGTTTAAGAGAGGATCTCCTGTGGAAAATAACTATTACTTGTATTATTTATATTTTCAAAGGACTTCTGGTAAAAGATCCTGAGGAAAATACAGGGAGTACGTGGACAGCCCGATCACTGTAGCTGATTGACAGCTGGGTCTGTGAGGACTGCTAACCGGCTGGTTTTTTATATATATATATATATATAGAAATATTTATTAATTTTTTTTATTTGCATATTTAAAAAAAAAAAAAAAAAAAGACATATTACAGCCGGTTCCAAACACTTCACTCCCGTCATATTACAGGCTTTATTCTCCCGTATAGAGAGTAAAAGTTCTGTTTAAATTATTAACTAACGAGCATCATGTCTAAGGCAGCAACCAAGTCATATAAGACATGCTACGTGTGTACGAAGTGTGATAAAAAGAGCACTAGGATTGGCAGTACAGGGGTGTGCGAATCCTGCATAGACAAGAGCGCACAGCCAGGGAACAGTGCTCCATCAACGTCATGGGGGGATGTTCTTACAGACAGAATATCCAAGGAAATGGCGGAGTCACGCAAGCAGCAATCAGAGTGGGCTGCGGGGTTCTCAAAGACAATGGAAGAGTTCCTGATTAGATTAACGCCGACCGCACAACCAGACAAGATTGTACGCAAGGCAGTCAAGAGACCACTGCCGGTTGTTCAGGTAACGGAAGAGAATCTCCTTCTGGATACGGAGGAGGGTGAGTTGATTGAAACTAACCTGGAGGCTGATCCCACAGAAGAGGAGTCAGCGATCTCAGGTATTGATTCCCTAATTGAGGCAGTTAAGGAGATACTGGATTTTAAAGGTGAGGAGGTTAAAGAACCTGAGGAATTCGACTTATTCGATTCCCAGAAACCTTGTGCGGCAGTGTTTACTATTCCCAAATCCCTCCAAAATCAGATGGAGGAAGCCTGGAATCAACCTGATAAGCGATTTCAATTCCCAAAGCGTTTTCAGGCAACGTATCTTTTACCTAAGGGGGTAATGGATAAATGGGAAAATCCACCGGTAGTGGATGCTTCCCTAGGTAGATTATCAAAAAAGACAATCTTGCCAATACCTAATGTAACGACATTGAAGGAGGTCTCAGATCGCAAGGTTGACACGGCCTTAAAGTCGATTTTTGTAGCGGCAGGTGCAGCACAGAGACCTACTCTCATCTGTGCTTGGGTTAACAAGGCCATGGGAGAATGGGCCAGTCGTATTATACGAGCTATTGAAGAAGAAGATAGTTTGGAAGAGATTACTAATCTGGCGGAACACATTCGTGAATCAGCTTCATATTTATGTCAAGCATCTAAAGATGCTAGTAGGATTGCATCACGCATATCCGCATCGGCCGTATCAGCAAGGAGAATCTTATGGCTTAGAGAATGGCAGGGGGATTCTGACACTAAGAAGGCGGTGGAAGCTATTCCCTTTACGGGTGATACGCTTTTCGGCCCAGAATTGGACAAGTGGATTTCCCAGGCTACAGCGGGAAAGTCTACATTCCTTCCTACTCCTTATACAAGGAGCGCGCCACAGGCTAAAAGAGGTTATTCGGGACCAACGTTTAATTCCTTCAGATCTCAGTCCTTTCGAGGCCGAGGTAGAGGTTTTGGTGGACAAGCACGTGGGGGCAGAGGTAGAGGCAGGCCACAGGCAACGTACAAGAAGCAGGATAAACCTGCTGAGAAAACCGTGGCATGACGGTCTCCCAGCTCACCTGGGGTCTCCCCTGGTGGGTGCACGACTGGAGAGGTTTCAGGACAGATGGGCCATCACCTCTCCAGAGAGCTGGATAAACAGCATAATCTCCCAGGGGTACAAGATGGAGTTTCAAGAGAGACCTCACAGTCAATTTTTTACGACAGGACTACCTCGGTGCCCTCAGAAAACAAAGGCGTTACTTTCCGCAATTCAGAAATTGCTACAATCAGAAGTTATTGTTCCAGTTCCTACCCCTCAGAGAGGATCAGGTTTTTATTCCAGTCTTTTTGTTGTGCCAAAACCAGACGGAACAGTCAGGCCGATTCTAAATTTAAAAGTTTTAAATCAATTTCTAAGAATTTACAAATTCAAGATGGAATCAATACAGTCGGTCATTGCAGGTCTAGAGCACAAGGAGTTCATGATATCCATGGACATAAAGGATGCATACCTGCATATCCCAATATGGTCTCCCCACCAAGCTTACCTACGGTTTGCGTTGGTAAAGGATCATTATCAATTCAGAGCTCTACCGTTCGGTCTATCAACAGCACCAAGGATCTTCACGAAGATCATGGCGATCATGGTGGCAGAATTGAGAGTAAGAGGGATCACTATAATACCTTATCTAGACGATCTCCTAATCAAGGCCTCGTCTCGGGAGAAGCTGATACAGGATGCTCAGACATCTCACCAATTCCTGATTCAACACGGTTGGATTGTGAATTTCAAGAAATCCAGCCTCATTCCAGCACAACGGATTCAGTTCCTAGGGCTTATATTGGACACAGTGAAATTGAGAATTTTTCTGCCAGAATCCAAGATTCAGGATATACGGAAATTGGTGACTCAGGTACTGGAGACACAAACTGTGTCTCTACATCTCTGTGTACAACTTCTAGGAAAGATGGTAGCGTCATTCGAAGCTCTTCAGTACAGAAGACTTCATTCCCGACCCTTTCAGATGAATCTCATTGCTCAAGGAGCAGGTTCACACTGGCTACTTCATCGGAGAATCAAACTTCAACCACAGGTACGTATCTCTCTGACATGGTGGTTGATACACAAGAATCTCGCTGCAGGGAGGAGATTCGGCATATGGGACTGGAGGATTCTGACAACAGATGCCAGTCTGAGAGGTTGGGGAGCCGTCCTGGAGGACCATCAATTTCAGGGACGTTGGACGTCTCAGGAAAGCAGTTTACCCATAAATATTCTGGAACTAAGAGCTGTTTACAACGCACTCCTATTAGCCGAAGATCTGGTCATAGGCCAGTATGTAAGAATACAGTCGGACAATGTCACGACAATGGCTTATATAAACCGTCAAGGGGGAACAAAGAGCAGGATGGCGTTGAAGGAATCAACAAAGATCCTATTGTGGGCAGAAAAGAGAAACATCATACTCTCGGCGATATTCATACCAGGAGTAGAAAACTGGGAGGCAGACTATCTCAGTCGACAAGACATGCATCCGGGAGAGTGGTGTCTTCACCCGCGGATTTTCAAGATGATAGTGAGGAGATGGGGTCTTCCACAGATAGACCTCATGGCATCGAGACAGAATCATCAGCTGCCCAGATATGTATCCAGGACAAGGGATACTGCAGCAGAAGGAGTCGATGCGTTGACATTTCCTTGGGATTACGAAAGGGTGTACATATTTCCACCTTTCCCCCTCATACCAAGGATACTGAAGAGGTTAAAAAGAGAGCGAGTGTGGGCGATTCTAATCGCACCAGATTGGCCACGCAGGAGTTGGTACTCGGACCTGCAGGGATTACTGTCAGAAGACCCGTGGAGGTTACCTCAAAGAGAGGACCTACTATCGCAAGGACCGTTTCTTCACCCAGACCTGAACAGACTGCGTTTGACGGCGTGGCTGTTGAAACCAGGATTTTAAGAGACAGAGGGATACCAAGAAGAGCCATCCCTACGATGATTGCGGCTAGAAAGCCAGTTACAGCGAGGCATTACTACAGAATTTGGAAGAAGTATATAGACTGGTGTCAGGAACGGGGTTGGGATTCGAAATCCTTCCACCTGTCCAGATTGTTACTGTTCCTTCAAGCAGGTTTGGCGTTAGGCCTGCGTTTGGGATCCCTGAAGGTTCAGTTGTCGGCTTTATCTATTCTGTTTCAACAAAAGTTGGCTTTGTTGCCAGAAATTCAAACTTTTTTGCAAGGGGTGCTAAGGATACAGCCCCCTTTTCGAGCACCCACGGCACCTTGGGACTTGAATTTGGTGTTAGGATTTTTGAAATCACCTTTGTTTGAGCCATTACTACGGACAGATCTAAAATATTTGTCTTGGAAGGTGACGTTGTTGTTAGCCTTAGCTTCGGCAAGACGGGTCTCGGAGTTGGGAGCCTTGTCTTGTAAAAGTCCCATTTTGATTTTTCATAAGGACAGAGCGGAACTGCGTACAAGAGCAGATTTCCTTCCTAAGGTTGTTTCAGGTTATCATGTAAACCAACCTATTGTGGTCCCATCTTTCCAGAGCGTAACAGATGGGGATGTGGCATTGGATGTAGTACGAGCTTTAAAGGTGTACGTACAGGTTACATCAGCATTTCGAAAGTCGGATCATTTATTTGTACTTTATGATGGGCCAAAGAAGGGTTGGCCGGCTTCTAAACAGTCTCTGTCCAGATGGATTAGACTGGCTATCAGACAAGCGTATATTTCCAGTGGGAAACAGGTTCCAGTGCGGACAGGTGCACATACCACTAGATCAGTGGGTGCCTCCTGGGCAGCTGCCAGAGGAGTCTCCACTACTCAACTTTGCAGAGCGGCGACGTGGTCTTCAGCTCACACGTTTGCTAAATTTTATAAGTTTGAAACCTTTGCGTCTGAAGAGGCCAGTTTCGGGCGTTTGGTTTTGCAGGCAACAGACAGCACTCCCTCCCTGGGGGAGAACTTTGGGACGTCCCCTAATGTCTAAGATGGAACTCCAGTGTCCCCTAGTGGATGAAAGAGAAAAGAGGATTTTGGTACTTACCGATAAATCCATTTCTCTGAATCCTCTAGGGGACACTGGACGCCCGCCCCTGTGCTGTCAATCCTGCAGTGTATATGGTTCTGGTTTATACAGTTCGTACAGCAGCGTTGGTTATCTGTTAAGGATGTTATTGGATGCTGTTGGGCAAGTTGCACGGTTCGGTTCCTTCGCCATAGGCTCTCGTACTTGCTCTCATCTCTCGGTACAATTTTCGAAACTGAGGCATGAGGGGCGTGAAGGGGCGGAGCCGGCTGTGCAGTCAATGCAAATTTTTGAGATTGTGCCACACCTCCGGTTCACAGACTTCACACCCCTAATGTCTAAGATGGAACTCCAGTGTCCCCTAGAGGATTCAGAGAAATGGATTTATCAGTAAGTACCAAAATCCTCTTTTCCGCTTGCAGATGCATGATTCCCCGCATTAGTTGAACGAATACTCGTATTAGCATAAGGTAGTAAATAAGGCTTCTGCGACTCTTCTGGATCAGTTCACCTCCTTCACATGGCATCCTGGCATTCTCTGTGGTTCTCTGCACATTCCATGACTCCTGGATGACCCTGTGCATGCCATTCCCTGCACTACCTCTGTTTCCAGTTTGACAGTGTTGACTAGGCTCAGCTCAGCATGGGCGCAGACATCTTGACTCTCATCATGTGATTGCTCCTGCACCTTTCCAAAAACCTGTGTTATTCCTCATGATCACTGCAGCCTATACGCTCCCAGGACTGCCTCCAGTATTTAAACCCTACCTGTTCTCCAATGCAAAGTCAGATCAATTAGTTGCATTGTTAGGAATCCTCTCTTTATCTGTGCTCCCTGGCCTCAGCTCTGTTGAGTGCTTCAGCTCCCACTTTTGGTTTTCCTGTGTTCTCTGTTCCTTACTGGGATTCCTTTCACCTTGCAGCATCACCTATGCCTCAAGCTTTGCTTTAACATCTGTACTGCTGCAGGCCTTTCTCCTAATTGTGATTCCAACCGTGCAGCTTCAGTCATTCCTGACACCAGAGCATTCCTGTCTGCTGTTCTCTAGACCTGCGAGGAGTTCTGTTTTTCTGTTATACAGTTATAGGCACTCACCTTCTCATACCACCCAACATGACCCTCTCCAGGAGGGACAGAATGCTCTGCTCCTGGACTTCCCTCTTTATTCATGATAGCTATCACCTCTGCTGAAACACCTTTCTTATCCATTATCCTGTTCAAAACAGGTGATGGCAATCATAAATTAAGAGGGAAGTCCAGAAGCAGAGCATTGTGTCCCTCCTGGAGAGGGTCATGTTGGGAGGTATGCCTTCTGGTTGTAGTTCGGCCCCAATAGGGGTCCCAATCTGGTCACCTCCCACTTACAGTCCAGTCATCTTGTGAGTCCAGTCCGGTCATCCTATTAAAGAACCTGTTATGATTCTGTCAGAATGCACCTGATGTCACCTGATGTTAGCAACCTATCAGAGGCTTGCAATCCCTATGTATTCCCTGTCTACTTTGTGTTCTGTGCCAGTGAATAAGGGACCCATTTATCAAAGTATATTTGTGGCTACAGTATGTCAGCCGCAAATATTAGGTATCACATGAATGTAAGAAGGAGGGACCGCAGTAGGTATCGGAGATACCTGCTGCGATCCCTCCATTGCTGCCCGCAGCCGCGTCCCCCTTAGGTTTCTATGGGTGATGCGTTGCTGCCATATTTACCAATATCCGGAATGCAAAGCATTCCGGATATTGGTCTCTAGGGCTACCACCATCTGAAGATGGCAGTAGCCCTTTGTAGCCTATGGGCTACAGATCGCTCTTGTGGCAGACAGGGGCTTCTCCTGGAACCCTCCCCAGAAAATCCCCAAAATCTCCTACTGCCAGTTCAAGGGAAAACGCTCAGTCAAAATCTCTCATAGTTAAAATCTCTCCGTCTGTATGCACCTTTAGATATACTGTACCCTCTGAGTCTAATGATGCCCATACACTTGTGAGATATCTGGTACAACCCTTCAATTTCGACCACATCGGTTCAATAAATCGCAGGATTGTATGCACATTGAATGTGTCCACTGATGCGATGCGCGGGCACACTGGTCGAATCTCGCATCTCAAGATATTATGTGCTGCACTTAATATTTATCAGATCGCACGTGCGATCGCATGCTGTTTTTACCACATTCGATTTATCGTACTGCGATGTGCGATCTGTGAGTTATTTAGGTCACTTCCTGGACACTCCCCTCCACCCATTTCTGGTCACCCTATTTCTGGTCGCAAGGGGCATGCGATAAATCACATGATTGTATGCACATCGAATGCACAAAAAAAAGCACTTTCGATGCGATTTATCGCACGGGGAGCTTCAATGGAAATCGAAGCGCAATATCGCATCGCGCTCAATCGCACAAGTGTATGGGCACCATAACACATTCTCATACCTCCCAACATGACCCTCTCCAGGAGGGACAGAATGCTCTGCTCCTGGACTTCCCTCTTAATGTATGATTGCCATCACCTGTGCTGAAACACCTTTCTTATCCATTATCCTCTTCATAACAAGTGCCGGCAATCATACATACATTAAGTGAAAAGCCCAGAAGTAGAGCATTTTGTCCCTCCTGGAGAGGGTCATGATGGGAGGGGTCTTGGACTCCAGGTCGACACCAAAAAGGTCGACACACCTTAGGTCGGCACCAATTGGTCGACACACCTTAGGTCAACATGGACAAAAGGCCGACATGTACAAAAGGTCGACATGAACAAGGTCGACATGGAAAAAGGTCGACATGAGTTTTTAATGTTTTTTTGGTGTCGTTTTCTTCGTAGAGTGACCGGGAACCCCAATTAGTGCACCGCTTCGCTCGCCATGCTTCGGGCAAGGTGCCTCGCTCCACTACCGCTTCGTTAGGCACAGATTACCGTTCCAATCGTAGTCCACGTGGATCGTTAAGTATGAAAAGGTTAAAAAAAGAAAAAAATTGTGGAAAACTCATGTCGACCTTGTTCAGGTCGATCTTTTGTACATGCCAACGTTTTGTCTATGTCGACATAAGGTGTGCCGACCTTTTTGCTGTCGACCTGTAGTCCGGATACCGTTGGGAGATATGCATTCTAGATCCAGCCTGCAGAAAACTAGAGCTTGAGTCTGTGTCTGTGACCCCGTATGCTATGACACCTTCCCAGCTAATCACCACCTGTGAGTACATCGGAAAATTCTGCCTGTTGATTCCAAAGCATACTATTCAGTGTGTACATTTCCAGTTCTCTGTCAGTAAATGCATCCTGTACATTATCTTCCAGTGTCCAGAGACTGTCATATTGCTCCCCAATCTCAACTACTGTAAATTCAGCTACTATTCCACCAATTCCAGCCAGCTATCACAACATGCAGTGCAATACCTGCTGTCCTGTGCTACCTGGAGAACTACAGGTCTCAGCCTACTGACAGTATTTAGAGAGCTGATCCAGTTACCAATAACTGCATGTCCTGAAGCTTACCAGTACCAGTCCAGCCAGAGTTACACCGTGTCTTAGTACAGCTCCATTGCCAGTTCAGTTAAATCCAGTACTTGCAGTCCAGTTCCAGTCCGGTCTGAGTCCGGTTCTTGTCAGCCACTGGTAACTACCTAGTGCAGGCATGTCCAAACTGCGGCCCTCCAGCTGTTGTAAAACTACATATCCCAGCATGCCCTGACACAGTTTTACTGTCAGAGAATGCTAAAGCTGTGTCAGGGCATGCTGGGATGTGTAGTTTCTCAACAGCTGGAGGGCCGCAGTTTGGACATGCATGACCTAGTGGCTAACCCTTTCCATAGAATTTCTACAGCCGCTGTCCCGAGGTAAATGATCATCTGTCCGCAGACCTTCCTGACGGATCCGGACAGGGTGGATCCTGACAGAATCTTTTTTTTCTCAGGTCTCCACTACTGTCTAAACAGTACATATACAGACTCAGGGCCTAGTTCAGAGTTGTACCCTATGCTGATGTACCCTGCGCATGCACTACGATCTCACACTGCACATGTGTAAAGGTGTCTTTGTGATTCAGCTTGCAATGAGGATTTCTTTGCTGAGTGATTAAAAGATGGGGGGCCTAGTTTGCAGTGCACACCATAATTAAGTAATGAGGTGCTACTCTGCTTGAGATTTCATACAGTATACAAGGGGGGAAAAGTTGCATGAACGATGATCTCACACTGCACATGTGTAAAGGTGCCTTTGTGATTCAGCTTGCAATGAGAATTTCTTTGCTGAGTGATTGACAGAAAGTAATGGTCTGGGGGGGAGTAATGGGGATTGGCGGCAAAAAGGCTGGCATGTCAGGGCTGTTTTCAGGGGGTGTATCTGATGACAGCTGTGATAGTGTATGCTGAGAAATATGGTGCCTGTATTGCTACTGCTGCAAGTAGTCTGCGTAGCCATAGACCTGCTCAAGTAGTCAATGTTCTCCATTGTTGCATTTAGGCTGTGGATGTGTACGCAGTTGCGAATGTCGTTGAGATCACTCCGGTTGGTGGCTCTTTTTCATTTCTGGATGGCAGCTTCACTTGCTAACATTGGCCCTCATTTCGAGTTGATCGCTAGCTGCCATTGTTCGCTGCAAAGCGATCAGTTAAAAAAATGGCAAATCTGCGCATGCATATGCACCGCAATGCGCACGCGCATCGTACAGGTACGAAGTCGTTTATGGTTTTGCACTGGCTCCAGCGACGATTCCAAACGCACAGCCGAACGCAAGGAGATTGACAGGAAGTGGGAGTTTCTTGGTGGCAACTGACCGTTTTCTGGGAGTATCTGGAAAAACCCAGGCGTGGCTGGGCATATGCAGGACGGGTATCTGACGTCATTACCGTGTCACTCGTCGCAGCAAGCATCGCACAGAATAAGTAACTACAGGGCTGGTCTTGTTCTGCACAAATTGTGTTTGCAGGCGCTCTGCTGCACAGGCGTCCGCACTCCTGCAAAGCGAAAATACACTCCCCCGTGGGCGGCGACCATGCATTTGCATGGCTGCTAAAAGTAGCAAGCGAACGATCAATTCGGAATGAGGGTCATTAGCAGTTCCATAGCCTAGAAAATCGCAATTGCATTAGGGAACAACTCTGAATAAGGCCCTCGGTCCTCAAGTGTTCAGAGACTGGATTGCTAATTATTACAGTCACGTATTCGCTCCTGTTTCTTCCTAGTGTCAGTCAGTTCTACCTCTTTATACCAGAGACTACAACGAGTGCATCATTCATATACCAGACATCACCCATATCGTCAATATAGCCAAGTGACCCCAGTTTCTGTGCCACAAATAACCCTAGAACCTGACACCTCCAAAGTCCAAACATGTTTACTGCAGGTATATACTAAATAACTGCAGCCACATACAGAACTAGCTGCTAATTATATCCAGGTACAATAATGATATAAAATACATAGTCCTGGGGCTAGTCCTTCCTCCTCTGACCAATACCCCGTTATTGAATGTAACCCTGTTGATTTACGACATTTTCCCCGCAGTGTTTGATTTGAAATGTCTTTATTTCACTGCTATATCCTTGAATCTTTAATAAAGATTTAAGAGTGAAAAAATAATACAATGTCAATTGGCTCACTAGTAAGAACACTTTAGCATATGAAAAAACGATCCAGGGAGGGAAGTGAAGGAGAAAAGAGATGAAGGGAAGAGCGGTAACATTTGAATTTGTGCATTTAAGAAAAATGTTACCTGCATCACATCCTTTATTTCTGTTCTAAATAGATTTGACTTGTGACGTGTCCCAACGCTTCGCACTCTGGCTGAAATGAGAAAAGGAAAAGTTCAATCATGCCAAAAAAAATGATCTGTGATACTAGTTTTCTGTTGCTGTCATATACAAAATGCTGTTACTTTTCATAAAATGTGACTAGCCATGTATAGTTAAAAGCATTAAACTTCACACGTCAGATGCATGCGCACGCCACTCAAGCACACTTATCTTAGTAAATAAAGACACAACAACAGTAATTGGCGTGAAAGGGGTCAGCTTTTTATTTTGACTGAGAGGGAGGCCTATTAATACTAAAACTAGAATGCAGACTTCCCTCTCTAATTAAGGTGGCGGGGAGAAGAACGGTTAAGCATGATAAAGAACTTAATAAGGGTAATACAAAATGATATGACGAAATAGAGCAATAAACATGTGTGTGTGAGGGGGCCTTCTGCCCCAGATGTTCCGGGATTGGCCTCCTGCCTCCATCCCGAGCAATAAAACATATGTGTGAGGGGGCCTTCTGCCCCAGATGTTCCGGGATCGGCCTCCTGCCTCCATCCCAGACATCGAAAATCCAAAAATCCAAGGCCAGGGGTCGACCTTCTGCCACTACCCCTGCCCACCAACAGTTGTAGGGACGGAGGCACGCTCCGCCCCTAGGGGATAAAAAATAGGGCCACCGGCCCCGATGTCCACACATGTTTATGATCTATCATATGTGCCCACCAGGTACGGTGGTGCCCAACAATTAATAATAAGCCTATAAAATTACCTAAAAGTTCACCCGAACTTACTAACGATAAAGTCCTTAAGTTAAACTAAAATAACCGTTCAGAAACCGGCCAACTGCCAGGTTACCAAACCTGCCACCGCCACCGAACCGAAACTCAACTCATCTAAACAAAGCAGAATACGAAGAAAGTCACTCAACTCAAACTAAAGAAAACAGAATAGGAAACTAAAAAGACCTCAAGACCCGGCGCACCAGATAATTGCCACCCATGGCCGACAAGACAAGCCATAGAAAGCGCGGATCTAGCCGCCTGCCTACAAAAGAAGGGTGTTACTGAGGTTAAGAAATGAAATATATGGAGAAAATGGGTAACCTAACCTGTATCAGGGAGAGGGAGGGGGGGGGGGGGTCGCCCAATTTGACTTGAGGCAAAAACACAAAACTTCGTTAGCCGGCAAAAGCCGTAATTAAAACCAACGATAAAACAAAAATTCCTCAAGGCCCCCGCAATCACAAAGTGCAACTGCGACGAGCGGCTAGTCCTCAAAGGGGCGCACTGGGAGGAAAAGGCCTGATATAGCGTCTGACTGCACCAGACCTCCACCTACCCAGTGCCCGGACTTCGACCTCGGACCAACCCGCCGCAGCGGCAGCTGAAGCAGCGCCGATGCGGAAAGAGTGAGTCCCATAGTCGGCCGGAGATAGACCCAGGTACAAAATACAACGCCCCAAAACCGACCGGAATTTGATATCTGGTCAACAGGGAACCGTCAGTATGGACGAGCCACCCGGGAGGCGTTGGAGGCCGTACGGACGAATAAAACCGGGCCGCGAAAACTGGACAAATGCCCCGCACACGAGCCCGACCCACTCGAACCCACAGCCCCCTGCCTACTACGTCAGTCTTGGAGCGCTGGATCCCACACCATAAATCATATTGGGGGGGGGGGGGCGGGGTACGACGACGTGGGCCGCCAGCATGGACGAGGCAGAAGTCCGAGAGACGGACACCAGCTCACCCACCCGGGCGCACCGTGGAAGGCCATCGTAAAGGCCGCCATGAAGAGGCGAACCTCGTATCCCCGTATTGTGTTCCCGTATCTTCGTATCGTGAGCGCTGAATCCTACACCGCAAACCGTCGGGGCATACGTCGACGGCTTTATTGACTGAAAGGAAGGCCTATTAAATCTAAACTTGGATGAAAAACTCCCTCTCTAACTAAGGGACGGTTGAAATATTTATCACACATAGTAGAAAACATACAGCACATGAAAAGAAAACATCTCAAAATTATGATTGAAATAATATCCTAAATGTTGGAGGGCCTTCTGCCCCGATGTTCCGGGATCGGCCTTCTGCCACCATCACTGAGGACCGGCTGCCCCGATGTGCAGGGATCGGCCTTCTGCCACCATCCCTGACATCCCGAATCCAATGCAACTGTGGGCCATCTGCCTTGAGAGGGGTCTTACTCCACCGCTCCCAAGCGGCCAGACAAGCCGTGAAAGTTGCAGGAGCCAAAGACCTGTGGGTTAAATCCTCCAATCCGCACACAGAAGCAGGACAGAAGTCCCGTTGGATTAGAGCTGCAGGAGCCAACTGCCTAAAACCGCTGCCAGTCGCTGCGAGAAAGGGTATCAGGAATTCCGTTGCGCTCTGCCGGGACACCTAGCATAGCAAGACTATCTGCGCGAAGACCCGCAGTACCGACAGACTCCTGCCTAATGATGGCAAAACAACGGCCAAATTGACGCACCAGAAGACCACCTGCTTATTAGCAATCGCAAATGTGTCGTGAAGCGCTCGCCAATCGCAAGCGCCAGAGGCGTCCGTGAAAAGCTCCAGGGGGGGTGCTAGACGCGACCGCCTCCCATCCAACACAGACGCCGCTGAAACGAACCAGAAATTCATCCCTTGTAAATAAATACAGCCGAATTTCGAGGGACAATCTGAGAAAATGATGCGGGCTTTGAATTCCAACCGTCGGCCGCTCCCATTGTGCAAGCAAAATTAAACAGGCCCAAAGGGGATTGAGCCTGCATGAAAGTAAGCTTGCCCGCAGCAAGCGCATATCCTTATCCACTGGGAGCCTACAGATGCCGGCGACCGAATCAAACTGAAGTCCGGGATAAACTACGGATGCAGAGCCGCTCAGGCGCCACCGGAATCCCGAAGTGTGCGAAGAGGGAGAGTGCCCTCCGCAACAAGCTAGCGCAGCGATCCGAGTCCTGTGGCCTGATCAAAAGGAAATCATTCAAGCCGTGCGAAATTCTCCGATCGCCCGTCGCATGCTCCAGGCACCAATGGAGAAAAGAACGGAGTCCCTCGAAGTATGCGCAAGAGAGAGAACAACCCATAGGGAGGCACCAATCTATGCAGGGAGGCACCGATCTATGTAATAGCCATCGGCCAATATAAAAAACCCATAAACCGAAAGGCCGAAGGGTGCAGAGGGAGAAGACGAAATGCTGAGTTACACATCACGGCCCCCGTTCCAAATAACCTAATGGCGGCTATGGCCGCACAGAGGACGGGGAAATGACTCTACACTGACAATCGGGGATAGCATAAAGTACGGAGGAGCCTAAAGTCGCCCGCGGTCTTCTTAGGCACTATCCCGACGGGGGACAAGACCAAAACATGTAAGGGGGGGGGGGGTTTCTGAAAAGGGGGGAGGCCTGTATTCCAGCCCAACGAAACCTCAGCCCGGACAATCTGCCGAAGCACGACCAGAAACTACCGAGCCAAACACAGGTTCGTACCAGCCCCGGGGCCCACTAGCCCAAATGTCGGCAAGGAGATGCCGAACGTGAAACCCGAGAGCAAAAAATTGGGCGTCGACCCGCCGAGGGTACCCTCGCAGCCAGGGCATGAGCACCGGTAATCTAATTGGGGTGGGGGCCAAAGACAGCGCCAGGGGCCGCGGGAACCCGACTCTGCCGGGTCTGCGAGCCGGAATTACCCCGTGTCCCAGGACTGGTGCAGTCCTAGATCCCATGGGCATTATGGAAAGCGAAGCATGTACCATGCCATGTACGGGATGGACCCGCTTGAACAGCAGCAGAACGAGCCAGGCCGCTTTGGCCACCGTCTCGCTGTACTGCCCTCCCCGGTGTCCACGGAGGCCTTTTGCAGCTCCGAGCACAATTCGACATCCATTATACCAAAAATTTAGATCTCCCGGCCGAGCAGAATGCGCCGGAAGACCTAATAGTAACGTCGCCCAGCCGACCCTTTATACTCCTGGTACGGCAAGTGTATAAGGAATTGATAGAGCACTAGATTCATGTGCTCGTCCGGGGGCGTCTCTAAATAACACGCCGCGTAGATTAACATGCACCTATCCAATTAGGGTAGGATCGCAAACGGCTTCGCTGCCCTGTCCATGTCTACGGAGCCGAAAGCAAAGCTTAACGATCAACACTAGTGAGGGAGAAGATATTGACGTGTTGGCCCTTACGGATCCCGTCCCGGATCCGGGGCATAGACCACGGTGCACCGCCGTGTTAGCGCAGTGAACGGTGTCCAATTCGAACGACACTTGTGAGGCGGAAGAGGTTGAATACCGGCGCTCGCGCCGTTCAACCCTGTGCAAACCGCTGTGGGAGGACACCCCCTCCGAGAAAGTTGAGCCAAGGGATGAGTCTGTGGCCCGACGCCTGCGCCTGTGTCTACTGCGCTTGTTGGAAACACTATGCGTACGTCTACCCTCACTAGAGGACGGGACTGAGTACCAGATCCCAACGTTATGGGGGGTAACCGTTCTACCCCGAGACAAGTCAGGGTCCGAAGAAAACTCACCTGCACGAGAAGCAACTCCGTCCGTCCCAGCACCCTTCGAATGACTCGCTGAGGCACCGGCCGACTCTATTCCAATCCCGACATCCATGGCTGGAGAGACAAAAAAGACATAGTTCCCGTGGACCCAACCGGTCCCACGGCCGCCGTGATCAGAGCTGGCGCAGGCCGGCCGTTCCGCCAGAGGACAGGAGCTGCGTAAGGGTCTGCGCAAAGCTATACGCCAAAGAAGCGGTGTCCGGCCCCTGTCCCCCGTGTACGGAGGATGACAAGGGGGGGGGGGGCACCGCCGACATGACTGTGGCACGAATGGCGCACAATACGGTGGCATCTACCAAAGGAGCAGACGCCGTAGATCTAAGCTCAGACACGGAACGCAAGTCCCGCGCCCCCACGGGAGGTTCGGAAACCACCCGTAGGGAGTAAAGGCCCGGAAGAGCCCTCACTGTCGGGTAGAACGGCCCATCTGTCCTGCAGCGATAGACCATGGCTGAACCGCCTGCGCTGCGCCTCCTCCTATCCTGAGGATCAGGATAAGAAAAACGGAGTGTTGTAACCGCTAGATGGGGGCAGCGCAACGTCCGACTGAGGGCTGACCGCAGCCGTGTTGGAAGTAGGAATGTGGACACGGGGAGGGCCAGATCACTCGCCACCCGCATGCGCATGCCACCCATCATGTGGTGAGTGACCGACCCCAGCCTATGACCGGCAGGGGCTGCACGGCCACGTCTGGAGGCAGAAGGAACCGGCACGCGAGCCCACCCGGAAGGGGCCGGCGCCACGGGGCGGACGCGGAAAGACTCCGGCCGACGGGCACCGCCAGGCACAATGGTGGCAACAGTACATCCGCGGACGCAGAGCGGGAACGCCGCCCCGCCGTGGGAGGGCGCCACCCGGCCCAGAGAGCACCAGCGGGAGCAAGCCTAACATGGCCCCCCCCTGGTGACCGCAGGAAATGCCGGCACTCGCGCGCCGTCGGACCCACCGGGTCCGCCAGCCACACGACCCCCCCACTGGAGCGCGTCACCCGGGGTAAAATTACAAAATGTGGGCGCGGCCCGGTTGGCCCCGAAACGGCCATTTATACATCTATATTTGTTTATTATTTTTATTTATTTATTTTTTACAGGTGGGCGCTACAGCCTGCCCACCACACAGGGGCCAGACAGAACACAACTATGGGGGCGGCGGGTGAGCGCCGCCGAGCAGCAGGGCGGGAGCGCTGTCCCGGCCCTGCATGCCTCGCGCACCTGACAGGGAACGTCCCCGTCAGGCCACGTCAGCAGCAGCCGGACCTCCCGCGCTCCATTCTCGGCCGCGGCCAGCGGCGGGGACGGAGAGGAGAGAGCAGACGCAGGGGAGCTCGGGCGGGCGGCCGAGCCCGGCTGCGCATGCCGCGGGTCTCCCGTCCAGCAGCCGCAGAAGGTCTACCCCGGGCCGGCCGGACCTCCCGCACTCCATTCTCGGCCGCGGCCAGCGGCGGGGACGGAGAGGAGAGAGCGGACGCAGGGGAGCTCAGGCGGGCGGCGGAGTCAGGCCGCGCACGCCGCGGGTCTCCCGTCCAGCAGCCGCAGAAGGTCTCCCCCGGGCCGGCCGGACCTCAGTGAAGTCCAATAAGCCGGGCGGGGAGGCCCACGCTGCGTCCGGCTTTTATTTTTTATTTTTAGTAGACTGAGGCTGCCATAAGGTACACATAAATACAGCTAGAGGGACAGAGCAGAGTAAGGGAGCAGGGATAGGAGACAGCAGAGGCAACCACAAGGAAGAATAGGGAAGGAACAAGAGAGTGGGAAAAGTAAGAGAGAAGAGAGTTAGTTAATGAAAAGAAGAAGTGAAAATGAACAGATATTAATGCAGCAGTACTTGCAGTTCCACGGAAAAACAGGAAAAGAGACAGGCTGTCCTAGGTCTGAAGACTATATGTATGTCAGACCAGCCCCTATACAGAATCCAGCCAATCACAATCCAGGCAGTTTCCCTTCCGTTCCTCCCTCAAAAAACTGTAACCCCTTCCTTGCCAGAGTGATGCATTACGAGGCGTGCCGCATTCCCAGCCGGTGAGTTTATGCTGCTCGGCCACATTTATGACCTACGCAGTCTAACCATTTGTTACATAGTACAAGGGCAGCTGGTCAATATAATGAGTGTTTATGCAAATATTGGAAACACAATGACCATCACGGATATGTGGAGCAGTATTCAGTCCCTTAAAGTGTGCATAATCACATAGGAAAGCTAAAACTTGGCAATGGACAGATCTATAAACCAGTTATCTCACTGGTCTTCTCAGTTCTCCAATCCCTGCTGTCTCTTTGCTATAGTCAACACCCTCCTCTCCTGTCATCCTCCCTCACCTCCACTGACTTTGCCTCATGTTTCACTTACAAACTCAAGGCTATACATTACAAAATCTCCTCCTCACATCACTTTTCTGACGCCCCTACCAACACAGCCTCCAGCCACCACCCTTTGTGCACTTTTTGCCCCACCACAAGCAACAAAGTCCATTCTTTTTATTTAATACTCTCTCCCCTCTACCTGCCACCTGGATCTAATTTCCCTCTTACCTCCCTTACTGTCTGCTCCCACCATGCTCACCTCTTCCATCTATCCCTCTCCACTGGCATATTCCCCTAATTCGTAAATCATGCCCTTGTCTCAATTATCCTACAAAAAAACATCCTTGACCTCTCCACACTCTTTAATTACCGCTCCATTTCTCTTCTCCCATCTGCCTCCAAAATACTCGAGCAACTGTCTCATCTGCTACCTTTCTGACAACTCCATCCTTGATCCCCCTCCTTCCAGTGGAGTGGAGTGGCTTCCACCCACTCCACTCCACTGAAACTGCCCTGACAAAAGTCACCAACAATCTATTCTCGGCCAAATACAGGGGCTACTTCTCCCTGCTCGTTCAATGGACTTCTATCTGCTGCCTATGACACTGTGGATCATTCTCTCCTAGTGAGCACACTTCAGACCATCATCCTCTCTGATGCTGTCCATTATTGGTTTACGTCCAAACTTGCCAACTGCTCCTTCTCTTTCTCAACCTCCTCTTCCTCCTTTTCCCATCCATCCTTCCAATGGGTGTCCCACTGGGCTCTGTCTTTGGCCCTGTGCTCTTCTGTCTATACACCTCATCTCTGGGTAAAGACATCAGCTCATTCAGCCTCTAATATCACCTCTATGCCAACGAACTCAGCTCTACATCTCCTCTCCTGATCTCTAACCATTCCTTCCTACCTTCCTCTCTTGGGTGTACAGTTGCTTTTCCGCCATCTCCTCCTGGTTTTCTCAAACTCAACATGTCCAAACCTAGACTCTCTATCTTCCATCCTTCTAGAGTCTACTCCCATCCTAACCTCACTATCACTGTCCCATCCCAACCTCTCTATTACTGTCGACAACATCGCCTCTGTTTCCCAACTCTGCTGCCAGGGTTCTATTTTCGACTCCTCCCTCTCCTTTACCCCACACATTCAATCCCTTGCCCAATCTTGTCGTTTCCAACTCGGAAAAATCACTCACATTAGATCCTTTTTCTCCCAGGATGCCACCAAAGCTATTGTCCACTCTCTGATAGTTTCTCATCTCGACTATTGCAACCTTCTTTTCACTGGCCTCTCCTGTTTCCATCTCATTCCTCTCCACTCTGTACTCAACGCTGCTGCTAGACTTCTCTTCTTCTCATGCCTTCCCTCTCTGCCAAGCCCTGCACTGGCTCCCCTTCCTATATAGAAACTTCTTCACACTCCTCAACCTCATATACAAGGCCATCTCCAACTCCACTACTCCCTACATCTGAATCCTCATCTACATATATACACCCTCTCAGGTCAGCCAATGGCCCTCATTCCGAGTTGATCGCTCGCAAGGCGATTTTAGCAGAGTTGCTCACGCTAAGCCGCCGCCTACTGGGAGTGAATCTTAGCTTCTTAAAATTGCGAACGAAGTATTCGCAATATTGCGATTACACACCTCGTAGCAGTTTCTGAGTAGCTCCAGACTTACTCGGCATCTGCGATCAGTTCAGTGCTTGTCGTTCCTGGTTTGACGTCACAAACACACCCAGCGTTCGCCCAGACACTCCTCCGTTTCTCCGGCCACTCCTGCGTTTTTTCCGGAAACGGTAGCGTTTTTTCCCACACGCCCATAAAACGGCCTGTTTCCGCCCAGTAACACCCATTTCCTGTCAATCACATTACGATCGCCAGAACGATGAAAAAGCCGTGAGTAAAATTACTAAGTGCATAGCAGATTTACTTGGCGCAGTCGCAGTGCGAACATTGCGCATGCGCACTAAGCGGAAAATCGCTGCGATGCGATGAAATTTACCGAGCAAACAACTCGGAATGAGGGCCAATGACCATTGGTTTTCCTCCACTCAGTTTACCACAACTCACTCTCAAATCCTAGATTTCTCCTGTGCTGCCCTCCTCCACTGCAATGATCTGTCTTGCCTTATCAGATTATTCCCCAACCTGCATAGCTTTAAACGGGCGCTAAAAACCCACCTGTTCATAAAAGCATATTTTCACACATCAGGGTCTTAGCCCCAGTTATCTTGTCCCACGGAGCCATCTTATGGTCATCTGTGCTTCCCCTGGCCGCCTGCAGCATAATTTTTTTTTTTACAAACTGTCCGACTAAATGGAAGTGGCCTTATTGAATTCTGTGAGGTGATTCTCCCAGTCCAACCAGATTCCAGCTGTTTTCTCAGCAAGATCTCTGCAAATATTAATGTGTTTGTTTCTTAGCATGTGCTCAGTTTACACCAAGTGCCTGTTACCCTGTAAGTACCACAAGTTACTGGTCCAGCTGCTAGCACACTATCGGCTGTAGATGATAGGATTCTTTGTTCTGGGTGTCTGGTAAACGGGGCTAGAGCTAAGTCTCAGGTTCCATTTCCAGTTCTCTGCATCATTGTATAGATTCCAGTTCTGTGCGTCTGTCACCAGCTCACAGTCCAGAGTTCCTCATTCCTGGCCTTAGTTCTGAGTTTTGTAGTTTACCTTAGTCCTGAGTTTCCTAATTCAGCAAAAGCAAAATCTTTCTCTAATGGGCAAAACCATGGAGGTAATTCAGACCTGATCGTTGGGCAGCGATTTTTGCAGCCCTGCGATTGGATAGTCACCGCCTACAGGGGAGTGTATTTTAGCTGTGCAAGTGTGTGATCGCCTGTGTAGCAGAGCTGCACAAACTGATTTTGTGCAGTCTCTGCGCAGCCCAGGACTTACTCAGCCGCTGCGATCACATCAGGCTGTCCGGGACCGATTTTGACGTCAGACACCCGCCCTTCCAACACTTGGACACGCCTGCATTTTTCCAGACACTGAAAACGGTCATTTACCACCCACAAACGCCTTCTTCCTGTCAATCTCCTTGCAATCGCCGGTGCGTTCAGAATTTTCGCACCATCCCGTCGCGCCTGTGCATTGCTGTGCAGACACATGCGCAATTCAGATCTGATCGCATGCTGTGAGAAAACGCAGCCTAGCGATCAGGTCTGAATCGGCCCCCATGTGCACTGCAGGTGGGGCAAATGTAACATGTGCAGAGAGAGTTAGATTTGGATGGGTTATTTTGTTTCTGTGCAGGGTAAATACTGGCTGCTTTATTTTTACACTGCAATTTAGATTTCAGTTTGAACACACCCCACCCAAATCTGAATTAGGCCCTGAGTTCCTGGATTCAGGCTCCAGGTTCTTATTGCTACAGATTCCAGTTCCGTATAATGGTTCAGATTCTGGTCTTAAGATTCTGTCATTTCTGCCTGCGCTACTGTGGGTTCTGGTACTTGTTAGATGAGCAGAGGTCTTATAAAGGCTCCCAGTTTCAATTACACTCCTGCCTCAGCTAGACCCAAGGGACGCAATACAGATCAGCAAAACCAGACATCCGTGACACTTATCTAACCACCACTAAACCATGTCACCTCAAAGTCTATAATACCCTCCTGCCTCTTACATCTCTACCACTCTTGCTTCCTGCCCTCAGCTCCTCTTACACTCCTTGTGTCATCTATTTGTCTCTCCCTTTCCCTTTAGATAGAAAGCTCCTATGAACATGGTCTTCTTCCCTTCTGTTCTTATTACATACTTCCAGGGTGGATTGGCCATAGGCATCACCAGGAAGATTCTGTGTCAGTGGGGCCTGTTTTGTGTGTTGCCATGTGGCATCACCCCCCACATGACAGGCAGCCCACCGCACTCAGGCCCTCATTCCGAGTTGTTCGCTTGCTAGCTGCTTTTAGCAGCATTGCACACGCTAGGCCGCCGCCCTCTGGGAGTGTATCTTAGCTTAGCAGAATAGCGAACGAAAGATTAGCAGAACTGCTACTAAATAATTCTTTGCAGTTTCTGAGTAGCTCCAGACCTACTCACAGATTGCGATCAGCTCAGTTCGTTTAGTTCCTGGTTTGACGTCACAAACACGCCCTGCGTTCGGCCAGCCACTCCCCCGTTTCTCCAGACACTTCTGCGTTTTTCTGCAAACGCCGGGAAAACGCTGAGTTGCCGGCCAGAAACGCCCCTTTCCTGTCAATCATTCACCAAACAGCAGTGCGACTGAAAAGCGCCACAAAAGCCACAGCAAAACTGCTAAGTTTTGTGTTAAATAACTAAGCGCATGCGCCCTGCGTGCCTTTCGCATGCGCAATTTGCAACAAATCGCAGTATAGCGAAAATCGGCAACGAGCGAACAACTCGGAATGACCTCCTCAGTGCAGTGCATTCTGTTTTTCCATCTCGGCAGTACAGCAACTCTGCCATCCAGTGATGCTGCGTCATTGCTGCCATGGCTACACTGCATTGTCCCCATTCATTCTGTTATTCCATCTCTGCAGTACATCAGGTCTGCCATCCAGTGACGCTGCCATGGCTACAAGGTATGTTATACCTCTTGTGCTGCCCATGTCTGGCCACTTCTACAAAATCTTACAGGGCCACTTTTAGTTCCCAATACACCCCTGGTCTCAGACACAACTGCAGTAAAAGCAAGCAAGGAAGGAAGGCCGCAATTACATACAATCAGGCCTTATGAGGAGGGATCCCGGCACCCTTAACAGACCCCACCCCTCATCAGACCGCACCCTCATTAGGGCTGCTTCCATAAATTTCCCGGGCTGGTTTTCCATCCCAATCCGCCCCTGCCTACTTATATTGCACACCAGCATTACTCTACACCTCCTCCTTGGGCTCTCTGGCCTTGGAATCCACTTCGCTGTTTTCCCACCTCCTTCAGCGGCTCTAAACCTGTAATACCCCTTTCACACCGCACAAATAACCCGGTATCGACTCGGCATATTGCCAGGTCAACATGGGTTGGCGTGCGGTGTGAAAGGGGCCTTGCCGAAATCGCGGGTCGCCTGACCCGGCAATTCAACCCAGGAATAAAGCAGTGTTATACCCGGGTTGAATACCGGGTCAGTGGCTGCGTAAACTGGCTCCAGGGTCGATGCGATAGGGAGAGGCGGCACGGAGATGAGCTTATCTTCCAGCGCCACCTCCGCCCCCGCCGCCGACTCCGCCCCCCCCTGCTGCTATGGCAACCCGCCCGGCATCTTGCCGGGTCGGGAAAGCCTGCAGCAGCTGCCAATGCCGGATCCCACCCGGGAAGGACCCGTTTCCAATTCCCGGGTGGGATCCGGCATTTGCAGTGTGAAAGGGGTATAAATTGCACCCACGCTAATGGGTACAGGTTTCAGCTTATGCTAAATATTCCCCTTGCAACCCATGCTTCCGTAGGCAGTTTTGAAAGTTGTAGTGTTTGATTTTACAGTAGTATCCCATAATGGAATAGGGGAAATGGTAAGTACAGATATGCTGCCTATACTCATATATATCCATTGGGGAACACTGTATCTTTGGGGACATACAAGAGCATTCCCTAAGGATGGGATCGCTCTATAAATGAGACTGAAAAACATTTAATTCTTATTTCTTAGATTCTTGAAAAATATATTAACAAATGTCCAGGTACAGTAGCAGGTGCTCCACTGAGACCACTTGCAGTGCTGTTCAAGAGGCACTCATTCACCTGGTGCAATAAGCAGACACATTCTACACCAGTGCTCTCAAATCCAGTCCTCAGGACATACTGTACTAAGGGCCTAATTCAGAACTGATCGTAGATGTGCTGGCAGGCCGCTACTCGCCACGTCCTGGGTCGCATTGGCTGTGTGTGTGACGTCATGCAGCCGCTGCAGCCCGCCCACCTCAATGGTCCAGACACTCCTCCGTTGTCCAGACCGCCCCCCCCCCCCGCTAACAGCATTCTAACGCCGATGGCACACCACGCGACCACCTCTGCCTGTCAATCAGCCAGAGACGATTGCAGCTCTGAGATGCTGATAGCATCTCACTGGGCTCCCGGGGTGTGCACACGCAGTGCAGTTGCTGCGCGTGTGCACTCCACAAAGTAATTCATGCGGCGATCGCTGCCGCGATACAGTCTGAATTACCCCCTAAATCATGTTTTCCAGGTATACTCACAGAATACACCTGCACTACTTCTATTTCTATACACCTGCACCTTAGAGGTATATTTACTATGGTGCGGGTTTATAGAAGAGGAGATGTTGCCCATAGCAAGCAACCAGATTCTAGCTATTATCTTCTATAAACCCACACGTAAGTAAATATACCTCTAAGTATCCTCCAAAGTCTGCATCCTAATAGTCTGACAAACAGCTCAGATGAAGTCCTCCATTTTCTGCCCATTGGTGGTCTCTACTTCTTAGAGTCCTTGGGCACTTTCTGCTCTTCCTGACGGCGGCAGAACTACCAGTGGTGCAGCCGGGGTCCGCAGCCGGCATTAGCAATACTGAAGAGCAACAAACTGATTGGACAATGGGTCTAATTCAGACCTGATCGCTAGCAAGCGATTTTTGCACTGCTGCGATCAGATAGTCACCGCCTACAGGGGCAGTGTATTTTAGCTGTGCAAGTGTGCGAACGCATGTGTAGCAGAGCTGTACAAACAGATTTTGTGCAATGTCTGAGTAGCCCAGGACTTACTCAGCCGCTGCAATTACATCAGCCATTCCAGGACCGGAATTTTTGACGTCAGGAAGCCTCCCTGCAAACGCATGGACACGCCTGCGTTTTTCCAGACACTCTCTGAAAACGGTCAGTTGACACCCACAAACGCCTTCTTCCTGTCAATCTCCATGCGATCGCCCGTGCGAATGGACCCGTCGCACAAACCCATCGCTGAGCGGCGATTTCGGTGCATGCGCAGTTTGGACCTGATCGCACGCTGGGCGAAAACGCACAGCAGCGATCAGGTCTGAATTACCCCCAATGTCACAAACAACACACACTACCGCAGCTGGAGAGATGTGTTATCAAGCACCTTATCCACCGTTTCTGTAGGAACCTAGAATAAAAGCTGCATGGCTGTTACAGTTCAGCATCTATGTAACCAAGACAAAAAAATTATTAACTATTATTTGAAAGCTTCGCAGTTAATAATTTTTATTAAACTGTCTTAGCTCCAACTAGCACCTCTATACCCCATTCTTCCTGCATCCCCCAGTTAATGCAAGAATAACAATTTTCTTCAAATCAATATTAATCAATAGCTTGGCAGTTGTTCGTTTACATTTCCGTTCAAACTTCCGTTTTGGTGACACAGAGGGAAGCACTGTGTGGTGTGAGTTTTAAGCAGGCTTGGAACTCTAGATTTACTTCCTCAGACAGAGTAAGCCAGAGGTTCTCAGACGTGGCCCATAAGGCATCCCAACGGTCAAGGTTTTAGATAATAAGAATTTACTTACCGATAATTCTATTTCTCATAGTCCGTAGTGGATGCTGGGGACTCCGAAAGGACCATGGGGGGATAGCGGCTCCGCAGGAGACTGGGCACAAAAGTAAAAGCTTTATGACTACCTGGTGTGCACTGGCTCCTCCCCCCATGACCCTCCTCCAAGCCTCAGTTAGGATACTGTGCCCGGACGAGCGTACACAATAAGGAAGGATTTTGAATCCCGGGTAAGACTCATACCAGCCACACCAATCACACCGTACAACTTGTGATCTGAACCCAGTTAACAGCATGATAACAGAGGAGCCTCTGAAAAGATGGCTCACAACAATAAAAACCCGATTTTTGTAACAATAACTATGTACAAGTATTGCAGACAATCCGCACTTGGGATGGGCGCCCAGCATCCACTACGGACTATGAGAAATAGAATTATCGGTAAGTAAATTCTTATTTTCTCTGACGTCCTAGTGGATGCTGGGGACTCCGAAAGGACCATGGGGATTATACCAAAGCTCCCAAACGGGCGGGAGAGTGCGGATGACTCTGCAGCACCGAATGAGAGAACTCCAGGTTCTCCTCAGCCAGGGTATCAAATTTGTAGAATTTAGCAAACGTGTTTGCCCCTGACCAAGTAGCTGCTCGGCAAAGTTGTAAAGCCGAGACCCCTCGGGCAGCCGCCCAAGATGAGCCCACTTTCCGTGTGGAATGGGCTTTTACAGATTTTGGCTGTGGCAGGCCTGCCACAGAATGTGCAAGCTGAATTGTACTACAAATCCAACGAGCAATAGTCTGCTTAGAAGCAGGAGCACCCAGCTTGTTGGGTGCATACAGGATAAACAGCGAGTCCGATTTTCTGACTCCAGCCGTCCTGGAAACATATATTTTCAGGGCCCTGACTACGTCCAGCAACTTGGAATCCTCCAAGTCCCTAGTAGCCGCAGGTACCACAATAGGCTGGTTTAAGTGAAACGCTGAAACCACCTTAGGGAGAAATTGAGGACGAGTCCTCAATTCTGCCCTATCCGTATGAAAAATTAGGTAAGGGCTTTTATAGGATAAAGCCGCCAATTCTGAGACACGCCTGGCTGAAGCCAGGGCTAACAGCATTACCACTTTCCATGTGAGATATTTTAAGTTCACAGTGGTGAGTGGTTCAAACCAATGTGATTTTAGGAACCCCAAAACTACATTGAGATCCCAAGGTGCCACTGGAGGCACAAAAGGAGGCTGTATATGCAGTACCCCCTTGACAAACGTCTGAACTTCAGGAACTGAAGCTAGTTCTTTTTGGAAGAATATCGACAGGGCCGAAATTTGAACCTTAATGGACCCTAATTTTAGGCCCATAGACAGTCCTGTTTGCAGGAAATGCAGGAAACGACCCAGTTGAAATTCCTCTGTAGGGGCCTTCCTGGCCTCACACCACGCAACATATTTACGCCAAATACGGTGATAATGTTGCACAGTTACATCCTTCCTGGCTTTGATCAGGGTAGGGATGACTTCATCCGGAATGCCTTTTTCCTTAAGGATCCGGCGTTCAACCGCCATGCCGTCAAACGCAGCCGCGGTAAGTCTTGGAACAGACAGGGTCCCTGCTGGAGCAGGTCCCTTCGTAGAGGTAGAGGCCACGGGTCCTCCGTGAGCATCTCTTGAAGTTCCGGGTACCAAGTCCTTCTTGGCCAATCCGGAGCCACGAGTATAGTCCTTACTCCTCTCCTTCTTATGATTCTCAGTACCTTGGGTATGAGAGGCAGAGGAGGGAACACATACACTGACTGGTACACCCACGGTGTTACCAGAGCGTCCACAGCTATTGCCTGAGGGTCCCTTGACCAGGCGCAATATCTGTCCAGTTTTTTGTTGAGGCGGGACGCCATCATGTCCACCTTTGGTTTTTCCCAATGGTTCACAATCATGTGGAAGACTTCTGGGTGAAGTCCCCACTCCCCCGGGTGGAGGTCGTGTCTGCTGAGGAAGTCTGCTTCCCAGTTGTCCACTCCCGGAATGAACACTGCTGACAGTGCTATCACATGATTTTCCGCCCAGCGAAGAATCCTTGCAACTTCCGTCATTGCTCTCCTGCTTCTTGTGCCGCCCTGTCTGTTTACGTGGGCGACTGCCGTGATGTTGTCCGACTGGATCAACACCGGCTGACCCTGAAGCAGAGGCCTTGCCTGACTTAGGGCATTGTAAATGGCCCTTAGTTCCAGGATATTTATGTGAAGTGATGTTTCCATGCCCTGGAAATTTCTTCCCTGTGTGACTGCTCCCCAGCCTCTCAGGCTGGCATCCGTGGTCACCAGGACCCAGTCCTGAATGCCGAATCTGCGGCCCTCTAGAAGATGAGCACTCTGTAACCACCACAGGAGAGACACCCTTGTCCTTGGAGACAGGGTTATCCGCTGATGCATTTGAAGATGCGATCCGGACCATTTGTCCAGCAGATCCCACTGAAAAGTTCTTGCGTGGAATCTGCCGAATGGAATCGCTTCGTAAGAAGCCACCATTTTTCCCAGGACCCTTGTGCATTGATGCACTGACACTTGGCCTGGTTTTAGGAGGTTCCTGACTAGGTCGGATAACTCCCTGGCTTTCTCCTCCGGGAGAAACACCTTTTTCTGTACTGTGTCCAGAATCATCCCTAGGAACAGCAGACGTGTCGTCGGAATCAGCTGCGATTTTGGAATATTTAGAATCCACCCGTGCTGTCGTAGTACTACTTGAGATAGTGCTACTCCGACCTCTAACTGTTCTCTGGACCTTGCCCTTATCAGGAGATCGTCCAAGTAAGGGATAATTAAGACGCCTTTTCTTCGAAGAAGAATCATCATTTCGGCCATTACCTTGGTAAAGACCCGGGGTGCCGTGGACAATCCAAACGGCAGCGTCTGAAACTGATAGTGACAGTTCTGTACCACAAACCTGAGGTACCCTTGGTGAGAAGGGCAAATTGGGACATGGAGGTAAGCATCCTTGATGTCCAGAGACACCATATAGTCCCCTTCTTCCAGGTTCGCTATCACTGCTCTGAGTGACTCCATCTTGAATTTGAACCTTTGTATGTAAGTGTTCAAGGATTTCAGATTTAAAATAGGTCTCACCGAGCCGTCCGGCTTCGGTACCACAAACAGCGTGGAATAATACCCCTTTCCCTGTTGTAGGAGGGGTACCTTGATTATCACCTGCTGGGAATACAGCTTGTGAATGGCTTCCAATACCGCCTCCCTGTCGGAGGGAGACGTTGGTAAAGCAGACTTCAGGAACCGGCGAGGGGGAGACGTCTCGAATTCCAATTTGTACCCCTGAGAAACTACCTGCAGGATCCAGGGGTCCACTTGCGAGTGAGCCCACTGCGCGCTGAAAATCTTGAGACGGGCCCCCACCGTGCCTGAGTCCGCTTGTAAGGCCCCAGCGTCATGCTGAGGACTTGGCAGAAGCGGGGGAGGGCTTCTGTTCCTGGGAAGAGGCTGCCTGCTGCAGTCTTTTTCCCCTTCCTCTGCCCCGGGGCAGATATGAGTGGCCTTTTGCCCGCTTGCCCTTATGGGGACGAAAGGACTGAGCCTGAAAAGACGGTGTCTTTTTCTGCTGAGAGGTGACCTGGGGTAAAAAGGTGGATTTCCCAGCCGTTGCCGTGGCCACCAGGTCCGATAGACCGACCCCAAATAACTCCTCCCCTTTATACGGCAATACTTCCATATGCCGTTTGGAATCCGCATCACCTGACCACTGTCGCGTCCATAACCCTCTTCTGGCAGAAATGGACAGCGCACTTACTCTTGATGCCAGAGTGCAAATATCCCTCTGTGCATCTCGCATATATAGAAATGCATCCTTTAAATGCTCTATAGTCAATAATATATTGTCCCTGTCCAGGGTATCAATATTTTCAGTCAGGGAATCCGACCAAGCCACCCCAGCACTGCACATCCAGGCTGAGGCGATTGCTGGTCGCAGTATAATACCAGTATGTGTGTATATACTTTTTAGGATATTTTCCAGCTTCCTATCAGCTGGTTCCTTGAGGGCGGCCGTATCAGGAGACGGTAACGCCACTTGTTTTGATAAGCGTGTGAGCACGTCACTGCTAGGGGGTGTTTCCCAACGCGCCCTAACCTCTGGCGGGAAAGGGTATAATGCCAATAATTTTTTTGAAATTAGCAGTTTTTTATCGGGGGAAACCCACGCTTCATCACACACCTCATTCAATTCATCTGATTCAGGAAAAAATAAGAATTTACTTACCGATAATTCTATTTCTCGTAGTCCGTAGTGGATGCTGGGGACTCCGTCAGGACCATGGGGGATAGCGGCTCCGCAGGAGACAGGGCACAAAAGTAAAAGCTTTAGGATCAGGTGGTGTGCACTGGCTCCTCCCCCTATGACCCTCCTCCAAGCCTCAGTTAGGATACTGTGCCCGGACGAGCGTACACAATAAGGAAGGATTTTGAATCCCGGGTAAGACTCATACCAGCCACACCAATCACACTGTACAACCTGTGATCTGAACCCAGTTAACAGCATGATAACAGCGGAGCCTCTGAAAAGATGGCTCACAACAATAATAACCCGATTTTTGTAACAATAACTATGTACAAGTATTGCAGACAATCCGCACTTGGGATGGGCGCCCAGCATCCACTACGGACTACGAGAAATAGAATTATCGGTAAGTAAATTCTTATTTTCTCTGACGTCCTAAGTGGATGCTGGGGACTCCGTCAGGACCATGGGGATTATACCAAAGCTCCCAAACGGGCGGGAGAGTGCGGATGACTCTGCAGCACCGAGTGAGAGAACTTCAGGTCCTCCTCAGCCAGGGTGTGCCCCTGACCAAGTAGCAGCTCGGCAAAGTTGTAAAGCCGAGACCCCTCGGGCAGCCGCCCAAGATGAGCCCACCTTCCTTGTGGAATGGGCATTTACATATTTTGGCTGTGGCAGGCCTGCCACAGAATGTGCAAGCTGAATTGTACTACACATCCAACTAGCAATCGTCTGCTTAGAAGCAAGAGCACCCAGTTTGTTGGGTGCATACAGGATAACAGCAAGTCAGTTTTCCTGACTCCAGCCGTCCTGGAAACCTATATTTTCTGGGCCCTGACAACATCTAGCAACTTGGAGTCCTCCAAGTCCCTAGTAGCCGCAGGTACCACAATAAGCTGGTTCAGGTGAAACGCTGACACCACCTTAGGGAGAAACTGGGGACGAGTCCGCAGCTCTGCCCTGTCCGAATGGACAATCAGATATGGGCTTTTGTGAGACAAAGCCGCCAATTCTGACACTCGCCTGGCCGAGGCCAGGGCCAACATCATGGTCACTTTCCATGTGAGATATTTCAAATCCACAAATTTGAGCGGTTTAAAGTTAAACCAATGTGATTTGAGGAATCCCAGAACTACGTTGAGATCCCACAGTGCCACTGGAGGCACAAAAGGGGGTTGTATATGCAGTACTCCCTTGACAAACTTCTGGACTTCAGGAACTGAAGCCAATTCTTTCTGGAAGAAAATCGACAGGGCCGAAATTTTAACCTTAATGGACCCCAATTTGAGGCCCATAGACACTCCTGTTTGCAGGAAATGCAGGAATCGACCGAGTTGAAATTTCTTCGTGGGGCCTTCCTGGCCTCACACCACGCAACATATTTTCGCCACATGTGGTGATAATGTTGTGCGATCACCTCCTTCCTGGCTTTGACCAGGGTAGGAATGACCTCTTCCGGAATGCCTTTTTCCCTTAGGATCCGGCGTTCAACCGCCATGCCGTCAAACGCAGCCGCGGTAAGTCTTGGAACAGACATGGTACTTGCTGAAGCAAGTCCCTTCTTAGCGGCAGAGGCCATGAGTCCTCTGTGAGCATCTCTTGAAGTTCCGGGTACCAAGTCCTTCTTGGCCAATCCGGAGCCACGAGTATAGTTCTTACTCCTCTACGTCTTATAATTCTCAGTACCTTAGGTATGAGAAGCAGAGGAGGGAACACATACACCGACTGGTACACCCACGGTGTTACCAGAACGTCCACAGCTATTGCCTGAGGGTCTCTTGACCTGGCGCAATACCTGTCCAGTTTTTTGTTCAGGCGGGACGCCATCATGTCCACCTTTGGTCTTTCCCAACGGTTCACAATCATGTGGAAGACTTCCCGATGAAGTCCCCACTCTCCCGGGTGGAGGTCGTGCTGAGGAAGTCTGCTTCCCAGTTGTCCACTCCCGGAATGAACACTGCTGACAGTGCTATCACATGATTTTCCGCCCAGCGAAGAATCCTTGCAGTTTCTGCCATTGCCCTCCTGCTTCTTGTGCCGCCCTGTCTGTTTACGTGGGCGACTGCCGTGATGTTGTCCCACTGGATCAATACCAGCTGACCTTGAAGCAGAGGTCTTGCTAAGCTTAGAGCATTGTAAATTGCTCTTAGCTCCAGTATATTTATGTGGAGAGAAGTCTCCAGACTTGATCACACTCCCTGGAAATTTTTTCCTTGTGTGACTGCTCCCCAGCCTTTCAGGCTGGCATCCGTGGTCACCAGGACCCAGTCCTGAATGCCGAATCTGTGGCCCTTTAGTAGATGAGCACTCTGCAGCCACCACAGAAGAGACACCCTTGTCCTTGGAGACAGGGTTATCCGCTGATGCATCTGAAGATGCGATCCGGACCATTTTTCCAGCAGATCCCACTGAAAAGTTCTTGCGTGAAATCTGCCGAATGGAATCGCTTCGTAAGAAGCCACCATTTTTCCCAGGACCCTTGTGCAATGTTGCACTGACACTTTTCCTGGTTTTAGGAGGTTCCTGACTAGCTCGGATAACTCCCTGGCTTTCTCCTCCGGGAGAAACACCTTTTTCTGGACTGTGTCCAGAATCATCCCTAGGAACAGCAGACGTGTCGTCGGAGACAGCTGCGATTTTGGAATATTTAGAATCCACCCGTGCTGTCGTAGAACTACTTGAGATAGTGCTACTCCGACCTCCAACTGTTCTCTGGACCTTGCCCTTATCAGGAGATCGTCCAAGTAAGGGATAATTAAGACGCCTTTTCTTTGAAGAAGAATCATCATTTCGGCCATTACCTTGGTAAAGACCCGGGGTGCCGTGGACAATCCAAACGGCAGCGTCTGAAACTGATAGTGACAGTTTTGTACCACGAAACTGAGGTACCCTTGGTGAGAAGGGCAAATTGGGACATGGAGGTAAGCATCCTTGATGTCCAGGGACACCATATAGTCCCCTTCTTCCTGGTTCGCTATCACTGCTCTGAGTGACTCCATCTTGATTTGAACCTTTGTATGTAAATGTTCAAATATTTCAGATTTAGAATAGGTCTCACCGAGCCGTCTGGCTTCAGTACCACAATATAGTGTGGAATAATACCCCTTTCCTTGTTGTAGGAGGGGTACTTTGATTATCACCTGCTGGGAATACAGCTTGTGAATTGTTTCCAATACTGCCTCCCTGTCGGAGGGAGACGTTGGTAAAGCAGACTTCAGGAACCTGCGAGGGGGAGACGTCTCGAATTTCCAATCTGTACCCCTGGGATACTACTTGTAGGATCCAGGGGTCCACTTGCGAGTGAGCCCACTGCGCGCTGAAACTCTTGAGACGACCCCCCACCGCACCTGAGTCCGCTTGTACGGCCCCAGCGTCATGCTGAGGACTTGGCAAAAGCGGTGGAGGGCTTCTGTTCCTGGGAATGGGCTGCCTGCTGCAGTCTTCTTCCCTTTCCTCTATCCCTGGGCAGATATGACTGGCCTTTTGCCTGCTTGCCCTTATGGGGACGAAAGGACTGAGGCTGAAAAGACGGTGTCTTTTTCTGCTGAGATGTGACTTGGGGTAAAAAAGGTGGATTTTCCAGCTGTTGCCGTGGCCACCAGGTCCGATGGACCGACCCCAAATAACTCCTCCCCTTTATACGGCAATACTTCCATGTGCCGTTTGGAATCTGCATCACCTGACCACTGTCGTGTCCATAAACATCTTCTGGCAGATATGGACATCGCACTTACTCTTGATGCCAGAGTGCAAATATCCCTCTGTGCATCTTGCATATATAGAAATGCATCCTTTAAATGCTCTATAGTCAATAAAATACTGTCCCTGTCAAGGGTATCAATATTTTCAGTCAGGGAATCCAACCAAGCCACCCCAGCGCTGCACATCCAGGCTGAGGCGATCGCTGGTCGCAGTATAACACCAGTATGTGTGTATATACTTTTTAGGATATTTTCCAGCCTCCTATCAGCTGGCTCCTTGAGGGCGGCCGTATCTGGAGACGGTAACGCCACTTGTTTTGATAAGCGTGTGAGCGCCTTATCCACCCTAAGGGGTGTTTCCCAACGCGCCCTAACTTCTGGCGGGAAAGGGTATAACGCCAATAATTTTCTATCGGGGGAAACCCACGCATCATCACACACTTCATTTAATTTATCTGATTCAGGAAAAACTACAGGTAGTTTTTTCACACCCCACATAATACCCTCTTTTGTGGTACTTGTAGTATCAGAAATATGTAACACCTCCTTCATTGCCCTTAACATGTAACGTGTGGCCCAAATGGAAAATACGTTTGTTTCTTCACCGTCGACACTGGAGTCAGTGTCCGTGTCTGTGTCTGTGTCGACCGACTGAGGTAAATGGGCGTTTTAAAGCCCCTGACGGTGTTTGAGACGCCTGGACAGGTACTAATTGGTTTGCCGGCCGTCTCATGTCGTCAACCGACCTTGCAGCGTGTTGACATTATCACGTAATTCCCTAAATAAGCCATCCATTCCGGTGTCGACTCCCTAGAGAGTGACATCACCATTACAGGCAATTGCTCCGCCTCCTCACCAACATCGTCCTCATACATGTCGACACACACGTACCGACACACAGCACACACACAGGGAATGCTCTGATAGAGGACAGGACCCCACTAGCCCTTTGGGGAGACAGAGGGAGAGTTTGCCAGCACACACCAAAACGCTATATTATACAGGGACAACCTTATATAAGTGTTTTCCCTTATAGCATCTTAATATATAATAATATCGCCAAATAAGTGCCCCCCCTCTCTGTTTTAACCCTGTTTCTGTAGTGCAGTGCAGGGGAGAGCCTGGGAGCCTTCCTAGCAGCGGAGCTGTGTAGGAAAATGGCGCTGTGTGCTGAGGAGAATAGGCCCCGCCCCCTTTTCGGCGGGCTTCTTCTCCCGTTTTTCTGACAACCTGGCAGGGGTTAAATACATCCATATAGCCCCAGGGGCTATATGTGATGTATTTTTAGCCAGCATAGGTACTTTCATTGCTGCCCAGGGCGCCCCCCCAAGCGCCCTGCACCTTCAGTGACCGTTGGTGTGAAGTGTGCTGAGAGCAATGGCGCACAGCTGCAGTGCTGTGCGCTACCTCATGAAGACTGAGAAGTCTTCAGCCGCCGATTTCTGGACCTCTTCTCTCTTCAGCATCTGCAAGGGGGTCGGCGGCGCGGCTCCGGTGACCCATCCAGGCTGTACCTGTGATCGTCCCTCTGGAGCTAGTGTCCAGTAGCCTAAGAAGCCAATCCATCCTGCACGCAGGTGAGTTCACTTCTTCTCCCCTAAGTCCCTCGTTGCAGTGAGCCTGTTGCCAGCAGGACTCACTGAAAATAAAAAACCTAACAAAACTTTTACTCTAAGCAGCTCTTTAGGAGAGCCACCTAGATTGCACCCTTCTCGGCCGGGCACAAAAACCTAACTGAGGCTTGGAGGAGGGTCATAGGGGGAGGAGCCAGTGCACACCACCTGATCCTAAAGCTTTTACTTTTGTGCCCTGTCTCCTGCGGAGCCGCTATCCCCCATGGTCCTGACGGAGTCCCCAGCATCCACTTAGGACGTCAGAGAAACTACGGGTAGTTTTTTCACACCCCACATAATATCCTTTTTTGTGGTACTTGTAGTATCAGAAATGTTCAAAACCTCCTTCATTGCCGTGATCATGTAACGTGTGGCCCTACTGGAAAATACGTTTGTTTCCTCACCGTCGACACTGGAGTCAGTGTCCGTGTCTGGGTCTGTGTCGACCATCTGAGGTAACGGGCGCTTTAGAGCCCCTGACGGTGTTTGAGTCGCCTGTACAGGTAATAACTGATTTGCCGGCTGTCTCATGTCGTCAACAGTCTTTTGTAAAGTGCTGACACTATCACGTAATTCCTTCCATAAGACCATCCAGTCAGGTGTCGACTCCCTAGGGGGTGACATCACTATTACAGGCAATTGCTCCGCCTCCATAGCATTTTCCTCCTCATACATGTCGACACAACGTACCGACACACAGCACACACACAGGGAATGCTCTGATAGAGGACAGGACCCCACTAGCCCTTTGGGGAGACAGAGGGAGAGTTTGCCAGCACACACCAGAGCGCTATATATATACAGGGATAACCTTATATAAGTGTTTTTCCCTTATATAGCTGCTGTATAGATTTATCTGCCAAATTAGTGCCCCCCCTCTCTTGTTTTACCCTGTTTCTGTAGTGCAGGACTGCAGGGGAGAGTCAGGGAGCTTCCCTCCAACGGAGCTGTGAGGAAAAAATGGCGCCAGTGTGCTGAGGAGATAGGCTCCGCCCCCTTTTTGGCGGCCTTTCTCCCGCTTTTTAAAGGAAAAATTGGCCCAGGAGCTATATGTGATGTATTTTTGCCATATAAGGTGTTTTTATTGCGTCTCAGGGCGCCCCCCCCCCAGCGCCCTGCACCCTCAGTGACCGGAGTGTGAAGTGTGCTGAGAGCAATGGCGCACAGCTGCGGTGCTGTGCGCTACCTTATTGAAGACAGGACGTCTTCTGCCGCCGATTTTCCGGACCTCTTCAGTCTTCTGGCTCTGTAAGGGGGCCGGCGGCGCGGCTCTGGGACCCATCCATGGCTGGGCCTGTGATCGTCCCTCTGGAGCTAATGTCCAGTAGCCTAAGAAGCCCAATCCACTCTGCACGCAGGTGAGTTCGCTTCTTCTCCCCTTAGTCCCTCGGTGCAGTGAACCTGTTGCCAGCAGGATTCACTGAAAATAAAAAACCTATACTTAAACTTTTACCAAGCAGCTCAGGAGAGCCACCTAGTGAGCACCCTTCTCGTTCGGGCACAAAAATCTAACTGAGGCTTGGAGGAGGGTCATGGGGGGAGGAGCCAGTGCACACCAGGTAGTCCTAAAGCTTTTACTTTTGTGCCCAGTCTCCTGCGGAGCCGCTATCCCCCCATGGTCCTTTCGGAGTCCCCAGCATCCACTAGGACGTCAGAGAAATATATTATCTATGGCTCAGCACAGATGATTAAATCAAATTGACTAAGGTGCTAATTATTTCTCCTGCAGCTAAGATGGATGGATAAACTTAAAACCTGGACCGTTGGGGTGCCTTAAGGACCGCGTTTGAGAACCTCTGCCCTACCCCCTATCCGCTGCTATACCAGAACAGTCAGCAATACATTCTGAAAGATGATCTACATTTTTACCTTCAAGCTTTGGTGTCCAGTCTTCATCAGAATCACTGCAGATATCTGCATTATTCTTGCGCTGCTTGGTCATAAAAATCGGTTTTCGTGCATTGAAACCTAAATCACCGTAAATAACACACAAAAATACAACAATTTAGTTATTGAATGTCTACATTTATGAAAATTCTAAATGCTGCTTGTAATTTTCCATTTTAACAAACGCTGCAAAATACTAATTCTAAAGTTAAGGGTGTTCTACTGCTCTTAAGATATATATAGTAGGTTTATACACTATATGGGCTGTAAAACTAGCAAGACATATAATGTAAGTGGAAAAATAGTGCATGAGGTATAAGCTCAAGATTCACTTCTAATTGTATAGACCACACCGGTCTCATTGGATCTGTGGCGCATGCCACATAGGGGAGGCAATCAACTGACCATCGGACAGGACCGTGGCGGTCAATATGCCGACGCAGGAATCCCGACACCCAGGGACGTGCGCAGGGACACTTTAAGAGAGGAGGAGGACCGGGTGCAGCCTCCTCCGTTCGGGCCTCCCCTCTCTGCAGGCAGCGTGAGAGTCTGAGCACTAGAGCGCTCAGACTCTACTGGACATGCGCAGATCTCTGGGAAAATGGCGCGACGGCCATTTTCCATGAGATTTCTTTCTGCGCTTGCGCCAAACTCCGTTAAAATGGCCGCTGGGCCATTTTCCTAGAGATTTAACACCGCCGTAGACGTCGGCGCGGGACTCCGGAGGGGTGAGTATTTAGAAAATGGATGCAGCGTGTGTGGTGGGGGCCCCCTCTGGACTTGAGGGCCCGTGTGCACCGCACACACCCATTATAGAAACGCCAGTGGATGTGCGGTGAGCTATATAGCTCAGGAGGCACTGGCTAGCGCCAAAGCCAGATTTACATGCAATATATGAGCCAAAGTGTACATCTGGTCATTATACACAGGTGCAGCAGTATAAACTCCTGGAAATTTGGTGAGTTTTGATCAGAGATGAGCAGAAAAGATAGGCAGGGGAGGCCTCACCAGCCATAGACTTTTTACTCCAGAGTTTTGGCTATAAAAATTATTAGAATAATGCAAAGGAGATATTTGTAACATATTCTTTGTATTATTCATATACTTTATACAGTCAAACCTCTGGCACAAATGTTAGTATGACAGGAAAGGCTCTGCCTCACCTGCCTCACCCCACCGCATGGCCTGCGGTTGGAGTCCTGACCGCCGGCTGGTTTCCCCACTTGGGTGGTGGTCCACTCCACCCTAGGAAGAATAGAACCCTGTGGCGACCGAAGGGGACCCATTGCGCTCGCCGCTGGGATCATGGCATCGGTCTCCTGACAGCCAGGATCCCGACTGCCGGGATCTCATACTGATCCTGCTGCATAGTACTGATGTTTGGTACTTTGCACATGTGCCGGACCCGTACTACACATGTGCAGTACGGGTCTGCGACATCGGATGCAGATCAGCAGCAGACTGTCAGTGATTGACAGTCTGCTGCTGTTTGGGGGCAGGTAGGAGGGGTTGGCGAAGGCCTCTGTTTCCCAAAATGGAGGCGTATAGGCACAATCGTGGGGGAGTGATGAGGCCAGTATCTCCGCCTGAAGATGAGAATTTCCTGGCTTCTTTGTAGCAGATGTGGCAGCTGGCCTGCGTGACGGGGGGCCGATGGTGTCGCAGGTGATCTGATACTGCGTCTTAGGATGCAGCATAGATCACTAATGCAAGGAGGAGGCCTGCTGCTGCATTACCATATTGATGCATCCATGTAAGCAGCAGTGATAGTTACTTCGTCCACATCTGAATCATACCCAGATCACAGGGATCTGAGGCCCTCATTCCGAGTTGATCGCTCGCTAGCTGCTTTTAGCAGCAGTGCACACGCTAGGCCGCCGCCCTCTGGGAGCGTATCTTAGCTTAGCAGAACTGCTCGTAAAAATTTTCATGCAGTTTCTGTGCAGCTCCAAACCTACTTCTTCCTTGCGATCACCTCAGTCAGTTTAGTTCCTGCTTTGACGTCACAAACACGCCCTGCGTTCGGCCAGCCACTCCCCCATTTCCCCAGGCACGCCTGTGTTTTTACCTGACACGCCTGCTTTTTTTAGCACACTCCCGGAAAACGGCCAGTTACCACCCAGAAACACCCACTTCCTGTCAGTCACTCACCGATCAACAGAGCGACAGAAAAGCGTAGCTCGAACTTGTGTAAAACTGCATAGTTTTGTGTGAAAGTACTTCGTGCGTGCGTACTGTGGCCCGTACGCATGCGCAGAAATGCCGCTTTTTCACCTAATCGCTGCGCTGCGACCGAAAGCAGCTAGCGATCAACTCGGAATGAGGGCCTGAGTGCGGCACCGTCACTGCCTAATTGGTCCCTTCATTTGGCTAGCAGCGTGCCTGGAACGGCACCCTGCAGAAAGCATTGTTGCCGAGTGAGTCTATGGTCACGCAGACTGGCCTTGGCAGTAGCAATGCTGCCGCCATGTTTTTCTGCATACAAGATCGAACCTGAAGGCAGATATACTCCCCAAAAATAGGCATGACACACCTGTGTTTTTGCCGCCACTCCGTTACTTCTCCCAAACGGCCTTTTCTTGTCAATCACTCGCGTTTGAATTCTCACTGCGAGCGGCATCGCAGAGGTACCTTGGCGCGTGCAGTAAGATGATGAGGACACATCTGTAGGCCCAGAGTATGCACCGCAGTGGTCGAATGACTGACATTCCCTTTGTTCCTACAAATGGGAGGAACAGGGAAAGGTCTCCTCCCACTGTAAAGGAACCCAGATATCGTGGCCATATACACTCACAGCGTACTGTATATCTCACAGCATATGGCCATGACACCTGCTGGGTGTCAGGCTGTTTAGCTGCACGTGTATGCCCAGTGTCACCCATAATACTGGAGGAATCCATACCTAGTTTGGCTAATCAAACAGACTAGTACAGAAATACCTGACATTAAGGGTTCTGATTACTAACGATGCACCATAATGGTCTGATAACATATTGCATCAGACCATACTTCCCTACTCTCCCGGATTCTGCAGGAGACACCCGGTTTTTCGAGTAGTCCCCCGCAGCCCCGGAAGAGTGGGCACACCTCCCGCATTCTGCCCACTTCCTAGTGAAGTGGACAGAATGTGGAGAAAGATACAGCAAAATCGCGGACTGGTGGAGGGGGCGGAGCCCAATGACGCAATTATACGCTAATCACGTCATTTAGCTCCGCCCCCTATGCAAACATTAACCCACTGTGGGCTTTTCCTGGCGAGTAGGCGGGGCTTAATGTTGTAATTATCTCAGCCCCGCCCTCATCACCGCCCACCTGCTTCTTCTCTCCGGGCATCTCCCGGAGAGGAGATTTGAGATGTCGGTAAGTATGCATCAGACTGTAGTGCTAAATACATACCTCTTAACATATTTTAAAAAGCACATGTTAGAACACAAAATAAGATTTTAAACCTACCGGTAAATCTATTTCTCCTAGTCCGTAGAGGATGCTGGGGACTTCGTAAGGACCATGGGGTATAGACGGGCTCCGCAGGAGACATGGGCACCTAAAAGAACTTTACCTATGGGTGTGCACTGGCTCCTCCCTCTATGCCCCTCCTCCAGACCTCAGTTAGAGAACTGTGCCCAGAGGAGATGGACAATATGAGGGCAGGATTTTATAAATCCAAGGGCAAGATTCCTACCAGCCCACACCAATCATACCATGTAATCTGGAACATACATAACCAGTTAACAGTATGAACAAACAACAGTAGCGGTCCAAGACCGATTCCAACTGTAACATAACCCTTATGTAAACAACAACTATATACAAGTCTTGCAGAGTTTCCGCACTGGGACGGGCGCCCAGCATCCTCTACGGACTAGGAGAAAATAAGAATTTACTTACCGATAATTCTATTTCTCGTAGTCCGTAGTGGATGCTGGGGACTCCGTCAGGACCATGGGGAATAGCGGCTCCGCAGGAGACAGGGCACAAAAGTAAAAGCTTTAGGATCAGGTGGTGTGCACTGGCTCCTCCCCCTATGACCCCCCTCCAAGCCTCAGTTAGGATACTGTGCCCGGACGAGCGTACACAATAAGGAAGGATCTTGAATCCCGGGTAAGACTCATACCAGCCACACCAATCACACTGTACAACCTGTGATCGGAACCCAGTTAACAGTATGATAAAACGTAGAAGCCTCTGAACAGACGGCTCACAACAATAACAACCCGATTTTTTTGTAACAAAAACTATGTACAAGTATTGCAGACAATCCGCACTTGGGATGGGCGCCCAGCATCCACTACGGACTACGAGAAATAGAATTATCGGTAAGTAAATTCTTATTTTCTCTAACGTCCTAAGTGGATGCTGGGGACTCCGTCAGGACCATGGGGATTATACCAAAGCTCCCAAACGGGCGGGAGAGTGCGGATGACTCTGCAGCACCAAATGAGAGAACTCCAGGTCCTCCTCAGCCAGGATATCAATTTTGTAGAATTTTACACGTATTTGCTCCTGACCAAGTAGCTGCTCGGCAAAGTTGTAAAGCCGAGACCCCTCGGGCAGCCGCCCAAGATGAGCCCACCTTCCTTGTGGAGTGGGCATTTACAGATTTTTGGCTGTGGCAGGCCTGCCACAGAATGTGCAAACTGAATTGTACTACAAATCCAGCGAGCAATCGTCTGCTTAGAAGCAGGAGCACCCATCTTGTTGGGTGCATACAGGCTAAACAGCGAGTCAGATTTTCTGACTCCAGTCGTCCTGGAAACATATATTTTCAGGGCCCTGACAACGTCAAGTAACTTGGAGTCCTCCAAGTCCCTAGTAGCCGCAGGTACCACAATAGGTTGATTCATGTGAAAAACAGAAAACACCTTAAGGAGAAATTGAGGACGAGTCCTCAATTCTGCCCTGTCAGAATGAAAAATTAAGTAAGGGCTTTTATATGATAAAGCCGCCCATTCTGACACACGCCTGGCTGAAGCCAGGGCTAATAGCATCATCACCTTCCATGTGAAATATTTTAAGTCCACAGTGGTGAGTGGATCAAACCAATGTGACTTTAGGAAACTCAAAACAACATTGAGATCCCAAGGTGCCCCTGGGGGCACAAAAGGAGGCTGTATATGCAGTACCCCTTTTACAAACGTCTGAACTTCAGGCACTGAAGCCAGTTCTTTCTGGAAGAAATTCGACAGGGTCGAAATTTGAACCTTAATGGACCCTAATTTTAGGCCCATAGACAGTCCTGTTTTCAGGAAATGTAGGAAACGACCCAGTTGGAATTCCTCTGTAGGGACCTTCTTGGCCTCACACCACGCAACATATTTTCGCCAAATGCGGTGAAAATGTTTTGCGGTTACATCCTTTCTGGCTTCGACCAGGGTAGGGATGACTTCATCTGGAATGCCCTTTCAGGATCCGGCGTTCAACTGCCATGCCTTCAAACGCAGCCGCGGTAAGTCTTGGAACAGACAAGGCCCCTGCTGGAGCAGGTCCTTTCTTAAAGGTAGAGGCCACGGTTCTTCCGTGAGCATCTCTTGAAGTTCCGGGTACCAAGTCCTTCTTGACCCATCCGGAACCACGAGTATCGTTCTTACTCATCTCCTTCTTATGATTCTCAGTACTTTGGTATGAGATGCATAGGAGGGAACACATACCCTGACTGGTACACCCACAGTGTTACCAGAGCGTCCACCGCTATTGCCTGAGGGTCCCTTGACCTGGCGCAATATCTGTCTAGTTTTTTGTTCAGGCGGGACGCCATCATGTCCACCTTTGGTTTTTCCCAACGGTTTACAATCATGTGGAAGACTTCCCGCTGAAGTCCCCACTCTCCCGGGTGGAGGTTATGCCTGCTGAGGAAGTCTGCTTCCCAGTTTTCCACTCCCGGAATTAACACTGCTGAGAGTGTTATCACATGATTTTTCGCCCAGCGAAGAATCCTTGCAGTTTCTGCCATTTCCCTCCTGCTTCTTGTGCCGCCCTGTCTGTTTTCGTGGGCGACTGCCGTGATGTTGTCCCACTGGATCAATACCGGCTGACCTTGAAGCAGAGGTCTTGCTAAGCTTAGAGCCTTGTAAATTGCCCTTAGCTCCAGTATATTTATGTGGAGAGAAATCTCCAGACTTGATCACACTCCCTGGAAATTTTTTCCTTGTGTGACTGCTCTCCAGCCACTCAGGCTGGCATCCGTGGTCACCAGGACTCAGTCCTGAATGCCGAATCTGCGGCCCTTTCATAGATGAGCACTCTGCAGCCACCGCAGAAGAAAACACCCTTGTCCTTGGAGACAGGGTTATCCGCTGATGCATCTGAAGATGCGATCCGGACCATTTTCCCAGCAGATCCCACTGAAAGGTTCTTGCGTGAAATCTACCGAATGGGATCGCTTTGTAAGAAACCACCATTTTTCACAGGACCCTTGTGCAATGCACTGATACTTTTCCTGGTTTTAGGAGGTTCCTGACTAGCTCGGATAACTCCCTGGCTTTCTTCTCCGGGAGAAAACATCCTTTTCTGGACTGTGTCCAGAATCATCCCTTGGAACATTAGACGTGTCGTCGGAAAAAGCTGCGATTTTGGAATATTTAGAATCCACTCGTGCTGCCGTAGAACTACTTGAGATAGTGCTACTCCGACCGCCAACTGTTCTCTGGACCTTGCCCTTATCAGGAAAGCGTCCATATTTCTTTTAGGAAGAATCATCATTTCGGCCATTACCTTGGTAAAGACCCGGGGTGCCGTGGACAATCCAAACGGCAGCGTCTGAACTGATAGTGACAGTTCTGTACCACGAACCTGAGATACCCTTGGTGAGAAGGGCAAAATTTGGACATGTAGGTAAGCGTCCCTGATATCCAGTGACACCATATCGTCCTGGTTCGCTATCACTGCTCTGAGTGACTCCATCTTGATTTGAACCCTTGTATGTAATTGTTCAAATCTTTCAGATCTCACCGAGCCGTCTGGCTTCAGTACCACAATATAGTGTGGAATAATACCCCTTCCCTTGTTGTAGGAGGGGTAATTTGATTATCACCTGCTGGGAATAGAGCCTGTGAATTTTTTTTTTTTTCCCCCCCCAATACTGCCTCCCTGTCGGAGGGAGACGTTGGTAAAGCAGACTTCAGGAACTTGTGAGGGGGAGACGTCTCGAATTTCCAATGTACACCTGGGATACTACGTGTAAGATCCAGGAGTCCACTTGCGAGTGAGCCCACTGCGTGCTGAAACTCTTGAGATGACCCCCCACCGCACCTGAGTCCGCTTGTATGGCCCCAGCGTCATGCTGCGGACTTGGCAGAAGCTGTGGAGGACTTCTGTTCCTGGGAATGGGCTGCCTGCTGCAGTCTTCTTCCCTTTCCTCTAACCCTGGGCAGATATGACTGGCCTTTTGCCCGCCTGCCTTTATGGGTACGAAAGGACTGAGACTGAAAAGACTGTCCTTTTCTGCTGAGATGTGACTTGGGGTAACAAAAGTGGATTTTCCAGCCGTTGCCATGGCCACCAGGTCCTATGGACCGCCCCTTTATACGGCAATACTTCCATGTGCCGTCTGGAATTTGCATCACCTGACCACTGTCGTGTCTATAAACATCGTCTGGCAGATATGGACATCACATTTACTCTTGATGCCAGAATGCAAATATCCCTCTGTGCATCTCGCATATATAGAAATGCATCCTTAAAATGCTCTATATTCAATAAAATATTGTCCCTGTCAAGGGTATCAATATTTTCAGTCAGGAAATCCGACCAAGCCCCCCCAGCGCTGCACATCCAGGCTGAGGCGATTGCTGGTCGTAGTATAACACCAGTATGTGTGTATATACTTTTTAGGATATTTTTCAGCTTCCTATCAGCTGGCTCCTTGATGGCGGCCGTATCTGGAGACGGTAACGCCACTTGTTTTTATAAGCGTGTGAGCGCCTTATCCACCCTAAGGTGTGTTTCCCAACTCGCCCTCACTTCTGGCGGGAAAGGGTATACCTCCAATAATTTTCTATCGGAGGAAACCCACGTATCATCACACACTTTAATTTATCTGATTCAGGAAAAACTACAAGTAGATTATTCCCACCCTACATAATACCCTTATTTGTGGTACTTGTTGTATCAGAAATATGTAACACCTCCTTCATTGCCCTTAACATGTAACGTGTGGCCCTAAAGGAAAATACGTTTGTTTCTTCACCGTCGACACTGAAGTCAGTGTCCGTGTCTGTGTCGACCAACTGAGGTAAATGGGCGTTTTTACAAGCCCCTGACGGTGTCTGAGACGCCTGGACAGGTACTAATTTGTTTGCCGGCCGTCTCATGTCGTCAACCGACCTTGCATCATGTTGACATTATCACGTAATTCCTAAATAAGCCATCCATTCCGGTGTCGACTCCCTAGAGAGTGACATCACCAATACAGGCAATTTGCTCCGCCTCCTCACCAACATCGTCCTCCTACATGTCGACACACACGTACCGACACACAGCACACACACAGGGAATGCTCTGATAGAGGACAGGACCCCACTAGCCCTTTGGGGAGACAGAGGGAGAGTTTGCCAGCACACACCAAAAACGCTATAATTATACAGGGACAACCCCTTATACAAGTGTTTTCCCTTATAGCATTTTCACATATGTAATCATATCGCCAAATAAGTGCCCCCCCTCTCTGTTTTAACCCTGTTTCTGTAGTGCAGGGGAGAGCCTGGGAGCCTTCCTCACAGCAGAGCTGAGCAGGAAAATGGCGCCGTGTGCTGAGGAGAATAGGCCCCGCCCCCTAAAACGGCGGGCTCTTCTCCCGGAGTTTGTGAGATCTGGCAGGGGTTAAATACATCCATATAGCCTCAAGGGCTATATGTGATGTATTTTTTAGCCATAAAAGGTATTATACATTGCTGCCCAGGGCGCCCCCAGCAGCGCCCTGCACCCTCCGTGACCGTTGGTGTGAAGTGTGTGACAACAATGGCGCACAGCTGCAGTGCTGTGCGCTACCTTCATGAAGACTGAAAAGCCTTCTGCCGCCGGTTTCTGGACCTTCAATCTTCAGCATCTGCAAGGGGGGTCGGCGGCGCGGCTCCGGGACGAACCCCAGGGTGAGACCTGTGTTCCGACTCCCTCTGGAGCTAATGGTGTCCAGTAGCCTAAGAAGCCAATCCATCCTGCACGCAGGTGAGTTGAACTTCTCTCCCCTAAGTCCCTCGATGCAGTGAGCCTGTTGCCAGCAGGACTCACTGAAAATAAAAAACCTAAAAACTTTTTCTAAGCAGCTCCTTAAGAGAGCCACCTAGATTGCACCCTGCTCGGACGGGCACAAAAACCTAACTGAGGCTTGGAGGGGGGTCATAGGGGGAGGAGCCAGTGCACACCACCTGATCCTAAAGCTTTTACTTTTGTGCCCTGTCTCCTGCGGAGCCGCTATTCCCCATGGTCCTGACGGAGTCCCCAGCATCCACTTAGGACGTTAGAGAAATAGATTTACCGATAGGTTTAAAATCTTATTTTCTCTTACGTCCTAGAGGATGCTGGGGACTCCGTAAGGATCATGGGGTTTATACCAAAGCTCCCAATCCGGCGGGAGAGTGCGTATGACTCTGCAGCACCGACTGAGCAAATGCTAGGTCCTCATCAGCCAGGGTATCAAATGTGTAGAATTTAGCAAAAGTGTTTGACCCCGACCAAGTTGCTGCTTGGCAAAGCTGTAATGCCGAGACGCCCCGGGCAGCCGCCCAAGAAGAGCCCACCTTCCTAGTGGAATGGGCCTTAACCGAATACGGTAACGGCAATCCAGCCGTAGAATGAGCCTGCTGAATCGTGTTACAGATCCAGCGAGCAATAGTCTGCTTCGAAGCAGGCGCGCCAATCTTGTTGGCAGCATACAGGACAAACAGAGCCTCTGTTTTCCTAATTCTAGCCGTCCTGGCTACATAAATCCTCAAGGCCCTGACTACATCCAGGGACCTGGAATCCTCCAAGTCACTCGTAGCCACAGGCACCACAATGGGTTGGTTCAAATGGAATGAAGAAACCACCTTAGGCAAAAATTGAGGGCGAGTCCTCAATTCCGCTCTATCAACATGAAAAATCAAGTAGGGGCTCTTGTGAGACAAGGCCGCCAATTCTGACACTCGCCTTGCAGATGCTAAAGCCAACAACATGACCACCTTCCAGGTAAGAAATTTCAACTCAACCTTGTTAAGTGGTTCAAACCAGTGTGATTTTAGGAACTGCAACACCACGTTTAGGTCCCATGGTGCCACTGGAGGCACAAAAGGAGGCTGGATGTGTAGCACTCCCTTTACAAAAGTCAGAAGCCAATTCCTTCTGAAAGAATATCGAGAGGGCCGAAATCTGTACCTTAACAGAGCCTAATTTCAGGCCCATATCCACTCCTGTCTGTAGGAAGTGAAGAAAACGACCCAAATGAAAATCTTCCGTAGGGGCGTTCTTGGTTTCACACCAAGACACATATTTTCGCCAGATACGGTGATAATGTTTTACCGTCACCTCCTTTCTAGCCTTTATTAGAGTAGGGATGACCTCCTCCGGAATCCCCTTCTCAGCTAGGATCCGGCGTTCAACCGCCATGCCGTCAAACGTAACCGCGGTAAGTCTTGGAACACGCAGGGACCCTGCTGCAACAGGTCCTCCCTTAGAGGAAGAGGCCAGGGATCTCCTGTGAGCATCTCCTGAAGATCTGAGTACCAGGCCCTTCGAGGCCAGTCTGGAACAATGAGTATTGTCTGTACTTTTTTTCGCCTTATGATCCTCAACACCTTTGTGATGAGAGGAAGAGGAGGAAACACGCAGACCGATTGGAACACCCATGGCGTTACCAGGGTGTCTACTGCTACTGCCTAAGGGTCCCGGGACCTGGCACAATACCTCTGAAGCTTCTTGTTGAGGCGTGACGCCATCATGTCTATTTGAGGAACTCCCCAAAGACCCGTTATCACTGCAAAGACTTCTTGATGAAGTCCCCACTCTCCTGGATGGAGATCGTGTCTGCTGAGGAAGTCTGCTTCCCAGTTGTCCACTCCCGGAATGAAAACAGCTGACAGAGCGCTTACGTGATTTTCCGCCCAGCAAAGAATCCTGGTTGCTTCCGCCATCGCGGCTCTGCTTCTTGTCCCGCCTTGGCGGTTCACATGAGCCACTGCTGTGACATTGTCTGATTGAATCAGAACCGGTAGGCTGCGAAGAAGACTCTCCGCTTGTCGAAGGCCGTTGTATATGGCTCTTAGCTCCAACACGTTGATGTGTAGACAGGACTCCTGGTCTGACCACAGTCCCTGAAAATTTCTTCCTTGGGTGACTGCTCCCCATCCTCGGAGGCTCGCGTCCGTGGTTACCAGGATCCAGTCCTGAATTCCGAACCTGCGACCCTCCAGAAGGTGAGCACTTTGCAGCCACCATAGAAGAGACACCCTGGCCCCGGGGGACAGTGTTATTTTCCGATGTAAATGTAGATGGGACCCGGACCATTTGTCCAGAAGGTCCCATTGAAACGTCCTTGCATGGAACCTGCCGAAGGGGATGGCCTCGTAGGCTTCCACCATTTTCCCCAGAACACGAGTGCATTGATGAACTGACACTCTTTTTGGCTTTAGCAGGTCTCTGACCATGTTCTGGATGTCCTGGGCTTTTTCCAACGGGAGAAAAACCTTCTTTTGTTCCGTATCCAGTATCATACCTAGGAACGTTAGTCGAGTTGTCGGAATCAACTGTGACTTCGGTAGATTTAGAATCCACCCGTGTTGCTGGAGCACTCTCAGAGAGAGTGTCACATTGCTCAGCAATTGCTCTCTTGATCTCGCCTTTATCAGGAGATCGTCCAAGTATGGGATAATTGTGACTCCATGCTTGCGCAGGACCACCATCATTTCCGCCATTATCTTGGTGAAAATCCTTGGGGCCGTGGAAAGCTCAAACGGCAACGTCTGAAATTGGTAATGACAATCCTGTACAGCGAATCTCAGGTACTCCTGATGGGAAGGATATATGGGGACATGAAGGTAAGCATCCTTTATGTCCAGTGACACCATAAACTCCCCCTCCTCCATGCTGGCTATTATCGCCCTGAGCGATTCCATCTTGAATTTTAATCTTTTCATGTACAGGTTTAGGGATTTTAGATTCAAAATAGGTCTGACCGAACCATCCGGTTTCGGGACCACAAAGAGGGTTGAATAGTACCCTCTTCCCTGTTGGTTCAAGGGAACCCTGATAATTACTTGCTGTTGACACAGCGTTTGAATTGCAGCTAACACTACATCCCTGTCTGGGGTAGAAGCTGGTAAAGCCGACTTGAAAAATCGGCGTGGGGGCACCTCTTCGAATTCCAGTTTGTAGCCTTGGGAAACTATTTCCAACACCCAAGGATTCAGGTCTGAGCTGACCCAGACCTGGCTGAAGAGTCGAAGACGAGCCCCCACCGGTGCGGACTCCCGCAGGGGAGCCCCAGCGTCATGCAGTGGGTTTTGTAGAAGCCGGGGAGGACTTCTGTTCCTGGGCACCAGCCGAAGCAGGTGTTCTTTTCCCTCTACCCTTACCTCTGGCAGGGAAGGAGGATCCCCGACCTCTTCTGGACTTTTGTGACCGAAAGGACTGCATCTGATATGTTGGAGTTTTCTTCTGCTGTTGGGGAATAAACGGTAAAAAGTTAGATTTACCTGCGGTAGCTGTGGAAACCAGGTCCGCCAGCCCATCCCCAAACAACACGTCTCCCCTATAGGGTAGAACCATCATATGCTTTTTCGAATCCGCATCACCCGTCCACAGGCGGGTCCATAAGGATCTTCTCGCTGAAATAGCCATGGCATTGGCTCTGGAAGCCAGTAATCCAATGTCCCTTTGAGCGTCTCTCATATACAAGACTGCGTCTTTGATATGGGCTAGAATTAACAAAACAGTATCTCTATCCATGGTATCAAGGTCAGCCGACAGGTTATCTGTCCAGGCTGAAATTGCGCTACATACCCATGCCGACGCAATTGTCGGTCTTAGCAAAGCTCCAGTATGTGAATAAATAGACTTTAAAGTAGTCTCTTGCCTGCGATCCGCAGGATCCTTGAGGGTCGCTGTGTCTGGAGACGGTAGCGCCACTTTCTTTGACAGGCGCGTTAAAGCCTTGTCCACAGTGGGAGGGGATTCCCAACGTACCCTGTCCTGTGTAGGGAAGGGGTATGCCATATTAATTCTTTTGGGAATCTGCGGTCTCTTATCCAGAGTCTCCCAAGCTTTTTCAAAAAACTCATTAAGTTCATGAGATGGGTGAAAGTTTATTATCTGTTTCATTCCCTTAAACATGTGTACCCTCGTGTCAGGAACAGAGGGTTCATCAGCAATATGCAACACATCTCTTATTGCTATAATCATACACTGAATGCTCTTTGTCACCTTAGGGTGCAATTTAGCTTCATCATAGTCGACACTGGAATCAGAGTCCGTGTCAGTAGTTGTGTCCACAATTTTTGCCAAGGGACGCTTTTGAGACCCCAACGGGCCCTGTGAGTCGGTCCAATCCGAGTATTGACCCCTGACGCCTCCCCAAATTCAGCCTTATCTAGCCTCTTATGTAAAGATGTCACACTTGCATTCAACATATGCCACATGTCCATCCATTCCTGAGTCGGCACTACCGACGGGGACACACCACTCATCTGCTCTACCTCCTCCTTAGAGAAGCCTTCCGCTTCAGACATGTTGACACGCACGTACCGACTCCCCACACACACAGGGATATACCTATAAGGGGACAAAACCCCAACCAGGCCCTTAGGAGAGACAGAGAGAGAGTTGCCAGCACACACCCAGCGCCCAAATTACACTGGAAAAAACAGATAGCGCTTTTATATTATATATATATATATCCAATTTCCCACTCACTGCGCGTCAATGTGCCCCCCCTTTCTTTTTTCCAACCTCTGAAGCGTTCAGCTGGGGAGAGTCCGGGGAGCCAGCGTTTCTCATGCAGCTCTGTGGAGAAAATGGCGCTGGTTAGTGCTGAGGGATCAAGCTCCGCCCCCCCCCAGCGGCGGGCTTTGGTCCCTCTTCAATTTTCACAAAAATGGTGGGGGATCATCTATTTGCTGCCTCCGCAATCTAATAGCACCTTATTGTCCAAAAACAAGGTTTATTGCTGCCCAGGGCGCCCCCCCCCCCCCCCGCACCCTGCACCCATCAGTGCTGGGTGTGTTGTGTATGGGAGCAATGGCGCGCAGCTTACCGCTGCGTGCCTTACCTCATGAAGATCTGAAGTCTTCTGCCGCCTGAGATGTCTTCTTGTTTCTCATACTCACCCGGCTTCTACCTTCCGGCATCTGTGAGGAGGACGGCGGCGCGGCTTCAGGACGAACCCCAGGGTGAGACCTGTGTTCCGACTCCCTCTGGAGCTAATGGTGTCCAGTAGCCTAAGAAGCAGAGCCTATCAGTTAAGTAGGTCTGCTTCTCTCCCCTCAGTCCCACGATGCAGGGAGCCTGTTGCCAACAGGACTCCCTGAAAATAAAAAACCTAACAAAATTATTTTTCCACAGAAAATTCAGGAGAGCTCTCTGCAGTGTACCCTTCTCCTCTGGGCACAGAATCTAACTGAGGTCTGGAGGAGGGGCATAGAGGGAGGAGCCAGTGCACACCCATAGGAAAAGTTCTTTTTGGTGCCCATGTCTCCTGCGGAGCCCGTCTATACCCCATGGTCCATCCTCTAGGACGTAAGAGAAATGCAAATTATTACACAAAAATCCCCTGCTGCCCGGCACTCTCCCCTCCCGGCTGAATGCAGCTGTTCGCCACATAATAGTGCAGCTCATAGCATGGAGCCAGCCCAGTTTGAAGGAGAATGCTGTCCACCTTGACCCAAGCTATTGGAGCTGTCCCCAGCGAAAGAAGGATGCCAGCCACCCCCTCAACCATACCTCCCAACATGACACTCTCTTAAGAGGGACAAAATGCTCTGCTTCTGGACCTTTCTTTAAGATCGCCGGCACTTGTTTTGAACAGGTTCATGAATAAGAAAGGTGTTTCAGCACAGGTGATGGCAATCATAAAATAGGATTTTAATTACCTACCAGTAAATCCTTTTCTCGTAGTCCGTAGGGGATACTGGGAATCCAGTTAGGACCATGAGGTGTAGATGGGACCACTAGGAGCCATGGGTACGTTAAGAATTTGTGTGCGCTGGCTCCTCCCTCTATGCCCCTCCTACCAGACTCAGTCTAGGAAACTGTGCCCGAGGAGACAGACATACTTTGAGAGAAGGATAGATAAAGAAAGTGGTGAGATTCTGAACCAGCACACACAGAACAAGAGGAAAGCCAAGCTAACCAAACTTGAAACCAGGAACAGCAACAGCTGAACCAAACAATATTACTTAACCAAGTAACTGTGCAGGAAGAACGCAGCACTGAACGGGCACCCTGTATCCCCTACGGACTACGAGAAAAAGATTTACCGGTAGGTAATTAAAGTCCTATTTTCTATTACGTCCTAGGGGATACTGGGAATCCATTAAGTACTATGGGGAAGTACCAAAGCTCCCAAACCGGGTGGGAGAGTGCTTAGGTTACTGCAGTACTGATTGACCAAACTGAAGGTCCTCAGAGTCCAAAGTATCGAACTTGTAAAACTTAGCGAACCTGACCAAGTAGCTGCTCGGCAGAGCTGTAAAGCCAAGACACCCCGGGCAGCCGCCCAAGAAGAACCCACCGACCTAGTAGAGTGAGCCTGTACAGATTTTGGAACTGGCAAGCCTGCCGTGGAATAAGCATGCTGGATAGTGAGTCTGATCCAGCGCGCAATTGACTGCTTTGACACAGGACACCCAATTTTATTGGGATCATAGAGAACGAGTGTCACGATCCGGGTATCTGGACGCCATTTCTTACCCATCAGATGCCTCCTAAGGCTGGCTCAGCGCTCCAGGACCGGATCCCATCTGTTATCCTAATGTTCACATTCCTGCATCCTCTCCTGTCTCTCTGAGACGCCGTCACAGTAACGCCTTATTACATCTGGCATGGCGTTCCCCGCGGCCTCCGCCGCCGTCCCTGAGCTTCTGCATGCAGAGTGTCAGAGTGGCGATTACGTCAGCCGCGGCCTCCGCTGTGTCCGCGTGGTTGGATGTGCACTTGTCAGCCTGGCGTCTCCTGTCTCCAGTGGCCGGCGCCGCCATTACTGTTTTCATTACCACATGGATTACAAACCAAACTTCCCTCCAAGTGTCTGCATGGGCGCAGCCATCTTGGATTCTGTCAGCTGATCATTTCCTCCAATCTGTTGTCAGTATTGTTAATCTGCATAATTGCCTAGCCAATCCCTTCCTTGCTGCAGGTATAAATACACTGTGCCTGAGCAAGGAAGGCGTCAGTGCTTTGGTTGTCAAACCTAGTTCCTGTTTGTCTCTCTCCTGTGATTGTCTTCCAGGTTCCAGCTCCTGTCTCAAGACTTCCACCATAGAGACCCGCACCAGCATTCCACCTGCGGTGTAGCCTGACTCTCCAATCCATTGTGGATTCATCTGTTTCCAGCTACAACATTACCTGCTTCCAGCTCAGCTTCCAGCAGAGTACAGCTTCCCTTAAAGGGCCGGTGTCCTTTCTACACTTTACCACTCTCCACCGGTATTATTATTTCTCCGCTCTCAAGTTCTACATTTCAGTTCATATTTCATCGCTCCCAAGTTCATTTATTATTTAACTGGTTCCAGCCAGTATCCACTCCGTGCTAACAACAGTCTGGTTCCAGCCAGTATCCACAGCAGCTGTTTTATCTTCAGCAACCCAGCTTTTCCTGGAACACCAGCTGGCACAATCCTGGGTTATCTCCATTGCTACAGTCGGGCCTGGTAAGGACTTTCCATCTAGAAGATCATAAGAACTATCTCACACTACCAGTGCCCTGTGGCTCCTGCCATCCTGTAGTACCCAGGAACTGTATTTATTCTTTGCTGACTTTTACGTTTTCTTTTACTGCTGCTGTGTTGCGGAGTTGTCATAATAAACATCATTGACTTTTATCCAAGTTGTCGTGGTCACGCCTTCGGGCAGTTATTATTTATGTTACTTACATGTCCAGGGGTCTGATACAACCTCCCAGGTTCCGGTACATCTCAGCCCCTACAACTGAGGCTGCCTCCCGTCAGCTCAGGCCCTCAGTTGTGACAGTAAGCACTGACCTAATGAATCCAGCCGGAGACCAGGATCAAGCGGCCAGGCCGATGCAAGAACTGGCAGCCCGACTAGAACATCAGGAGGCTGCACAGGGCCACATCATCCGCTGTCTCCAGGATCTCTCTACTCGGCTGGATGGGATTCAGACAACTCTCCGTGGATCAGGCGCGTCTGGTGCGTCAACCACAGTGACTCCAGCTATAACCCCACCCACCTTACCCATTTCTGCTCCACGTCTTCATCTTCCAATGCCAGCAAAATTTGACGGATCTCCAAGATTCTGCAGGGGATTTCTCAACCAGTGTGAGATTCAGTTTGAGCTACAACCTGGCAATTTTCCCAGTGACCGTACAAAAATTGCCTACATTATTTCTCTTCTCAGTGGCTCAGCCCTTGATTGGGCATCACCGTTATGGGAGAGGTCCGACACCCTGCTATCTTCCTACACTGCCTTCGTGTCAACATTCAGGCGCATCTTCGACGAGCCAGGCCGGGTAACCTCAGCTTCATCCGAGATTCTCCGTTTACGCCAGGGGTCACGTACTGTAGGACAATATCTGATACAGTTCCAGATCCTGGCATCCGAACTGGCATGGAACGACGAGGCCCTGTATGCTGCATTCTGGCATGGCTTATCTGAGCGTATTAAAGATGAGTTAGCTACCAGAGACTTACCTTCTAAGTTAGATGAGCTAATCTCACTCTGCACGAAAGTTGATTTACGTTTCAGAGAGAGAGCAACTGAGCGTGGAAGATCATCTGCTCCAAAATCTTCTGCTCCTCCTCCTCGTCAACTGTCACCATCTAAAGATGAGCCCATGCAACTTGGCCGTTCCCGTTTAACTCCTGCTGAGCGCCGAAGACGTCTCTCCGAGTCTCTCTGTCTCTATTGTGCAGCTCCGTCTCACACCATTAATGCCTGTCCCAAACGTCCGGGAAACTCCAAATCCTAGCTCACCAAGGAGAGGGCCGGCTAGGAGTAATGATCTCCTCTCCATCTCCTCAAGATTGTAATCTCCCAGTCTCGCTTCAAGTTGCTCAACGTTATCGGAACGTCATTGCCCTCCTTGATTCCGGAGCAGCTGGGAACTTTATTACCGAAGCCTATGTTAAACGGTGGTCCCTACCCACCGAGAGACTTCCTTCGTCCATTTCTTTAACTGCCGTGGATGGCAGCAAAATTTTTGATGCAGTCATTTCTTTAAGGACTCTACCAGTTCGTCTGAGAGTGGGAGTTCTTCATTCCGAACTTATTTCTTTTTTAGTGATTCCAAGAGCCACACATCCTGTGGTCCTGGGCCTTCCATGGCTCCGTCTTCACAATCCTACAATTGATTGGACGACTACGCAAATCCTGGCATGGGGTTCCTCCTGTGCTGAGACATGTTTGTTTAAAGTATTGCCTGTCTGTTCTTCCTCCCCCAGGTCGTCTGATGTTCCACCTCCTCCATATCAAGATTTCACGGATGTGTTCAGTAAAGCTTCTGCTGATATCCTTCCTCCTCATAGAGAATGGGACTGTCCGATTGATCTCGTTCCAGGGAAGGTTCCACCTCGAGGCCGAACTTATCCGTTGTCTCTGCCTGAGACGCATTCTATGGAGGAATATATTAAAGAGAACCTAGCAAAGGGGTTCATTCGACCTTCTTCTTCTCCAGCCGGCGCAGGCTTCTTTTTTGTAAAAAAGAAAGATGGTGGTCTGCGGCCGTGCATCGACTACAGAGGTTTGAACGACATTACCATCAAGAACCGTTATCCTTTACCCCTGATTACTGAGCTCTTTGACAGAGTTAGCGGAGCTACCATCTTTACAAAGCTGGACTTGCGAGGTGCATACAATCTCATCCGGATCCGTGAGGGTGACGAGTGGAAGACCGCCTTTAACACCCGTGACGGACATTATGAGTACCTCGTCATGCCCTTCGGATTGAGCAATGCTCCAGCTGTCTTCCAGCATTTTGTCAATGAGATCTTCAGAGACATTCTATACCGTCATGTCGTGGTCTATCTAGACGATATCCTCATTTTTGCCAACGATTTAGAGGAACATCGTTTTTGGGTTAAAGAGGTTCTGTCCCGTCTCCGTGTCAATCATCTCTATTGCAAATTAGAAAAATGCGTCTTTGAAGTCAAGTCCATTCCGTTTCTAGGGTACATTGTGTCCGGTTCCGGACTAGAGATGGATCCTGAGAAACTACAAGCAATCCAAAATTGGCCGGTACCCTTAACCCTCAAAGGGGTCCAGAGGTTCTTAGGGTTCGCCAACTATTACCGAAAGTTTATACGAGACTTTTCCACCATTGTGGCGCCTATTACTGCTTTCACTAAGAAGGGTGCTAACCCATCCAAGTGGTCTGAAGAAGCCATGCAAGCATTTCATCTTTTAAAACAAAGGTTCATCTCTGCGCCTGTTCTGAAACAGCCTGACATCGACTCTCCTTTCATCTTAGAGGTGGATGCCTCCTCCGTTGGAGTAGGAGCGGTGTTATCTCAGAGGGCTGAAGATGGCCATTTACACCCTTGCAGTTTCTTCTCCCGGAAGTTCTCCCCAGCTGAGCGCAACTATGCCATTGGCGACCAGGAGTTGCTAGCCATCAAGCTCGCTCTAGAAGAGTGGAGGTATCTGTTGGAGGGAGCTTCTCATTCAATCACCATACTTACAGACCACAAGAACCTTTTATACCTGAAGGGCGCACAATGTCTCAACCCTCGTCAGGCCAGATGGGCACTTTTCTTTTCCAGGTTCGACTTTAAACTCCAGTTCTGTCCGGGCTCTCAGAATCGCAAGGCCGATGCCCTTTCCCGCTCATGGGAGCAAGAAAATGAGTCAGAGTCTTCAGACAAGCATCCTATTATAAATCCGTTGGCATTCTCCACGGTAGGGATGGACTCTACGCCCCCATCAGGGAAAAGTTTTGTGAAGCCGATGCTAAGGAAGAAGCTCATGCATTGGGCCCATGCTTCCCGTTTTGCCGGACATACAGGTATCCAAAAAACCCTGGAGTTTATCTCTAGGTCCTATTGGTGGCCAACTCTGAAAAAGGACGTCTTGGAGTTTATTGCATCTTGCCCAAAGTGTGCCCAACATAAAGTATCCCGCCAGTCGCCTGCGGGGCAACTGGTTCCACTATCCGTTCCCCGTCGACCATGGACCCACTTGTCGATGGATTTCATTACAGACTTACCCATGTGCAACAAGTTCAATACCATCTGGGTGGTAGTTGACCGGTTCACCAAGATGGCACACTTCATTCCTCTCACCGGTCTTCCGTCAGCTTCCAAGTTGGCTCAAGTATTCATACAAGAGATCTTCCGACTCCACGGTCTTCCTGAAGAAATTATCTCAGATCGAGGAGTTCAATTCACAGCCAAATTCTGGCGAAGTTTATGTCAAGTCCTCCAAGTCAAGCTAAAGTTTTCCACGGCTTACCATCCTCAGACCAATGGTCAAACCGAGAGGGTGAATCAGGACTTGGAGGCCTTCCTCCGCATCTATGTGTCCTCCTCTCAAGATGACTGGGTTCAATTACTTCCCTGGGCCGAGTTCTGTCATAACAACCAGTATCATTCTTCATCTGCTTCAACACCATTCTTCACTAACTTTGGATTCCACCCTAAAGTTCCTGAGTTCCAACCGCTTCCAGCAACTTCTGTTCCCGCAGTGGATATCACCTTGCATCAGTTTGCCAATATCTGGAAGAGCGTACGATCAGCTCTGCTCAAGGCATCGTTCAGGTACAAGAAGTTTGCGGATAAGAAGCGTCGAGCAGTTCCTGCTCTCAAGGTGGGTGATCGGGTATGGTTATCCACGAAGAATTTGAGGTTAAGAGTTCCCAGTATGAAGTTTGCACCTCGCTATATCGGTCCTTTCAAGATTGAACAAGTCATCAATCCTGTTGCTTACAGACTCCAGTTGCCTCCCTTCTTAAAAATACCCAGGACATTCCATGTTTCCCTGTTGAAACCGCTGATCTTGAATCGGTTTCATTCCTCACTTCCTCCAACTCCGAAAGTCCAAACTCAACGAGGCGTTGAGTATGAAGTGGCCAAGATCCTGGACTCACGTCACCGTTACGGTCAACTACAGTATCTTATTGACTGGAAGGGTTATGGCCCTGAGGAACGTTCATGGACCAATGCTTCTGATGTCCATGCTCCTGCCTTGGTCCGGAGATTCCATTCCAAGTTTCCTCAAAAGCCAAAGAAGTGTCCTGGGGCCACTCCTAAAGGGGGGGGTGCTGTCACGATCCGGGTATCTGGACGCCATTTCTTACCCATCAGATGCCTCCTAAGGCTGGCTCAGCGCTCCAGGACCGGATCCCATCTGTTATCCTAATGTTCACATTCCTGCATCCTCTCCTGTCTCTCTGAGACGCCGTCACAGTAACGCCTTATTACATCTGGCATGGCGTTCCCCGCGGCCTCCGCCGCCGTCCCTGAGCTTCTGCATGCAGAGTGTCAGAGTGGCGATTACGTCAGCCGCGGCCTCCGCTGTGTCCGCGTGGTTGGATGTGCACTTGTCAGCCTGGCGTCTCCTGTCTCCAGTGGCCGGCGCCGCCATTACTGTTTTCATTACCACATGGATTACAAACCAAACTTCCCTCCAAGTGTCTGCATGGGCGCAGCCATCTTGGATTCTGTCAGCTGATCATTTCCTCCAATCTGTTGTCAGTATTGTTAATCTGCATAATTGCCTAGCCAATCCCTTCCTTGCTGCAGGTATAAATACACTGTGCCTGAGCAAGGAAGGCGTCAGTGCTTTGGTTGTCAAACCTAGTTCCTGTTTGTCTCTCTCCTGTGATTGTCTTCCAGGTTCCAGCTCCTGTCTCAAGACTTCCACCATAGAGACCCGCACCAGCATTCCACCTGCGGTGTAGCCTGACTCTCCAATCCATTGTGGATTCATCTGTTTCCAGCTACAACATTACCTGCTTCCAGCTCAGCTTCCAGCAGAGTACAGCTTCCCTTAAAGGGCCGGTGTCCTTTCTACACTTTACCACTCTCCACCGGTATTATTATTTCTCCGCTCTCAAGTTCTACATTTCAGTTCATATTTCATCGCTCCCAAGTTCATTTATTATTTAACTGGTTCCAGCCAGTATCCACTCCGTGCTAACAACAGTCTGGTTCCAGCCAGTATCCACAGCAGCTGTTTTATCTTCAGCAACCCAGCTTTTCCTGGAACACCAGCTGGCACAATCCTGGGTTATCTCCATTGCTACAGTCGGGCCTGGTAAGGACTTTCCATCTAGAAGATCATAAGAACTATCTCACACTACCAGTGCCCTGTGGCTCCTGCCATCCTGTAGTACCCAGGAACTGTATTTATTCTTTGCTGACTTTTACGTTTTCTTTTACTGCTGCTGTGTTGCGGAGTTGTCATAATAAACATCATTGACTTTTATCCAAGTTGTCGTGGTCACGCCTTCTGGCAGTTATTATTTATGTTACTTACATGTCCAGGGGTCTGATACAACCTCCCAGGTTCCGGTACATCTCAGCCCCTACAACTGAGGCTGCCTCCCGTCAGCTCAGGCCCTCAGTTGTGACAACGAGCAGCGAGTCCGATATCCTGTGACGAGCTGTTCTTCATAAACACCTTCAAAGCCCTCACAACATCCAAAGACTTTGAAGTAGCAGAGGTGTCTGTAACAGCTGGAACCACAATAGGTTGGTTGATGTGAATTGCGGACACCACCTTAGGAAGAAATTGCTGACAAGTTCTGAGTTCAGCTCTATCCTCATGGAAAATTAGGTAGGGGCTCTTGCAAGACAACGCCCCTAGCTCTGACACACGTCTTGCCTAAGCCAAGGCCAACAGTGTAACGGTCTTCCACGTAAGGTACTTTACGTCAACCTCCTGTAACGGTTCAAACCAGTCCGATTGGAGGAACTGCAGCACCAAATTGAGATCCCAAGGTGCCGTGGGATGCATAAAGGGAGGTTGGATGTGCAGAACACCTTTCAAGAACGTCTGAACCTCATGGAGAGAAGCCAATTGTATCTGAAAGAAAATAGACAAGGCCGAAATCTGGATTTTTATGGAGCCTAGACATAGGCCCACATCCACTCCCGACTGCAGGAAAAGCAGGAAACGTCCCAGATGAAATTCCACTGCATAATACTGTCTGATCTCACACCAAGAGACATATTTCTTCCAAATACGGTAGTAATGTTTAGATGTTACCCCCTTCCTGGCTTGGATCATAGTCGGGATGACCTTGTCAGGAATCCCTCTCCTGGCTAGAATCAGCCGTTCAACTTCCTCGCGAAGAGGCCATGGATCTGCTTAGAATTCTTGGAATGAGAGGAAGTGGAGGAAACACGTACACCAGCTGGTAGACCCACGGAGTAGTCAGAGCATCTACCACCACTGCTTGTGGGTCCCTCGACCTGGAACAATACCGCTTGAGCTTATTGTTGAGTCAAGAGGCCATCATGTCGATTTGTGGACATCCCCACCGACGTGTCAACCACTGGAACACCTCCAGGTGGAGGCCCCATTCCCCCGGGTGCAGGTCGTGTCTGCTGAGGAAGTCTGCTTCCCAGTTGTCCACCCCCGGAATGAAGACCGCTGACAACGCCACGGCGTGCTTTTCCACCCAGAGGAGAATTCTTGACATCTCTGACACTGCTCCTCTGCTTTTCGTTCCACCCTGTCGGCTTTTTTACGTCACTGACATCACATTGTCCGACTGGACCCGAATAGCTTGATTCTGAAGAAGATGTGAGGCCTGCAGAAGGGTATTGCATATAGCCCTGAGTTCCAGGATGTTAATTGGAAGGACAACTTCCTGACTTGACCATCTTCCTGAAACTGCACTCCCTAGGTGACTGCGCCCCAACCTCTGAGGCTTGCATCTGTGGTTAGCAGAATCCAATTCTGAATCCTGAACCTCCGACCCTCGACTAGGTGAGAAGTCTGTAGCCACCACAGCAGGAAGATTCTGGCTTTTGGCGACAGAAGGATCCTCTGGTGCATGTGAAGATGTGATCCGGACCATTTGTCCAACAGATCTAGCTGAAAGGGCCTTGCATGAAACCTTCCATACTGAAGCGCCTCGTAAGAGGCCACCATTTTCCCCAGAAGATGAATGCACAGATGCACCGAGATCTGGGTTGGCTTCAGGACAGCCTGAACCATCGACTGGGTTACCATTGCCTTTTCCAAGGAAAGGAACACTTTCTGAGACTCTGTGTCCAGAATCAACCTCTGTGTTGGTTCTAGGTGAGATTTTGGTAGGTTCAGAATCCACCCGTGATCCAGGAGTAGTCTGGTTGAGAGGCCAATGCTGTCCAACAACCGCTCCCTGGATGGTGCGTTTATCAGAAGATTGTCCAGGTACGGAATTATGTTCACTCTCTGTTTGCGGAGTTGAAACATAATTTCTGTCTTCACTTTGGTGAGGCTATGCTGTCCTTTCAGGGGCTGTGCTGTCCATCCAGGGGCTGTGCTGTGTCCGTCAAGGGGCTGTGCTGTCTCTGTCAAGGGGTTGTGCTGTGTCCATCCAATGGCTGTGCTGTGTTTATCCAGGGGCTGTGCTGTCCGTCCACAGGCTCTGCTGTGTCCATCCAGGGGCTGTGCTGTGTCCATCCAGGGGCTGTGCTGGGTCCGTCCAGGGACTGTGCGGTGTCCATCCAAGGCTTGTGCTGTGCTCCATCCATACACTCCAGTGACTGCTCCTGTGCTCAGTGCTGTGTGTGTGTCCACCCACTCCTGTGCTGTCAACGCTTCTGACCAGTGTCCTCCTGCTCCAGTATTGCCGACACTCCTGTAGTGTCCATCTTCTTCAGTGTTGCCAACACACCTGTCCGGTGTCCATCCGCTCCAGTGTTGCCAATTATATGGAACCACTTGTAAAACAGGTTAGGCTGCAGGAAGGAGGGGTTAGGTTTAGGCATCACCGGGGAGGGTTAGGGCTAGGCAGCAGGGTGGGGTTTGTAAGGGTCAAGTTTAGGCTGCGTGAAGGGAGGGTTAGGTTAGCGGGGCATTGATGAAGGAAAAGTATACATACCTTGCCTCTGTCGGGATTCTCAGAATCGGGATGCCACAGCGGTATGTTCACTGCCGGCATCACGACCACCGGCATATTGGACCCAACCCCTACTGTACAGTAGCTGTCAGACAAAATTAAGTCACATAATCATAGAGTGGTACATAGCGATACTATTACTTACACTTTTCTATTCTTTGGACACTTATTTATTATTTGCTGGATTTTAATAATTTGTTTTTACAAATTATTTAATATTTTTAAACAAGGTTAAGTTTTAAATAATGCATCACACTACGACAACTCTTCCTTCTCCCTGTTTGTATGGTACCTACATTTAGCTGTCAGTGGTAGCACTCCCTAGTGTTACCCTTGAAGTTTCTGTCACCCCCAAATAAATAATATTCCAGAGGTTTTTCTCATACCATTATTATTTCAAGTGCAAAAGGCCCTGCTATTATCAGAAGAGTACACATAAAACACGTTCCCCGTAATATTGAACTGTAAAATACTGGCACAGATACTGACAATACAGTATAGTAAGTTTGAGGTCAGTTACTCTACCTAGACACCCTTAAGGTATATGAATGGGTGTAGTATGTTATGCCGGCGTTCGGAACCCTGGCGCCCAGCATACGGGCGCCGGGATCCCGACCGCCAGTGGGGCGAGCATAAAAGAGCCCCTTGCGGGCATGCTGCTTTCGCCACGCTGCGGGCACGGTGGCGCGCAACGCTATTTATTCTCCTTCCAGGGGGGTCGTGGACCCCCCAAGAGGGAGAGTAGTTGTCGGTATGCCGGCGCCGATATACTGAGCGCCGGCATCCCAACAGCTGGCATATCAATTACCACCCATATGAATTACAGGCATACAAATATGCAGAGATTTCTGCTGCTGGTGAAGAATTATAGTAGTCACCTATCTCTAGCAGTTTCTTGTAGTTTTGCTTTAGATTTCTGTAGCGAATTTTCTCCCACTCTGACATCTCCAACCATTCTTCTTTTGGAAAATACCGTGAAATGTCCAAGAAATTGTCAGAAACCTGAATAGGATATAAAGCACATACTGTAGCCTCAGCAAAAGGCTCAATATATTTAAACTTATACTGCTCACTAAAAGGATCATTCAGCCAAAGCAGCCAGGTTGTGGCCAGTTAAAAAACTTTGGAAGCCCTTATGGTGGTGATGGAAGAGGGGTTCCTGTTACCCAGAAACCTCCCTCAGCACCAAACAACATGTGTTAAGACACTGCTATTAATAGCTGAGGAGCTTAGGGTTAGGATGCGGGATGGATGGGTTAGGCACCACCAGGGGGAGGTTAGGGTTTAGGCACTAAGGAGGACAGTTAGGGTTATGTTGCAGGGCAGGGAGGGTTAGGGGGTAGGGGGGAACACTCTTATCTCCCCTCAGGATTTCAACTATCGGGGGGGCGGCGTCGGTATTCTGCCCGTCGGCATCCTGTAAGACGGCAAATCATACTGAACCTTGCCATTGTTTGTAGTGTGTGGAGAGCATATGCTGGTGCTATTGTGTATAAAAGTGGTATAGTGTAATGAGAATATTGTTAGTGTAGTTGGTGGTACTATGTGGTGGTAGTGAAATTCTCCACCATTCCTAGAATACAAGCCCACCTTCAGCATGAGGCACACACCTGCTCAATGTGGGGAGATTGTAATAAGGCTGGTAATAACAAATATGAGAGGAGACATAGGGGTATATTTACTAAAATTCATATTTTTCCGAATGAGGTTAAAGTTCAAACACGAATGACATCGAAAGTGTAAAATTGCAACTTTTTGAATTTATTACGACTAATTTACTAAGCTGTCGTATTCTGCATTTTCGTATTTACCGATGTCGATGTCATTCGTATTTTTTGGCAGTGTTATACGGGAGTGAATTGTAAAACACTGCCGACTTTAACACAATGAATCTCGGCCGGATCTGTGAGATCCGTGCTGGGCTTCATTGTGCACCTTTCGTAAAAAGTAAAACATTGTTAACATTTAAAAAAAAAATGCGTGGGGTCCCCCCTCCTAAGCAAAACCAGCCTCGGGCTCTTTGAGCCGGTCCTGGTTGAAAAAATATGGGGGAAAAAGTGACAGGGGTTCCCCCATATTTAATCAACCAGCACCGGGCTCTGCGCCTGGTCCTGGTTCCAAAAATACGGGGGACAAAAAGCGTAGGGGTCCCCCATATTTTTAAAACCAGCACCGGGCTCCACTAGCCAGGTACATAATGCCACAGCCGGGAGACACTTTTATACTGGTCCCTGCGGCCCTGGCATTACATACCCAACTAGTCACCCCTGGTCGGGGTACCCTGGAGGAGTGGGGACCCCTTCAATCAAGGGGTCCCCCCCTCCAGCCACCCAAGGGCCAGGGGTGAAGCCCGAGGCTGTCCCCCCCATCCAAGGGCGGCGGATGGGGGGCTGATAGCCTTTTTGTCAAGTGTTGAATATTGTTTTTAGTAGCAGTACTACAAGTCCCAGCAAGCCTCCCCCGCAAGCTGGTACTTGGAGAACCACAAGTACCAGCATGCGGAGGAAAACCGGGCCCGCTGGTACCTGTAGTACTACTACTAAAAAAATACCCCAATAAAAACAGGACACACACACCTTGAAAGTAAAAGTTTATTACATACATCCACACCTCCATACATACATACTTACCTATGTTCACACGAGGGTCGGTCCTCTTCTCCATGTAGAATCCATGGGGTACCTGTTGGGAAAATTATACTCACATAATCCAGTGTAGATCGGTCCTCTTCTGTTCTTTGTAATCCACGAATTTGGCAAAATAAAAAAACGAACACCCGACCACGCACTGAAAGGGGCCCCATGTTTTCACATGGGACCCCTTTCCCCGACTGCCAGGAACCCCCCCTGACTTCTGTCTAAGAGGGTTCCTTCAGCCAATCAGGGAGCGCCACGTCGTGGCACCCTCCTGATTGGCTGTGTGCTCCTGAAGTGTCTGTCAGGCAGCACACGGCAGTGATACAATGTAGCGCCTATGCGCTCCATTGTAACCAATGGTGGGAACTTTGTGGTCAGCGGTTGACCGAAAGTAACCTCACCGCTGACCGCAAAGCTCCCACCATTGGTTACAATGGAGCGCATAGGCGCTACATTGTATCACTGCCGTGTGCTGCCTGACAGACACTTCAGGAGCACACAGCCAATCAGGAGGGTGCCACGACGTGGCGCTCCCTGATTGGCTGAAGGAACCCTCTTAGACCGAAGTCAGGGGGGGTTCCTGGCAGTCGGGGAAAGGGGTCCCATGTGAAAACATGGGGCCCCTTTCAGTGCGTGGTCGGGTGTTCGTTTTTTTATTTTGCCAAATTCGTGGATTACAAAGAACAGAAGAGGACCGATCTACACTGGATTATGTGAGTATAATTTTCCCAACAGGTACCCCATGGATTCTACATGGAGAAGAGGACCGACCCTCGTGTGAACATAGGTAAGTATGTATGTATGGAGGTGTGGATGTATGTAATAAACTTTAACTTTCAAGGTGTGTGTGTCCTGTTTTTATTGGGGTATTTTTTTAGTAGTAGTACTACAGGTACCAGCGAGCCCGGTTTTCCTCCGCATGCTGGTACTTGTGGTTCTCCAAGTACCAGCTTGCGGGGGAGGCTTGCTGGGACTTGTAGTACTGCTGCTAAAAACAATATTCAACACTTGACAAAAAGGCTATCAGCCCCCCATCCGCCGCCCTTGGATGGGGGGACAGCCTCGGGCTTCACCCCTGGCCCTTGGGTGGCTGGAGGGGGGGACCCCTTGATTGAAGGGGTCCCCACTCCTCCAGGGTACCCCGGCCAGTGGTGACTAGTTGGGTATGTAATGCCAGGGCCGCAGGGACCAGTATAAAAGTATCCCCCGGCTGTGGCATTATGTACCTGGCTAGTGGAGCCCGGTGCTGGTTTTAAAAATACGGGGGACCCCTACGCTTTTTGTCCCCCGTATTTTTGGAACCAGGACCAGGCGCAGAGCCCGGTGCTGGTTGATTAAATATGGGGGAACCCCTGTCACTTTTCCCCCAAAATTTTTTCAACCAGGACCGGCTCAAAGAGCCCGAGGCTGGTTTTGCTTAGGAGGGAGGACCCCACGTATTTTTTTTTCCAAAAAATTAACACTTTCCCACCCCTTCCCACTGATAAACATGCACGGATCTCATGGATCCGTGCATGCATATCAGAACACGGTACAAAAAAGCAGGTCTGTTTTATTTTAGCACTTTCTTACGATTTGTATTTTTTCATGGCAGTGTTTGGCTATTGCCGGCAGTGTTTGTGAATTACACTTTTTAGTAAATGACGAGTTCTACCAAATTGCAGGTGTATTTGACCGATGGTGTATTCATTCGTATTTTTTTTCTTGGACTTCCAAAAAAATACGAATGCCCTCATCACTGCCGTGATTTGAGTTTAGTAAATTCCCGAGATGACACTTTGAAGAAAAAACACCATCTCGGTCAAAATCGGGACCTTAGTAAATATACCCCATAGAGTGCGGAATTAGGCTGGCAATGAGCATGTGATTAGGACATCATACCCAACTCATTCGTAACTCCATTTGATACTGTAATAATGTATTGTAGGTGGTAACCTTAATTTCTACGTTAAAGCATAAGTTGCAATGTGATTGCAATTTCTGCTTCATCAAGGGGGGAGGCGGCCCCCAACATGCGTTCACAAGGATTGCAAATTCTGCTAATTAGCAGAATTTGCAATCCTTACTGAATCGGGCGCACATTCTGTAAACTTAAAGGTAGCATCTGATTAGTTGCCATGGGTGACTTCTCTGCTGGACCACTTTTCCATTCTTTTGATTGCTTCATTCATCTCCCCTTATTAAGTTTTATGGACAGGTGAGGTCCAACTTCAAATATGTGTGTAACTCAGTAAGGATTGCAAATTCTGCTAATTAGCAGAATTTGCAATCCTTTGGATCGCATGTTGGGAGCCGCCCATCGCTGGGCAAGGCCACCCAGCATGCTGACCGATGTCTCCCCCCATTCAACAAGCAGATATTGCGAACGCTGGGGCTGTGTGTGTGACATCATGCAACCGCCGTGATCACGCCTCCGACATGCCCCCATTCCCGCCACACTGCCCCTGTTTGGTTGCCTCCGCAATGCTCCGTCTCCTCCCTGGATTTGGAGCGTTGCCTGCCACGCCCCGCGACCACCTCTGCCTGATTGGCAGACAAAGGTGATCGCATTTTCTGTGCCCCCCCCAGAGCCGGATTAAAAGGGGGGCTCCGGGGATAAGTACCCCGGGCCCCCTTTTTCAAAAGGGCCCCCCGCCGCCGCAGATCAGATCTCTGGTCTGATCTGCGGTGTAGCGCTCCCAGCGCAGCCGCTCCACACGCAGGGCAGCGGCTGAGATATGTCCCCCGGCGGCTCACCAAAGCATTAAAATGCTGGCGCCGCACACAGGGAGTGTGAACAGGAAGGACAGCTGAGCGATGGCTCACCTGTCCAATAATCTGTTGAGCAGCAGCCTGCGGCTCAGTCATTGGCTGGGCGCGCAGGCTGCCGGAATCAGAGAGGACGGTGTGTGGACTGTGGAGCCAGCCTGTGCCCAGCCAGCATCCCTATTGTACAGTAGAGCCCACCAGCAGCAGAGGGAAAAAATAAGATTTTACTTACCGATAAATCTATTTCTCATAGTCCGTAGTGGATGCTGGGACTCCGTCAGGACCATGGGGAATAGCGGCTCCGCAGGAGACAGGGCACAAAATTTAAAAGTTTGACCACTAGGTGGTGTGTACTGGCTCCTCCCCCTATGACCCTCCTCCAAGCCTCAGTTAGGATACTGTGCCCGGACGAGCGTACACAATAAGGAAGGATTTTGAATCCCGGGTAAGACTCATACCAGCCACACCAATCACACCGTACAACTTGTGATCTGAACCCAGTTAACAGTATGATAACGTAGGAGCCTCTGAAAAGATGGCTCACAACAATAAACAACCCGATTTTTTTGTAACAATAACTATGTACAAGTATTGCAGACAATCCGCACTTGGGATGGGCACCCAGCATCCACTACGGACTATGAGAAATAGATTTATCGGTAAGTAAAATCTTATTTTCTCTGACGTCCTAGTGGATGCTGGGACTCCGTCAGGACCATGGGGATTATACCAAAGCTCCCAAACGGGCGGGAGAGTGCGGATGACTCTGCAGCACCGAATGAGAGAACTCCAGGTCCTCCTTAGCCAGGGTATCAAATTTGTAGAATTTTACAAACGTGTTCTCCCCTGACCACGTAGCTGCTCGGCAGAGTTGTAATGCCGAGACCCCTCGGGCAGCCGCCCAAGATGAGCCCACCTTCCTTGTGGAGTGGGCATTGACAGATTTAGGCTGTGGCAGGCCTGCCACAGAATGTGCCAGTTGAATTGTGCTACAAATCCAACGAGCAATCGTCTGCTTAGAAGCAGGAGCACCCATCTTGTTGGGTGCATATAGTATAAACAGCGAGTCAGATTTTCTTACTCCAGCCGTCCTTGAAATATATATTTTCAATGCTCTGACAACGTCCAGCAACTTGGAATCCTCCAAATCGCTAGTAGCCGCAGGCACCACAATAGGCTGGTTCAGGTGAAACGCTGATACCACCTTAGGCAGAAAATGAGGACGCGTCCTCAATTCTGCCCTGTCCGAATGGAAAATCAGATATGGGCTTTTATACGACAAAGCCGCCAATTCTGACACTCTCCTGGCTGAAGCCAGAGCCAGTAGCATGGTTACTTTCCATGTAAGATATTTCAAATCTACCGATTTGAGTGGCTCAAACCAATGGGATTTGAGAAAATCCAAAACTACATTGAGATCCCACGGTGCCACTGGGGGCACAACCGGGGGCTGTATATGTAGTACTCCTTTTACAAAAGTCTGGACTTCAGGAACTGAAGCCAATTCTTTCTGGAAGAAAATCGACAGGGCCGAAATTTGAACCTTAATGGACCCTAATTTGAGGCCCATAGATAATCCTGTTTGCAGGAAATGTAGGAATCGACCCAGTTGAAATTCCTCTGTCGGGGCCTTCCTGGCCTCACACCATGCAACATATTTTCTCCAAATGCGGTGATAATGTTGTGCAGTCACCTCCTTCCTGGCTTTGACCAGGGTAGGGATGACCTCTTCCGGAATGCCTTTTTCCTTTAGGATCCGGCGTTCAACCGCCATGCCGTCAAACGCAGCCGCGGTAAGTCTTGGAATAGACACGGTCCCTGCTGAAGCAGATCCCTTCTTAGAGGTAGAGGCCACGGATCTTCCGTGAGCATCTCCTGAAGTTCCGGGTACCAAGTCCTTCTTGGCCAGTCCGGAGCCACTAGTATCGTTCTTACTCCCCTTTGCCGTATAATTCTCAGTACCTTGGGTAAGAGAGGCAGAGGAGGGAACACATACACTGACTGGTACACCCATGGTGTTACCAGAGCGTCCACAGCTATTGCCTGAGGATCTCTTGACCTGGCGCAATACCTGTCCAGTTTTTTGTTGAGGCGGGACGCCATCATGTCCACCATTGGTCTTTCCCAATGGACCACAATCATGTGGAAGACTTCTGGATGAAGTCCCCACTCTCCCGGGTGAAGATCGTGTCTGCTGAGGAAGTCTGCTTCCCAGTTGTTCCCTCCCGGAATGAACACTGCCGACAGTGCTATCACATGATTTTCCGCCCAGCGAAGAATCCTTGCAGCTTCTGCCATTGCCCTCCTGCTTCTTGTGCCGCCCTGTCTGTTTACGTGGGCGACTGCCGTGATGTTGTCCGACTGGATCAACACCGGCTGACCCTGAAGCAGAGGTTTTGCCAGGCTTAGAGCATTGTAGATTGCTCTTAGTTCCAGTATATTTATGTGAAGAGACGTTTCCAGGCTTGACCACACGCCCTGGAAGTTTCTTCCTTGTGTGACCGCTCCCCAGCCTCTCAGGCTGGCATCCGTGGTCACTAGGACCCAGTTCTGTATGCCGAATCTGCGGCCCTCCAACAGATGAGCACTCTGCAACCACCATAGCAGAGAGACCCTTGTCCTTGTCGACAATTTTATCCGCTGATGCATCTGCAGATGCGATCCGGACCATTTGTCTAGCAGATCCCACTGAAAAATTCGTGCATGGAATCTGCCGAATGGAATCGCTTCGTAAGAAGCCACCATTTTTCCCAGGACTCTTGTGCATTGATGCACAGACACTGTCCCTGGTTTTAGGAGGTTCCTGACTAGTTCGGATAACTCCCTGGCTTTCTCCTCTGGAAGAAATACCTTTTTCTGAACAGTGTCCAGAATCATCCCTAGGAACAGCAGACGTGTCGTCGGGATCAGTTGGGATTTTGGAAAATTCAGAATCCACCCGTGCTGTTGGAGCACTACTTGAGTTAGTGCTACTCCGACCTCCAGCTGTTCTCTGGATCTTGCCCTTATCAGGAGATCGTCCAAGTAAGGGATAATTAATACGCCTTCTCTTCGAAGAAGGATCATCATTTCGGCCATCACCTTGGTAAAGACCCTGGGTGCCGTGGACAATCCAAACGGCAGCGTCTGAAACTGATAATGACAGTTTTGTACCACGAACCTGAGGAACCCTTGGTGTGAAGGGCAAATTGGGACATGAAGGTAAGCATCCTTGATGTCCAAGGACACCATAAAATCCCCTTCTTCCAGATTCGCTATCACTGCTCTGAGTGACTCCATCTTGAACTTGAATTTTTGTATGTACAGGTTCAGAGATTTCAGATTTAAAATAGGTCTTACCGAGCCGTCCGGCTTCGGTACCACAAATAGCGTGGAGTAATACCCCTTTCCCTGTTGTAGAAGGGGTACCTTGACTATCACCTGCTGAGAATACAGCTTGTGAATGGCTTCCAATACCGTCGCCCTGTCGGAGGGAGACGTTGGCAAAGCAGACTTTAGGAACCGGCGAGGGGGAGACTTCTCGAATTCCAACCTGTAACCCTGAGATACTACCTGCAGGATCCAGGGGTCCACCTGCGAGTGAGCCCACTGTGCGCTGAAATTCTAGAGGCGACCCCCCACCGCCCCTGAGTCCGCTTGTAAGGTCCCAGCGTCATGCTGAGGCCTTTGCAGAAGCCGGGGAGGACTTCTGCTCCTGGGAAGGGGCTGCTTGGTGCAGTCTCTTACCCTTTCCTTTGCCTCGGGGCAAATATGAATGTCCTTTTGCTCGCTTGTTCTTATAGGAACGAAAGGACTGCGGCTGAAAAGACTGCGTCTTTTTCTGTTGGGAGGGGACTTGAGGTAAAAAGGTGGACTTCCCGGCTGTTGCCGTGGCTACCAAATCCGATAGACCGACCCCAAATAATTCCTCCCCTTTATACGGTAATACTTCCATATGCCGTTTGGAATCCGCATCGCCTGACCACTGTCGTGTCCATAGACTTCTTCTGGCAGATATGGACATCGCACTTACTCTTGATGCCAGAGTGCAGATATCTCTCTGTGCATCTCGCATATAAAGGAATGCATCCTTTAATTGCTCTATAGTCAATAAAATACTGTCCCTATCCAGGGTATCAATATTTTCAGTCAGGGAATCCGACCAAGCCACCCCAGCACTGCACATCCAGGCTGAGGCGATTGCTGGTCGCAGTATAACACCAGTATGTGTGTATATACTTTTTAGAGTATTTTCCAGCCTCCTATCAGCTGGATCCTTGAGGGCGGCCGTATCAGGAGACGGTAACGCCACTTGTTTGGATAAACGTGTGAGCGCCTTGTCCACCCTAGGGGGTGTTTCCCAGCGCGCCCTAACCTCTGGCGGGAAAGGGTATAATGCCAATAACTTCTTTGAAATTAGCAGTTTTTTATCAGGGGTAACCCACGCTTCATCACACACGTCATTCAATTCCTCTGATTCAGGAAAAACTACAGGTAGTTTTTTCAGACCCCACATAATACCCCTTTTTGTGGTACTTGCAGTATCAGAGATATGCAAAGCCTCCTTCATTGCCGTGATCATATAACGTGTGGCCCTACTGGAAAATACGTTCGTTTCTTCACCGTCGACACTAGATTCGGTGTCCGTGTTTGGGTCTGTGTCGACAGACTGAGGCAAAGGGCGTTTTACAGCCCCTGACGGTGTTTGAGACGCCTGTACAGGTACTAATTGGTTTGTCGGCCGTCTCATGTCGTCAACCGACTTTTGCAGCGTGCTGACATTATCACGTAATTCCATAAACAAAGCCATCCATTCCGGTGTCGACTCCCTAGGGGGTGACATCACCATTACCGGCAATTGCTCCGCCTCCACACCAACATCGTCCTCATACATGTCGACACACACGTACCGACACACAGCAGACACACAGGGAATGCTCTGATAGAAGACAGGACCCCACTAGCCCTTTGGGGAGACAGAGGGAGAGTTTGCCAGCACACACCAAAGCGCTATAATTATATAGGAACAACCTTATATAAGTGTTGTTTCCTTATAGCTGCTTAAAATAAGAATTTACTTACCGATAATTCTATTTCTCGTAGTCCGTAGTGGATGCTGGGACTCCGTCAGGACCATGGGGAATAGCGGCTCCGCAGGAGACAGGGCACAAAAGTAAAAGCTTTAGGATCAGGTGGTGTGCACTGGCTCCTCCCCCTATGACCCTCCTCCAAGCCTCAGTTAGGATACTGTGCCCGGACGAGCGTACACAATAAGGAAGGATTTTGAATCCCGGGTAAGACTCATACCAGCCACACCAATCACACTGTACAACCTGTGATCTGAACCCAGTTAACAGCATGATAACAGCGGAGCCTCTGAAAAGATGGCTCACAACAATAATAACCCGATTTTTGTAACAATAACTATGTACAAGTATTGCAGACAATCCGCACTTGGGATGGGCGCCCAGCATCCACTACGGACTACGAGAAATAGAATTATCGGTAAGTAAATTCTTATTTTCTCTGACGTTCTAGTGGATGCTGGGACTCCGTCAGGACCATGGGGATTATACCAAAGCTCCCAAACGGGCGGGAGAGTGCGGATGACTCTGCAGCACCGAATGAGAGAACTCCAGGTCCTCCTCAGCCAGGGTATCAAATTTGTAGAATTTTGCAAACGTGTTTGCTCCTGACCAAGTAGCAGCTCGGCAAAGTTGTAAAGCCGAGACCCCTCGGGCAGCCGCCCAAGATGAGCCCACCTTCCTTGTGAAATGGGCATTTACATATTTTGGCTGTGGCAGGCCTGCCACAGAATGTGCAAGCTGAATTGTACTACACATCCAACTAGCAATCGTCTGCTTAGAAGCAAGAGCACCCAGTTTGTTGGGTGCATACAGGATAACAGCAAGTCAGTTTTCCTGACTCCAGCCGTCCTGGAAACCTATATTTTCAGGGCCCTGACAACATCTAGCAACTTGGAGTCCTCCAAGTCCCTAATAGCCGCAGGTACCACAATAAACTGGTTCAGGTGAAACGCTGACACCACCTTAGGGAGAAACTGGGGACGAGTCCGCAGCTCTGCCCTGTCCGAATGGACAATCAGATATGGGCTTTTGTGAGACAAAGCCACCAATTCTGGCACTCGCCTGGCCGAGGCCAGGGCCAACCGCATGGTCACTTTTCATGTGAGATATTTCAAATCCACAGATTTGAGCGGTTTAAAATGTGATTTGAGGAATCCCAGAACTACGTTGAGATCCCACAGTGCCACTGGAGGCACAAAAGGGGGTTGTATATGCAGTACTCCCTTGACAAACTTCTGGACTTCAGGAAGTGAAGCCAATTCTTTCTGGAAGAAAATTGACAGGGCCGAAATTTGAACCTTAATGGACCCCAATTTGAGGCCCATAGACACTCCTGTTTGCAGGAAATGCAGGAATCGACCGAGTTGAAATTTCTTCGTGGGGCCTTCCTGGCCTCACACCACGCAACATATTTTCGCCACATGTGGTGATAATGTTGTGCGGTCACCTCCTTCCTGGCTTTGACCAGGGTAGGAATGACCTCTTCCGGAATGCCTTTTTCCCTTAGGATCCGGCGTTCCACCGCCATGCCGTCAAACGCAGCCGCGGTAAGTCTTGGAACAGACATGGTACTTGCTGAAGCAAGTCCCTTCTTAGCGGCAGAGGCCATGAGTCCTCTGTGAGCATTTCTTGAAGTTCCGGGTACCAAGTCCTTCTTGGCCAATCCGGAGCCACGAGTATAGTTCTTACTCCTCTACGTCTTATAATTCTCAGTACCTTGGGTATGAGAAGCAGAGGAGGGAACACATACACCGACTGGTACACCCACTGTGTTACCAGAACGTCCACAGCTATTGCCTGAGGGTCTCTTGACCTGGCGCAATACCTGTCCAGTTTTTTGTTCAGGCGGGACGCCATCATGTCCACCTTTGGTCTTTCCCAACGGTTCACAATCATGTGGAAGACTTCCCGATGAAGTCCCCACTCTCCCGGGTGGAGGTCGTGCCTACTGAGGAAGTCTGCTTCCCAGTTGTCCACTCCCGGAATGAACACTGCTGACAGTGCTATCCCATGATTTTCCGCCCAGCGAAGAATCTTTGCAGTTTCTGCCATTTCCCTCCTGCTTCTTGTGCCGCCCTGTCTGTTTACGTGGGCGACTGCCGTGATGTTGTCCCACTGGATCAATACCGGCTGACCTTGAAGCAGAGGTCTTGCTAAGCTTAGAGCATTGTTTTATGTGGAGAGAAGTCTCCAGACTTGATCACACTCCCTGGAAATTTTTTCCCTGTGTGACTGCTCCCCAGCCTCTCCGGCTGGCATCCGTGGTCACCAGGACCCAGTCCTGAATGCCGAATCTGCGGCCCTTTAGTAGATGAGCACTCTGCAGCCACCGCAGAAGAAACACCCTTGTCCTTGGAGACAGGGTTATCCGCTGATGCATCTGAAGATGCGATCCGGACCATTTTTCCAGCAGATCCCACTGAAAAGTTCTTGCGTGAAATCTGCCGAATGGAATCGCTTCGTAAGAAGCCACCATTTTTCCCAGGACCCTTGTGCAATGATGCACTGACACTTTTCCTGGTTTTAGGAGGTTCCTGACTAGCTCGGATAACTCCCTTGCTTTCTTCTCCGGGAGAAACACCCTTTTCTGGACTGTGTCCAGAATCATCCCTAGGAACAGCAAAATTGTCGTCGGAAACAGCTGCGGTTTTGGAATATTTAGAATCCACCCGTGCTGTCGTAGAACTACTTGAGATAGTGCTACTCCGACCTCCAACTGTTCTCTGGACCTTGCCCTTATCAGGATATCGTCCATTTTCTTTGAAGAAGAATCATCATTTCGGCCATTACCTTGGTAAAGACCCGGGGTGCCGTGGACAATCCAACCGGCATCGTCTGAAACTGATATTGACAGTTCTGTACCACGAACCTGAGGTACCCTTGGTGAGAAGGGCAAATTGGGACATGGAGGAAGCATCCCTGATGTCCCGGGACACCATATAGTCCCCTTCTTCCTGGTTCGCTATCACTGCTCTGAGTGACTCCATCTTGATTTGAACCTTTGTATGTAAGTGTTCAAATATTTCAGATTTAGAATAGGTCTCACCGAGCCGTCTGGCTTCAGTACCACAATATAGTGTGGAATAATACCCCTTTCCTTGTTGTAGGAGGAGTACTTTGATTATCACCTGCTGGGAATACAGCTTGTGAATTGTTTCCAATACTGCCTCCCTGTCGGAGGGAGACGTTGGTAAAGCAGACTTCAGGAACCTGCGAGGGGGAGACGTCTCGAATTTCCAATCTGTACCCCTGGGATACTACTTGTAGGATCCATGGGTCCTGTACGGCCCCAGCGTCATGCTGAGGACTTGGCAGAAGCGGTGGAGGGCTTCTGTTCCTGGGAATGGGCTGCCTGCTGCAGTCTTCTTCCCTTTCCTCTATCCCTGGGCAGATATGACTGGCCTTTTGCCCGCTTGCCCTTATGGGGACGAAAGGACTGAGGCTGAAAAGACGGTGTCTTTTTCTGCTGAGATGTGACTTAGGGTAAAAAAGGTGGATTTTCCAGCTGTTGCCGTGGCCACCAGGTCCGATGGACCGACCCCAAATAACTCCTCCCCTTTATACGGCAATACTTCCATGTGCCGTTTGGAATCTGCATCACCTGACCACTGTCGTGTCCATAAACATCTTCTGGCAGATATGGACATCGCACTTACTCTTGATGCCAGAGTGCAAATATCTCTCTGTGCTCTATAGTCAATAAAATACTGTCCCTGTCAAGGGTATCAATATTTTCAGTCAGGGAATCCAACCAAGCCACCCCAGCGCTGCACATCCAGGCTGAGGCGATAGCTGGTCGCAGTATAACACCAGTATGTGTGTATATACTTTTTAGGATATTTTCCAGCCTCCTATCAGCTGGCTCCTTGAGGGCGGCCGTATCTGGAGACGGTAACGCCACTTGTTTTGATAAGCGTGTGAGCGCCTTATCCACCCTAAGGGGTGTTTCCCAACGCGCCCTAACTTCTGGCGGGAAAGGGTATACCGCCAATAATTTTCTATCGGGGGAAACCCACGGATCATCACACACTTCATTTAATTTATCTGATTCAGGAAAAACTACATGTAGTTTTTTCACACCCACATAATACCCTTTTTTGTGGTACTTGTAGTATCAGAAATATGTAACACCTCCTTCATTGCCCTTAACATGTAACGTGTGGCCCTAAAGGAAAATACGTTTGTTTCTTCACCGTCGACACTGGAGTCAGTGTCCGTGTCTGTGTCTATGTCGACCGACTGAGGTAAATGGGCGTTTTAAAGCCCCTGACGGTGTTTGAGACGCCTGGACAGGTACTAATTTGTTTGCCGGCCGTCTCATGTCGTCAACCGACCTTGAAGCGTGTTGACATTATCACGTAATTCCTTAAATAAGCCATCCATTCCGGTGTCGACTCCCTAGAGAGTGACATCACCATTACAGGCAATTGCTCCGCCTCCTCACCAACATCGTCCTCATACATGTCGACACACACGTACCGACACACAGCACACACACAGGGAATGCTCTGATAGAGGACAGGACCCCACTAGCCCTTTGGGGAGACAGAGGGAGAGTTTGCCAGCACACACCAAAACGCTATAATTATACAGGGACAACCTTTATATAAGTGTTTTCCCTTATAGCATCTTAATATATAATCATATCGCCAAATAAGTGCCCCCCCTCTCTGTTTTAACCCTGTTTCTGTAGTGCAGTGCAGGGGAGAGCCTGGGAGCCTTCCCACCAGCAGTTCTGTGAGGGAAAATGGCGCTGTGTGCTGAGGAGATAGGCCCCGCCCCCTATTCCGGCGGGCTCTTCTCCCGGTTTTTCTGAGACCTGGCAGGGGTAAAATACATCCATATAGCCTCAGGGACTATATGTGATGTATTCTTTTTAGCCAGAAAAGGTATTAACATTGCTGCCCAGGGCGCCCCCCCCAGCGCCCTGCACCCTCAGTGACCGCTGGTGTGAAGTGTGCCTGAGCGCAATGGCGCACAGCTGCAGTGCTGTGCGCTACCTCATGAAGACTGAAAAGCCTTCAGCCGCCGGTTTCTGGACCTCTTCTTACTTCGGCATCTGCAAGGGGGTCGGCGGCGCGGCTCCGGTGACCCATCCAGGCTGTACCTGTGATCGTCCCTCTGGTGCTAGTGTCCAGTAGCCTAAGAAGCAAATCCATCCTGCACGCAGGTGAGTTCACTTCTTCTCCCCTAGGTCCCTCGTTGCAGTGAGCCTGTTGCCAGCAGGACTCACTGAAAATAAGAAACCTATCAAAACTTTTACTCTAAGCAGCTCTTTATGAGAGCCACCTAGATTGCACCCTGCTCGGACGGGCACAAAAACCTAACTGGGGGAGGGTCATAGGGGGAGGAGCCAGTACACACACCACCTAGTGGTCAAACTTTTAAATTTTGTGCCCTGTCTCCTGCGGAGCCGCTATTCCCCATGGTCCTGACGGAGTCCCAGCATCCACTAGGACGTCAGAGAAACAAACAGTAAGGCTAGCTGTATTAGGTTCCAGGTTATCTCATATATATATATATATATATATATATATATATATATAAAATATAAAAAATGTGTGTATATATATATATATATATATATATATGTATATATCAGTGTGTATATATACAGTATACTGTATGTGTATATATGTATGTATATATATATATGTGTATATATATATATACATGCAGTGTTCAAAGTGGGCTGCCATACGCTGGTATGGCATACCGCCACTTCGAGCACAGACCCCCGCTGCCACAGTATTCAAATTCAGTGCTATTGCTATTGAACCGTAGCCAATCTGATTAGCTGCGGTCCGTGGCAGATTTGATATAGCCGCGGTCGGGCAGACCAGAGCCGCACCAAAGGCCACCGCCGCCGGCTGTCTCCTTCGCACCACCGCTGCCTCCCACGTGCTGCCACCCACAGCCTCCTGCTCCGCACCGCCGCTTCCACGTGCTTTACTGACCACAGCCTCCTCATCCACCGCCGACCACAGCCAACTCTGCACCGCTGCTGACCACAACCTCCTCATCCTCCACGCTGCCAGTCACAGCCTCCTCCACACAGCTGCTGCTGATTAGGTAATTTTACACTGCTGCCTTCTCTCTCCCTTCTGTATGTCATTGCTGTCCCTCTCTCTATCACTCTCGCTGTCCCTATGTCCCTCTATCACTCTCCCTGTTCCTATGTCACTCTCCCTGTCCCTATGTCCCTCTCTCTGTCCCTCTCCCTGTCCCTGCTTTCACTCTCCCTGTCCCAATGTCCCTGCTGTCACTCTTTCTGTCCCTGCTGTCACTCTCCCTGTCACTATGTCCCTGCTGTCACTCTCCCTGTCACTCTGTCCCTATGTCTCTGCTGTCACTCTCCCTGTCCCTATGTCTCTGCTGTCACTCTCCCTGTCCCTATGTCCCGCTGTCACTCTCCCTGTCCCCATGTCCCTGCTGTCACTCTCCCTGTCCCTGAATTGCGGCTCATACTGTGTGGCATAATGTGAATTTTGTCTCATTCCATGTGGCAGATTGTGAATTTTGACTCATTCTGTGTGAATTTTGGCTCATTCCATGTGGCATAATGTGTAATGTGTAAGGAGCACCATTACTAGATAGTATAAGGGGTGCTACTATTGTGGTGCATAATGTGTATATGGGGTATATGGTGTGGTACACTACGCTTAAGGGCATACCACCTTTTGAGTGGCCACACACCCTTTTCCGGAGCGCGGCGCACGCTCAATAACTTCCTTCACTTCTCCATACCCACTTCAAAACTTCCACTTCGACCACTGTGTGTGTGTTTGTGTGTGTGTGTGTGTGTGTGTGTGTGTGTATATGTGTATATATATATACACACACACACACACACACACACACACACACACATATATATTATATATACATGTGTGTGCTTCTTATTTGAAAGATTCTTTAAAATTTACCACCTAATTGTAATTTTCTTTGTATTGATTGAAGATGTTATGATTTTAAATTTAGATTTTAGGGCCCCACTGTCTTAAGTACCCCGGGCCCCCCAAAGCCTTAATCCAGCTCTGCCCCCCCCAGAAAATGCGGACGCAAGCGCAGGACGGGCGCTGCGCATGCGTCCACATCTTTTTCTCATTATTTGAACACTGCGATCCAACCTGAATTAGGCCCTTAGTTGACTGCATGTAATGGGAGCAGTTAAGGCCAATTTGCAATCAACTCTGAGTTTGCCCCTTTGTATTAGCTTGCCTTAGACCAGGCATGTCCAAACTGCGGCCCTCCAGCTGTTGTGAAACTACATATCCCAGCATGCCCTGACACAGTTTTGCTGTCAGAGAATGCTAAAGCTGTGTCAGGGCATGCTGGGATGTGTAGTTTCTCAACAGCTGGAGGGCCGCAGTTTGGACATACATGCCTTAGAGAGTAATGTAACTGACCATGTCACCCATCATGGTAACAACTATAGAAATATTGATGCAAATGTAATTTATTTATGGGTGGAATTTGTCATGGGCGTATTACACTGCAGCATACATTTGGGCACTTATCAGTAATGCCTGGTGCTCTTACTCCATGGGAGACATCTGCCAGATGGATCTCTGTACACGGACGCAAACCGGTGGGAAATTCAACATTATGCGCATCTCTGTCCTATTCTGACTCAAACAGAACTTGTTTTCCCATGAAATTGGGAGTTTTGGGGTGTGAACTGGTCTACAAATGTGTGATCACACTGAGCTGCTCCGACTTGTGAGAATTACATGGGAGTATCATCTGCATACGGGGAAGGGAAACCTGTATCTGATGGATAACACATACCTATTGTAGCATGGGGCAGATGTAAGTGCTAATATGAATGGTGCTGGTTGTGGCGGCTAGGGTAACATCAATTGGCGGCGCAGCCTCCTGCATCCAGATGCACACACCCTCACATTAGCTGACAGTAATGTCTCATTAGTATCTGCGGGATGTTTTCAAAATGCTGGCGGTCGGGATACCGGCATTCAGGGAACCGATGCAGGAATCCTGACATCCGACATATAACCAGTGGTCGGATTCCCAACACCCCTCCTAATTCCCACTCAGTTGCTGTGTCCACGCCACCAGCTGAGTGGGAATAGAACCCGGGCCCGAAGCGTGGCAAGTACAGCGGGCCCACGAGGGAACTCGCTGCCAGTGTACCGGCAGGCGGGATGCCGCTGTCATTATACTGACAGTCATCATCCCGTCTGCTGGTATATTATACCACTTGCAGAGGCCACATATACAGCCACTTTGTGTGTAACTCAGACTCAGCCAATAAGCGTCTTGACCGGATCCCACACATTAATAACACACAGTGACGATGATAGTGATACCGTAGTATCTCGTCCAGTGTGCAGATACTAACATTCCTTCCATTGCTCTTCCTCTTCCTGCCCACATGGCTGGATGGTGCTGGTTCTCCCTCACTGGTGCTCATCTGTGTATGATATGTCCAAGTCTTCTCCTCAGTCTACATTCCTGGTCCCCACAGGTTTGGTAACACACTGGGAACTGCAGTTTAATAGACACATAAAAAAATATCACAATATACACACACACAGTGACATAAACACACAGTACTGTACTATATAACACAATGCACCACACACAGTGACATATCCATATGTAACACAATGTACCACACACATGGTACTGTACAATATAACACAATGTTACACACACACACACACACACACACACACACACACACACACTGACATATACATATGGTATTCAACTGTACTAAATAACACAATGTACAACATACACAGGGACATACAGGGTTGGACTGCCCTCAGGTATACAGGGTAAATCCCCGGTGGACCCCACTACCTAGGGCCTCCACTCCCAGTAACTTGGTGGAGCAGGATCATGGATGAACTTGGGTGCTTTCTTTGTTTCTATGGAAACTGCACAAAGATTAGCCCTCATGTCACTCAAAGTGGGTGGTTATGACACACCGATTTCACCTCCTTTATAAAGGGGCAATGTTATTTAACATAGTATCTGAGGTTGAAAAAAGACAATTGTCCATCGAGTTCAACCTATTTGTGGTCTCCTATGCATGATGATTTGACTAAAATTTCTGACTGATGCTGCTGTCAGCCGTTGCATGTCCTCTCTAATTTTTGGCCAAGTCCCCTTGTGGTGGCTGTCCACACTCCTTATGGTGGCTGTCCACACCCCTTAAGCTTGGGCCCCTAGCACTGCATTCCCTGGTGGGCCCTTCATGCCCCAGTCCAACACTGGTGACATATACACTGTACTATATAACACAATGTCCCACACACACAGTGACATATACCATATCTCCCAACATTTGAAGGTATTAAGTCGGGACTTTGCGTACCTGTGCCGAAAAGGGGCCGTGGCCTAGGATGAAGGGAGTGTGGACTCTGAAGGGGCATGGCCTCACTACATAGCTCCCGTTATCAGAATTTTGGGGGCGTGTCCAGCACTCCACAAAGCAGCTATGCAGCCCCTGGCTCCCTTCCCTGTTAGATGCCATGCACATTGCATCTATTCAGTGATCACCAGCTGCTTTGCATAGCAGAGCAGTGGTGATTACAGGAAAGTTGGGAGGTATGATATACACACGGCACTGTACTATGGGGGTCATTCAGATCTGATCACTGCTGTGCATTTTCACACAGCGGGCGATCAGGTACTAACTGCCCTTGTGTATGCACCGCAATGCAAATACGTGTCGGATAGCAACAAAGGGCATCGCTGGTCAGCGATGGGATGGTGTGAAAAATCCGTTCGCATGGTGATTGACAGGAGGAAGCCATTTGTGGGTGGTAATTGACCATTTACTGAGAGTGTCCGGAAAAATAGGATTTTGGTACCTACCGGTAAATCCTTTTCTCGTAGTCCGTAGAGGATGTTGGGGTCCACATTAGTAACATGGGGTATAGACGGGTCCCTTGGGAGCCATGGGCACTTTAAGAGTTTAATAGTGTGGGCTGGCTCCTTCCTCTATGCCCTTCCTACCAGACTCAGTCTAGAAACTGTGCCCGAGGAGACGGACATACTTCAAGAGAAGGAAATACACAGATAGTGGTGAGATTCACCCCAGCTCACACATAACAATAGAAAGCCAAGCTAACCAGCTTGAAACAATTCAGCAATGGCTGAACAACAGTACTTAACCAAGCAACAATGCAGTACTTAACTAAGTAACAAATGCAGGAAAACGAAGCACTGGGCGGGTGCCCAGCATCCTCTACGGACAACGAGAAAAGGATTTACCAGTAGGTAATTAAAATCCTATTTTCTCTTACGTCCTAGAGGATGCTGGGGTCCACATTAGTACCATGGGGATGTACCAAAGCTCCCAGTACGGGAGGGAGAGCGCGGAGGCTCCTGCAGAACCGATTGACCAAACTTTAGGTCCTCAGAAGCCAAATTATCGAACTTGTAGAACTTAGCAAATGTGTTCGATCCTGACCAAGTAGCTGCTCGGCAAAGTTGTACAGTCGAGACACCCCGGGCAGCTGCCCAGGAAGAACCCACTTTACGAGTAGAGTGGGCCTTAACATATTTTGGACACGGCAAGCCTGCCGTAGAATAAGCATGCTGGATAGTAAACCGGATCCAGGGAGAAATCGTCTGCTTAGAAGAAGGACACCCAACCTTGTTGGGATCATAAAGGACAAACAGAACGTCCGACTTTCTGTGACGAGAAGTACTCTTCACATCAATCTTCAAAGCCCTTACAACATCCAAGGATTTTGAAGTAATTGAGGAGTCAGTAGCCACTGGCACCACAATAGGTTGGTTGATATGAAAAGCCGACACAACGTTCGGAAGAAATTGCTGACGCGTCCTGAGCTTAGCTCTATCTTCATGGAAAATCAAGTAGGGGCTCTTGCGGGACAATGCCCCCAATTCTGACACACGTTTAGCAGATGCCAATGCCAATAGTGTGACCGCCTTCCAAGTAAGAAACTTGACATCAACCTCCTGTAAAGGTTCGAACCAATCCGACTGCAGGTACTGCAGCACCACATTAAGATCCCAAGGTGCCGTAGGAGGCACAAAGGGAGGCTGGTTGTGCAGAACCCCTTTCAAGAAAGTCTGAACCTCAGGGAGGACAGCCAATTGTTTCTGGAAGAAAATGGACAAGGGCGAAATCTGGACTTTTATGGAGCCCAAACACAGGCCTACATCCACACCTGCTTGCAGAAAGAGGAGAAACCGCCCTAGTAAAAACTCCACCGTAGGAAACTTCTTGGATTCACACCAAGACACGTACTTTTTCCAAATTCGATGGTAGTGTTTAGACTTTTCTCCTTGCCTAGCCTGTATAAGGGTAGGAATAACTTTGTTAGGAATGCCCTTCCGAGCTAAGATCTGGCATTCAACGTCCATGCTGTCAAACGTAGCCGTGGTAAGTCTTGATAAGCGAACGTCCCCTGTTGCAGAAGATCCTCTCGAAGAGGAAGAGGACTCGGATCTTCCAGCAGTAACTCAAGAAGATCCGCGTACCAAGCCCTTCTTGGCCAGTCCAGAGCAATGAGGATTGCCTGAACTCTTGTTCTTTTTATTAGTTTGAGAACCTTTGGGATGAGTGGAAGTGGAGGGAACACATACACTGGCTTGAACACCCACAGAGTTACCAGGGCATCCATTGCCACTGCCTGTGGGTACCTCGACCTGGAACAGTACCTCCGAAGCTTCTTGTTGAGGCGGGAGGCCATCATGTCTATTTAAGGTATTCCCCAAAGACTTGCCACCTCCACGAACACCTCGGGGTGGAGGCCCCACTCTCCTGGATGTCTGCTGAGGAAGTCCGCTTCCCAGTTGTCCACTCCCGGAATGAAGATTGCTGACAGCGCCACCACATGCTTTTCCGCCCAGAGGATGATTCTTGTTACCTCTGACATTGCAGCTCTGCTCTTCGTTCCGCCCTGTCAGTTTATGTAGGCCACTGTCATTACATTGTTCGAACCTGAATGGCCTGATCTTTCAGAAGATGTGCCACTTGTGGAAGACCGTTGTACACGGCCCTTAGTTCCAGAATGTTTATTGGAAGGATGGATTCCAGACTTGACCACCTTCCTTGGAAGTTTTCCCCTTGGGTGTCTGCTCCCCAACCTCTGAGACTTGCATCCGTGGTTAGGAGGAACCAATTCAATTCTGAATCCCGAACCTGCGGCCCTCTAGTAGGTGAGAAGTTTGCAGCCACCAGAGGAGCGAGATTCTGGCTTTCGGTGACAGACGTATCCTCTTTGTCCAGAAGATCCAGTTGGAAAGACCGTGCGTGAAATCTTCCGTACTGTAGAGCCTCGTAGGAGGCAACCATCTTCCCCAGAAGGCGAATGCACTGATGAACCGATACCCGGGCTGGCTTCAGTACATCCCAGACCATTGTTTGTATCACCAATGCTTTCTCCGCCGGCAGAAACACCCTCTGCACTTCCGTGTTGAGGATCATCCCCAAGAAGGACAGTCTCCTTGTCCGCTCCAGATGTGACTTTGGAAGATTCAGGATCCATCCATGATCCTGGAGTAGTTGAGTTGAGAGAGCAATGCTCTGCAACAGCTTCTCCCTGGAAGACGCTTTTATCAGCAGATCGTCCAGATAAGGAATTATGTTAACTCCCTGCTTGCGGAGGAGGAGCATCATCTCCGCCATGACCTTGGTGAACACCCTCGGTGCCGTGGAGAGGCCAATCGGCAGTGCCTGGAACTGATAGTGACAGTCCAGCAGCGCAAATCTTAGATGAGCCTGGTGAGGCGGCCAGATTGGAATGTGAAGGTACGCATCCTTGATATCTAAGGACAGAAGAAATTCCCCCTCCTCCAGACCTGAGATCACCACTCTCAGAGACTCCATCTTGAATTTGAATTCCCTCATATAAGGGTTCAATTACTTTAGGTTCAATATTGGCCTGACCGAACCATCCGGTTTTGGTACCACGAACAGGTTTGAGTAATAACCCTTGTTTGCTAGGTGAGGTGGAACTGGAACAATGGCATTTGACTTTAGCAATTTTTGAATGGCTTCCTAGGATAGCACTTTCTGTCAGTAAAGCTGGTAAGCCTGATTTGAAGAATCTGTGAGGTGGGAGTTCTTGAAACTCCAGTCTGTACCCCTGGGTAAAAATATCTTGTACCCAGGGGTCCAGGCCTGATGATGCCCAGACATGACTGAAATTTCTTAGTCTTGATCCCACCTGCCAGATCTCCAGTCTGGGAGGTCCACCGTCATGCCAAGGATTTTGAGGAAGTAGAACCAGGTTTCTGTTCCTGTGAACCTGTTGGTGCAGGTTTTCTGGATTTCCCCTGACCTCCTCTAAAGAAAGTGTAAGGGGGTTTGGACTTTTTAACTTTCGCGGTCCGAAAGGACTGCATTGTAGACATAGGATAAGATTTCCTAGTCAGCGGTGTTGCTGAGGGAAGAAATGTTGACTTACCCGCAGTTGCCGTGGAGATCCACGCATCTAACGCTTCCCCAAACAAAGCCTGATCTGTGAAGGATAGGTTCTCCACACTCTTCTAGGATTCTGCATCCGCAGACCATTGGCGCAGCCAGAGTCCTCTGCATGCCGAGACAGCCATGGAAGAAGCCCTCGCATTAAGATGGCCAAGGTTCTTCATGGCCTCCACCATGAAACCTGCAAAATCCTGTATGTGACATAAAAACAATTCAATGTCACCTCTATCCATAGAATCTAATTCCTCTAGTATTGTGCCTGACCACTATACTATGGCTTTAGAAATCCACGCACAAGCAATAGTGGGTCTTAAAGCTACGCCAGTAGCTGTGTATAGTGATTTGAGCGTAGTCTCAATCTTACGGTCAACCGGCTCTTTTAAAGTGGTGGACCTAGGGACAGGTAAAACCACTTTTTTAGACAACCTAGATACAGAAGCGTCTACTACAGGTGGGATTTCCCACTTTTTCCTGTCCTCCTCAGGAAAAGGAAAAGCAAAGAGGACCCTTTTTGGGCTCTGGAATTTTTTCTCTGGGTTTTCCCAGGATTTTTCAAATAATGCGTTTAATTCCTTAGACACAGGGAGTGTAAGGGAAGATTTCTTATTGTCAGTAAAGTAAGCCTCCTCTACTTGCTCAGGTACCTTATCAGTAATGTGTAAAATGTCCCTAATAGCCTCAATCATGAGTTGCACCCCCTTAGCAAGGGATGCATCTCCCCCCTGCATATCCCCATCACCGTCCCCTGTATCAGAGTCGGTATCCGTGTCAGCTTGCATTATCTGGGCAAGAGCACGCTTCTTAGGGTAAACAATTGGGGTCTTTGAAGAGGTAATGGGAGCTGAATATGACAAAACCTAAACAGACTTTCTCAAAACCTGTGTTTCAGTCTAATTTTGAGCTATCCGAGATGAAATCTGGTATATCATTCCCCTAATATAATCCACCCATGGGGGTTCGGATTCAGAAGGCTGAGACAGTATATTACAGTCCTGAGTACATGGAATAGACTCTTCAGGAGAAGATACACACTCTGCAGCACAAGATACAGAGTTCCTAGACATGTTTATGTGAGCTATACAACACACACACACACACACACACACACACACACACACACACACACAGGAAAATGCAGACACAGTTTCCCCCAGAGTACCTTCAGAGAGACACAGAGTATATGGAGCCAGACACGCAGCGCCACAGTAGGCAGTTTATACACTAAACGGCCGGCGCTGACTGAATAACCATAATAGATTAAACAGTGATTATTACACTCTCCCCCCTTTCTATAACACCCTGTTACTGCAGAGGTATGCTGAAGTTATGTGGAGGGCAGTGCTCCCTGTCAGCGTCTCTTTAGTGTGATCTGCGGGGAGAAAATGGCGCTGGTGAGTGCTGGATCCACTCTGAGGAGAAGCCCCACCCCCTGTAATGGTGTGTCTTCCTGCTTTCACTGATTATACTGGCCTGAGGTGATTTAGCTGCTAACAGTGGGATAAGCCCCTGTTAGCATATGTACTAATGTGGACCCCAGCATCCCCTAGGCCGTAAGAGAAATACACATTGTACTGTACTACATAACACAATGCACCACACACAGTGACATATACACACAAGACTGTTTTATATAACACAGTGTACCACATACACACACACAGCACTGTACTATATAACACAATGTACCACACACAGTGACGTATACACACAAGACTGTTCTACATGACACAGTGTACTACACACACACACACACACACAGAGTGACATATACACACAGTACTGTTCTATATAACACAATATACCACACACAGTGACATATACACACATATAATAAGATTTTACTTACCGGTAAATCTATTTCTCGTAGTCCGTAGTGGATGCTGGGGACTCCGTAAGGACCATGGGGAATAGACGGGCTCCGCAGGAGACAGGGCACTTTAAGAAAGAATTTGGATACTGGTGTGCTCTGGCTCCTCCTTCTATGTCCCTCCTCCAAACCTCAGTTAGAGAAACTGTGCCCGGAAGAGCTGACAGTACAAGGAAAGGATTTTGGAATCCAGGGCAAGACTCATACCAGTCACACCAATCACACCGTATAACTTGTGATAAACTTACCCAGTTAACAGTATGAACAACAACGGAGCATCAGATCAACCCTGATGCAACCAAACATAACCCTTATTTAAGCAATAACTATATACAAGTATTGCAGAAGAAGTCCGCACTTGGGACGGGCGCCCAGCATCCACTACGGACTACGAGAAATAGATTTACCGGTAAGTAAAATCTTATTTTCTCTAACGTCCTAGTGGATGCTGGGGACTCCGTAAGGACCATGGGGATTATACCAAAGCTCCCAAACGGGCGGGAGAGTGCGGATGACTCTGCAGCACCGAATGAGCAAACACAAGGTCCTCCTCAGCCAGGGTATCAAACTTGTAAAACTTTGCAAAAGTGTTTGAACCTGACCAAGTAGCTGCTTGGCAAAGCTGTAATGCCGAGACCCCTCGGGTAGCCGCCCAAGAAGAGCCCACCTTCCTTGTGGAGTGGGCTTTTACTGATTTTGGAAGCGGCAATCCAGCCGCAGAATGAGCCTGCTGAATCGTGTTACAGATCCAGCGAGCAATAGTTTGCTTTGAAGCAAAAGCACCCAGCTTGTTGGATGCATACAGGATAAACAGCGACTCAGTTTTCCTGACTCTAGCCGTTCTGGCTACATAAACCTTCAAAGCCCTGACCACATCCAGCAACCCGGAATCCTCCAAGTCACGAGTAGCCACAGGCACCACAATAGGTTGGTTCATATGAAAAGATGACACCACTTTTGGCAGAAATTGTGGACGGGTCCGCAATTCTGCCCTGTCCATATGGAAAACCAGATAGGGGCTTTTATGTGACAAAGCCGCTAATTCTGACACACGCCTAGCTGAAGCCAAGGCTAATAGCATGACCACCTTCCACGTGAGAAATTTTAACTCCACGGTTTTGAGTGGCTCAAACCAGTGTGACTTCAGGAAACTCAACACCACGTTAAGATCCCAAGGTGCCACCGGAGGCACAAAAGGGGGCTGAATATGCAGCACTCCCTTTACAACGTCTGAACTTCAGGAAGAGAAGCCAGTTCTTTTTGAAAGAAAATGGATAGGACCAAAATCTGGACCTTAATGGAACCCAATTTCAGACCCAAAGCCACTCCCGACTGTAGGAAGTGAAGGAAACAGCCCAGCTGGAATTCCTCTGTAGGGGCATTCCTGGCCTCACACCAAGCAACATATTTTCGCCATATACGGTGATAATGTTGAGCCGTCACATCCTTCCTAGCCTCTATCAGCGTAGGAATGACCTCATCCGGAATGTCTCAGGGCCGGGTGTTTTTGTGAATCCGTTAACCCTGGACCAACCAAAGGTGTAGGTGCTGGGGTATGATGAAAGCAGGGAGGACGAAGAAAGTTCCGTTTCATATATTTATTGTAAGCAACAATTCCAGTAAGGAGTTAAATGACAAATTATTAATCACCATATATAAACTGACGTATTGCATAAAGTGGTAGAAATGATAAGCAGGAACAATCTTAAAGATACATTGAGGAAATGTTCATAGAACTGAGTTTTAAGCAGGCTTGTGAAAGAATGATGAATTGTCCAAAAGAAACCAGATTTGATGCTGAACTGTAAAGTGTGTTAACTGGATAATGCAGACATAAATAAGTAACTGTAGAGATTTGTAATGAAGTTTAGAGATTTAACTGAAAGGCTGTGAAGAATTGTCCTTGATTATAGCAACACAGAAAATACAGTACTGAAATGGGTTACTTGCGAGTTCTGAAGATCACTGTGAAACTGCAGCAGACGACAATGGTGATGAGTGGGCTAAGTTTAGAGCAGAGCAAACGAACAGCTGATGTTAGTAGAATCCTCCAAAGTCTGTGTGGTTGAAGCAGGCAGACAGGGTAACCTCTTGCAAGACTCTGGGAATCCACTTGTTTGCCACTGGGAGAGTGATGGACTGACAGCACAGCAAGGAGCTGGAGGATCTTTAGCAGTGAAGGCTGCAGACGGACCTCTGGGACCGGAGGCGATATCTGGACCACGGGAATCACACAGGAATGCACGGAGAGAGCACAGAGCTAGGGCATAGAGTAGATACAACAAAGCACTGGCCCAGAGTAGCATAATCCCAGCCTACTTAAAGGCAGCACAAGCACGGGATTGGCTTACACTTACCCATAGGTGTTTTCACAAGTGCTCTGTATTGCTTATTTGGTTTCCGCACTCCCAGCTCCCAGATCCTGCATCACCTGTGCCACTGATCACGCCACGTCCCCACACGGCCGCACAGCACCGCGAGCAACCGCACCGGCAACGGATGAACCCCAGAACCCGCAGAGGTGAGAGATCGGTTTGTGACAGAATGCCTTTTACTGCTAGGATCCGGCGTTCAACCGCCATGCCGTCAAACGCAGCCGCGGTAAGTCTTGGAACAGACAGGGCCCCTGTTGCACAAGTCCTGTCTTAGAGGCAGAGGCCACGGGTCCTCTGTGAGCATTTCTTGCAGATCTGGATACCAAATCCTTCTTGGCCAATCCGGAACAAAGAGTATTGTTCTCACTCCTCTTTTCTTATGATTCTCAGCACCTTGGGTATGAGAGGAAGAGGAGGAAATACATAGACCGACGGGAACACCCACGGTGTCACCAGTGCGTCCACAGCTATCGCCTGAGGGTCTCTTGACCTGGCGCAATATCTCTGCAGCTTTTTGTTGAGGCGGGATGCCATCATGTCCACCTGTGGCAGTTCCCACCGACTTGCAATCTGCATGAAGACTTCTTGATGAAGTCCCCACTCTCCCGGGTGGAGGTCGTGCCTGCTGAGGAAGTCTGCTTCCCAGTTGTCCACTGCCGGAATGAACACTGCTGACAGTGCGCTTAAGTGATTCTCCGCCCAGCGAAGAATTCTGGTGGCTTCTACCATCGCCACCCTGCTCCTTGTGCCGCCTTGGCGGTTTACATGAGCCACTGCGGTGATATTGTCTGACTGAATCAGAACCGGTTGGTCGCGAAGCAGGGTCTCCGCTTGACTTAGGGCGTTGTATATGGCCCTTAGTTCCAGGATATTGATGTGAAGGCAAGTCTCCTGCCTTGACCACAGCCCTTGGAAATTTCTTCCCTGTGTGACTGCCCCCCACCCCCGGAGGCTTGCATCCGTGGTCACCAGGACCCAGTCCTGAATGCCGAATCTGCGACCTTCGAGAAGGTGAGCACTCTGCAGCCACCACAGGAGAGACACCCTGGCTCTGGGGGATAGGGTGATTAACCGATGCATCTGAAGATGTGATCCGGACCACTTGTCCAGTAAGTCTCATTGGAAGGTCCTCGTATGGAACCTGCCGAAGGGAATGGCCTCGTATGATGCCACCCTCCTTCCCAGGACTCGAGTGCAGTGATGCAATGACACCTGTTTTGGTTTTAATAGATTCCCGACCAGTGTCACGAGCTCCTGAGTTCTCTCTATCGGGAGATAAACCCTTTTCTGGTCCGTGTCTAGGATCATGCCTAGGAGAGGCAGATGAGCTGTAAGAACCAACTGCGACTTTGGAATATATAGAATCCAGCCGTGTTGCCGTTACACTTCCAGAAAAAGTGATACGCTGTTCAGCAACTGCTCTCTTGATCTCGCTTTTATGAGGAGATCGTCCAAGTACGTGATAATAGTGACACCTTGCTTCCGCAGGAGCACCATCATTTCCGCCATTACCTTGGTGAATATTCTCAAGGCCGTGGAGAAACCAAACGGCAACGTCTGAAATTGTTAATGACAATCCCGTACCGCAATTCTGAGGTACGCCTGATGAGGTGGAAAAATGGGGACATGAAGGTATGCATCCTTTATGTCCCGAGTCACCATAAAATCTCCCCCTTTCAGGCTTGCAATGACCGCTCTTAGTGATTCCATCTTGAACTTGAACCTTTTCAGGTATATGTTCAGGGATTTTAAATTCAATATGGGTCTGACCGAACCGTCTGGTTTCGGGACTACAACCTGGTCGAATAATAACCCCCTCCTTGTTGAAGGAGGGGAACCTTGACCACCACCTGTTGAAGATACAATTTGTGAATTGCAGTTAACACTGTTTCCCTCTCGTGGGGGGAAGCCGGCAGGGCCGTCGGTGAGGGGGCATCTTCTCAAAGTCCAGCTTGTATCCCTGAGATACAATATCTATTGCCCAGGGATCTAACAGGGAGTGAACCCACTTGTGGCTGAACTTACGAAGGCGTGCCCCCACCGGGCCTAGCTCCGCCTGTGGAGCCCCAGCGACATGCGGTGGATTTTTGTAGAGGCCGGGGAGGACTTCTGTTCCTGGAAACTAGCTGTGTTGTGCAGCTTCTTTCCTCTGCCCCCGCCTCTGGCAAGAAAGGACGCACCTCGGACTTTCTTGTTTCTTTATTCGAAAGGCTGCATTTGATAATGTCGTGCTTTCCTAGGCTGTGCAGGAATATAAGGCAAAATATCAGAATTACCAGCTATAGCTGTGGAGACCAGGTCCGAGAACCCTTCTCCACACAATCCTCAGCCTTCCATATGCCTCTTAAGTCGGCATCATCTGTCCATTGCATATTCTACAGGACACGTCAAGCACAGCGCTATAAACCCATGCCGACACAATCGCCGGTCTGAGTAGTGTACCAGAATGTGCACGCTATCTGCAGGATCCCTGAGAATAGCTGTTACGTCAGGGCTACCTTTTGGGCAAACGTGACACCCTAGGGGAAGATTCCCATCATATCCTGGCCCTAGTGGGGAAAGGATACTGCCTGAGAATTCTTTGTGGGAAACTGCAGTCTCTTGTCTGGAGATTCCCGCTCTTTTTCATCATGAGAGGAGGGAAATTTACCTCAGCTTTCTTCCCCTTTAACATGTGTACCCTTGTGTCAGGGACAGATGAGTCATCAGTGATATGCAAATCATCTTTTATTACAATAATCATATATTGAATACTTTTCTGCCATTTTGGCTGTAACTTTGCATTATCTTAGTCGACACTGGAGTCAAACTCCGTGTCGATATCAGTGTCTATTATTTTGGGTAGTGAGCATTGAGAGACTCTAACGGTCTCTGCGACATAGGGACAGACATGGGTAGATTTCCTGTCTGTTCTCTAATCTTTTGTGCAATAAATTCACCTTAGCACTTAATTACACATATCCAAACAGGTGTCGGCGTTGTCGACGGAGACACCCTCTCACACACATATTTGCTCCATCTCCTCCTTAGGGGAGCCTTTTACCTCAGACATGTCGACACACACGTACCGACACACCACACACTCAGGGAATGCTCATCTGAAGACAATTCCCCCATAAGGCCCTTTAGAGAGACAGAGAGAGAGTATGCCAGCACACACCCCAGCCCTATTAACCCAGGAATAACACAGTAACTTAATGTTAACCCAGTAGCTGCTGTTTATATTGATTTTTGCGCCTAATTATGTGCCCCCCCTCTCTTTTTACCCTCTTCTACCGTGTAACTGCAGGGGAGAGACTGGGGAGCTTCCTCTCAGTGGTGCTGTGGAGAAAAAACATGGCGCTGGTGAGTGCTGAGGAAGAAGCCCCGCCCCCTCGACGGCGGGCTTCTGTCCCGCTTTTATGTACAATTTTGGCGGGGGCTCATACATATATACAGTGCCCAACTGTATATTATGCAAACTTTTGCCAAAGAGGTCTCTAATTGCTGCCCAGGGCGCGCCCCCCCCCCCCCTGCGCCCTGCACCCTTACAGTGATCGGAGTATGTGGGTGTAGTGTGGGAGCAATGGCGCACAGCTGCAGTGCTGTGCGCTACCTCATATGAAGACTGGAGTCTTCTGCCGCCGATTTTGAAGTCTTCTTGCTTCTTTCACCCAGTTTCTGTCTTCCGGCTCTGCGAGGGGGGCGGCGGCGCGGCTCCGGGATCGGACGACCAAGGGTGCGATCCTGTGTACGATCCCTCTGGAGCTAATGGTGTCCAGTAGCCTAAGAAGCAGGACCTATCTTTAGAGAGTAGGGCTGCTTCTCTCCCCTCAGTCCCACGATGCAGGGAGTCTGTTGCCAGCAGAGCTCCCTGAAAATAAGATTTTACTTACCGATAAATCTATTTCTCGTAGTCCGTAGTGGATGCTGGGGACTCCGTCAGGACCATGGGGAATAGCGGCTCCGCAGGAGACAGGGCACAAAAGCAAGCTTTTAGGATCACATGGTGTGTACTGGCTCCTCCCCCTATGACCCTCCTCCAAGCCTCAGTTAGGTACTGTGCCCGGACGAGCGTACACAATAAGGAAGGATCTTGAATCCCGGGTAAGACCCAAACCAGCCACACCAATCACACCGTACAACTTGTGATCTGAACCCAGTTAACAGTATGATAACAATGAAGTAGCCTCTAAAAAAGATGGCTCACAACAATAATAACCCGATTTTTGTAACAATAACTATGTACAAGTAATGCAGACAATCCGCACTTGGGATGGGCGCCCAGCATCCACTACGGACTACGAGAAATAGATTTATCGGTAAGTAAAATCTTATTTTCTCTAACGTCCTAGTGGATGCTGGGGACTCCGTCAGGACCATGGGGATTATACCAAAGCTCCCAAACGGGCGGGAGAGTGCGGGTGACTCTGCAGCACCGAATGAGAGAACTCCAGGTCCTCCTCAGCCAGGGTATCAAATTTGTAGAATTTTACAAACGTGTTCCCCCCTGACCACGTAGCTGCTCGGCAAAATTTTAAAGCCGAGACCCCCTCGGGCATCCGCCCAAGATGAGCCCACCTTCCTTGTGGAATGGGCATTGACAGATTTTGGCTGTGGCAGGCCTGCCACAGACTGTGCAAGCTGAATTGTACTACAAATCCAACGAGCAATAGTCTGCTTAGAAGCAGGAGCACCCATCTTTTGGGGTGCATACAATATAAACAGCAAGTCAGACTTTCTGACTCCAGCCGTCCTGGAAATATATATATATATATATATATATCTATTTTTAGGGCCCCGACAACGTCTAGCAACTTGGAGTCCTCCAAGTCCCTAGTAGCCGCAGGCACCACAATATGTTGTTTCAGGCGAAACGCTGACACCACCTTAGGAAGAAACTGGGGACGAGTCCGCAGTTCTGCCCTGTCCGAATGGAAAAACAAATATGAGCTTTTTTTTTTTAAGACAAAGCCCCCAATTCTGACAATCGCCTGGCCGAGGCCAGGGCCACAACATGGTCCCTTTCCATGTGAGATATTTCAAATCCACAGATTTGATCGGTTCAAACCAATATGATTTGAGGAATCCCAACACTACGTTGAGATCCCACGGTGCCACTGGAGGCACACAAGGGGCTGTATATGCAATACTCCCTTGACAAACGTCTGGACTTCAGGAACTGAAGCCAATTTTTTTTGGAAAAAAAAATCTACAGGGCCGAAACTTGAACCTTAATGGACCCCAATTTGAGGCTCATAGACACTCCTGTTTTCAGGAAGTGCAGAAATCGACCTAGTTGAAATTTTTTCGTGGGGCCTTCCTGGCCTCACCCACGCAACATATTTTCACCACATGTGGTGATAACGTTGTGCGGTCACCTCCTTCCTGGCTTTGACCAGGGTAGGTATGACCTCTTCCGGAATGCCTTTTCCCTTAGGATCCGGTGTTCAACCGCCATGCCGTCAAACGCAGTCGCGGTAAGTCTTGGAACAGACAAGGTCCCTGCTGGAGCAGGTCCTTTCTTAGAGGCAGATGCCACGGTTCCTCTTGGAACAGACATGGTTCTTGCTGAAAGCAAATCCCATCTTAGCTCCCGAGGCCATTAGTCCTCTGTGAGCATCTCTTGAAGTTCCGGGTACCAAGTCCCTCTTGGCCAATCCGGAGCCACGAGTATAGTTCTTACTCCTCTACGTCTTATAATTCTCAATACCTTGGTTATGAGAAGCAGAAGAGGGAACACATACACCGACTGTTACACCCACGGTGTTACCAGGACGTCCACAGCTATCGCCTGAAGGTCTCGTGACCTGGCGCAATACCTGTCCCGTTTTTTGTTCGGGCGGGACGCCATCATTTCCACCTTTGGTCTTTCCCAACGGTTCACAATCATGCGGAAAACTTCCCGATGAAGTTCCCACTCTCCCGGGTGGAGGTCGTGCCTGCTGAGGAAGTCTGCTTCCCAGTCGTCCACTCCCGGAATGAACACTGCTGACAGTGCTATCACATGATTTTCCGTCTAGCGAAAAATCCTTGCAGTTTTGACCACTGCCCTCCTGCTTCTTGTGCCGCCCTATCTGTTTACGTGGGCGACTGCCGTGATGTTATCCCACTGGATCAATACCGGCTGACCTTGAAGCAGAGGCCTTGCTAAGCTTATAGCATTACAAATTTGCTCTTAGCTCCAGTATATTTATGTGGAGAGAATTCTCCAGACTTGATCACACTCCCTGGAAATTTTTTTCCTGTGTGACTGCTCCCCAGCCTCTCAGGCTGGCCTCCGTGGTTACCAGCATCCAATCCTGAATGCCGAATCTGCGGCCCTCTAGAAGATGAGCACTCTGTAATCACCACAGGAGAGACACCCTTGTCCTTGGATATAGGGTTATCCGCTGATGCATCTGAAGATGCGATCCGGACCATTTGTCCAGCAGATCCCACTGAAGAGTTCTTGCGTGAAATCTGCCGAATGGAAGCGCTTCGTAATAAGCCACCATTTTTTTTACCAGGACTCTTGTGCAATGATGCACTGACACTTTTCCTGGTTTTAGGAGGATCCCGATTAGCTCGGATAACTCCCTGGCTTTCTCCTCTGGGAGAAACACCCTTTTCCTGGACTGTGTCCAGAATCATCCCTAGGACCAGCAGACGTGTCGTCGGAACAACTGCGGTTTTGGAATATTTAGAATCCACCCGTGCTGTCGTAGAACTACTTGAGATAGTGCTACTCTGACCTCCAACTGTTCTCTGGACCTTGTTCTTATCAGGAGGTCGTCCATTTTCTTTGAAGACGAATCCTCATTTCGGTCATTACCTTGGTAAAGACCCGGGGTGCCTTGGACACTCCAACGGCATCGTCTGAAACTGATAGTGACAGTTCTGTACCACGAACCTGAGGTACCCTTGGTGAGAAAAGCAAATTTTGGGACATGGAGGTAAGCATCCCTGATGTCCCGGGACACCATATAGTCCCCTTGTTCCCAGTTCGCTATCACTGCTCTGAGTGACTCCATCTGGATTTGAACCCTTGTAAGTGTTCAAATTTTTCAGATTTAGAATCGGTCTCACCTAGCCTTCTGGCTTCAGTACCACCCTATAGTGTGGAACAATACCCCTTTCCTTGTTGTAGGAGGGGTAATTTTATTATCACCTGCTGGGAATACAGCTTGTGAATTGTTTTCAATACTGCCTCCCTGTCGGAGGGGGACATTGGTACAGCAGACTACAGGAACCTGCGAGGGGGGAAACGCCTCGACATTCCAATCTGTGCCCCTTTGATACTACTTGTAGGATCCAGGGGTCCTGTACGGTCCCAGCGTCATGCTGAGAACTTAGTAGAAGCGGTGGAGGGCTTCTGTTACTGGGAATGGACTGCCTGCTGCAGTCTTCTTCCCTTTCCTCTATCCCTGGGCAGATATCTTAAAGGGACGAAAAGACTGAGGCTGAAAAGACGGTGTCTTTTTCTGCAGAGATGTGACTTAGGGTAAAAAACGGTGGATCTTCCAGCAGTTGCCGTGGCCACCAGGTCCCATGGACCGACCCCAAATAACTCCTCCCCTTTTATACGGCAATACATCTTTGTGCCGTTTGGAATCTGCATCCCCTGACCACTGTCGTGTCCATAAACATCTTCTTGCAGATATGGACATCGCATTTACTCTTGATGCCAGAGTGCAAATATCCCTCTGCGCATCTCGTATATATAGAAATGCATCCTTTAAATGCTCTATAGTCAATAAAATAATGTCCCTGTCAAGGGTATCAATATTTTTAGTCAGGGAATCCGACCAAGCCACCTCAGCTCTGCACATCCAGGCTGAGGCGATCGCTGGTCACAGTATAACACCAGCATGTGTGTGTATACTTTTTAGGATATTTTTCTGATAAGCATGTGAGCGCCTTATCCACCCTGAGGGGTGTTTCCCAATGCGCCTTAACTTCTGGCGGGAAAAGGTATACCGCCAATAATTTTCTATCGGGGGAAACCCACGCATCATCACACACTTCATTTAATTTATCTGATTCAGGAAAAACTACAGGTAGTTTTTTCACCTCACACATAATACCCTTCTTTGTGGTACTTGGAGTATCAGAAATATGTAACACCTCCTTCATTGCCCTTAACGTGTGGCCCTAAAGGAAAATACGTTTGTTTCTTCACCGTCGACACTGAAATCAGTGTCCGTGTCTGGGTCTATGTCGACCGACTGAGGTAAATGGGCGTTTTTACAAGCCCCTGACGGTGTCTGAGACGCCTGGACCGGTACTAATTTGTTCGCCGGCCGTCTCATGTCGTCAACCCACTTGCAGCGTGTTGACATTATCACGTAATTCCATAAGTAAGCCATCCATTCCGGTGTCGACTCCCTAGAGAGTGACATCACCATTACAGGCAATTTGCTCCGCCTCCTCACCAACATTTTCCTCATACATGTCGACACACACGTACCGACATACAGCACACACATAGGGAATGCTCTGATAGAGGACAGGACCCACTAGCCCTTTGGGGAGACAGAGGGAGAGTTTGCCAGCACACACCAAAATGCTATAATTATACAGGGACAACCCTTATATAAGTGTTCCTCCCATATAGCATTTAATATATATGTATATCGCCAAATCAGTGCCCCCCCTCTCTGTTTTAACCCTGTTTCTGTAGTGCAGTGCAGGGGAGAGCCTGGGAGCCTTCCCCTCAGCCTTTCTGTGAGGGAAAATGGCGCTGTGTGCTGAGGAGAATAGGCCCCGCCCCCTTTTCGGCGGGCTTCTTCTCCGGAGATTGTGAAGTCTGGCAGGGGTTAAATACATCCATATAGCCTCAAGGGCTATATGTGATGTATTTTTCGCCATACAGGTATTCTACATTGCTGCCAGGGCGCCCCCCCCCCCGCGCCCTGCACCCTCCGTGATCGTTGTGGGAAGTGTGCTGACAGACAATGGCGCACAGCTGCAGTGCTGTGCGCTACCTGAGGAAGACTGAAAAGTCTTCTGCCGCCTGGTTCCGGACCTCTTCAATCTTCAGCATCTGCAAGGGGGTCGGCGGCGCGGCTCCGGGACGAACCCCAGGGCGAGACCTGTGTTCCGACTCCCTCTGAAGCTAATGGTGTCCAGTAGCCTAAGAATCCAATCCATCCTGCACGCAGGTGAGTTGAAATTCTCTCCCCTAAGTCCCTCGATGCAGTGAGCCTGTTGCCAGCAGGACTCACTGAAAATAAAGAACCTAAAAACTTTTTCTAAGCAACTCTTTAAGAGAGCCACCTAGATTGCACCCTTCTCGGACGGGCACAAAAACCTAACTGAGGCTTGGAGGAGGGTCATAGGGGGAGGAGCCAGTACACACCATGTGATCCTAAAAGCTTGCTTTTGTGCCCTGTCTCCTGCGGAGCCGCTATTCCCCATGGTCCTGACGGAGTCCCCAGCATCCACTAGGACGTTAGAGAAAATAAAAAAAAACCTAACAAAATACTTTCTTATAGCAAGCTCAGGAGAGCTCACTAAGTAGCACCCAGCTCGTCCGGGCACAGATTCAAAACTGAGGTCTGGAGGAGGGACATAGAGGGAGGAGCCAGAGCACACCAGTATCCAAATTCTTTCTTAAAGTGCCCTGTCTCCTGCGGAGCCCGTCTATTCCCCATGGTCCTTACGGAGTCCCCAGCATCCACTAGGACGTTAGAGAAATTCTATATGACTCAGTGTACCATATACACATACAGTGACACACACGCAGCAATGTACTAAATAACATAATGTACCACACGCTGTGACATATACACACAGCAGTGTACCTGTACTATATAACACAATGCACCACACACAGCGACACAGCGCCGTAACTAGGCGTGTGCTAGCGGTGCGTTGCACACAGTGCATCTGCACTGTGGTCGCATCCGCTGGCACAAAAACAGGGCTGCCAGCGCCAGTAGCAGATTTACCACAACTCAATTTAAGCAGGCGCTGCCCGCTGACACGGCTGTTTGCTGCTACCTGCGGCTAGATGCTGGCATCCTCTCACCTGCATTCTCCCATGTATACCCGCCGCATCCCTCTCACCTCTGCAGTCTCAGGAGTCAGACCCCTGCCCGACACCCCAAAGCAGCGCGGAATGCTGCTCACCATGTGGAGACATAGACGCACTATACCCCCGGACTGTACTGCAGCTCAGCGCTATCTTACAGCCTGGACCGGATTTACCGCTTGGCAACCTAGGCATCTGCCTAGGACCCAGCGGGTCCCAAGAGCTGGGCCCCACAAAATATGGCCTTGCTCAGGAGGTCGCCGGGGTGTTAGCAGCAGGAGAGGATTGGGGGATCCCCAGACTGCTAGATGGAGAGTAGATGTATGTGGTCACGGGCCTCTGCAGTGACAGGAGTATGATGGTCAGCCCTGTCGGGAAGAAGTCTCCGTGGGATCGCTTAGCCTGGATAAAGTGTGTCTGGAAGCCTCTGAAAGTGTGATTTGGGAGCTCCCGGCCACAGTAAGATCCACTGCAGCACTGCAGAGTATATGGGGGAGGGAGCGGGGAGTGCTAAAACCCCCACGATCAGTCCGCAGTGGCCAGAGATTAGGAGATGGAGTCCGGTAAGTGCTGTGACTAGCCAGGCCACATTTCAGTCAGTGCTGCTGCACTAGGCAGGAACAGGAGACTCATGGGCATATGAAACCCCTGACAATGAGCAATACAAGAAAGTGCAACAAAGAGCACCCATCCTGGTAAGTATGAGGCTGCCATGTCTTTCTGTCAACATCCCCCCCCTCCCTTTTTCTCTAACATGCGTCTCTCCATCACTCCCCATGCCTCTCTCCCCCTATGCCTCTCCTCTCTTTCTCTCTCTCCCTCCCCATGCCTCTCATCTCTCTCTCTCTCTCTCTCTCTCTCTCTCTCAACATGCCCCTCTCTCTCGCTCTCTCTCTCAACATGCCTCCTGGTAAGTATGAGGCTGCCATATGTATGGGCCATGACGGTGTGAGATGCATTGTGTAATAGGCATTACGGTGCAGTGCACAATGAATGATGGGCATTACAGTGTGCGGTGTAATGTGTAAAGGACATTGCGGTGTAAGACCTAATGTGTAAGGGGCATTACTGTGTGTTGCGTAATGTGTAAGGGGCATAGCTGTGTGTGTCATAATGTATAAGGGGCATTACTGTGTGAGGCGTAATATGTAAGGGGCATTACTGTGTGTTGCGTAATGTGTAAGGGGCATCGCTGTGTGTCATAATGTGTAAGGGGCATTACTGTGTGAGGCGTAATATGTAAGGGGCATTCCTTTAATGAGGAAAAAAGTAGATTTATGGTAAGACTTACCATTGTTAAATCTCTTTCTGCGAGGTACACTGGTTTCCACAGGGAATAACATCGGGGTGTAGAGTTGGATCTTGATCCAAGGCACCAACAGGCTAAAGCTTTGACTGTTCCCAGGAGGCACTGCACCGCATCCTCTGTATCCCTGCCTCCAGGCACTGGAGCTCAGTTTTGTTAACCAGTCCAATACAGTAGCAGGTAAAAGAGACGATAACAGTTAGTAGCCACAGAGAACCACATTCTCACGACAGGAGAAGGTACCAGCGGCTAATGCCATACAAACCCAAAGAAGCTAAGTGGGTCAGGGTGGGCACCCTGTGGAATCCAGTGCACCTCGCAGAAAGAGATTTAACAATGGTAAGTCTACCATAAATCTCCTTTTCTGCAACGGGGTACACTGGTATTCCACAGGGAATAACATCGGGGATGTCCTAAAGCAGTTCCTCATGGGAGGGCATGCACTGTAGCGGGCACAAGAACCCGGCGTCTAAAGGAGGCATCCTAGGAGGCGGAAGTATCAAAGGCATAGAACCTGATGAACGTGTTCACTGAGGACCACGTAGCCACCTTGCACAATTGTTCTGCAGACGCGCCACGGTGGGCCGCCCAAGAAGGTCCAACTGACCGAGTAGAATGGGCCTTGATAGCAGCAGGAGCTGGGAGCCCAGCCTGCGCATAAGCTTGTGCAATCACCATTCTAATCCATCTGGCCAAAGTTTGCTTATTCGCAGGCCAGCCACGTTTGTGAAAACCAAAAAGGACAAAAAGAGAATCTGACCTCCTGATGGAGGCAGTCCTCTCCACATATATACGGAGAGCCCGTATAACATCCAAAGATCGCTCTTTGGAGAACAAACCAGGAGAGATAAAGACCAGAACCACAATCTCTTGGTTAAGGTGGACCGATGACACCACCTTAGGTAGATAACCAGGGCTCACCACGATCATGGTGAAAAAATCAGAAAGGGTGAACGACAGGACAAAGTGCCTAAGTCCGACACCCTCCTAGCAGAGGCAATAGCCAGCAGAAACACAACCTTAAGGGTAAGACATTTAAGGTCCGCAGACTGCAGAGGTTCAAATTGAGACTCTTGTAGGTGCATCTAGAACAACAGACAGATCCCATGGAGCCACACGAGGGACATAGGAAGGCTGAATCCGTAAAACACCCTGAGTGAAAGTATGAACATTAGGCAGAGACGCAATTTTTCTCTGAAACCATACCGACAAGGCAGATATATGAACCTTGAGGAGGGCCAGACGAAGACCCAAGTCAGGCCTTGTTGCAGAAAAGCCAAAAGTTTGGCAGTGCTGAACTTGTATGCATCATAATCCTTAGCAGCACACCAGGTGAAGTAAGAATTCCAGACCCTATAATAAATCTGAGCTGAAGCTGGTTTACGGGCTTTCAACATAGTTTGGATGACCGCCTCAGAGAATCCCTTGGACCTCAGGAGTGAAGCTTTAAGAGCCATACCGTCAAAGCCAATCGAGCCAGATCCTGGTAGACACAAGGGCCCTGAACGAGCAGGTCTGGGCCTTGAGGACATAGAAGAGGACGCTCTATCGAGAGACCCTGGAGATTTGAGAACCAATGCCATCTGGGCCATGCTGGAGCGATTAGAAGTAGTGTTCCTCCTTCTTGCTTGAACTTCCGAATTACCCTAGGCAGGAGTGACACTGGGGGGAACACGTATGGCAGCCGAAAGTTCCATGGAATTGCCAGTGCGTCCACAAACGCTGCTTGAGGATCCCTTGATCCGAAGACCGGAACCTTGTGATTCATCATCAGGTCTACGTCTGGTAGGCCCCACTTGTCCACTAGGAGTTGAAAGACTTCCGGATGAAGACTCCACTCTCTGGCGTGTACGTCCTGATGACTGAGGAAGTCCACTTCCCAGTTGATGACCCCCGGAATGAACACTGCCGATAAGGCTGGCAGATGGCGTTCCACCCATTGAAGAATTTTTGACACTTCCATCATTGCCATGCAGCTTCGAGTGCCGCCTTGATGATTTATATACGCCACCGTGATGGAGTTGTCCGACTGTACTTGAACAGGCCTGGGAACAGACAGGGAAAGTTTCAGAGATTTGAACATTGCCCTCAATTCCAGAATATTTATTGGGAGGAGAGATTCCTCCCTGATTCACCGACCCTGTAGAGGGTGTTGCTCCAATACCGCGCCCCAACCCCGCAGACTGGCATCCATCGTTAGGAGGACCCAGTTGGAGATCCAGAAGGGACGACTCCTGCTCAATTGTTGGCCCTGTAGCCACCAGGTCAGTGACAGACGAACCTCCGGAGTCAAGGAGATCATGTGAGATCTGATCCGGTGAGGCAGGCCGTCCCACCTGGAAAGGATTAACCTCTGCAGGGGGCGGGAATGAAATTAAGCGTACTCTACCATGTCGAAAGCCGACACCATGAGGCCTAGTACTTGCATTGCCGAGTGTATTGACACTCTTGGGCGAGAAAGAAAGTATCTTATCTTGTCCTGAAGCTTCAGGACCTTCTCTGGAGAAAGGAACAAACGTTGGTTGTGTGTGTCCAGTAATGCCCCCAGGTGCACCATGCTCTGAGCAGGGACCAGCGAGGATTTCTTCCAATTGATGAGCCAACCGTGGGCCTGTAGGAATTGGACCGTCAGTTCCAGATGGCGGATGAGAACCTCTTGGGAGTTTGCCAGGATCAGCAAGTCATTCAGATACGGCAAGATCCTGATACATTGACGACGGAGAATGGCCGTCATGACTGCCATGACCTTGGTGAAGATCTGAGGAGCTGTAGTCAGTCCAAAGGGCAAAGCTTGGAACTGATAATGTAGGTTGCCAATAGCAAACCTCAGATACTGCTGATGCGACATGGCAATAGGTATATGTAGGTAAGCATTTTGTATGTCCAGGGATACCATATAATCCTTGGGCTCCAAAGCCAGAACAATAGAGCAAAGAGTTTCCATACGGAATTTGGACACCTTCACAAATTTGTTCAAAGATTTGAGGTTGAGAATGGGCTGGGAGGATCCAGTCGGCTTCGGAACTAGGAACAGCGTTGAATAGTACCCCCTGCCTCTTTAAGACAGAGGCACAGGTACAATCACTTCTGTCTTGAGGAGGGATTGTACAAACAAATGGAGTCTTTGCTTTTAACGGATCCGAAGGGATAACCATCAAGCAAAACTGGCGAGGGGGACGTTTCTTGAAAGAGATGGTGTATCCGTGGGAGACGACTTCCCGCACCCAGGCATTTGAAGTGATCTTTAACCATACCTGGGTGAACTGTACAAGTTGGCCTCCCATCCTGGGGTCCTTCAGGGGAAGCCTGCCCCGTTATGCAGCAGGCTTGTCTGATTTGGAAGCAGGCTGACGGGCGGCCCAAGAACGTTTAGGTTTGGGCTTAGAGGTTTTGGAAGTGCGAGCTTGTCTCGGGTACAGACAAGCTCAGGGTAAAGCCTGACCCTTTGCTTTACCTGCAGGTCAAAAGGTGGTACTCTTAGCCTTCAGAGCCGAAGGATTATTACTTGGGAGACACGCAGTCTTAGCAGACGCCAAGTCAGTCACAATCTTGTTCAAAACAGTATATCTCCCTTAAAAGGGAGCACCTCCAAGGTCTTCTTAGAGTCCAGGTCCACTGACCAGAACCGCAACCACAGAATCCGGCGAGCCAGGATAGACATAGTAGATGCTTTGGCTGCCATAACACCTGCATCAGAGGCCACCTCCTGAATGTAATGGGAGGCTGTGGTGATATATGATAGACATTGTCTGGCATTGTCAGAAAAAATCAGAGGTAGCTCTGCCTCAACTGCTTGAACCCAGGTTTCAATACCTTTTGCAGCCCAAGAGGCTGCCATAGTGGGTCTATGTACAGCACCTGCAAGAGTGTAAATAGACTTCAAGAAGCCCTCCACACGCTTATCCGTCGGTTCCTTCAGAGAGGTTACGGTGGTGACAGGCAGAGTAGGTGACACCACAAGACGGGTCACATGCGAATCCACTGGTGGTGGTGTTTCTCACTTGGTACTTAACTCTGCAGAGAAAGCATAACGAGCTAGTATCTTTTTAGACAGGGAAAGTTTCTTTCCTGGAGACTCCCAGGATTCCTGACGTATGTCAATTAAATGGTCAGAATGTGGTAAGACTAATTTAGTAACCTTCTGACGTTTGAACTTATCAGGTTTCTTAGACGTATCAGGAGGGTCAATCTCATCCTCAATCTTAAGAATCAGTTTGATAGCCTCCACTAGGTCAGGAACATCAACCTGTGTTGCAGATTCTTCATCAGAAGCAGCTGGATCAGTGTCTGATGGATCAGTATATTCCCCATCTTTATCGGATGATTTATCAGAAACATGAGTGGATTGTGAGGAAGAAATGGCCCGCTTAGATGACCCTTTGGTCCCAGTAGGGCGAGGGTTAGGCATATGTTTAACCAAGGACTGATTTAATTGCTGTAACTGAGTTGATAGAATATCCGCCCATGGCGGATTAACTACAGGGACAATATGTGGCTCTAATGGCAGAGGAGGTCCCACAGTGGGGCGTAAGTCGTGTTACAATCGTAGACAGCATATTTGGAAAAGCAGCCCAAGGTGGGTCTTGGTGTGCCACCGATGCTGCAGGCTGACTGGGGGATGCAGAACACCCAGTACCTGAACCCTCAGCTGAAATATTTTCCTCAGGTAAAACCGTGGCGTCAGCACTGCCTGTCTCCTGTCCGTGGAGTTCCCACCCCGTGCAGCAGACATTATTGGGAATGTAGCCTTAGGGCGTGACAGTACAATATAGCCAGACAAGCACAATACCTGACAAAAAACCCCTGTGTTATGTGACCGCAAATGCAGAGCACAAACAGAGGATTTAAGTGGTATGTGGTGACTGAAATACACAGAAAAAAAATACAAAACAGCATATCCTGTGGAACACTATATGGTATACGAGACCCTGACCACACAGCAGCTATAGGCACACAGTCACATGTACAATACAGAAATGATCACATATAACAATAAAACTGCACTGGAATAGTAATACTACATACATACATACATACATACATATATATATATATATATATATATATATATATATATATATATTATCAGATCTAACAATGCGCAGTAAACACTGGATGTATATCACAGAATACTTGTACTAAATATTCACATGGTTATGCATTTGTTCTTAACTAACGCTGTCTAAACGACATGTAGAATACTTAAGTGTCCTGTAAATGCACAGCGCTGATGAGACAGGCGGCTTTACAGAGGAGACAGTGCCCAACAGTCCCAGGATCAGCGCAACTCTGTAAAATGGCGCCCAAACGCTGATAGGGAGTGAGTGAGGGAGAGAGAGAGATGCAGCTCCAGGGTGGGAACACCTGCTGTAGATGGCGCCTGGAGCTGTGGGAGGGGCTACAGGTCAGCGCCTTATCCCCTCTGCTGGACTTCACCACCGGGCACTATGGAGCCTATAGCAAACGGATTTTAGTAAATCCAACCTGTGCCCCTTGCCCTGGTGTATATAGTGGGGTCACTGCACGGCCACAGTGTCCACGCCAGTGGCGCAGTCCCAGCAGCAGCCGGATCACGATTTCGTCGGGACCCTCTTACCTCCTCCCTGAAGTGTGGCCACGCGATCCAGGAGAGAAGCGGCGTTATGTGTGCCTGTGATGACCGAAGCGCCTCCGCTGCAAGTTACCGGCGCGGGAGTATGCAGCGCCGCTGGGGGAGGTGATGGAGCCACAGCACAGAATGTCAGCATGACATCCAGGGCATCTCTAGTGCCTGTGCTGCGGACCTTGAAGTCTTCTTTCTTCTCAGGAAAGCTGTTATTAGGGCTGCCTAACGCAGCCCATCCTGTTAGCTGCCTGCACTGCAGGACCCAACTTACAAACTGAGCTCCAGTGCCTGGAGGCAGGGATATAGAAGAGGCGGTACAGTGCATCCTGGGAACAGTCAAAGCTTTAGCCTGTTGGTGGCCTGGATCAAGACTCTACACCCCGATGTTATTCCCTGTGGAATATCAGTGTACCCCGCTGCAGAAATGACAAATATAAGGGCATGAATCAGGAATGAAAATAGGATTTTATATACCTACCAGTAAATCCTTATCTCGTAGTCCATAGAGGATGCTGGGGTTCCATTTAGTATCATGGGGTATAGACGGGTCCACTAGGAGCCATGGGCACTTTATGAGTTTAATAGTGTGGGCTGGCTCCTCCCTCTATGTCCTCCTACCAGACTCCGTCTAGAAACTGTGCCCGCGGAGACGGACATACTTCGAGAGAAGGAAATATGCAGATAGTGGCAAAATTCACACCAGCTCACACATAACAAAAGGAAAGCCAGGCTAACCAACTTGAAACAATTCAGGAACGACTGAACCAACAATACTTAACCAAGTAACAATGCACTAATGAAGGAATACGAAGCACTGGGCGGGCGTCCAGCATGCTCTACGGACTATGAGAAAAGGATTTACCGGTAGGTATATAAAATCCTATTTTCTCTTACGTCCTACAGGATGCTGGGGTTGCATTTAGTACCATGGGGATATAGCAAAGCTCCCAGTACGGGAGGGAGAGTACTGAGGCTTCTGCAGAACAGATTGACCAAACTTGAGGTCATCAGAGGCCAAAGTATCGAACTTGTAGAACTTACCAAACGTGTTCGACTCTGACCAAGTAGCTGCTCGGCAAAGCTGTAATGCCGAGACACCCCGGGCAGCCGCACAGTAAGAACCCACTTTACAAATAGAGTGGGCCTGAACTGATTTTGGAATCGACAATCTTGCAGTAGAATAAGCATGCTGGATAGTAAGCCTGATCCAGAAAGAAATCGTCTGCTTAGAAGCAGGACACCCAACCTTGTTGGGATCATAAAAGATAAATAGTGCTTCCGACTTCCTGTGACGAGAAATTCTCATCACATATATTTTCAAAGCCCTTAAAACATCCAAGGACTTTGAGGTAATTGAGGAGTCAGTATCCACTGGCACAATAGGTTGGTTGATATGAAATGCCGACACAACCTTTGGAAGAAATTGCTGACGCGCTCTGAGCTCAGCTTTATCCTCATGGAAAATCAAGTAGGGGCTCTTGAGCGACAATGCCCCCAATTCTGACACACGTCTTGAAGATGCCAATGCCAACAGTGTGACCACCTTCCAAGTAAGAAACTGTACGTCCACCTCCTGTAAAGGTTCGAACCAATCCGATTGCAGGAACTGCAGCACCACATTAAGATCCCAAGGTGCCGTAGGAGACACAAAGGGTGGTTGGATGTGCAGAACTCCTTTCAAGAATGTCTGAACCTCAGGCAGAGCAGCCAATTGTTTCTGGCAGAAAATGGACAAGGCCGAAATCTGGACCTCTATGGAGCTCAAGAGTAGGCCCACATCCACACCTGCTTGCAGAAAGAGGAGAAACCATCCTAGTCGAAACTCCACCGTAGGAAACTTCTTGGATTCACACCAAGACACATACTTTTTCCAAATTCGATGGTAATACTTAGATGTTACTCCCTTCCTAGCTTGTATCAGAGTAGGAATGACCTTGTTCGGAATGCCCGTCCGAGTTAAGATCTGGCGTTCAACCTCCATGCCGTCAAAAATAGTCCTGTGGTAAGTCTTGATAGGCAAACGGCCCCTGTTGTAGAAGGTCCTCGCGAAGAGGAAGAGGCCTCAGATCCTTCTTGGCCAGTCCGGAGCAATGAGGATCGCCTGAACTCTTGCTCTTTTTATTAGTTTGAGAATCCTTGGGATGAGTGGAAGTGGAGGGAACACATACACTGACTGGATCACCCACGGAGTTACCAGGGTGTCCACCGCCGCTGCCTGTGGGTCCCTGGACTTGGAACAGTACCTTTGAAGCTTCTTGTTGAGGCGAGAGGCCATCAGGTCTATCTGAGGTACCCCCCATCGGCTTGTTACCTCTGCGAACACCTCCAGGTGGGGGCCCCATTCTCCTGGATGGAGATTGTGTCTGCTGAGGAAGTCCGCTTCCCAGTTGTCCACTCCCGGAATGAAGATCGCCGACAGCGCCACCATGTGTCTTTCTGCCCAGAGGAGGATTCTTGTTACCTCTGACATTGCTCTGCTCTTCGTTCCGCCCTGCCTGTTTATGTAGGACACTGCCGTGACATTGTCCGACTGAACCTGAATGGCTTGATCTCGCAGAAGATGTGCCGCTTGTAGAAGGGCGTTGTATATGGCCCTTAGTTCCAGAATGTTTATTGGAAGGATGGATTCCAGACTTGACCACTTTCCTTGGACGTTTTCCCCTTGGGTGACTGCTCCCCAACCTCTGAGACTAGCATCCGTGATTAGAAGGATCCAATTCTGAATCCCGAACCTGCGGCCCTCTAGAAGGTGAGAAGTTTGCAGCCACCAGAGCAGTGACATTCTGGCTTTCGGCGACAGGTGTATCCGCTGGTGCATGTGAAGATGTGATCCCGACCATCTGTCCAGGAGATCCAGCTGGAAGAACCTTGCATGGAATCTTCCGTACTGCAGAGCCTCGTAGGAGGCTACCATCTTTCCCAGAAGGCAAATGCACTGATGAACCGATACCCGGGCTGGCTTCAGGACATCCTGGACCATTGATTGGATCACCAATGCTTTATCCACCGGTAGAAACACGCTCTGCACTTCCGTGTCGAGTATCATCCCCAGGAAGGGCAGTCTCTTTGTCGACTACAAATGTGACTTTGGAAGGTTCAGGATCCACCCATGATCCTAGAGTAGTTGAGTTGAGAGAGCAATACTCTGCAACAGCCTCTCCCTGGAAGATGCCTTTATCACTAGATCATCCAGATATGGAATTATGTTCACACCCTGCATGCGGAGGAGGAGCATCATCTCTGCCATGACCTTGGTGAACACACTCGGTGCTGTGGAGATACCAAATGGGATTGTCTGGAACTGATAGTGACAGTCCTGCAGCGCAAATCTTAGATAAGCCTGGAGAGGCGGTCAGATGGGAATGTGAAGGTAAGCATTCTTGATATCCAGAGATTCTAGGAATTCCCCCTCCTCCAGACCCGAGATCACCGCTCTCAGAGACTCCATCTTGAATTTGAATACCCGCAAGTAAGGGTTCAATGACTTTAGGTTCAATATTGGTCTTACCGAACCGTCTGGTTTCGGTACCACAAACCGGTTTGAGTAATAACCCTTGTTTTTTAGGTGAGGTGGAACTGGAACAATGAAATTTGTTTGCAGCAATTTTTGAATGGCTTCCTGTAGGATAGCACTTTTTGTCAGCAAAGCTGGTAAGCCTGATTTGAAGAACCTGTGAGGTGGAAGTTCCAGAAACTCCAGTCTGTAGTCCTGGGCAACAATATCTTTTACCCAGGGGTCTAGGCATGATGTCACCCAGACGTGACTGAAATTTTTTAGTCTCGCCCCCACCTGCCCGATCTCCAGGCTGGGAGGTCCACCGTCATGCTGAAGATTTTGAGGAAGCAGAACCTGGTTTCTGTTCCTGGGAACCTGTTGGTGCAGGTTTTCTGGATTTTCCCTGACCTCCTCTAAATAAGGTGGGGGGGCCTTTGGATCTTTTAACTTTTGCGGTCCGAAAGGACTGCAGTGTAGACATAGGATAAGATTTCCTAGCTTGTGCAGCTGCAGAGGGAAGAAAGGTTGACTTACCAGCAGTTGCCGTGGATATCCATGCATCCAGTGCGTCCCCAAACAGGGCCTGACCTGTGAAGGGTAGGTTCTCCACGCTTTTCTTGGATTCTGCATCCGCAGTCCATTGGCATAGCCAGAGTCCTCTGCATGCCAAGACTGCCATGGATGTAGCCCTTGCATTAAGCATGCCAATGTCCTTCATGGCCTCCACCATGAAACCTGCAGAATTCTGTATGAGACATAAAAACAAGTCAATGTCACTTCTATCCATAGTATCTAAGTCCTCCAGTAATGTGCCTGACCACTTTACTATGGCTCTAGAAATCCACGCACAAGCAATAGTGGGTCTCAGAGCCACACCTGTAGCAGAGTATAGTGATTTAAGCGTAGTCTCAATCTTGCGGTCAGCCGGCTCTTTTAAAGAGGTTGAGCCAGGGACAGGTAAAACAACCTTTCTTGACAACCTAGATAGAGAAGCGTCCACTATAGGTGGGTTTTCCTACATCTTTCTATCCTCTTCAGGGAAAGGGAAAGCAATGAGAATTCTTTTAGGATCTGGAATTTTTTCTCTGGGTTTCCCCAGGATTTTTCAAACAAGGAGTTTAACTCCTTAGAAGCAGGGAAGGTAAGGGAGGATTTCTTATTTACGGTAAAATAAGTTTCCTCTTCCTGCTCAGGTATCTTCTCAGTAATATGCAAAACATCCCTAATAGCTTCAGTAGTTGCACCCCTTTAGCAAGGGATGCATCTCCCCCCTGCATATCCCCATCACCGTTCCCTGTATCAGAGTCGGTATCAGTGTCAGCTTGCATTATCTGGGCAAGTGTACGTTTTTGTGGGTATGTAGGTGGGTTTTTAGACAAAATAGTGGGGGCTGAATATATCATATCCTCCACAGATTTTTTCAAAAACTGCGTTTCCTTCTCAGTATGTGACATCCTAGTTGAAACTTGGGATATTATTCCCCTTAAAGAATCCACCCGTGGGGGTTCGAATCCAGAAGGCTGAGAAAGTATATTGCAGTCTTGAGTACATGGAATAGACTCCTCAGGAGAAGATAAGCACTCTGCAGCAAAGGACACAGAGTCCTTAGACATGGTAATGTCGGATATGCACACTCACACACACACACACACACACAGGAAAATGTCAGACACAGTTTCCCCCAGAGTACCTTCAGAGAGTCACAGAGTATGAGGAACCAGCCACACCACGCCCTATCAGGTTGTTATTATGACAACAGTCCGGCGCTGACTAACTATCCTGAACCGGATAGTTAGTAGTAGTATTATTATACTGCCCCCCTAATCTATAACCTTCTGGTACCGCAGAGGTGCTGGAGTTAAGTGGAGGGACAGCGCTTCCCTGTCAGCGTCTGGTGTGGAGATCTGCAGGGAGAAAATGGCGCTGGTGAGCTGCTGGATCTGCTCTGAGCGGAAGCCCCGCCCCCTGCCATGGCGCGCGGCTTCCCGCACTTTGTTATTTATACTGGCCTGAGGTATTAGTGCTAACAGTGGGATTAGCCCCTGTTAGCTGTGTGACCAGTGTAGGGTTTATTATTCGCGCTGGCTCAGGACGCCCCTCAATAGCACCTTCCTGGAGCGCAGCCTGTCAGAGCTGCGCTCCCACCCTTGTGCCGCCATACCCGCCGACGACCCGCTAACCAGGACGACGGTGCTGTACTCACCACTCTTCTATCTTCTGGCTCTGGTAGGGGGTGGCAGCCATGCTGTGGGAGTGAGCGGTCGCCTCGTGGGCTTGCGGTCAGTTCCCTCAGCAGCTCAGTGTCCTGTCAACGGAGTAGAGAACCATAAACTCTCTATTAAGTTGGTTCCTACTCCCCCCTAAGTCCCACGAAGCAGGGAGACTGTTGCCAGCAGCCTCCCTGTAAAATAACAAACTCTAGAAAACAATAAAACTAAGAAAACTCCTAGGAGCTCCCTTAGCTGTGACCGGATCCTTCGGGTACATTTTCTAAACTGAGTCTGGTAGGAGGGGCATAGAGGGAGGAGCCAGCCCACACTATTAAACTCTTAAAGTGCCCATGGCTCCTAGTGGACCCGTCTATACCCCATGGTACTAAATGGAACCTCAGCATCCTCTAGGACGTAAGAGAAAATATATTGCTATAGATTGTTTGAGGGAGGGGTCCCCAAACCGATATCTTGAATAGGGCCCCATGAGGTCTAAATCCGGCTTTACTTACAGCCACTGTACAAACCGTAACTGATAAAGCTGCAGACTGCAGGAAAAATGAATGGAGGGACCCTTCTCACCGATTCATAGTATTAAACGGTAGGAGGTGTGCATATACCCCTTCCCCCCCCCCCCCCCCCCCCCCCCTTGTTATGGAAGATGTATATGCAGTTAATCCTGAGTCTTTTGACCTGGGCCAGTATTAGCTACAGTATTGAACAATTGTATTTGCACCTTATAGGGACAATACTTGTCTACATGTATTGTTTATGATAGTTGAAAGTTTAAAGTCCCCAGGTAGCACCATATACATCCATATATCTATACTTCTGGGGTGGGAGCGCACCTCACAATCCAATACTGTAGCTGCTCTTGTACATGGTCCACAGCGCTGCGGCTGGGTGCTGGCATCCTCCACCTGGCATCTCCCATGTTCACATCGCTGCCTCCCTCTCCCCTCCCGCATCTCAGAGAGATGAGGCTGGCGGAACCTGCCATAATGTATAAAAGTGAGCTCTGCCTGGTGTAATGTGTAAAAGGGGGCTCTGTCTAGCGTAATGTGTGACAGGGGCTCTACCTGGCGTAATATGTGTAAGTGGCGCTACTGTGCAGCGTAATATGAATTGGTATTATTTTGTGGCCATGCCCCTTCCCCATGAAGCCACGCCCCTATATTTTTGGCACGCACATAAGGCGCGCACTGGCCCTATTTTACATATAGGGGGGGCGCCGATGCTGTTTCTTGCACACATCTCTAATATGTCTAGTTACAGCACTGCAGTGACAAACTTAGAGTACTGTACTATATAACAAAATGTACCACACGCAGTGACACATACACATGGTACTGTTCTATGTAACACAGTGCACCACACACACACACACACACACACACACACACACACACACACCACTGTACTATATAGCATAATGTACCACACACAGTGACATATAAATACAGCACTGTACTTGTACTACATAACACAATGCACCATACACAGTGACATATACACACAGCACTGTATTTGTACTACATAACACAATGCACCACACACAGGTGGTCATTCCGAGTTGTTCGCTAGCTGCATTCGTTCGCTGTGCAGTGATGAGGCAATAAAACGGCACTTCTGCGCATGCGTATGTGGCGCAATGCGCAACGTACTATTACAACGACCGATGTAGTTTCACACATGGTCTAGCGAAGCTTTTCAGTCGCACTGCTGGCCGCAGAGTAATTGACATGAAGTTGGCGTTTCTGGGTGTCAACTGACCGTTTTCAGGGAGTGTTCAGAAAAACGCAGGCGTGCCAGGAAAAACGCAGGCGTGGCTGGGCAAATGCAGGGCGTGTTTGTGACGTCAAAACAGGAACTAAACAGTCTGAAGTGATCGCAAGCGCTGAGTAGGTTTAGAGCTACTCAGAAACTGCACAACAAAAACTTTGTAGCCGCTCTGCGATCCTTTCGTTTGCACTTCTGCTAAGCTAAAATACACTCCCAGTGGGAGTCGGCATAACGTTTGCACGGCTGCTAAAAACTGCTAGCGAGCGAACAACTCGGAATGGCCACCACAGTGACATATACACACAGTACTGTACTATATAACACAATGTACCATACACAGTGACATATATACACACAAGACTGTTCTATATAACACAGTGTACCACATTCAAACACACACAGTGACATACACACACAGCATTGTACTATGGGGGTAATTCCAAGTTGATCGCAGCAGGATTTTTGATAGCAATTGGGCAAAACCATGTGCACTGCAGGGGAGGCAGATAGAACATGTGCAGAAAGAGTTAGATTTGGGTGGGTTATTTTATTTCTGTGCAGGCTAAATACTGGCTGCTTTATTTTTACACTGCAAATTAGATTTCAGATTGAACACACCCCACCCAAATCTAACTCTCTCTGCACATGTTATATCTGCCTCCCCTGCAGTGCACATGGTTTTGCCCAATTGCTAACAAAAATCCTGCTGCGATCAACTTGGATTTACCCCCTATAAGAAGAGCGAGTGCAAATAGCGCAAGCGTTTGAAAACTTCAAGGCCGTAGGATTGCATGGGCCTTGCACAATTAGCAGGTTAACAAACCGTTAAAGAGGTCTGGGGGGTTGGATGTTAATTAGAATAATGGGAGTGTTAGGGAGGAGCTAGCAGACATTTTGAGTAGAGACAAGTTTTCATCTGCCTCTTTCTGTCCAGAATTTTCCCTGAGAAGGATGTGATCCTGTGAGTAACCCCCTTTTATTTTACAATCCTCTTCTTGCTCTTCAATCCTTCTTTCACTCTTCCTCTCTATCCCTGACCTACTTATTCTTTCTTAATAAACTTCTGTCCTTTCTTTTTCTATTTTCTCCTCGTTATTTGTGCATTGTAATGGCCGCTTGCCAACACAGACGGGCGCTCTCCCCTGCCTGCTACCTGGTTGCTCGGTTGGGGGCAGCTTTAGCGCTCCCGCTCGATGACGACACTGGTCCTCCAGCCCTCCTGTGTTGCCTGCTGCCGTGGGTGCGCTCGCAGGTGCTTCCCCTGGCGGTTTCGCGGCTACTTCCACCGGGGGACCCGCGACGTGCTCGGGTGGCCTCCGGCGAGTCCCGGCTCCCCCCAGCACTTCTCCCGCCTTGGTCCCCGCCGCCGCACGTGGTGTGCCTGTCGGGCCTGCGGCGGGGCTTCGTAACACAGTGACATACACACACAGCACTGTACTATATAACACAATGCACCACACACATTGACATATACACACAAGACTGTTCTATATAACACAGTGTACAACACACCGTGACATATATACACAGTACTGTACTATATAAAACAATTTACCACACACACAGTGACATATAATAGGATTTTAATTACCTACCGGTAAATCCTTTTCTCGTAGTCCATAGGGGATACTGGGAATCCATTTAGTACCATGGGGTATAGACGGGTCCACTAGGAGTCTTGGGCACTTTAAGAATTTTTGATAGTGTGCGCTGGCTCCTCCCTCTATGCCCCTCCTACCAGACTCAGTCTAGGAAACTGTGCCCGAGGAGATGGACATACTTTGAGAGGATAGATAAGAAAAGTGGTGAGATTACGAACCAGCACACACAGAACAGTAGGAAAGCCATGCTAACCAAACTTGAAACATGAACAGCAACAGCTGAACTAACCAGAATAGTTAACTAAGTAACTGTGCAGGAAGAACGAAGCATCGGGCGGTCGCCCAGTATCCTCTATGGACTACGAGAAAAGGACTTACCGGTAGGTAATTAAAATCCTATTTTCTCTTACGTCTTTGGGGATACTAGGAATCCATTTAGTACTATGGGGAAGTACCAAAGCTCCCAAACCGGGTGGGAGAGTGCTGAGGTTCCTGCAAAACTGACTGACCAAACTGAAGGTCCTCAGAGGCCAAAGTATCGAACTTGTAAAACTTTGCAAACGTATTCGACCAAGTAGCTGCTCGGCAGAGCTTTAAAGCCGAGACCCCCCGGGCAGCCGCCCAAGAAGAACCCACCGACCTAGTACAGTGGGCCTGTACAGATTTTGGAACAGGCACTCCTGCCGTGGAATAAGAATGCTGAATAGTGAGCCTGATGCAGCGTGCTATCGACTGCTTTGAAGCAGGACACCCGATTTTATTGGGATCATAGAGAACGAACAGCAAACTGGATTTCCTGTGACGAGCTGTCCTCTTTACATACACCTTCAAAGCCCTCACAACATCCAAAGACTTTGAAGTAGTAGAGGTGTCCGTAACAGCTGGAACCACAATAGGTTGGTTGATGTGAAACGCGGACACCACCTTAGGAAGAAATTGCTGACGAGTTCTGAGTTCAGCTTTGTCCTCATGGAAAATTAAGTAAGGGCTCTTGGTAGACAACGCCTCTAGCTCCGACACACGTCTTGCTGAAGCCAAGGGCAACAGTGTGACGGTCTTCCACGTAAGGTACTTTACGTCAACCTCCTGTAACGGTTCAAACCAGTGCGATTGGAGGAACTGCAGTACCAAATTGAGATCCCAAGGTGCCGTGGGAGGTACAAAGGGTGGATGGATGTGCAGAACACCTTTCAAGAACGTCTGGACCTCAGGGAGAGAAGCCAATTGTTTCTGAAATAAGGCCGAAATCTGGACTTTAATGTAGCCTAAGCGTAGGCCCACATCCACTCCTGGCTGCAGAAAAACCAGGAGACGTCCCAGATGAAATTACACCGCAGAATGTTGTCTGCTCTCACACCAAGAGACATACTTCTTCCATATACGGTGGTAATGTTTAGACATTACCCCCTTCCTGGCTTGGATCATAGTCGGGATGACCTTGTCAGGAATCCCTCTCCTGGCTAGAATCAGCCGTTCAACTTCCATGCCGTTAAACATAGCTGCGGTAAGTCTTGATAGACGAACGGGCCCTGTTGCAGAAAATCCTCGTGAAGAGGTAGAGGCCACGGATCTTCGATTAGCATCTCGAGAAGATTCGTGTACCAGGCCCTTCAAGGCCAGTCCGGAGCAATGAGGATTGCTTGAACCTTTTCTCTTTTTATTCTCTTTAGACTTCTTGGGATCAGAGGAAGTGGAGGAAACACGTACACCAGCTGGTAGACCCACGGAGTTGTCAGAGCGTCTACCACCACTGCTTGTGGGTCCCTCGACCTGTAACAGTACCGCTTGAGCTTCTTGTTAAGACGAGAGGCCATCATGTCGATCTGTGGACATCCCCACCGATGTGTCAACCAGTGGAACACCGGGTGGAGGCCCCACTCCCCCCGGGTGCAGGTCGTGTCTGCTGAGGAAGTCTGCTTCCCAGTTGTCTACTCCTGTAATGAAGACCGCCGACAACGCCACGGCATGTTTTCCCACCCAGAGGAGAATTCTTGACACCTCTGACATTGCTGCTCTTCTTTTCGTTCCGTCCTGTCGGTTTATGTACGTTACTGCTGTTACATTGTCCGACTGGACCTGAATGGCCTGATTCCGAAGTAGAGATGAGGCCTGCAGAAGGGTGTTGTAGACTGCCCTGACTTCCAGGATGTTTATTGGAAGGACGACTTCCCGACTTGACCATCTTCCTTAAAACTGCACTCCCTGGGTGACTGCTCTGCAACCTCGGAGGCTTGCGTCTGTGGTTAGCAGAATCCAATTCTGAATCCCGAACCTCCGACCCTCGACTAGGTGAGACGTCTGTAGCCACCACAGAAGGGAGATTCTGGCTGTTGGCGACAGACAGATCCTCTGGTGCATGTGAAGGTGCGATCCGGACCATTTGTACAGATTTGAACAGATCCAGCTGGAAGGGCCTTGCATGAAACCTTCCGTACTGAAGCACCTCGTAAAAGGCCACCATTTTCCCCAGAAGGCAAATGCACAGATGCACCGAGATCCGGGTTGGCTTCAGGACTGGATTACCATAGCCTTCTCCAAGGGAAGAAACACTCTCTGAGACTCTGTGTCCAGTATCATTCCCAGGAAAGGAAGCCTCTTCGTCGGTTCCAGGTGAGATTTTGGTAAGTTCAGAATCGACCCATGATCCAGGAGTAGTCTGGTTGAGAGGCCAATGGTGTCCCTGGATGGTGCTTTTATCAGAAGATCGTCCAGGTACGGAATTATGTTCACTCCCTGTTTGCGGAGTAGGAACATCATCTCTGTCATCACCTTGGTGAACACTTTCGGTGCCGTGAAGAGACCAAATGGCAGGGCCTGGAACTGGTAGTGGCAGTCCTGCAGTGCAAACCGTAGATAAACCTGATGAGGCGGTCAGATCGGAATGTGAAGGTACGCATCCTTGATATCCAGAGACACTAGGAATTCCCCTCCTCCAGACCTGAGATCACCACTCTCAGAGACTACATCTTGAATTTGAACACTCGTAAGTACAGATTCAAAGACTTGAGGTTCAAAATTGGTCTTATCGAACCGTCCAGTTTCGGTACTACAAACAAGTTTGAATAATATCCCTTGTTGTGCACATGAGGTGGAACTGGAACAATTACCTGAGTCTGTACCAGTTTTTGAATGGCGTCCTGTAAGGTTATACTTGCCTCCTGTGAAACTGGTTAAGTCTGATTTGAAGAATCTGTGAGGTGGAAGCTCCTGAAACTCCAGTCTGAAGCCCTGGGAAATAATATCTATGACCCAGGGATCCTGGCAAGAACCTGTCCAGATGTGACTGAAAAATTTTAGTTGGGCTCCCACCTGCCAGTCTTCCAGGCATCGCGGTCCACCGTCATGCTGAAGGCTTTGGGGAAGCACAGCTTGAGCTCTGTTCCTGTGAACCAGCAGTTGCTGGTTTGCGTGGTTTACCTCTAGCGCCTCTGGTGGCTGTAGAAGAACCTCTGGTTTTGCCCTTAAAACTTGGCAGACCGAAAGGACTGTAGATTAGGTCCTGAGCAGGCCTTCCTGGCTGGGGGAGCTGCAGAAGGAAGATACGTGGACTTACCCGCAGTAGCTTTGGAGATCGATTTGTCTAGTTAATCTCCAAATAAGGCCTCTCCTGTGAAGTGTACGCCTTCCACACCTTTCCTGAAGTCCGCGTCAGCAGTCCACTGGTGTAGCCATAAGCCTCTGCGTGCTGACACTGCCATAGCAGTGGTGCGTGCATTAAGTAAGCCTATTTCTTTTATGGCTTCTACCAGCAGCTGTATACAAAGATTTGAGTGTAGTCTCAATTCTACGATCAGCCGGTTCTTTTAGGGAGGCTGCACCCAGGACAGGCAATACAGTTTTCCGTGACAGCCTGGATACTGATGCATCCACTATCAGTGGATTTTTCCATTTTTTCCTATCCTCAGGAGGAAAAGGAAAAGATGATATCAACCTTTTATGGATTTGAAATTTCCTATCAGGATTAACCCACGGTTCTTCAAACAAGGTATTTAGTTCCTTTGACACAGGAAAAGTGGCTGAGGATTTCTTTTTTATATTAAAATAAGTTTCCTCAGTCTTCTCTGTCACCTTATCAGAGTTATGCAGAACTTCTCTGATAGCTTCTATGAGAGCCTCTATTCCCTGTGACAGAGTAGCCTCTCCCACCTCTGAGTCCACCTCCCTCTCCTCCATGTCTAACCCTTCATCATCAGAGTCTGACTGCAGGATATGGGCCAAAGGACATTTTTGTGGACAAATGGCAGGGGACTGAGACGCTTGGTTGGGTTCTAAGTCTCTTTTCATAAACTCAGTCATCGATCAGTCTTAAGTATTGCATCTCTTTCTCATTGCGGGACAATTTAGTAGAAATATTGGAGATCATTCCCCTAATGGAGTCCAGCCAAACTGGCTCTGCCCCGCTAGCCTGGGAAGGTACACTGCACTGAGTACACTGTAGTGAACTCCCTGGAGAAGAGAAACCTTACATGAAACACACTCTTTGTCTGACATACTGTGACAGTGACAGCACACACACACACACACGCACACACACACACACACACACACACACACACACACACACACACACACACACACACACACGAACAGGTTAAATGCACAATTAACCCACAAAGAGCCCTTCCAGGGAGACACAGAGATAGTATGGAGCCAGCACACAGCGCCCTTCCTTCTAATGCCAAGCTTAGCATACTAAGTACCCAGATTGGGGACTTAGTACACTAGTAAGTGCTCCCCCCCTGCTAAGACCCCTGGTACCGCTGAGGTAATCTGGAGTCTCTCTGGGGGAGCTGCGTGTCCCTGTCAGTCAGTGTCTGTGTCCACTGCAGGGGGAAAATGGCGCTGGTGAGCTGCTGGATCCGCTCATAGTGAAGCCCCGCCCCTACAATGGCGCGGTCTTTCCTCACTCTTTTATACTGCCTGAGGTAATATTTTGTGCCTAAAATGGAATCAGCCCCTTTTTAAGTCTGTAATACTAGTCTGGGTACTGTGTACACATATAGTGTATAGTGTACTGAGACTCAGTTTGCTCCCTCAGAAGCCGTGGAGACCCAGCCACCCCATGTAGAAGCCGTGCGTCTCCGTACCCTAATGCCGCCATAATGGCCGGCGACCCACTGAGACGCCGGCTTAGTACTCACCACTCTTCTATCTTCTGGCTCTGTTAGGGGTGGCGGCGTGCTGCGGGAATGTACGCTTGCCGAGGTGGGGCGTGCGAATAATAGATCCCTCAGGAGCTAGTGTCCTGTCAGTGGGGAACGGGACCATTAACCCTTCAAGACGTGGGGCCATTCCCCTTCCCCCTCCCCCGCCAGGTCCCACGAAGCAGGCAGGCTGGTGCCATCCGGTCCTGCCTGAAAATAACAGACAGAACAATAAATGCAGAAAACTCTTCAGGAGCTTCCATGTGACGTGACCGGCTCCTCCGGGCACATTTTCTAAACTGAGTCTGGTAGGAGGGGCATAGAGGGAGGAGCCAAATTCTTAATGTGCCCAAGGCTCGTTTGGACCCGTCTATACCCCATGGTACTAAATGAATTCCCAGTATCCCCAAGGATGTAAGAGAAATACTGTTCTATATAACACAGTGTGCCTCCCCCCACACACACACACAGAGCACTGTACTGCTCTTCCTGTCCTGTCCCGGCCCCGCTCCCGCCCCTCAGCTGCACAGTGAATGCTCTGTGTCTGGTTGGTGCTGTCACCACGTGTTGGCCTGAGTGTAGCAGGGAGAGGCTGTGACTAGCTGCAGCAGGGATGGCACAGGCACCAGAGTTGGCTCTCTTCAGTGTTTCTGACAAGCAGGGGCTTGTGGAGTTTGCCCGGCGGTTGAGCGCTCTTGGTCTATCCTTGGTGGCTTCTGGTGGAACTGCAAAATGTCTACGTGATGCCGGGCTCACTGTCAGAGATGTGTCTGAGCTTACCGGCTTTCCAGAGATGCTTGGTGGACGTGTCAAAACCCTTCACCCCGCAGTACATGCAGGTATCCTGGCAAGGAGCACCCCTGAAGACCAAGCAGATCTTACTAGATTAGGTTTCAGCTATGTCAGGGTGGTTGTCTGTAACCTGTATCCTTTTGTGAAGACTGTGTCTGCAGGTGGTGTCACAGTGGAGGAAGCTGTTGAGCAGATCGATATTGGTGGTGTAACACTACTGCGTGCAGCTGCCAAGAACCACGCCCGCGTTACGGTTCTTTGTGACCCCAGTGATTACAACAGTATTGCAGATGACATGGAAAAATCTGAACAGAAGGACACTACCCTGGAGAGACGCTGCCAGCTGGCCCTGAAGGCATTTACGCACACTGCACAATACGATGACGCCATATCGGATTACTTCCGCAAGCAGTATAGTAAAGGGGTATCCCAGCTGCCGCTACGATATGGAATCAATCCTCACCAGATACCTGCTCAGATCTTTACTCGTGGAGCACATCTTCCACTTACCGTGCTGAATGGATCTCCTGGGTTTATTAACCTATGTGATGCTTTGAACGCCTGGCAGCTGGTGAAAGAGCTGAAAAAGGCGCTAGGACTCCCCGCAGCCACTTCATTCAAGCACGTTAGCCCAGCAGGTGCCGCTGTGGGTGTTCCACTGTCTGAGGAAGAGGCTCAGGTCTGCATGGTGCAGGACCTGTACACAACACTCACCCCATTGGCCACTGCTTACGCCAGAGCTAGAGGTTCTGACAGAATGTCCTCGTTCGGTGAATTTATTGCCATTTCTGATGTGTGTGATGTTCCCACTGCAAAAATAATATCTCTGGAGGTGTCTGATGGAATTGTGGCTCCGGGATATGAGGAAGAGGCTCTTAAAATCCTGTCCAAAAAAAAGAATGGGGGCTATTGTGTCTTGCAGATGGACCCAACTTACGAGCCAGAAGGCAGTGAGATTCGGAGCCTTTTTGGCCTACACCTGGAGCAGAAGAGAAATGATGCCGTTATAGATGGCTCGCTTTTCAGCAATGTGGTGACTGCAAAGAAAGAGCTCCCGGAGTCTGCTGTCAGAGACTTGATTGTAGCCACCATTGCACTGAAATATACCCAGTCTAACTCTGTGTGCTATGCCAAGGATGGACAGGTGGTAGGAATCGGTGCCGGGCAGCAGTCCCGCATACACTGCACTCGTCTGGCCGGCGATAAAGCTGATAATTGGTGGCTGCGGCACCACCCACGGGTTCTCTGCATGAAGTTTAAGGCAGGCGTGAAGAGAGCGGAGATCTCCAATGCCATTGATCAGTATGTGATCGGTACATTAGAAAAGGAGGAGCTAGAACAATGGAAGGCCCTTTTTGAGCAGCCTCCAGAACTTCTGTCCTGTGAAGAGAAGCAAAGCTGGATTTCTACTCTTAGTGGGGTCTCTCTGAGCTCTGATGCCTTCTTCCCGTTCCGGGATAATGTGGAACGGGCGCGTAAGAGTGGGGTTCAGTTCATCGCTGCTCCCTCAGGTTCCACAGCTGACAAAGTAGTCACTGAGGCATGCGACGAGCTGGGCATTGTGTTGTCACACACCAACTTGCGTCTCTTCCACCACTAATGCTCTAAAATCCTGTTGTCTACTCAAACTTTTGTGCTGTTACAATAAAACCTTTTGATGCATCAAAAAAAAAAAAAGAGCACTGTACTATATAATATAACATAATGTACTGAACACACAGTGACATATACACATGGTACTGTACTATATAACACAATGTACCACACACACACACACACACACACACACACACACACACACACAGTGACATACGCACACAGCACTGTATTATATAACATAATGTACCACACAACAGTGACATATATACACAGTAATGTACAAGTAACATAATGTACCACACAGTGACATATACACATGGTACTGTACTATATAACACAATGTACCACACATTGACATATACACACGGTACTGTACTATATAACACAATGTACCACACACACACACACACACACACACACACACACACACACACACACACACACACACACACACACACACACACAGTGACATACACACGCAGCACTGTGTTATATATCATAATATACCACACAACAGTAACATATATACACCAGTGGCGGATCCAGGGGGGGGGGGCACTCGGGCCCGTGCCCCCCCTGTCATTTGTGGCCCCATCCATCCCCCCCCCCCCCCGATTGTGTCACTGAGACACGCTGCCGCTCAGTCCGGCGGCAGCGTGTCTCAGCTGTCAGGAGAAGAGCGCGGCTATCTGGCGGCGTGTTGCGGACTTCAAACCAGCCGCCGGTTCGTGAGCCAATCAGAGCTCGCGGACCAGCAGCCAATCAGGAGCCGCCTGTCCGTGAGCTCTGATTGGCTCACGAACTGGCGGCTAGTTTGAAGTCCTACACGCCGCCAGACATAGCCGCGCTCTCCTCCTGACACCCTCAGAGGCGGGCAGAGAAGCAGCAGCGGTAAGCAGCTGCAGAACTGCTGTGGGGGCATTTGTATACCTGTTGTGGGGGCATTTGTATACCTGGCACTGTGAGGGCAATTGTATACATGGCACTGTCGGGGCAATTGTTTACCTGGCACTGTGGGGGCAATTGTTTACCTGGCACTGTGGGGGCATTTGTATACCTGACACTGTGGGGGCAATTGTTTACCTGGCACTTTGGGGGCATTTTTGGATCTGGCACTGTAGGGGCATTTTTGGATCTGGCACTATGGGGGCATTTTTTGGATCTGGCACTGTGGGGGCATTTTTGGATCTGGCACTGTGGGGGCATTTTTGGATCTGGCACTGTGGGGTCATTTTTGGATCTGGCACTGTGGGGGCATTTGTGGATCTGGCACTGTGGGGGCAATTGTGGATCTGGCACTGTGGGTGCAATTGTGGATTTGGCACTGCACTATTGGGGGCATATGTCTGTGTATCACGTCTCATTTTAATTGGCCACACTCACTAAATGACTGCAGGCATTACTACAGGCAAAATTACTACTGGGGGCAATACGGGCATTGCATAAGGGGCACCACTACTATGGGGTCTATTAAGGGGCACTACCAGTACAGTGGACATTGCATAATGAGCACTACAACTGTGGGCATTGTATAAGAAGCACCACCTCACATGCACCGAAGCCGCACGCCAGGACCGGCTCGAGGCATGTTCGACTCGAGCGGCCGCGCAGGGCGCCACCCTTAAAGGGCGCCGCCATGTCGGAGCCTGGAGCCGGCCCTGATCTCCCCTGCTGTCCTCCCGGCTCCCGCTGTGTGCGCCGCCGCTGTGTGCGCTGTGCGGCGCCGGCGTCTGATGTCAGACACCGGCGCCGCACAGCGCGCACAGACAGCGGCGCGCACAGCAGCACTCCCCCTTCCTCGGCACAGCAGGTACTGGGGGCATATGTGGCACTGTGGGGGGCATTTATCTGGCACTGTGGGGGGCATTCATTTATCTGGCAATGTGGGGGGCATTCATTTATCTGGCACTGCGGGGGGGACGGACATTTATCTGTGCACTGTGAGGGGGCATTAATGTATCTGGCACTGTGGGGGCATTTCTGGCACTGTGGGGGCATATCTGCGCTGTAGGGGCATTTCTGTATCTGGTACTGTGGGGGCATTTCTGTATCTGGCACTGTGGGGGCATATCGGCACTGTGGGGGCATTTATGTATCTGGCACTGTGGGGGTATATTTGCACTGTGGGGGCACTTATTTATCTGGCACTGTGGGGGCATTTATTTATCTGGCACTGTGGGGGGCATTTATTTATCTGGCACTGTGGGGGGCATTTATTTATCTGGCACTGTGGGGGCATATCTGGCACTGGGGGCATTTAATGTATCTGGCACTGTGGGGGCATATCTGGCACTGGGGGCATTAAGGTATCTCTCACTGTGGGGGCATATCTGGCACTGGGGGCATTAAGGTATCTGGCACTGTGGGGGCATATCTGGCACTGTGGGGGAATATCTGGCACTGGGGGGGCATATCTGGCACTGGGGGCATTAATGTATCTGACACTGTGGGGGGCAATAATGTATCTGGCACTGTGTGGGCACTTATGCATTTGGCACTGGGGGCATTTATGCATCTGGCAATGTGTGGGCATTTATGTATCTGGCACTGGGGGCATTTATGTATCTGGCCCTGTGGGGGCATATCTGGCACTGTGGGGGGCATTTTTATATCTGGCACTGTGGGGACATATCTGGCACTGTGTGGGCATTTTTATATCTGGCACTGTGGGGGCACTTATGTATCTGGCACTGTGTGGGCACTTATGTATCTGGCACTGTGGGGGCATTTATGTATCTGGCACTGTGGGGGGCATATCTGCACTGTGGGGGCATTTATGTATCTGGCACTTTGGGGGCATTTATGTATCTGAACTGTGGGTGCATATCTGGCACTGTGTGGCCATTTATGTAGCTGGCACTGCTGGGGGGCATGTCACGTGTAGCTGGCACTGCTGGGGGGCATGTCACGTGTAGCTGGCACTGCTGGGGGGCATGTCACGTGTAGCTGGCACTGCTGGGGGGCATGTCACGTGTAGCTGGCACTGCTGGGGGGCATGTCACGTGTAGCTGGCACTGCTGGGGAGCATGTCACGTGTAGCTGGCACTGCTGGGGAGCATGTCACGTGTAGCTGGCACTGCTGGGGGGCATGTCATGTAGTGTTCCCGCTAGGCGTCTGTGGCTAGGCAATGTGTCTCAGTGCTCTCCCTGGTGCAATGTGTCTCAGTGCTGTGCCTGGCGCAAAGTGTATAGGAGGTTCTACCCGGTGCAGTGTGTATTAGCTGCACTACTGTGTGGTGTAATGCAAATTGCCACTATTATGTGGCCACGTACCTTCCCCACGAAGTAACTCCCCTTAATTTTTGCGCTTTTACATTTTCTCGCTCAGGGTGCTAGTAGGCCTGGAGCCGGCCCTGCCGCACGCAAATGTACTTCCCCTTCCATGGTGCCCCCCCTATCATTTTCTTCTGGATCCGCCCCTGATATACACAGTAGTGTACTAAGTAACATAATGTACCACACAGTGGCCCTCATTCCGAGTTGTTCGCTCGGTAAAAATCTTTGCATCGCAGCGATTTTCCGCTTAATGCGCATGCGCAATGAAGGTCATTCCGAGTTGTTCGCTCGCAAGCGGATTTTAGCAGATTTGCTCATGCTAAGCCGCCGCCTACTGGGAGTGAATCTTAGCATCTTAAAATTGCGAACGATGTATTCGCAATATTGCGATTACACACCTCGTAGCAGTTTCTGAGTAGCTCCAGACTTACTCGGCATCTGCGATCATTTCACTGCTTGTCGTTCCTGGTTTGACGTCACAAACACACCCAGCGTTCGCCCAGACACTCCTCCGTTTCTCCAGCCACTCCTGCGTTTTTTCCGGAAACGGTAGCGTTTTTCCCCACACGCCCATAAAACGGCCTGTTTCCGCCCAGTAACACCCATTTCCTGTCAATCACATTACGATCGCCAGAACGATGAAAAAGCCGTGAGTAAAATTACTAAGTGCATAGCAAATTTACTTGGCGCAGTCGCAGTGCGAACATTGCGCATGCGCATTAAGCGGAAAATCGCAGCGATGCGAAGATTTTTACCGAGCGAACAACTCGGAATGAGGGCCAATGTCCACACTACGACTGCGCCAAGTAAATTTGCTATGCACTTAGTAATTTTACTCACGGCTTTTTCATCGGTCTGGCGATCGTAATGTGATTGACAGGAAATGGGTGTTACTGGGCGGAAACAGGCCGTTTTATGGGCGTGTGGGAAAAAACGCTACCGTTTCCGGAAAAAACGCAGGAGTGGCCAGAGAAACGGAGGAGTGTCTGGGCGAACGCTGGGTGTGTTTGTGACGTCAAACCAGGAACGACAAGCACTGAACTGATCGCAGATGCTGAGTAAGTCTGAAGCTACTCAGAAACTGCTACGAGGTGTGTAATCGCAATATTGCGATTACTTCGTTCGCAATTTTAAGATGCTAAGATTCACTCCCAGTAGGCGGCGGCTTAGCGTGAGCAACTCTGCTAAAATCGCCTTGCGAGCGAACAACTCGGAATGACCTCCAGTGACATATACACATGGTCCTGTACTATATAACACTATGTACCACACAGTGACATATACACACGGTACTGTACTATATAACACAATGTACCACACAGTGACATATATACACACAGTACTGTACTATATAACATAATGTACCACACAGTGACATATATACACACAGTACTGTACTATATAACATAATGTACCACACACACACACACACACACACACACACACACACACAGTGACATACACACGCAGCACTGTATTATATATCATAATGTACCACACAACAGTGACATATAAGATTTTACTCACCGGTAAATCTATTTCTCGTAGTCCGTAGTGGATGCTGGGAACTCCGTAAGGACCATGGGGAATAGACGGGCTCCGCAGGAGACTGGGCACTCTAAAAGAAAGATTAGGTACTATCTGGTGTGCACTGGCTCCTCCCTCTATGCCCCTCCTCCAGACCTCAGTTAGGATACTGTGCCCGGAAGAGCTGACACAATAAGGAAGGATTTTGAATCCCGGGTAAGACTCATACCAGCCACACCAATCACACCGTATAACTCGTGATACTATACCCAGTCAACAGTATGAAATATAACTGAGCCTCTCAACAGATGGCTCAACAATAACCCTTTAGTTAGGCAATAACTATATACAAGTATTGCAGACAATCCGCACTTGGGATGGGCGCCCAGCATCCACTACGGACTACGAGAAATAGATTTACCGGTGAGTAAAATCTTATTTTCTCTGACGTCCTAGTGGATGCTGGGAACTCCGTAAGGACCATGGGGATTATACCAAAGCTCCCAAACGGGCGGGAGAGTGCGGATGACTCTGCAGCACCGAATGAGAGAACTCAAGGTCCTCCTCAGCCAGGGTATCAAATTTGTAGAATTTAGCAAACGTGTTTGCCCCTGACCAAGTTGCAGCTCGGCAAAGTTGTAAAGCCGAGACCCCTCGGGCAGCCGCCCAAGAAGAGCCCACTTTCCTCGTGGAATGGGCTGTTACTGATTTAGGATGCGGCAATCCAGCCGCAGAATGCTCCAGCTGAATTGTGCTACAAATTCAGCGAGCAATAGTCTGCTTAGAAGCAGGAGCACCTATTTTGTTGGGTACCTACAGGATAAAAAACGAGTCAGTTTTCCTGACTCCAGCCGTCCTGGAAATATACATTTTTAAGGCCCTGACTACGTCCAGTAACTTGGAATCTTCCAAGTCCCTAGTAGCCGCAGGCACTACAATAGGTTGGTTCAAGTGAAAAGCTGATACCACCTTAGGGAGAAACTGGGGACGAGTCCTCAATTCTGCCCTATCCATATGGAAAATCAGATAAGAGCTTTTACATGACAAAGCCGCCAATTCTGACACACGCCTGGCCGAAGCCAAGGCCAATAACATGACCACTTTCCACGTGAGATATTTCAAATCCACAGTTTTAAGTGGCTCAAACCAATGTGATTTTAAGAAACTCAACACCACGTTGAGATCCCAAGGTGCCACAGAAGGCACAAAAAAGGGGATGAATATGTAGCACTCCCTTTACAAATGTCTGAACTCCAGGCAGTGAAGCCAGTTCTTTCTGGAAGAAAATCGACAGAGCCGAAATCTGGACCCCAATGGAACCCAAATTTAGGCCCATAGTCACTCCTGACTGTAGGAAGTGCAGAAAACGACCCAGCTGAAATTCCTCTGTTGGGGCCTTCCTGGCCTCACACCACGCAACATATTTTCGCCAAATACGGTGATAATGGTTTGCGGTTACTTCTTTCCTGGCTTTTATCAGCGTAGGAATGACTTCCTCCGGAATGCCCTTTTGCTTTAGGATCCGGAATTCAACCGCCATGCCGTCCAACGCAGCTGCGGTAAGTCTTGGAACAGACAGGGCCCCTGCTGTAGCAGATCCTGTCTGAGCGGTAGAGGCCATGGGTCCTCTGATATTATTTCTTGAAGTTCTGGGTACCAAGCACTTCTTGGCCCATCCCGAACCACGGGTATCGTTCTTACTCCTCGTTTTCTTATTATTCTCAGTACCTTTGGTATGAGAGGCAGAGGAGGGAATACCTAAACCGACTGGTACACCCACGGTGTCACTAGAGCGTCCACAGCTATTGCCTGAGGGTCCCTTGACCTGGCGCAATATCTAGTTTTTTGTTTAGGCGGGACGCCATCATGTCCACCTGTGGCCTTTCCCAACGGTTTACCAACAGTTGGAAGACTTCTGGATGAAGTCCCCACTCTCCCGGGTGTCGGTCGTGTCTGCTGAGGAAGTCTGCTTCCCAGTTGTCCACTCCCGGAATGAACACTGCTGACAGTGCTAAGACGTGATTTTCCGCCCATCGGAGAATCCTTGTGGCTTCTGCCATCGCCATCCTGCTTCTTGTGCCGCCCTGTCGGTTTACATGGGCGACTGCCGTGATGTTGTCTGATTGGATCAGTACTGGCTGGTTTTGAAGCAGAGGCCTTGCCAGACTTAGGGCATTGTAAATGGCCCTCAGTTCCAGAATATTTATGTGTAGGGACGACTCCTGACTTGACCAAAGTCCTTGGAAATTTCTTCCCTGTGTGACTGCCCCCCAGCCTCGAAGGCTGGCATCCGTGGTTACCAGGACCCAGTCCTGTATGCCGAATCTGCGGCCCTCTTGAAGATGAGCACGCTGCAGCCACCACAGTAGAGATACCCTGGTCCTTGGAGACAGGGTTATCAGCCGATGCATCTGAAGATGCGATTCCGACCACTTATCCAAGAGGTCCCACTGAAAAGTTCTTGCATGGAACCTGCCGAATGGAATTTTGCTTCGTAAGAAGCTACCATTTTTCCCAGGACTCGTGTGCAGTGATGCACCGATACCTGTTTTGGTTTCAGGAGGTCTCTGACTAGAGATGACAGCTCCTTGGCTTTCTCCTGCGGGAGAAACACTTTTTTCTGTTCTGTGTCCAGAACCATCCCCAGGAACAGCAGGCGTGTGGTAGGAACCAGCTGTGACTTTGGAATGTATAGAATCCATCCGTGCTGTTGTAGCACTTCCCGAGATAGTGCTACTCCGACCAACAACTGCTCCATGGACCTCGCCTTTATAAGGAGATCGTCCAAGTACGGGATAATTAAAAACTCCCTTTTTTCGAAGGAGTATCATCATTTCTGCCATTACCTTGGTAAAGACCCTCGGTGCCGTGGACAGTCCAAACGACAGTGTTTGGAATTGGTAATGGCAATCCTGTACCACAAATCCGAGGTACTCCTGGTGAGGATGGTAAATGGGGACATGTAGGTAAGCATCCTTGATGTCCAGGGATACCATGTAATCCCCCTCCTCCAGGCTTGCAATAACCGCCCTGAGCGATTCCATCTTGAACTTGAATTTTTTTATGTATGTGTTCAAGGACTTCAAATTTAAAATGGGTCTCACCGAACCGTCCGGTTTCGGTACCACAAACAGTGTGGAATAGTAACCCCGTCCTTGTTGAAGTAGGGGCACCTTGACTATCACCTGCTGGGAATACAGCTTGTGAATTGCCTCTAGCACAGCCTCCCTGCCTGAGGGAGTTGTCGGCAAGGCAGGTTTGAGGAAACGGCGGGGGGGAGACGCCTCGAATTCCAGCCTGTACCCCTGAGATACTACTTGAAGGATCCAGGGATCCACCTGTGAGCGAGCCCACTGATCGCTGAAATTTTTGAGGCGGCCCTCCACCGTACCTGGCTACGCCTGTGGAGCCCCCGCGTCATGCGGTGGACTCAGAGGAATCGGGGGAAGAATTTTGATTCTAAGAACTGGCTGACTGGTGCAGCTTTTTCCCTCTTCCCTCGTCTCTGTGCAGAAAGGAAGCGCCTTTGACCCGCTTGCTTTTCTGAAGCCGAAAGGACTGTACCTGAAAATACGGTGCTTTCTTAGGCTGTGAGGAAACCTGAGGTAAAAATTTTTCTTCCCAGCTGTTGCTGTGGATACGAGGTCCCAGAGACCATCCCCAAACAATTCCTCACCCTTATAAGGCTCTATGTGCCTTTCAAAGTCAGCATCACCTGTCCAGTGTCGGGTCTCTAATAGAGATGAGCGGGTTCGGTTCCTCGGAAACCGAACCCGCCCGAACTTCAGGTTTTTTTACACGGGGCCGAGCGACTCGGATCTTCCCGCCTTGCTCGGTTAACCCGAGCGCGCCCGAACGTCATCATCCCGCTGTCGGATTCTCGCGAGGCTCGGATTCTATCGCGAGACTCGGATTCTATATAAGGAGCCGCGCGTCGCCGCCATTTTCACACGTGCATTGAGATTCATAGGGAGAGGACGTGGCTGGCATCCTCTCCGTTTAGAGAAGAGAGTGAGACAGTAGAGAGAGACACAGTAGTAGTAATTTTGGGGAGCATTATTAGGAGGAGTACTACTATACTACTACTACTTGCTGAAGTGATATAGATTAGATAGTGTGACTGACTGTATTAATTATCTGACTTGTGTGTGCGTCGCCGCCATTTTCACACGTGCATTGAGATTCATAGGGAGAGGACGTGGCTGGCGTCCTCTCCGTTTAGAGAAGAGAGTGAGACAGTAGAGAGAGACACAGTAGTAGTAATTTTGGGGAGCATTATTAGGAGGAGTACTACTATACTACTACTACTTGCTGAAGTGATATAGATTAGATAGTGTGACTGTATTAATTATCTGACTTGTGGGGGAGACACTGACAGTGGGGAGCAGTTAGAGTCTGAGAGCAGGACTCAGGAGTACATATAATGTACAGTGCACACTTTTGCTGCCAGAGTCAGTGCCACACTGCCATTGTGACCACACTGACCACCAGACCAGTATAATATATTTTGTGATTGTCTGCTTAGGAGTACTACTTGCAAGTTGCTGATAGTGTGACCAGTGACCTGACCACCAGTTTAATAATCAATCACCACCAGTTTAATATATATATATATATATATATATATATATATAATTGTATATAATATATATATATATATATAATATTGTATACCACCTACCCGTGTTTTTTTTTTTTTTTTTCATTCTTCTTTATACATACTACTATAGTAGCTTACTGTAGCAGTCTGCGGTGCTGCTGAGCTGACAGTGTCCAGCAGGTCCGTCATCAGTCATTACATAATAAATATACATACCTGTCCGGCTGCAGTACTAGTGATATTATATTGATTTCATCTCATTATCATCCAGTCTATATTAGCAGCAGACACAGTACGTTAGTCCACGGCTGTAGCTACCTCTGTGTCGGCACTCGGCAGTCCATCCATAATTGTATACCACCTCCCCGTGGTTTTTTTTTTTCTTTCTTCTTTGTACATACTACTATAGTATAGTAGCTTACTGTAGCAGTCTGCGGTGCTGCTGAGCTGACAGTGTCCAGCAGGTCCGTCATCAGTCATTACATAATAAATATACATACCTGTCCGGCTGCAGTACTAGTGATATTATATTGATTTCATCTCATTATCATCCAGTCTATATTAGCAGCAGACACAGTACGTTAGTCCACGGCTGTAGCTACCTCTGTGTCGGCACTCGGCAGTCCATCCATAATTGTATACCACCTCCCCGTGGTTTTTTTTTTTTCTTTCGTCTTTGTACATACTACTATAGTATAGTAGCTTACTGTAGCAGTCTGCGGTGCTGCTGAGCTGACAGTGTCCAGCAGGTCCGTCATCAGTCATTACATAATAAATATACATACCTGTCCGGCTGCAGTACTAGTGATATTATATTGATTTCATCTCATTATCATCCAGTCTATATTAGCAGCAGACACAGTACGTTAGTCCACGGCTGTAGCTACCTCTGTGTCGGCACTCGGCAGTCCATCCATAATTGTATACCACCTCCCCGTGGTTTTTTTTTTTTCTTTCTTCTTTGTACATACTACTATAGTATAGTAGCTTACTGTAGCAGTCTGCGGTGCTGCTGAGCTGACAGTGTCCAGCAGGTCCGTCATCAGTCATTACATAATAAATATACATACCTGTCCGGCTGCAGTACTAGTGATATTATATTGATTTCATCTCATTATCATCCAGTCTATATTAGCAGCAGACACAGTACGTTAGTCCACGGCTGTAGCTACCTCTGTGTCGGCACTCGGCAGTCCATCCATAACTGTATACCACCTCCCCGTGTTTTTTTTTTTTCTTTCTTCTTTGTACATACTACTATAGTATAGTAGCTTACTGTAGCAGTCTGCGGTGCTGCTGAGCTGACAGTGTCCAGCAGGTCCGTCATCAGTCATTACATAATAAATATACATACCTGTCCGGCTGCAGTACTAGTGATATTATATTGATTTCATCTCATTATCATCCAGTCTATATTAGCAGCAGACACAGTACGTTAGTCCACGGCTGTAGCTACCTCTGTGTCGGCACTCGGCAGTCCATCCATAAGTATACTAGTATCCATCCATCTCCATTGTTTACCTGAGGTGCCTTTTAGTTGTGCCTATTAAAATATGGAGAACAAAAATATTGAGGTTCCAAAATTAGGGAAAGATCAAGATCCACTTCCACCTCGTGCTGAAGCTGCTGCCACTAGTCATGGCCGAGACGATGAAATGCCAGCAACGTCGTCTGCCAAGGCCGATGCCCAATGTCATAGTACAGAGCATGTAAAATCCAAAACACCAAATATCAGTAAAAAAAGGACTCCAAAACCTAAAATAAAATTGTCGGAGGAGAAGCGTAAACTTGCCAATATGCCATTTACCACACGGAGTGGCAAGGAACGGCTGAGGCCCTGGCCTATGTTCATGGCTAGTGGTTCAGCTTCACATGAGGATGGAAGCACTCAGCCTCTCGCTAGAAAAATGAAAAGACTCAAGCTGGCAAAAGCACCGCAAAGAACTGTGCGTTCTTCCAAATCCCAAATCCACAAGGAGAGTCCAATTGTGTCGGTTGCGATGCCTGACCTTCCCAACACTGGACGTGAAGAGCATGCGCCTTCCACCATTTGCACGCCCCCTGCAAGTGCTGGAAGGAGCACCCGCAGTCCAGTTCCTGATAGTCAGATTGAAGATGTCAGTGTTGAAGTACACCAGGATGAGGAGGATATGGGTGTTGCTGGCGCTGGGGAGGAAATTGACAAGGAGGATTCTGATGGTGAGGTGGTTTGTTTAAGTCAGGCACCCGGGGAGACACCTGTTGTCCGTGGGAGGAATAGGGCCGTTGACATGCCTGGTGAAAATACCAAAAAAATCAGCTCTTCGGTGTGGAAGTATTTCACCAGAAATGCGGACAACATTTGTCAAGCCGTGTGTTGCCTTTGTCAAGCTGTAATAAGTAGGGGTAAGGACGTTAACCACCTCGGAACATCCTCCCTTATACGTCACCTGCAGCGCATTCATAATAAGTCAGTGACAAGTTCAAAAACTTTGGGCGACAGCGGAAGCAGTCCACTGACCAGTAAATCCCTTCCTCTTGTAACCAAGCTCACGCAAATCACCCCACCAACTCCCTCAGTGTCAATTTCCTCCTTCCCCAGGAATGCCAATAGTCCTGCAGGCCATGTCACTAGCAATTCTGACGAGTCCTCTCCTGCCTGGGATTCCTCCGATGCATCCTTGCGTGTAACGCCTACTGCTGCTGGCGCTGCTGTTGTTGCTGCTGGGAGTCGATGGTCATCCCAGAGGGGAAGTCGTACTCGTAAGCCCACTTTTACTACTTCCACCAAGCAATTGACTGTCCAACAGTCCTTTGCGAGGAAGATGAAATATCACAGCAGTCATCCGGCTGCAAAGCGGATAACTGAGGCCTTGGCATCCTGGGTGGTGAGAAACGTGGTTCCGGTATCCATCATTACTGCAGAGCCAACTAGAGACTTGTTGGAGGTACTGTGTCCCCGGTACCAAATACCATCTAGGTTCCATTTCTCTAGGCAGGCGATACCGAAAATGTACACAGACCTCAGAAAAAGAGTCACCAGTGTCCTAAAAAATGCAGCTGTACCCAATGTCCACTTAACCACGGACATGTGGACAAGTGGAGCAGGGCAGGGTCAGGACTATATGACTGTGACAGCCCACTGGGTAGATGTATGGACTCCCGCCGCAAGAACAGCAGCGGTGGCACCAGTAGCAGCATCTCGCAAACGCCAACTCTTTCCTAGGCAGGCTACGCTTTGTATCACCGGTTTCCAGAATACGCACACAGCTGAAAACCTCTTACGGCAACTGAGGAAGATTATCGCGGAATGGCTTACCCCAATTGGACTCTCCTGTGGATTTGTGGCATCGGACAACGCCAGCAATATTGTGTGTGCATTAAATATGGGCAAATTCCAGCACGTCCCATGTTTTGCACATACCTTGAATTTGGTGGTGCAGAATTTTTAAAAAAACGAGAGGGGCGTGCAAGAGATGCTGTCGGTGGCCAGAAGAATTGCGGGACACTTTCGGCGTACAGGCACCACGTACAGAAAACTGGAGCACCACCAAAAACGCCTGAACCTGCCCTGCCATCATCTGAAGCAAGAAGTGGTAACGAGGTGGAATTCAACCCTCTATATGCTTCAGAGGTTGGAGGAGCAGCAAAAGGCCATTCAAGCCTATACAATTGAGCACGATATAGGAGATGGAATGTACCTGTCTCAAGCGCAGTGGAGAATGATTTCAACGTTGTGCAAGGTTCTGCAACCTTTTGAACTTGCCACACGTGAAGTCAGTTCAGACACTGCCAGCCTGAGTCAGGTCATTCCCCTCATCAGGCTTTTGCAGAAGAAGCTGGAGGCATTGAAGGAGGAGCTAAAAGGGAGCGATTCCGCTAGGCATGTGGGACTTGTGGATGCAGCCCTTAATTCGCTTAACAAGGATTCACGGGTGGTCAATCTGTTGAAATCAGAGCACTACATTTTGTCCACCGTGCTCGATCCTAGATTTAAAACCTACCTTGGATCTCTCTTTCCGGCAGACACAAGTCTGCTGGGGTTCAAAGACCTGCTGGTGACAAAATTGTCAAGTCAAACGGAACGCGACCTGTCAACATCTCCTCCTTCACATTCTCCCGCAACTGGGGGTGCGAGGAAAAGGCTCAGAATTCCGAGCCCACCCGCTGGCGGTGATGCAGGGCAGTCTGGAGCGACTGCTGATGCTGACATCTGGTCCGGACTGAAGGACCTGACAACGATTACGGACATGTCGTCTACTGTCACTGCATATGATTCTGTCACCATTGAAAGAATGGTGGAGGATTATATGAGTGACCGCATCCAAGTAGGCACGTCAGACAGTCCGTACTTATACTGGCAGGAAAAAGAGGCAATTTGGAGGCCCTTGCACAAACTGGCTTTATTCTACCTAAGTTGCCCTCCCACAAGTGTGTACTCCGAAAGAGTGTTTAGTGCCGCCGCTCACCTTGTCAGCAATCGGCGTACGAGGTTACTTCCAGAAAATGTGGAGAAGATGATGTTCATTAAAATGAATTATAATCAATTCCTCCGTGGAGACATTGACCAGCAGCAATTGCCTCCACAAAGTACACAGGGAGCTGAGATGGTGGATTCCAGTGGGGACGAATTGATAATCTGTGAGGAGCGGGATGTACACGGTGATATATCGGAGGATGATGATGAGGTGGACATCTTGCCTCTGTAGAGCCAGTTTGTGCAAGGAGAGATTAATTGCTTCTTTTTCGGTGGGGGTCCAAACCAACCCGTCATTTCAGTCACAGTCGTGTGGCAGACCCTGTCACTATAATGATGGGTTGGTTAAAGTGTGCATGTCCTGTTTATACAACATAAGGGTGGGTGGGAGGGCCCAAGGACAATTCCATCTTGCACCTCTTTTTTCTTTCATTTTTATTTGCGTCATGTGCTGTTTGGGGAGTGTTTTTTGGAAGGGCCATCCTGCGTGACACTGCAGTGCCACTCCTAGATGGGCCAGGTGTTTGTGTCGGCCACTAGGGTCGCTTAGCTTACTCACACAGCTACCTCATTGCGCCTCTTTTTTTCTTTGCGTCATGTGCTGTTTGGGGAGTGTTTTTTGGAAGGGCCATCCTGCGTGACACTGCAGTGCCACTCCTAGATGGGCCAGGTGTTTGTGTCGGCCACTAGGGTCGCTTAGCTTACTCACACAGCTACCTCATTGCGCCTCTTTTTTTCTTTGCGTCATGTGCTGTTTGGGGAGGTTTTTTTGGAAGGGACATCCTGCGTGACACTGCAGTGCCACTCCTAGATGGGCCAGGTGTTTGTGTCGGCCACTAGGGTCGCTTAGCTTACTCACACAGCTACCTCATTGCGCCTCTTTTTTTCTTTGCGTCATCTGCTGTTTGGTGAGTGTTTTTTGGAAGGGCCATCCTGCGTGACACTGCAGTGCCACTCCTAGATGGGCCAGGTGTTTGTGTCGGCCACTAGGGTCGCTTAGCTTACTCACACAGCTACCTCATTGCGCCTCTTTTTTTCTTTGCGTCATGTGCTGTTTGGGGAGGGTTTTTTGGAAGGGACATCCTGCGTGACACTGCAGTGCCACTCCTAGATGGGCCAGGTGTTTGTGTCGGCCACTAGGGTCGCTTAGCTTACTCACACAGCTACCTCATTGCGCCTCTTTTTCTCTGACGTCCTAGTGGATGCTGGGGACTCCGTCAGGACCATGGGGATTAGCGGCTCCGCAGGAGACAGGGCACAAAAATAAAGCTTTAGGATCAGGTGGTGTGCACTGGCTCCTCCCCCTATGACCCTCCTCCAAGCCTCAGTTAGGTTTTTGTGCCCGTCCGAGCAGGGTGCAATCTAGGTGGCTCTCCTAAAGAGCTGCTTAGAAAAAGTTTTTAGGTTTTTTATTTTACAGTGAGTCCTGCTGGCAACAGGCTCACTGCAATGAGGGACTTAGGGGAGAAGAAGTGAACTCAACTGCGTGCAGGATGGATTGGCTTCTTAGGCTACTGGACACCATTAGCTCCAGAGGGATCGAACACAGGCCCAGCCATGGAGTCCGGTCCCGGAGCCGCGCCGCCGACCCCCTTGCAGATGCCGAAAAGTGAAGAGGTCCAGAAACCGGCGGCAGAAGACTTTTCAGTCTTCATGAGGTAGCGCACAGCACTGCAGCTGTGCTCCATTGTTGTCACACACTTCACACCAGCGGTCACGGAGGGTGCAGGGCGCTGCAGGGGGCGCCCTGGGCAGCAATGAGAATACCTTGTTCTGGCTAAAAAATACATCACATATAGCCCCTGGGGCTATATGGATGTATTTAACCCCTGCCAGGTCTCAGAAAAACGGGAGAAGAAGCCCGCCGAAAAGGGGGCGGGGCCTATTCTCCTCAGCACACAGCGCCATTTTCCCTCACAGAAATGCTGGTGGGAAGGCTCCCAGGCTCTCCCCTGCACTGCACTACAGAAACAGGGTTAAAACAGAGAGGGGGGGCACTTATTTGGCGATATGATTATATATATTAAGATGCTATAAGGGAAAAAAATAAGATTTTACTTACCGATAAATCTATTTCTCGTAGTCCGTAGTGGATGCTGGGGACTCCGTCAGGACCATGGGGATTAGCGGCTCTGCAGGAGACAGGGCACAAAAATAAAGCTTTAGGATCAGGTGGTGTGCACTGGCTCCTCCCTCTATGACCCTCCTCCAAGCCTCAGTTAGGATACTGTGCCCGGACGAGCGTACACAATAAGGAAGGATTTTGAATCCCGGGTAAGACTCATACCAGCCACACCAATCACACCGTACAACTTGTGATCTGAACCCAGTTAACAGTATGACAACGTAGGAGCCTCTGAACAGACGGCTCACAACAAGAACAACCCGATTTTTTTGTAACAATAACTATGTTCAAGTATTGCAGACAATCCGCACTTGGGATGGGCGCCCAGCATCCACTACGGACTACGAGAAATAGATTTATCGGTAAGTAAAATCTTATTTTCTCTAAACGTCCTAGTGGATGCTGGGGACTCCGTCAGGACCATGGGGATTATACCAAAGCTCCCAAACGGGCGGGAGAGTGCGGATGACTCTGCAGCACCGAATGAGAGAACTCCAGGTCCTCTTTAGCCAGGGTATCAAATTTGTAGAATTTTACAAACGTGTTCTCCCCCGACCACGTAGCTGCTCGGCAGAGTTGTAATGCCGAGACCCCTCGGGCAGCCGCCCAGGATGAGCCCACCTTCCTTGTGGAATGGGCCTTGACAGATTTAGGCTGTGGCAGGCCTGCCACAGAATGTGCAAGTTGAATTGTGCTACAAATCCAACGAGCAATCGTCTGCTTAGAAGCAGGCGCACCCAGCTTGTTGGGTGCATACAGTATAAACAGCGAGTCAGATTTTCTGACTCCAGCCGTCCTTGAAATATATATTTTCAATGCCCTGACAACGTCCAGCAACTTGGAATCCTCCAAATCGCTAGTAGCCGCAGGCACCACAATAGGCTGGTTCAGGTGAAACGCTGACACCACCTTAGGCAGAAAATGAGGACGCGTCCGCAGTTCTGCCCTGTCCGAATGGAAAATCAGATATGGGCTTTTATACGATAAAGCCGCCAATTCTGACACTCTCCTGGCTGAAGCCTGGGCCAGTAGCATGGTTACTTTCCATGTAAGATATTTCAAATCCGCCGATTTGAGTGGCTCAAACCAATGGGATTTGAGAAAATCCAAAACTACATTAAGGTCCCACGGAGCCACTGGGGGCACAATCGGGGGCTGTATATGTAGTACTCCTTTTACAAAAGTCTGGACTTCAGGAACTGAAGCCAATTCTTTCTGGAAGAAAATCGACAGGGCCGAAATTTGAACCTTAATGGACCCCAACTTGAGGCCCATAGACAATCCTGTTTGCAGGAAATGTAGGAATCGACCCAATTGAAATTCCTCCGTGGGGGCCTTCCTGGCCTCGCACCACGCAACATATTTTCTCCAAATGCGGTGATAATGTTGTGCAGTCACCTCCTTCCTGGCTTTAACCAGTGTAGGGATGACCTCTTCCGGAATGCCTTTTTCCTTTAGAATTCGGCGTTCAACCGCCACGCCGTCAAACGCAGCCGCGGTAAGTCTTGGAATAGACACGGTCCCTGCTGAATCAGGTCCCGTCTTAGAGGTAGAGGCCACGGATTTTACGTGAGCATCTCCTGAAGTTCCGGGTACCAAGTTCTTCTTGGCCAATCCGGAGCCATGAGTATCGTTCTTACTCCCCTTTGCCGTATAATTCTCAGTACTTTGGGTATGAGAGGCAGAGGAGGAAACACATACACTGACTGGAACACCCACGGTGTTACCAGAGCGTCCACAGCTATTGCCTGAGGGTCTCTTGACCTGGCGCAATACCTGTCCAGTTTTTTGTTGAGGCGAGACGCCATCATATCCACCTTTGGTTTTTCCCAACGGTTTACAATCATGTGGAAGACTTCTGGATGAAGTCCCCACTCTCCCGGGTGTAGATCGTGTCTGCTGAGGAAGTCTGCTTCCCAGTTGTCCACTCCCGGAATGAACACTGCTGACAGTGCTATCACATGATCTTCCGCCCAGCGAAGAATCCTTGCAGCTTCTGCCATTGCTCTCCTGCTTCTTGTGCCGCCCTGTCTGTTTACGTGGGCGACTGCCGTGATGTTGTCCGACTGGATCAACACCGGCCGACCCTGAAGCAGGGGTTTTGCCAGGCTTAGAGCATTGTAAATCGCTCTTAGCTCCAGTATATTTATGTGAAGAGACATCTCCAGGCTTGACCATACTCCCTGGAAGTTTCTTCCCTGTGTGACCGCTCCCCAGCCTCTCAGACTGGCATCCGTGGTCACCAGGACCCAGTCCTGTATGCCGAATCTGCGGCCTTGTAACAGATGAGCACTCTGTAACCACCACAGAAGAGACACCCTTGTCCGTGGCGATAAGGTTATCCGCTGATGCATCTGCAGATGCGATCCGGACCATTTGTCCAGCAGATCCCACTGAAAAGTTTGTGCGTGGAATCTGCCGAATGGGATTGCTTCGTAAGAAGCCACCATCTTTCCCAGGACTCTTGTGCATTGATGCACAGACACTTTTCCTGGTTTTAGGAGGTTCCTGACAAGTTCGGATAACTCCCTGGCTTTCTCCTCCGGAAGAAACACCTTTTTCTGAACCGTGTCCAGAATCATTCCCAGGAACAGCAGACGTGTTGTCGGGGTCAACTGAGATTTTGGGAAATTCAGAATCCACCCGTGTTGTTGCAGCACTACTTGGGTTAGTGCTACTCCGTCCTCCAGCTGTTCTCTGGACCTTGCTCTTATCAGGAGATCGTCCAAGTAAGGGATAATTAATACGCCTTTTCTTCGTAGAAGAAACATCATTTCGGCCATTACCTTGGTAAAGACCCGAGGTGCCGTGGACAATCCAAACGGCAGCGTCTGAAACTGATAATGACAGTTTTGCACCACGAACCTGAGGTACCCTTGATGTGAAGGGCAAATTGGGACATGCAGGTAAGCATCCTTGATGTCCAGGGACACCATAAAGTCCCCTTCTTCCAGATTCGCTATCACTGCTCTGAGTGACTCCATCTTGAACTTGAATTTTTGTATGTACAGGTTCAAAGATTTCAGATTTAGAATAGGTCTTACCGAACCGTCCGGCTTCGGTACCACAAATAGTGTGGAATAATACCCCTTTCCCTGTTGTAGGAGGGGTACCTTGACTATCACCTGCTGAGAATACAGCTTGTGAATGGCTTCCAATACCGTCGCCCTGTCTGAGGGAGACGTTGGCAGAGCAGACTTTAGGAACCGGCGAGGGGGAGACTTCTCGAATTCCAACCTGTAACCCTGAGATATTATCTGCAGGATCCAGGGGTCCACCTGTGAGCAAGCCCACTGCGCGCTGAAATTCTTGAGTCGACCCCCCACCGTTTCTGAGTCCGCTTGTAAGGCCCCAGCGTCATGCTGAGGGCTTTGCAGAACCCGCGGAGGGCTTCTGTTCCTGGGAAGGAGCTGCTTGCTGCCCTCTCTTACCCTTTCCTCTGCCTCGGGGCAGATATGACTGTCCTTTTGCCCGCTTGTTCTTATAGGACCGAAAGGACTGCGGCTGAAAAGACGGTGTCTTTTTCTGTTGGGAGGGGGTCTGAGGTAAAAAGGTGGATTTCCCGGCCGTTGCCGTGGCCACCAGATCCGATAGACCGACGCCAAATAATTCCTCCCCTTTATACGGCAATACTTCCATATGCCGTTTGGAATCCGCATCACCTGACCACTGTCGTGTCCATAAACTTCTTCTGGCAGATATGGACATCGCACTTACTCTCGATGCCAGAGTGCAAATATCCCTCTGAGCATCTCGCATATAAAGAAAAGCATCCTTTAATTGCTCTAAAGTCTGTAAAATACTGTCCCTATCCAGGGTATCAATATTTTCAGTCAGGGAATCCGACCAGATCACCCCAGCACTGCACATCCAGGCTGAGGCGATGGCTGGTCGCAGTATAACACCAGTATGTGTGTATATACTTTTTAGGGTAGTTTTCAGCCTCCTATCAGCTGGATCCTTGAGGGCGGCCGTATCAGGAGACGGTAACGCCACTTGTTTTGATAAGCGTGTGAGCGCCTTATCCACCTTAGGGGGTGTTTCCCAGCGCGCCCTAACCTCTGGCGGGAAAGGGTATAATGCCAATAACTTTTTTGAAATTAGCACTTTTCTATCTGGGTTAACCCACGTTCAATTCCTCTGATTCAGGAAAAACTACAGGTAGTTTTTTTCACTCCCCACATAATACCCCTTTTTGTGGTACTTGCAGTATCAGAGATATGCAAAGCCTCCTTCATTGCCGTGATCATATAACGTGTGGCCCTACTTGAAAATACGTTTGTTTCTTCACCGTCGACACTAGATTCAGTGTCCGTGTCTGGGTCTGTGTCGACCGACTGAGGTAAAGGGCGTTTTACAGCCCCTGACGGTGTCTGAGACGCCTGGGCAGGTACCAACTGGTTTTCCGGCCGTCTCATGTCGTCAACTGATTTTTGTAATGTGCTGACATTATCACGTAATTCCATAAACAAAGCCATCCATTCCGGTGTCGACTCCCTGGGGGGTGACATCACCATTATCGGCAATTGCTCTGCCTCCACACCAACATCGTCCTCATACATGTCGACACACACGTACCGACACACAGCAGACACACAGGGAATGCTCTATTGAAGACAGGACCCCACTAGCCCTTTGGGGAGACAGAGGGAGAGTTTGCCAGCACACACCCAAGCGCTATAATATATATGGGAACAACCTTATATAAGTGTTGTATCCTTATAGCAGCTTAAATATATAAAATATCGCCAAAAAAAGTGCCCCCCCTCTCTGTTTTACCCTGTTTCTGTAGTGCAGTGCAGGGGAGAGTCCTGGGAGCCTTCCTCACAGCGGAGCTGAGCAGGAAAATGGCGCTGTGTGCTGAGGAGAATAAGCCCCGCCCCCTATTCCGGCGGGCTTTTCTCCCGGAGTTTGAGATATCTGGCAGGGATTAAATACATCCATATAGCCTCAAAGGCTATATGTGATGTATTTTTTAGCCATAAAAAGTATTATACATTGCTGCCCAGGGCGCCCCCAGCAGCGCCCTGCACCCTCCGTGACCTAATGGTGTGAAGTGTGTGACAACAATGGCGCACAGCTGCAGTGCTGTGCGCTACCTTCATGAAGACTGAAAAGCCTTCTGCCGCCGGTTTCTGGACCTTCAATCTTCAGCATCTGCAAGGTGGGTCGGCGGCGCGGCTCCGGGACGAACCCCAGGGTGAGACCTGTGTTCCGACTCCCTCTGGAGCTAATGGTGTCCAGTAGCCTAAGAAGCCAATCCATCCTGCACGCAGGTGAGTTGAACTTCTCTCCCCTAAGTCCCTCGATGCAGTGAGCCTGTTGCCAGCAGGACTCACTGAAAATAAAAAACCTAAAACTTTTTCTAAGCAGCTCCTTAAGAGAGCCACCTAGATTGCACCCTGCTCGGACGGGCACAAAAACCTAACTGAGGCTTGGAGGAGGGTCATAGGGGGAGGAGCCAGTGCACACCACCTGATCCTAAAGCTTTATTTTTGTGCCCTGTCTCCTGCGGAGCCGCTAATCCCCATGGTCCTGACGGAGTCCCCAGCATCCACTAGGACGTTTAGAGAAACACTTATATAAAGGTTGTCCCTGTATAATTATAGCGTTTTGGTGTGTGCTGGCAAACTCTCCCTCTGTCTCTCCAAAGGGCTAGTGGGGTCCTGTCCTCTATCAGAGCATTCCCTGTGTGTGTGCTGTGTGTCGGTACGTGTGTGTCGACATGTATGAGGACGATGTTGGTGAGGAGGCGGAGCAATTGCCTGTAATGGTGATGTCACTCTCTAGGGAGTCGACACCGGAATGGATGGCTTATTTAAGGAATTACGTGATAATGTCAACACGCTGCAAGGTCGGTTGACGACATGAGACGGCCGGCAAACCAATTTGTACCTGTCCAGGCGTCTCAAACACCGTCAGGGGCGTTAAAACGTCCTTTTACCTCAGTCGGTCGACACAGACACGGACACTGACTCCAGTGTCGACGGTGAAGAAACAAACATATTTTCCTTTAGGGCCACACGTTACTCGTTAAGGGCAATGAAGGAGGTGTTACATATTTCTGATACTACAAGTACCACAAAAAAGGGTATTATGTGGAGTGTGAAAAAACTACCTGTAGTTTTTCCTGAATCAGATAAATTAAATGAAGTGTGTGATGATGCGTGGGTTTCCCCCGATAGAAAATTATTGGCGGTATACCCTTTCCCGCCAGAAGTTAGGGCGCGTTGGGAAACACCCCTTAGGGTGGATAAGGCGCTCACACGCTTATCAAAACAAGTGGCGGTACCGTCTCCGGATAGGGCCGCCCTCAAGGAGCCAGCTGATAGGAGGCTGGAAAATATCCTAAAAAGTATATACACACATACTGGTGTTATACTGCGACCAGCGATCGCCTCAGCCTGGATGTGCAGCGCTGGGGTGGCTTGGTCGGATTCCCTGACTGAAAATATTGATACCCTTGACAGGGACAGTATTTTATTGACTATAGAGCATTTAAAGGATGCATTTCTATATATGCGAGATGCACAGAGAGATATTTGCACTCTGGCATCAAGAGTAAGTGCGATGTCCATATCTGCCAGAAGTTGTTTATGGACACGACAGTGGTCAGGTGATGCAGATTCCAAACGGCACATGGAAGTATTGCCGTATAAAGGAGAAAAAGACAACGTCTTTTCAGCCTCAGTCCTTTCGTCCCCATAAGGGCAAGCGGGCAAAAGGCCAGTCATATCTGCCATGGGATAGAGGAAAGGGAAGAAGACTGCAGCAGGCAGCCCATTCCCAGGAACAGAAGCCCTCCACCGCTTCTGCCAAGTCCTCAGCATGACGCTGGGGCCGTACAAGCGGACTCAGGTGCGGTGGGGGGTCGTCTCAAGAGTTTCAGCACGCAGTGGGCTCACTCGCAAGTGGACCCCTGGATCCTACAAGTAGTATCCCAGGGGTACAGATTGGAAATTCGAGACGTCTCCCCCTCGCAGGTTCCTGAAGTCGGCTTTACCAACGTCTCCCTCCGACAGGGAGGCAGTAGTGGAAACAATTCACAAGCTGTATTCCCAGCAGGTGATAATCAAAGTACCCCTCCTACAACAAGGAAAGGGGTATTATTCCACACTATATTGTGGTACTGAAGCCAGACGGCTCGGTGAGACCTATTCTAAATCTGAAATATTTGAACACTTACATACAAAGGTTCAAATCAAGATGGAGTCACTCAGAGCAGTGATAGCGAACCAGGAAGAAGGGGACTATATGGTGTCCCGGGACATCAGGGATGCTTACCTCCATGTCCCAATTTGCCCTTCTCACCAAGGGTACCTCAGGTTCGTGGTACAGAACTGTCACTATCAGTTTCAGACGCTGCCGGTTGGATTGTCCACGGCACCCCGGGTCCTTACCAAGGTAATGGCCGAAATGATGATTCTTCTTCAAAGAAAATGGACGATCTCCTGATAAGGGCAAGGTCCAGAGAACAGTTGGAGGTTGGAGTAGCACTATCTCAAGTAGTTCTACGACAGCACGGGTGGATTCTAAATATTCCAAAACCGCAGCTGTTTCCGACGACACGTCTGCTGTTCCTAGGGATGATTCTGGACACAGTCCAGAAAAAGGTGTTTCTCCCGGAGAAGAAAGCCAGGGAGTTATCCGAGCTAGTCAGGAACCTCCTAAAACCAGGAAAAGTGTCAGTGCATCATTGCACAAGGGTCCTGGGAAAAATGGTGGCTTCTTACGAAGCGATTCCATTCGGCAGATTTCACGCAAGAACTTTTCAGAGGGATCTGCTGGAAAAATGGTCCGGATCGCATCTTCAGATGCATCAGCGGATAACCCTGTCTCCAAGGACAAGGGTGTTTCTTCTGCGGTGGCTGCAGAGTGCTCATCTACTAAAGGGCCGCAGATTCGGCATTCAGGACTGGGTCCTGGTGACCACGGATGCCAGCCTGAGAGGCTGGGGAGCAGTCACACAGGGAAAAAAATTTCCAGGGAGTGTGATCAAGTCTGGAGACTTCTCTCCACATAAATATACTGGAGCTAAGGGCAATTTACAATGTTCTAAGCTTAGCAAGACCTCTGCTTCAAGGTCAGCCGGTATTGATCCAGTGGGACAACATCACGGCAGTCGCCCACGTAAACAGACAGGGCGGCACAAGAAGCAGGAGGGCAATGGCAGAAACTGCAAGGATTCTTCGCTGGGCGAAAAATCATGTGATAGCACTGTCAGCAGTGTTCATTCCGGGAGTGGACAACTGGGAAGCAGACTTCCTCAGCAGGCACGACCTCCACCCGGGAGAGTGGGGACTTCATCGGGAAGTATTCCACATGATTGTGAACCGTTGGGAAAGACCAAAGGTGGACATGATGGCGTCCCGCCTGAACAAAAAACTGGACAGGTATTGCGCCAGGTCAAGAGACCCTCAAGCAATATCTGTGGACGTTCTGGTAACACCGTGGGTGTACCAGTCGGTGTATGTGTTCCCTCCTCTGCTTCTCATACCCAAGGTACTGAGAATTATAAGACGTAGAGGAGTAAGAACTATACTCGTGGCTCCGGATTGGCCAAGAAGGACGTGGCACCCGGAACTTCAAGAAATGCTCACAGAGGACTCATGGCCTCTGCCGCTAAGAAGGGACTTGCTTCAGCAAGTACCAGGTCTGTTCCAAGACTTACCGCGGCTGCGTTTGACGGCATGGCGGTGGAACGCCGGATCCTAAGGGAAAAAGGCATTCCGGAAGAGGTCATTCCTACCCTGGTCAAAGCCAGGAAGGAGGTGACCGCACAACATTATCACCACATGTGGCGAAAATATGTTGCGTGGTGTGAGGCCAGGAAGGCCCCACGAAGAAATTTCAACTCGGTCGATTCCTGCATTTCCTGCAAACAGGAGTGTCTATGGGCCTCAAATTGGGGTCCATTAAGGTTCAAATTTCGGCCCTGTCAATTTTCTTCCAGAAAGAATTGGCTTCAGTTCCTGAAGTACAGAAGTTTGTCAAGGGAGTATTGCATATACAACCCCCTTTTTTGTGCCTCCAGTGGCACTGTGGGATCTCAACGTAGTTCTGGGATTCCTCAAATCACATTTTAAACCGCTCAAATCTGTGGATTTGAAATATATCACATGAAAAGTGACCATGCTGTTGGCCCTGGCCTCGGCCAGGCGAGTGTCAGAATTGGCGGCTTTGTCTCACAAAAGCCATATCTGATTGTCCATTCGGACAGGGCAGAGCTGCGGACTCGTCCCCAGTTTTTTCCTAAGGTGGTGTCAGCGTTTCACCTGAACCAGCTTATTGTGGTACCTGCGGCTACTAGGGACTTGGAGGACTCCAAGTTGCTAGATGTTGTCAGGGCCCTGAAAATATAGGTTTCCAGGACGGCTGGAGTCAGGAAAACTGACTTGCTGTTATCCTGTATGCACCCAACAAACTGGGTGCTCTTGCTTCTAAGCAGACGATTGCTCGTTGGATTTGTAGCACATTTCAACTTGCATATTCTGTGGCAGGCCTGCCACAGCCTAAATCTGTCAAGGCCCATTCCACAAGGAAGGTGGGCTCATCCTGGGCGGCTGCCCGAGGGGTCTCGGCATTACAACTCTGCCGAGCAGCTACGTGGTCGGGGGAGAACACGTTTGTAAAATTCTACAAATTTGATACCCTGGCTAAAGAGGACCTGGAGTTCTCTCATTCGGTGCTGCAGAGTCATCCGCACTCTCCCGCCCGTTTGGGAGCTTTGGTATAATCCCCATGGTCCTGACGGAGTCCCCAGCATCCACTAGGACGTCAGAGAAAATAAGATTTTACTTACCGATAAATCTATTTCTCGTAGTCCGTAGTGGATGCTGGGCGCCCATCCCAAGTGCGGATTGTCTGCAATACTTGTACATAGTTATTGTTACAAAAAAATCGGGTTGTTATTGTTGTGAGCCGTCTGTTCAGAGGCTCCTACATTTGTCATACTGTTAACTGGGTTCAGATCACAAGTTGTACGGTGTGATTGGTGTGGCTGGTATGAGTCTTACCCGGGATTCAAAATCCTTCCTTATTGTGTACGCTCGTCCGGGCACAGTATCCTAACTGAGGCTTGGAGGAGGGTCATAGGGGGAGGAGCCAGTGCACACCACCTGATCCTAAAGCTTTATTTTTGTGCCCTGTCTCCTGCGGAGCCGCTAATCCCCATGGTCCTGACGGAGTCCCCAGCATCCACTACGGACTACGAGAAATAGATTTATCGGTAAGTAAAATCTTATTTTTTCTTTGCGTCATGTGCTGTTTGGGGAGGGTTTTTTGGAAGGGACATCCTGCGTGACACTGCAGTGCCACTCCTAGATGGGCCAGGTGTTTGTGTCGGCCACTAGGGTCGCTTAGCTTACTCACACAGCTACCTCATTGCGCCTCTTTTTTTCTTTGCGTCATGTGCTGTTTGGGGAGTGTTTTTTGGAAGGGCCATCCTGCGTGACACTGCAGTGCCACTCCTAGATGGGCCAGGTGTTTGTGTCGGCCACTAGGGTCGCTTAGCTTACTCACACAGCTACCTCATTGCGCCTCTTTTTTTCTTTGCGTCATGTGCTGTTTGGGGAGGGTTTTTTGGAAGGGACATCCTGCGTGACACTGCAGTGCCACTCCTAGATGGGCCAGGTGTTTGTGTCGGCCACTAGGGTCGCTTAGCTTACTCACACAGCTACCTCATTGCGCCTCTTTTTTTCTTTGCGTCATGTGCTGTTTGGGGAGTGTTTTTTGGAAGGGCCATCCTGCGTGACACTGCAGTGCCACTCCTAGATGGGCCAGGTGTTTGTGTCGGCCACTAGGGTCGCTTAGCTTACTCACACAGCTACCTCATTGCGCCTCTTTTTTTCTTTGCGTCATGTGCTGTTTGGGGAGGGTTTTTTGGAAGGGACATCCTGCGTGACACTGCAGTGCCACTCCTAGATGGGCCAGGTGTTTGTGTCGGCCACTAGGGTCGCTTAGCTTAGTCATCCAGCGACCTCGGTGCAAATTTTAGGACTAAAAATAATATTGTGAGGTGTGAGGTATTCAGAATAGACTGAAAATGAGTGTAAATTATGGTTTTTGAGGTTAATAATACTTTGGGATCAAAATGACCCCCAAATTCTTTGATTTAAGCTGTTTTTTAGTGTTTTTTGAAAAAAACACCCGAATCCAAAACACACCCGAATCCGACAAAAAAAAATCGGTGAGGTTTTGCCAAAACGCGGTCGAAGCCAAAACACGGCCGCGGAACCGAACCCAAAACCAAAACACAAAACCCGAAAAATTTCCGGTGCACATCTCTAGTCTCTAATACCCTCCTGACAGATTGGACATTGCATTCATTCTGGATGCCAGCCGGCAAAATATCCCTCTGTGCATCCCTCATATATAAGACGACGTCTTATGTTCGCAAAATAGTATCCCTGTTTGACAGGGTTACAGACCACGCTGCAGCAGCACTATCTGCAGGTCTCAGTCTAGTACCTGAGTGTGTAAATACAGACTTCAGGATAGCCTCCTGCTTTTTATCAGCAGGTACCTTCAAAGTGGCCGTATCCTAAGACGGCAGTGCCACCTTTTTTGACAAACGTGTGAGCGCCTTATCCACCCTAGGGGATATCTCCCAGCGTAACTTATCCTCTGGCGGGAAAAGGTACGCCATCAGTAACTTTTTAGAAATTACCAGTTTCTTATCGGGGGAACCCACGCTTTTTCACACTTCATTCACTCATTTGATGGGGGAACAAAACACTGCCTGCTTTTTCTCCCCAAACATAAAACCCTTTTTTTTTTTTTTTTTTTTAGTGGTACTTGGGTTAATGTCAGAAATGTGTAACACATTTTTTATTGCCGGGATCATGTAACGGATGGTCCTAGTGGATTGTGTATATGTCTCAACCTCGTCGACACTGGAGTCAGACTCCGTGTCGACATCTGTGTCTGCCATCGGAGGGAGCGGGCGTTTTTGAGCCCCTGATGGCCTTTGAGACGCCTGGGCAGGCGCGGGCTGAGAAGCCGGCTGTCCCATAGCTGTTACGTCATCCAGCCTTTTATGTAAGGAGTTGACACTGTCGGTTAATACCTTCCACCTATCCATCCACTCTGGTGTCGGCCCACAGGGGGCGACATCCCATTTATCGGCATCTGCTCCGCCTCCACATAAGCCTCCTCATCAAACATGTCGACACAGCCGTACCGACACACCGCACACACACAGGGAATGCTCTGACTGAGGACAGGACCCCACACAGCCCTTTGGGGAGACAGAGAGAGAGTATGCCAGCACACACCAGAGCGCTATATAATGTAGGGATAAACACTATCACTGAGTGAATTTTCCCCAATAGCTGCTTGTATAAACAATATTGCGCCTAAATTTAGTGCCCCCCCTCTCTTTTTAACCCTTTGAGCCTGAAAACTACAGGGGAGAGCCTGGGGAGCTGTCTTCCAGCTACACTGTGAAGAGAAAATGGCGCCAGTGTGCCGAGGGAGATAGCTCTGCCCCTTTTTCGCGGACTTTTCTCCCGCTTTTTTATGGATTCTGGCAGGGGTAATTATCACATATATAGCCTCTGGGGCTATATATTGTGATTATTTTGCCAGCCAAGGTGTTTTTATTGCTGCTCAGGGCGCCCCCCCAGCGCCCTGCACCCTCAGTGTCCGGAGTGTGAAGTGTGTAAGAGGAGCAATGGCGCACAGCTGCAGTGCTGTGCGCTACCTTGGTGAAGACTGAAGTCTTCTGCCGCCGATTTTCCGGACCATCTTCATGCTTCTGGCTCTGTAAGGGGGACGGCGGCGCGGCTCCGGGACCGAACACCAAGGACGGATCCTGCGGTCGATCCCTCTGGAGCTAATGGTGTCCAGTAGCCTAAGAAGCCCAAGCTAGCTGCAAGCAGGTAGGTTCGCTTCTTCTCCCCTTAGTCCCTCGTTGCAGTGAGCCTGTTGCCAGCAGGTCTCACTGTAAAATAAAAAACCTAACATATACTTTCTTTCTAGGAGCTCAGGAGAGCCCCTAGTGTGCATCCAGCTCGGCCGGGCACAGAAATCTAACTGAGGTCTGGAGGAGGGGCATAGAGGGAGGAGCCAGTGCACACCAGATAGTACCTAATCTTTCTTTTAGAGTGCCCAGTCTCCTGCGGAGCCCGTCTATTCCCCTTACGGAGTTCCCAGCATCCACTAGGACGTCAGAGAAATACACAGTAGTGTGCTAAGTAACATAATGTACCACGAAATGACATATACACATGGTACTGTACTATATAACATTATGTACCACAAAGTGACATATACACACGGTACTGTACTATAAAACACAATGTACCACACAGTGACATATACACACGGTACTGTACTATATAACACAATTTACCACACACACACAGCAGCAGCAGCAGCACAGCAGTCTCCCCTCACAGCTCTGCTCTGCCTCTGAGGAATCGTCAACACTTTTTTTTAATATAAACTTTATTGTTTCCAAACAGAACATGGAACAGACCCAGTCCCCTGCTTTCTGGAAAAGTTTTGAATGGAACTTCAGATTAATTTTACAGTATATCTGACTGTCAGGGACGCATACCGCCCAATATTTTAATGATGGGAAACGGGACTCCCGCACACGCGCCCAAAAGGGGGCGTGATCTATGTGAAAGGGGGTGTGGCTTAACGACAGTGTCGCTACCACAAGCCATACCCCCCATTTCCGTCACTCTGTGAGCTGCTGGCATGCTCCCTGTCCCTCTTTAGACTGCGTAGGTCATGAATGTGGCCGAAAGCAGCATAAACTCGCCGTATGGGCTTCCGGCACGCCTCTTGATGCAGCACGCTGGCACGGAAGGGGTTACAGTTTTTTGTGGGAGGAACTTAAGGAAAACTGGCTGGATTGTGATTGGCTGGATTCTGTATAGGGGCTGGTCTGGCATACATATAGTCTTCAGACTTAGGACATTCTGCCTCTTCCAGTTTTTTTTCATGAGACTGATAGACCGATAAGTATACTGATTCTCCTATTACTTGTTTCCTTTCCTCCTCATATCATCTCCCTAGCTCTTTTCTCTCTTGTCCGTCCCTAATCTTCCTTCTATCTCCTCTGTGTCTCTTTTCTTGGTGTCTTTTTCTAATTTTATAGTAATAGCTTTTGTACCTTCTGCTCACAGCGCTGGGATTCACATATTGCACTTACTATTCAGAGGGCCGTCGGCATATCAACCACGGCGCAGCTCAGCCCTCCCGCCCGGCTTCATGGTCTCCAGCGTGTGCCTGGTCAGGCCGGGACAGGCCAGCTGCGCTGCGGTGCCGGAGCCCTAGTGCGTACATCCTCTTCACCGCTTGAGGTAGCCGGGGTAGGCCGGGCGCGCCGCGTTCAGGAGACCTGGCGCGTGCGCGACCGGGAACGGCCGCCCGCCCGCCCCTGCACGCTCTTTCACCTTCTTTTTCCGTCTCCGTCCCCGCCGCTAGCTGCGGACGGGGACGGAGCGCTGGGGGTCTTGGGACGGCTGAGGTGACTCACCAGGGACGGAGTCGTTCCGTCCCTGACCCACCGCTTCAGACAGCTGACGGCCGCACGAGTCAGCCCTACCGCTCGGCAGCTGCCCAACGCCAAGGGGGGAACCCCCCCCCCCCTTCCCTGATATATATATATATTGTGCTGTTTGGGGGCCTAATGGTTAGGCACATGGTTGTCATATTTTTACAGGGGTTTTATCCCTTACAAAGAAATAGCAAGAAAAAAAAAAAAACTGCCCACGCAAAAACTCCCCAGCGGGGGGTTGCGCGGCTGCCGGACACGATGGGTCCGTGTGGCGCGCGCTTGCTGTCACCCCTTTTGTCACCAGGGGGGCCCATATTAGGCCTGCCCCCGATGGTAAAGATTATTCAAATACAGGCCAGCGCCCGCCCGTACCCGGACGGTACGACGCGCCCTCCCTTCTGCTGCGCATGGCCTGTCGCCGCCGTCGGACCTGGCTGGGCCCGTCGGCAGGGGTCGCGCCACGCCCGCCCGTGGGTCGTACGCGTGGCGCATAGTTCTATAGCCAGCCGTGGCCATTCGGACCCTGCCGGTCACGGGCAGGGACCCCGGCTGCCGGTCACTCACCCCAGCCCCAACCCTCCTTCGACCTTTGCACTGCCCCCCTTTCTAGCAGTGTCTAGGCTCCAGTATCTCGTCCTTAGGCCAATGTTCGAGATCGGAGGAGTGCGAAGCGCAGGTGGGTATGGCAGGATTTATTACAGCGGGATGGCTACGCCGTGATGCCCGACAGTGCTGGATCTTCGGGATCCTTGCTCCCGACGGGTGGTTTGCGAACCTCCCGTGGGGCGCGCGACTCGTGTGTTGGGTCTGATCTTCGGCCGCCTTCAACGGCGGCTGCCCCATCCTTGGTGGACGCCACAGTTTTTGTCCGCCATTCGTGCCGCTGTTGTGTCGGCAGTGGCTCCCTTGTTGTCCTCCGAGCCCGGTGGATTGGGTCTGCCCACTGTTTCTTTGTCGGATAACATTGTGCGATCTCTTACGCCACTCCTGTCCTCTGGGGCCACTTTCCCCCTCCGCCAGCCCCGCTCACAGCGCTGCGAGACCGGTGGGGGAGCATCAAACAATGTCTCGCTTTTGTCTCACCAGCCGTGGACGCCGGGACAAACCTGGAGTCAGCTGATGCATACACCAGTTGTCCGGCGGTTGCAGGGACCGATGGAGGACCCTCTTGCGCAGATTAGTCTTCATAGGACCCTGACTGGTTCCGGGGGAGCGCCGTTACTCCCCCGACGCGGATTTAGATCTAGTAATCCATCCCGGTCCTCTAGCCGGGGCTCAGTACGCGTAGGGTTTCCAGCGAGCGCTGTATACACAGGCATAGGCATTGGGGCACAGACTCTTCCCTTGCCTCCACATCCTTAGAGTGTGTGTCCTCCTCCTACGGCTTTGCACTGGTCAAGCGTTGCGAACGGCGTGAGCGCCGGTATTCCACCTCTTCCGCCTCGCATGTGTCATTTGCGTCAGACACTGTTCACCGAGCCAACACGGCAGTGCACCGTGCTCTCCGGCCCTGTGTCCGGGAGCGGATCCGAAAGGGCCAATATGTCAATTTCTCTGACGTCCTAGTGGATGCTGGGAACTCCGTAAGGACCATGGGGAATAGCGGCTCCGCAGGAGACAGGGCACATCTAAAGAAAGCTTTAGGATCACCTGGTGTGCACTGGCTCCTCCCCCTATGACCCTCCTCCAAGCCTCAGTTAGATTTTCTGTGCCCGACGAGAAGGGTGCACACTAGGGGCTCTCCTGAGCTCTTTGTGAAAGTTTTAGTTTAGGTTTATTATTTTCAGTGAGACCTGCTGGCAACAGGCTCACTGCATCGAGGGACTAAGGGGAGAAGAAGCGAACTCACCTGCGTGCAGAGTGGATTGGGCTTCTTAGGCTACTGGACATTAGCTCCAGAGGGACGATCACAGGTTCAGCCTGGATGGGTCACCGGAGCCGCGCCGCCGGCCCCCTTACAGAGCCAGAAGAGCGAAGAGGTCCGGAAAAATCGTCGGCAGAAGACTTTCCTGTCTTCAGATAAAGGTAGGCGCACAGCACCGCAGCTGTGCGCCATTGCTCTCAGCACACTTCACACTCCGGTCACTGAGGGTGCAGGGCGCTGGGGGGGCAGCGCCCTGAGACGCAATAAATCGATAGAAAACCTTTTATGGCTAAAATAAATGCATCACATATAACTCCTGGGCTATATGGATGCATTTAACCCCTGCCAAAACATACAAGAAAACGGATGATAAGGACGCCGAGAAAGGGGCGGAGCCTATCTCCTCAGCACACTGGCGCCATTTTCCCTCACAGCTCAGTTGGAGGGAAGCTCCCTGGCTCTCCCCTGCAGTCACTACACTACAGAAAGGGGTTAAAAAAGAGAGGGGGGCACAAATTAGGCGCAGTATAAACAATACAGCAGCTATAAAGGGAAAAACACTTATATAAGGTTATCCCTGTATATATATAGCGCTCTGGTGTGTGCTGGCAAACTCTCCCTCTGTCTCCCCAAAGGGCTAGTGGGGTCCTGTCCTCTATCAGAGCATTCCCTGTGTGTGTGCTGTGTGTCGGTACGTTTGTGTCGACATGTATGAGGAGAAAAATGATGTGGAGACGGAGTAGAGTGTCTGTAATAGTGTTGTCACCCCCTAGGGGGTCGACACCTGAGTGGATGTACTGTTGAAATTGCGTGACAGTGTCAGCTTTGTATAAAAGACAGTGGTTGACATGAGACAGCCGGCTACTCAGCTTGTGCATGTCCAGACGTCTCATACAGGGGCTCTAAAGCGCCCGTTACCTCAGATACAGACGCCGACACGGATACTGACTCCTGTGTCGACGGTGAAGAGACAACAGTGATTTCCAATAGGGCCACACATTGCATGATTGAGGCAATGGAAAAAGTTTACACTCTTCTGATAATATAAATACCACCAAAAAAAAAAAGGGGTATTATGTTTGGTGAGGAAAAACTTCCTGTAGTTTTCCTGAATCTGAGAAATAAAATGAGGTGTGTGATGATGCGTGGGTTTCCCCCCGATAACAATTGATAATTTCTAAAAAGTTATTGGCAGTATACCTTTTCCCGCCAGAGGTTAGGGTGCGTTGGGAAACACCCCCTAGGGGGGATAAGGCGCTCACACGCTTGTAAGAACAAGGGCTCTACCATCTCTGGAGATGGCCGCCCTTAGGGATCCTGCTGATAGAAAGCAGGAGGGTATCCTAAAATGTATTTACACACATACTGGTGTTATACTGCGACCAGCAATCGCCTCAGCCTGGATGTGCAGTGCTGGGTTGGCGTGGTCGGATTCCCTGACTGGAAATTTGATATCCTAGATAAGGACAGTATATTATTGCCTATAGAGCAATTAAAAGATGCATTTCTATATATGCATGATGCACAGCGGAATATTTGCCGACTGGCATCAAGTATAAGTGCATTGTCCAATTATACCAGTAAAGTGGTCAGGTGATGCGGATTCCAAACGGCATTTGGAAGTATTGCCTTAACAAAAAAGGGGATGTACCCCAGGTCGCCTCTCAAAATAAGACGCCGTATTATCAGGCGCAGTCCTGGTTGGCAAGCGGACAAAAGGGTTCCTCTTTTCTGCTCGTGACAGAGGGAGAGAAAAATGGCTGCAGAGATCAGCCAGTTCCAAGGAACAGAAATTCTTTTCCGCCTCTGCCAAGCCCTCAGTATGACGCTAGGGCTTTACAAGTTCAGGCACGGTGGGGTCCCGTTCTCAATGAATTTCAGTGCGCAGTGGGCTCACTCGCAAGTAGACCCCTGGATCCTTCAGGTAATATTTCAGGGGTACAAATTGGAATTCGAGACGTATCCCCCTCGCCGTTTCCAAAGGTCTGTTTTACCGACGTCTCCCGCTGACAGGGAGGCAGTTTTGGAAACCATTCACAAGCTGTATTCCCAGCAGGTGATAATCAAGATACCCCTCCTGCAACAGGGAACGGGGTATTATTCCACACTATTGTGGTACCGAAGCCAGACGGCTCGGTGAGACCGATTTTAAAATCTAAAATCTAAAATCTTTGAACACTTGCATACAGAGGTTCAAATTCAAAATTGAGTCACTCAGAGCAGTGATTGCAAACCTGGAAGAAGGGGACTACATGATGTCTCGGGACATCAAGGATGCTTACCTTCATGTCAAAATTTACCCTTCTCACCAAGGGTATTTCAGGTTATGGTACAGAACTGTCACTATCAGTTCGGACGCTGCCGTAGGGATGGTCCACGGCACCCCGGGTCTTTACCAAGGTAATGGCCGAAATGATATCCCTTCGAAGGAAGGAAATTTTAGTTATCCCTTACTTGGACGATTCCCTGATAAGGGTAAGATCCAGGGAACACTTGGAAGTCGGTGTAGCACTATCTCAGGTAGTGTTGCGGCAGCACGATTGGATTCTCAATATTCCAAAATCGCAGCTGGTTCCGACGACTTGTCTTCTGTTCCTAGGGATGATCCTGGACACAGTCCAGAAAGAAGGTGTTTCTCCCGGAGGAGAAAGCCAGGGAGTTATCCGAGCTAGTCAGGAACCTCCTAAAACCGAACCAAGTCTCAGTGCATCAATGCACAAGGGTTCTGGGTAAAAATGGTGGCTTCCTACGAAGCAATCCCATTCGGCAGATTCCACGCAAGACTTTCCAGTGGAACCTACTGGACAAATGGTCCGGGTCGCATCTTCAGATGCTTCAGCGGATAACCCTGTCACCGGGGACAAGGGTATCCCTCCTGTGGTGGTTGCAGAGTGCTCATCTTCTAGAGGGCCGCAGATTCGGCATTCGGGACTGGGTCCTGGTGGCCACGGATGCCAGCCTGCGAGGCTGGGGAGCAGTCACACAGGGAAGGAATTTCCAGGGCTTATGGTCAAGCCTGGAGACATCTCTTCATATAAACATTCTGGAACTAAGGGCCATTTACAATGCCCTAAGTCAAGCGAAACCCCTGCTTCAGGGTCAGGCGGTATTGATCCAATCGGACAACATCACGTCAGTCGCCCACGTAAACAGACAGGGCGGCACGGGAAGCAGGGGGGCAATGGCAGAAGCTGCAAGGATTCTTCGCTGGGCGGAAGATCATGTGATAGCACTGTCAGCAGTGTTCATTCCGGGAGTGGACAACTGGGAAGCAGACTTCCTCAGCAGACACGATCTACACACGGAAGAGTGGGGACTTCATCCAGAAGTCTTCCACATGATTGTGAACCGTTGGGAAAAACCAAAGGTGGATATGATGGCGTCCCGCCTCAACAAAAAACTGGACAGGTATTGCGCCAGGTCAAGAGATCCTCAGGCAATAGCTGTGGACGCTCTGGTAACACCGTGGGTGTTCCAGTCAGTGTATGTGTTCCCTCCTCTGCCTCTCATACCAAAAGTACTGAGAATTATACGGCAAAGGGGAGTAAGAACGATACTCGTGGCTCCGGATTGGCCAAGAAGAACTTGGTATCCGGAACTTCAAGAGATGCTCACGGACAAACCGTGGCCTCTACCTCTAAGAAAGGACCTGCTCCAGCAGGGGCCTTGTTTGTTCCAAGACTTACCGCGGCTGCGTTTGACGGCTTGGTGGTTGAACGCCGGATCCTGAAGGAAAAAGGCATTCCAGATGAAGTCATCCCTACCCTGGTCAAGGCCAGGAAGGACGTAACCGCAAAACATTATCACCGCATTTGGCGAAAATATGTTGCGTGGTGGGAGGCCAAGAAGGCCCCTACAGAGGAATTTCAACTGGGTCGTTTCCTCCATTTCCTGCAAACAGGACTGTCTATGGGCCTAAAATTAGGGTCCATTAAGGTTCAATTTTCTGCCCTGTCGATTTTCTTCCAAAAGGAACTGGCTTCAGTGCCTGAAGTTCAGACATTTGTAAAAGGGGTACTGCATATACTAGAGATGAGCGGGTTCGGTTTCTTTGAATCCGAACCCGCACGAACTTCACTTTTTTTTTCACGGGTCCGAGCGACTCGGATCTTCCCGCCTTGCTCGGTTAACCCGAGCGCGCCCGAACGTCATCATGACGCTGTCGGATTCTCGCGAGACTCGGATTCTATATAAGGAGCCGCGCGTCGCCGCCATTTTCACACGTGCATTGAGATTGATAGGGAGAGGACGTGGCTGGCGTCCTCTCCATTTAGATTAGATTTAGAAGAGAGAGAGAGAGAGAGATTGCTGTGATACTGTAGATTAGAAGAGAGTGCAGACAGAGTTTAGTGACTGACGACCACAGTGACCAGTGACCACCAGAGACAGTGCAGTTGTTTGTTTTATTTAATATATCCGTTCTCTGCCTGAAAAAAACGATACACAGTCACACAGTGACTCAGTCTGTGTGCACTGCTCAGCCCAGTGTGCTGCACATCAATGTATTGTATATAAAGCTTATAATTGTGGGGGAGACTGGGGAGCACTGCAGGTTGTTATAGCAGGAGCCAGGAGTACATGATAAATAATATTATATTAAAATTAAACAGTGCACACTTTTGCTGCAGGAGTGCCACTGCCAGTGTGACTAGTGGTGACCAGTGCCTGACCACCAGTATATTAGTAGTATTGTATACTATCTCTTTATCAACCAGTCTATATTAGCAGCAGACACAGTACAGTGCGGTAGTTCACGGCTGTGGCTACCTCTGTGTCGGCACTCGGCAGGCAGTCCGTCCATCCATAATTGTATTATAATATATACCACCTAACCGTGGTTTTTTTTTTCATTCTTTATACCGTCGTCATACTAGTTGTTACGAGTATACTACTATCTCTTTATCAACCAGTGTACAGTGCGGTAGTTCACGGCTGTGGCTACCTCTGTGTCGGCACTCGGCAGGCAGTCCGTCCAACCATAATTGTATTATATACCACCTAACCGTGGTTTTTTTTTCATTCTTTATACCGTCGTCATACTAGTTGTTACGAGTATACTACTATCTCTTTATCAACCAGTGTACAGTGCGGTAGTTCACGGCTGTGGCTACCTCTGTGTCGGCACTCGGCAGGCAGTCCGTCCATCCATAATTGTATTATAATATATACCACCTAACCGTGGTTTTTTTTTCATTCTTTATACCGTCGTCATACTAGTTGTTACGAGTATACTACTATCTCTTTATCAACCAGTGTACAGTGCGGTAGTTCACGGCTGTGGCTACCTCTGTGTCGGCACTCGGCAGGCAGTCCGTCCAACCATAATTGTATTATAATATATACCACCTAACCGTGGTTTTTTTTTCATTCTTTATACCGTCGTCATACTAGTTGTTACGAGTATACTACTATCTCTTTATCAACCAGTGTACAGTGCGGTAGTTCACGGCTGTGGCTACCTCTGTGTCGGCACTCGGCAGGCAGTCCGTCCAACCATAATTGTATTATATACCACCTAACCGTGGTTTTTTTTTCATTCTTTATACCGTCGTCATACTAGTTGTTACGAGTATACTACTATCTCTTTATCAACCAGTGTACAGTGCGGTAGTTCACGGCTGTGGCTACCTCTGTGTCGGCACTCGGCAGGCAGTCCGTCCAACCATAATTGTATTATAATATATACCACCTAACCGTGGTTTTTTTTTCATTCTTTATACCGTCGTCATACTAGTTGTTACGAGTATACTACTATCTCTTTATCAACCAGTGTACAGTGCGGTAGTTCACGGCTGTGGCTACCTCTGTGTCGGCACTCGGCAGGCAGTCCGTCCATCCATAATTGTATTATAATATATACCACCTAACCGTGGTTTTTTTTTCATTCTTTATACCGTCGTCATACTAGTTGTTACGAGTATACTACTATCTCTTTATCAACCAGTGTACAGTGCGGTAGTTCACGGCTGTGGCTACCTCTGTGTCGGCACTCGGCAGGCAGTCCGTCCAACCATAATTGTATTATAATATATACCACCTAACCGTGGTTTTTTTTTCATTCTTTATACCGTCGTCATACTAGTTGTTACGAGTATACTACTATCTCTTTATCAACCAGTGTACAGTGCGGTAGTTCACGGCTGTGGCTACCTCTGTGTCGGCACTCGGCAGGCAGTCCGTCCAACCATTATTGTATTATAATATATACCACCTAACCGTGGTTTTTTTTTCATTCTTTATACCGTCGTCATACTAGTTGTTACGAGTATACTACTATCTCTTTATCAACCAGTGTACAGTGCGGTAGTTCACGGCTGTGGCTACCTCTGTGTCGGCACTCGGCAGGCAGTCCGTCCAACCATAATTGTATTATAATATATACCACCTAACCGTGGTTTTTTTTTCATTCTTTATACCGTCGTCATACTAGTTGTTACGAGTATACTACTATCTCTTTATCAACCAGTGTACAGTGCGGTAGTTCACGGCTGTGGCTACCTCTGTGTCGGCACTCGGCAGGCAGTCCGTCCAACCATAATTGTATTATATACCACCTAACCGTGGTTTTTTTTTCATTCTTTATACCGTCGTCATACTAGTTGTTACGAGTATACTACTATCTCTTTATCAACCAGTGTACAGTGCGGTAGTTCACGGCTGTGGCTACCTCTGTGTCGGCACTCGGCAGGCAGTCCGTCCAACCATAATTGTATTATAATATATACCACCTAACCGTGGTTTTTTTTTCATTCTTTATACCGTCGTCATACTAGTTGTTACGAGTATACTACTATCTCTTTATCAACCAGTGTACAGTGCGGTAGTTCACGGCTGTGGCTACCTCTGTGTCGGCACTCGGCAGGCAGTCCGTCCATCCATAATTGTATTATATACCACCTAACCGTGGTTTTTTTATACCACCTAACCGTGGCAGTCCGTCCATAATTGTATACTAGTATCCAATCCATCCATCTCCATTGTTTACCTGAGGTGCCTTTTAGTTCTGCCTATAAAATATGGAGAACAAAAAAGTTGAGGTTCCAAAATTAGGGAAAGATCAAGATCCACTTCCACCTCGTGCTGAAGCTGCTGCCACTAGTCATGGCCGAGACGATGAAATGCCAGCAACGTCGTCTGCCAAGGCCGATGCCCAATGTCATAGTACAGAGCATGTCAAATCCAAAACACCAAATATCAGAAAAAAAAGGACTCCAAAACCTAAAATAAAATTGTCGGAGGAGAAGCGTAAACTTGCCAATATGCCATTTACCACACGGAGTGGCAAGGAACGGCTGAGGCCCTGGCCTATGTTCATGGCTAGTGGTTCAGCTTCACATGAGGATGGAAGCACTCAGCCTCTCGCTAGAAAACTGAAAAGACTCAAGCTGGCAAAAGCACCGCAAAGAACTGTGCGTTCTTTGAAATCCCAAATCCACAAGGAGAGTCCAATTGTGTCGTTTGCGATGCCTGACCTTCCCAACACTGGACGTGAAGAGCATGCGCCTTCCACTATTTGCATGCCCCCTGCAAGTGCTGGAAGGAGCACCCGCAGTCCAGTTCCTGATAGTCAGATTGAAGATGTCAGTGTTGAAGTACACCAGGATGAGGAGGATATGGGTGTTGCTGGCGCTGGGGAGGAAATTGACCAGGAGGATTCTGATGGTGAGGTGGTTTGTTTAAGTCAGGCACCCGGGGAGACACCTGTTGTCCGTGGGAGGAATATGGCCGTTGACATGCCAGGTGAAAATACCAAAAAAATCAGCTCTTCGGTGTGGAGGTATTTCACCAGAAATGCGGACAACAGGTGTCAAGCCGTGTGTTCCCTTTGTCAAGCTGTAATAAGTAGGGGTAAGGACGTTAACCACCTCGGAACATCCTCCCTTATACGTCACCTGCAGCGCATTCATAATAAGTCAGTGACAAGTTCAAAAACTTTGGGTGACAGCGGAAGCAGTCCACTGACCAGTAAATCCCTTCCTCTTGTAACCAAGCTCACGCAAACCACCCCACCAACTCCCTCAGTGTCAATTTCCTCCTTCCCCAGGAATGCCAATAGTCCTGCAGGCCATGTCACTGGCAAGTCTGACGAGTCCTCTCCTGCCTGGGATTCCTCCGATGCATCCTTGCGTGTAACGCCTACTGCTGCTGGCGCTGCTGTTGTTGCCGCTGGGAGTCGATGGTCATCCCAGAGGGGAAGTCGTAAGCCCACTTGTACTACTTCCAGTAAGCAATTGACTGTTCAACAGTCCTTTGCGAGGAAGATGAAATATCACAGCAGTCATCCTACTGCAAAGCGGATAACTGAGTCCTTGACAACTATGTTGGTGTTAGACGTGCGTCCGGTATCCGCCGTTAGTTCACAGGGAACTAGACAATTTATTGAGGCAGTGTGCCCCCGTTACCAAATACCATCTAGGTTCCACTTCTCTAGGCAGGCGATACCGAGAATGTACACGGACGTCAGAAAAAGACTCACCAGTGTCCTAAAAAATGCAGTTGTACCCAATGTCCACTTAACCACGGACATGTGGACAAGTGGAGCAGGGCAGGGTCAGGACTATATGACTGTGACAGCCCACTGGGTAGATGTATGGACTCCCGCCGCAAGAACAGCAGCGGCGGCACCAGTAGCAGCATCTCGCAAACGCCAACTCTTTCCTAGGCAGGCTACGCTTTGTATCACCGCTTTCCAGAATACGCATACAGCTGAAAACCTCTTACGGCAACTGAGGAAGATCATCGCGGAATGGCTTACCCCAATTGGACTCTCCTGTGGATTTGTGGCATCGGACAACGCCAGCAATATTGTGTGTGCATTAAATATGGGCAAATTCCAGCACGTCCCATGTTTTGCACATACCTTGAATTTGGTGGTGCAGAATTTTTTAAAAAACGACAGGGGCGTGCAAGAGATGCTGTCGGTGGCCAGAAAAATTGCGGGACACTTTCGGCGTACAGGCACCACGTACAGAAGACTGGAGCACCACCAAAAACTACTGAACCTGCCCTGCCATCATCTGAAGCAAGAAGTGGTAACGAGGTGGAATTCAACCCTCTATATGCTTCAGAGGTTGGAGGAGCAGCAAAAGGCCATTCAAGCCTATACAATTGAGCACGATATAGGAGATGGAATGCACCTGTCTCAAGTGCAGTGGAGAATGATTTCAACGTTGTGCAAGGTTCTGATGCCCTTTGAACTTGCCACACGTGAAGTCAGTTCAGACACTGCCAGCCTGAGTCAGGTTATTCCCCTCATCAGGCTTTTGCAGAAGAAGCTGGAGGCATTGAAGAAGGAGCTAACACGGAGCGATTCCGCTAGGCATGTGGGACTTGTGGATGCAGCCCTTAATTCGCTTAACAAGGATTCACGGGTGGTCAATCTGTTGAAATCAGAGCACTACATTTTGGCCACCGTGCTCGATCCTAGATTTAAAGCCTACCTTGGATCTCTCTTTCCGGCAGACACAGGTCTGCTGGGGTTGAAAGACCTGCTGGTGACAAAATTGTCAAGTCAAGCGGAACGCGACCTGTCAGCATCTCCTCCTTCACATTCTCCCGCAACTGGGGGTGCGAGGAAAAGGCTCAGAATTCCGAGCCCACCCGCTGGCGGTGATGCAGGGCAGTCTGGAGCGACTGCTGATGCTGACATCTGGTCCGGACTGAAGGACCTGACAACGATTACGGACATGTCGTCTACTGTCACTGCATATGATTCTCTCAACATTGATAGAATGGTGGAGGATTATATGAGTGACCGCATCCAAGTAGGCACGTCACACAGTCCGTACTTATACTGGCAGGAAAAAGAGGCAATTTGGAGGCCCTTGCACAAACTGGCTTTATTCTACCTAAGTTGCCCTCCCACAAGTGTGTACTCCGAAAGAGTGTTTAGTGCCGCCGCTCACCTTGTCAGCAATCGGCGTACGAGGTTACATCCAGAAAATGTGGAGAAGATGATGTTCATTAAAATGAATTATAATCAATTCCTCCGCGGAGACATTGACCAGCAGCAATTGCCTCCACAAAGTACACAGGGAGCTGAGATGGTGGATTCCAGTGGGGACGAATTGATAATCTGTGAGGAGGGGGATGTACACGGTGATATATCGGAGGGTGAAAATGAGGTGGACATCTTGCCTCTGTAGAGCCAGTTTGTGCAAGGAGAGATTAATTGCTTCTTTTTTGGGGGGGGTCCAAACCAACCCGTCATATCAGTCACAGTCGTGTGGCAGACACTGTCACTGAAATGATGGGTTGGTTAAAGTGTGCATGTCCTGTTTTGTTTATACAACATAAGGGTGGGTGGGAGGGCCCAAGGATAATTCCATCTTGCACCTCTTTTTTCTTTTCTTTTTCTTTGCATCATGTGCTGATTGGGGAGGGTTTTTTGGAAGGGACATCCTGCGTGACACTGCAGTGCCACTCCTAGATGGGCCCGGTGTTTGTGTCGGCCACTAGGGTCGCTAATCTTACTCACACAGCTACCTCATTGCGCCTCTTTTTTTCTTTGCGTCATGTGCTGTTTGGGGAGGGTTTTTTGGAAGGGACATCCTGCGTGACACTGCAGTGCCACTCCTAGATGTGCCCGGTGTTTGTGTCGGCCACTAGGGTCGCTAATCTTACTCACACAGCTACCTCATTGCGCCTCTTTTTTTCTTTGCGTCATGTGCTGTTTGGGGAGGGTTTTTTGGAAGGGACATCCTGCGTGACACTGCAGTGCCACTCCTAGATGTGCCCGGTGTTTGTGTCGGCCACTAGGGTCGCTAATCTTACTCACACAGTCAGCTACCTCATTGCGCCTCTTTTTTTCTTTGCGTCATGTGCTGTTTGGGGAGGGTTTTTTGGAAGGGCCATCCTGCGTGACACTGCAGTGCCACTCCTAGATGGGCCCGGTGTTTGTGTCGGCCACTAGGGTCGCTAATCTTACTCACACAGCTACCTCATTGCGCCTCTTTTTTTCTTTGCGTCATGTGCTGTTTGGGGAGGGTTTTTTGGAAGGGACATCCTGCGTGACACTGCAGTGCCACTCCTAGATGGGCCCGGTGTTTGTGTCGGCCACTAGGGTCGCTTATCTTACTCACACAGCGACCTCGGTGCAAATTTTAGGACTAAAAATAATATTGTGAGGTGTGAGGTATTCAGAATAGACTGAAAATGAGTGTAAATTATGGTTTTTGAGGTTAATAATACTTTGGGATCAAAATGACCCCCAAATTCTATGATTTAAGCTGTTTTTTAGTGTTTTTGGAAAAAAACACCCGAATCCAAAACACACCCGAATCCGACAAAAATAATTCGGTGAGGTTTTGCCAAAACGCGTTCGAACCCAAAACACGGCCGCGGAACCGAACCCAAAACCAAAACACAAAACCCGAAAAATTTCAGGCGCTCATCTCTAGCATATACAGCCTCCTTTTGTGCCTCCAGTGGCACCTTGGGATCTCAATGTTGTGTTGAGTTTCCTAAAGTCACATTTGTTTGAACCACTCACCACTGTGGACTTAAAATATCTCACATGGAAGGTGACGATGCTGTTAGCCCTGGCTTCAGCCAGGCGTGTGTCAGAATTGGCGGCTTTATCATATAAAAGCCCTTATTTAATATTTCATTCTGACAGGGCAGAATTGAGGACTTGTCCTCAATTTCTACCTAAGGTGGTTTCTGCATTTCACATGAAGCAACCTATTGTGGTACCTGCGGCTACTAAGGACTTGGAGGATTACAAGTTGCTTGACGTGGTCAGGGCCCTGTAAATATATGTTTCCAGGACGGCTGGAGTCAGAAAATCTGACTCGCTGTTTATCCTGTATGCACCCAACAAACTGGGTGCTCCTGCTTCTAAGCAGACGATTGCTCGTTGGATTTGTAGTACAATTCAGCTTGCACATTCGGTGGCAGGCCTGCCACAGCCAAAAATCTTAAAATGCCCACTCCACAAGGAAGGTGGGCTCATCTTGGGCAGCTGCCCGAGGGGTCTCGGCTTTACAACTTTGCCGAGCAGTTACTTGGTCAGGAGCAAATACGTTTGTAAAATTCTACAAATTTGATACCCTGGCTGAGGAGGACCTGGAGTTCTCTCATTCGGTGCTGCAGAGTCATCCGCACTCTCCCGCCCGTTTGGGAGCTTTGGTATAATCCCCATGGTCCTTACGGAGTTCCCAGCATCCACTAGGACGTCAGAGAAAATAAGAATTTACTTACCGATAATTCTATTTCTCGTAGTCCGTAGTGGATGCTGGGCGCCCATCCCAAGTGCGGATTGTCTGCAATACTGGTACATAATTATTGTTACCAAAAAATTCGGGTTATTGTTGTAGTGAGCCATCTTTTATAGAGGCTTCTCTATTATCATGCTGTTAACTGGGTTCAGATCACAAGTTGTACAGTGTGATTGGTGTGGCTGGTATGAGTCTTACCCGGGATTCAAAATCCTTCCTTATTGTGTACGCTCGTCCGGGCACAGTATCCTAACTGAGGCTTGGAGGAGGGTCATAGGGGGAGGAGCCAGTGCACACCAGGTGATCCTAAAGCTTTCTTTAGATGTGCCCTGTCTCCTGCGGAGCCGCTATTCCCCATGGTCCTTACGGAGTTCCCAGCATCCACTACGGACTACGAGAAATAGAATTATCGGTAAGTAAATTCTTATTTTTTGCTCTTACTAGCTATGCTCGTATAGCCTTGCTTTCGGCTAAGCAAAAGGGCAGGGGCAGCAAGGATGCTTTGCGCTCCTACCCGACTTGAGTTAGGTACATATTCATCTTTGCCGCGCGTTACTTACAGACGCGCCCGGATGAACACTTTAACATTGTGCTCCATAAGTTCCTTATACACGTGCTGCACCATAAGTACTAAGGGTCGGCTTGGCGACGTTACTGTGAGGACTTCCGGCGCAAAATCTGCATGGGCGGCAGATCTATAACTTCGGTAAAAAGGCGGTGGAATTGTTCTCAGAGCGGCCACAGGGTTCGGCCGGCGCTAGGACTGTGGTACATCAGGACGTTTGGGGTCAACGACCTGCCCTCGTCCTGCCGGCTTTCGAGGGGGTCCATCGAGCGCGGGGCATAGTTAATGCTTCGCTTTCAATACTGCCCAATACGGCTTGGGGCGGCGGCAGCGTTTCGTCACTCCTACATCAGCTGTGGCGGAGGCCACGGGATCAAGGACTGCCCCACTCAAGGGCCCGGGGGTAATTCTGTGCCGCATACCCGCTGCCCCAGGCGCTGGCAACAGCCCCTACCCCAATTAGACTACGGGAGCTCATACCCTGGCTGCGACGGTACCCTCGGCCGGTGGACGCCCTATTCTTACACTCTGGTCTTGCATCTGGTTTCCCCTTGCCGATGCATGGACTGGCGGGTCCCGGGGCTGGTACGAACTTGCGTTCGGCTCGGGAGTTTCCGGACGTGCGCCGGCAGAAGGTTGCGGCTGCAGTGTCGTCAGGTTGGATGATGGCCTTTTCCGGGAACTCCCCCCCCCTCCTTACCAGATTGGTCACTGTCCCCTGTAGGCATAGTGCCCAGGAAGTCCGTGGGCGAATCTTGACTCATCCGTCTTTCCTGTCCTCTCGGATCATTGATTAATTAGGCTATCCCTATTAGCAGGTAGGGTCGTTTACCTATCTGAAAGTTTGATTCGGCCATAGACGCCATTCGGTCGTTTGGTCAGGGGCCAGTGACGTGTGAATTGGACATCGAGTTAGCGTTTCGCTCCTCCCGCTGCACCCCTTTTGCCTTTCGATTTAGGGGGTTTTCAACTGGATAATGGCTACTGCATTTATCGTGGCCTCCCTGTGGGGTTTCTCTCTCTGGCGCATACTTCGAAAGGTGCAGTTCGGCCACCTGGCACTGCTCGCTGCGTTGTCTTGCGGCAGAGGGCATTGGCAGGGTCCCCTGAGCCTCCTTGTTTACCTCGGGATTCAGATGATATGGTCAAAGGCTCTGTAGGCTCCTTGGGGACAAGGTGCTGCGTTTTCACTATGATATCATCTATGGGCTCGCCGTGGGCAAGCTTACTCTACACCAGGCTCACTACTTCCTGGGCCTGTTTCCTTTTGCTTGCAACGTTACCCCCAGGGGTAAGTATTTTCGGTAGGAACTTGGAACAGGTGACAGTTGGGATTAGACTCCCGCATCATTTTCTTGGTTTAGCACTCAAAGGATTTACGATTTGGGACGAATTTATAGTTAGTTTCACCACCTCCCTGGAAGCTTTTCGCGTCCGCCTCTGGTGCTGCCGTTTCGGGCTGTTGCTGGATATTTTTCCCATATGGGGCGCAGTGGAGCTCTGGCGCTATGCCCTGCGTAATAAGCGGGTGGTCTGCTGGTGCGACAATTTGGCCGTGGGTTTTGCCATCCTTAGGCAGGAGTCCACACCCTTGCCGGACTGCGGGTCTTCGCACAGATAGTCTTGCTATGCGGGGTTGAACAACATTACGTTGCGAGCCACGCATGTCCCGGCCGAGCGCGACGAAATTGATGATACCCTTTCTCTCGGCAACTAGCAACTAGGTTTAGGCAGTTGGCTCCTGCAGCTCTAATCCAAGGGGACTTCTGTCCTGCTTCTGTGTGCGGATTGGAGGATTTAGCCAACAGGTTTTTTTTGGCTCCTGCAACTTGCGCGGATTATCTGCCCGCTTGGGAGCGGTGGAGTCGTTACCTTCTCGAGAGGGGCCATAGCGGCAAGACCCCTCACAAGGCAGATGGCCCATAGTTGCATTGGATTCAGGATGTCTGGGATGGTGGCAAAAGGCCGATCCCTGAACATCCGGGCAGCAGGCCCTCTGGGATGGTGGCAGAAGGTCGATCCCGGAATATCGGGGGCAGAAGGCCCTCCAACATTTAGGTTATTATTTCAATTACACTTTTGAGATATTTTATTTTCATGTGCTCTCCGCTTTCTGCTATGTGTGTTTAATAGGTCAATCGTCCCTTCGTTAGAGAGGGGCTTTTTTCATCCCAGTTTAGATTTAATTGACCTTTCTTTCAGTTCATAAAAGTCGTCGACGTACGCCCCGACGGTTTGGGGTGTAAGATTCAGCGCTCACGATACGAGGATACGGGGATACCATACGGGGATACATGGTTCGCCTCTTCGTGGCGGCCTTTACGAGGGCCTTCCACGGTGCGTTCAGGATGGATGAGCTGGTGTCCGTCTCTCGGACTTTTGCCTCGCCCATGCTGGCTGCCCACATCGTCGTATGCCCCGACGGTTCGTGGTGTCGGATTCAGCGCTCCAAGACTGACGTAGCCAGCTGGGGGGCTGTGGGTTCGAATGGGTCAGGCTCGTGCGCGGGGCATTTTGTCCGGTCGCCGCAGCCCAGGCTTATTCGTCCGTACGGCCTCCAACGCCCACCGGGTGTCTCGTCCATTGTGACGGTCCCCCGTTGACCAGATATCAATTCCAGTCAGTTTTGGGACGTTGTCTTTGATACCTGGGTCTATCTCCGGCCGACTATGGGACTCACTCTTTCCGCATCGGCGCTGCGTTAGCAGCCGCTGCGGCGGGTTGGTCCGAAGTCGACGTTCGGGCACTGGGTCGGTGGAGGTCTGGTGCAGTCAGACGCTATATCAGGCCTTTTCCTCCCAGTGCGCCCCTTTGAGGACTAGCCGCTCGTCGCAGTTGCACTTTGCGATTGCGGGGGCCTTGAGGAATTTTTGTTTTATCGTTGGTTTTAATTACGGCTTTTGTCGGCTGACGAAGTTTTGCGTTTTTGCCTCAAGTCAAATTGGGCGACCCCCCCCCCCCTTCCCCCCTCTGTTAGGGACGCAGGTTAGATTACCCATTTTCTCCATAACATATTTCATGTACTACCCTCAGTCACACCCTTCTTTTGCAGGAAGGCGGCTAGACCCACGCTTTATATGGCTTGTCGGCCGTAGTTTTGTGTTCTGTTTTATTTAGTTTGGGTTGAGTTTAGGTTAGGTTACCCATTTTCTCTATACCATTTTCATTTATTACCCTCAGTCACACCCTTCTTTTGCAGGAAAGCGGCTAGACCCACGCTTTATATGGCTTGTCGGCCGTAGTTTTGTGTTCTGTTTTATTTAGTTTGGGTTGAGTTTAGTTTTCTTCGTGTTCTGCTTTGATTAGTGAGTGGGTTTTTTCGGTTCAGGTGGCGGTGGCAGGTTGGTAACCTGGCAGTTGGCCGGTTTCTGAACGGTTATTTTAGTTTAACTTAAGGACTTTATTGTTAGTAACTTCGGGTGAACTTTTAGGTATTATTATAGTCTTAGTATTAATTTATGGGCACCACCGTACCTGGTGGCCCATATGATAGACCATAAACATGTGTGGATATCGGGGCCAGAGGCCCAATTTTTGACCCCATAGGGGCGGAGCGTACCTCCGTCCCTACAACTGTTGGTGGGCAGGGGTAGTGGCAGAAGGTCGACCCCTAGCCTTGGATTTTGGAATTCTGATGTCTGGGATGGAGGCAGGAGGCCGATCCCGGAACATCTGGGGCAGAAGGCCCCCTCACACATATGTTTTTATTGCTCGGGATGGAGGCAGCAGGCCGATCCCGGAACATCTGGGGCAGTAGGCCCCCTCACACACATGTTTATTGCTCTATTTTGTCATATAATTTTGGATCACCCTTATTAAGTTGTTTATCATGCTTAACCGTTCTTCTCCCCGCCACCTTAGTTAGAGAGGGAAGTCTGCATTTTTAGTTTTAGTATTAATAGGCCTTCCTCTCAGTCAAAATAAAAAGCTGACCCCTTTCACGCCAATTACGGTTGTTGTGTCTTTATTTATTAGGATAAGTGTGCTTGAGTGGCGTGCGGATGCATCTGACGTGTGAAGTTTACTCCACTGAATAGACGCTGTGCGCATGTACAGAGAGAGTTAAATTTGGGTGGGTTATATTGTTTCTGTGTAGGGTAAATACTGGCTGCTTTATTTTTACGCTGCAATTTAGATTTCAGTTTGAACACACCCCACCCAAATCTAACTCTCTCTGCACATGTTACATCTGTCCCACCTGCACTGCACATGTTTTTGCCCAATTGCTATCTTTTTGGTTTGCTAACAACTCTGAATAACCCCCATAAAACGGTATATTGTGGGCAGACATTTGGCTCTCACCCGTCACTGAAGACAGGGGCAAACACAGGGTTTTTAAAGGGGGGGTTTCCAAATAATAGAGTTATGAAAGAGCATAAGAAACAGCCATGTACCCTGTTTTGTGTAGTCACACTCTGGAAAAAGAAGGCAATAATAGAAAAGACAGACCAAAATAAATATAATAATCCCCCAAATTAAATTTATCTTTACGGCATACCTCCCAACTGTCCTGATTTTCGCGGGACAGTCCCGTTTTTTTGGGTCTGTCCCGCTGCCACTCCCGCAGACTGCAGTGTCCCGTGGTGGAGGGGCAGTTGGGAGGCTCCTGATCACTCTCCGCTGTGGTCAGTTGGGAGCAGAGCGGCGGTGAAGAGACGCTGTGTGCATGCATACAGCGTCTATTCCAGTGAGCTAGAGGGAGAGGGGGCATGCCAGCAGCTCACAGAGCGCTGGCCGTGCCCCCTCAGTGACGAAAACGGGGGCATGGCTCGCGATCACGGACCCTCCTCGAAGCAATGCCCCCTTCCACATAGGCCACACCCCCTTTTCGGGCGCTATGCGTGCCAAGATGTCCCTCTTTCATGTACTTCAATGTTGGAAGGTATGCTTTACGGTATCACAAAAGCCACATGCTAAGTGATAATCCACATATAAGTGATGTAATCCTCTTTTAAACTTGAAAGTGGGTAAAACCATACTTGCCTACTCTCCCGAAATGGCCGGGCCGCTCCAGAAAATCGTGTGGCGCTCCCGGCCCCCCGGAAGAGTGGGCAAGTCTCCCAGCCGAGCGCCCGCAACCCCCCTGAATCCCCTGACAAAGTCCTGGCGGCGCAGTGAAAGTTGGCGGTCTGGGGGTCAGATGACGCGATTCACGTCTTCCCAGCCCCGCCCCCTGCCTTGCAATGCCAATATTATCGGTGTTGCTAGACAGGGGGCGGGGCCAAGGTGATGCGGACATGCGGTTACGCCCTCAATCCCGCCCCTAAACATCGTCATCCATCCTCGCCACGCCCCCGCTGCTCCGACCTGGCTGCCTCCTCCCGGAGGGGGTAGCCAGATTGTCGGTAAGTATGGGTAAAACTTTAATGCATATTATTAACAGAGAGGAGCAGCTTGGTTCTAAAGAAGTCCAGCCAGGTTGATCCATGCCCATGGCTGTGCATCATTTTCTTGAGCAGATACGTCATCTTTACAGAGTTCTCGACACTCTGGTGATTTCAATCATGTTGCATCTGTCAGGAAGGTGACATGAAGTCATGTGCATGGATCCAATCAGAAAAAAAACTACCTGAGCCGCTCATCTCTAATTGTTAGGGACACTGCCTGAGACTTTGAGAAAACATTTATTTTTTTGAAAGCACAATTTAAGGCAGTCCCCTTATCACTTATCATGATTTCCAGAGACCAAGATGGAAGTTCAGCCCAGCATTTATAGGCAGGATCATTGCCCCCACCTTCAATACCCTACCATAGCCATGCATACACACAAAATATTTACAAACAAACACAGGGTACACACTAATAGATATATCTGCAGATCAATTGATCTGCAGATATATCTATGGACGGATCGGGCAGTGTGCTGTGCATACACACTGCCCGATCCGTCGGGGACTGACGCCCACACGCCCACCCAGTTCAGCTGTCAATCACCGCTGGCCGCTGCAGCATGTGTACGGGCGGACAGCGACGCGCCAATATATCGGTAGCTGTGCTGTGCGGCCGACGCGATACGTCTGGGAACGACGGAGTTCACAGACGTATCGGCCGTACACACTGGCCGACGAACGCGCGATATATCGGCCGTTCAAGAGAACGGACGATATATCGACCAGTGTGTACGGGCCTTTACACATATGTGGTACCCACGTTTGGGGATACCCCTAGCAGCCCCCGTATAGCTTTAACTGCAGCCAATGCTGCCTTCACAAACCCCGGCGCTGAGAGGGTTAACCTTCCCCCTGCAAGTGGACACAAGGACCCAGAGCAGTCCGGCTGTCAGATCCTGAGAGCGGGAAGTCCTGGACCCGCAGGATTGGTCGTGAGCTGCGCGCCAAGAGAAGAACGGGGAGGAGAGAAGGAGAAGCGCGGGGGATGAGAGACGAGAGCCGCCCGCAGCAGCTGCGCGCCGGGATCCGCGCTAAGACGAGGAGAATAGCCGCCTGGTGTGAGGAGAGAGAGACCTGCCGCGTGTGTGCAGGGAGCCGCGGTTGGTCGGAACGCAGACAGGGCTGGCAGCAGCGCAAAGCCGCCCATCACAGCCACTCTTGGGGACGGGGGAGCCGGAGCCGCCTGGCAGCTGGTCCCTAGAAGCAACGCTGCAGCACTTACAGCTACCACAGAAGGGAGAACCATACAGAGGACGCTGTTGCAGCTGATAACCAGGAGACAGTCAACAGGAGCATCCACTCATATAGCAGGTACCGGGTCACCCATACATTCCTGCATATAAGTGGGGTCCATCTGTAACGGTATATCCCGGGTAAAATGGGGACGCCCCTACCCAGAAACACCCCAGTACAAAAGTTCTCCCTATGCTTAACTATGCCTTGCCTATTCAGGGACATCATGCCTGCGCTTGTTTTATATGATCCCCTTTCAAAAGCCAGAATCTGTTTATGAAGTCACCCGCTTACACGGAGTAGCCGACTGCCTGGAACGGTGTTTTATTAGAATAGTGTTACTCGCTCTGCCTTACTTTTCCTTGGATATAAAGACGGTTGGTGCCGTTAGCCATTGCTGCTGTGTTGTATTACCAACAGTTAGTTCTGCACACTTTCCTACGAATACTTAACGTCCACTGACGTCTTCCCAGGAGTTCTCTGTTAGGGTGCAAGAGTTCTGTCAAAGGGGACATTGACCGCAGACGCCCGCTGAGGTGCAGGAATTGAACATTAGTGCCCGGCGTGTAACGCCACCTTATGGACAGGTTAGAAAATACTGCCAAACTACTGTCAGGACATTTCTTACCCCGGAATATTATTACATTCCAAACGCTTGCTATTGTATGTGTTATGTACGATTATTTGACCAAAGTATTGTTCTACCTTTGAGATACCTAAACTATGAATACTGTTATAGACAGGGAAAGAAATAGGGTATTGTGATGATGTTTATTATATTCAATTGCTTGAAGTGAGAATTGAGTTATAGCGGTGACTGATATCTTCAATGCAATAAATGGTTGTCACCGTCTCCATGTGTAGTGGTCCTTGGGTATAGTTTGTTTGGGTTGTCCTTCTGGGGTCCTCCTGGTCCTTCTGTCCAAGCCTTACAGGTGATGTACAAGAATAGTCGCTGGCCTCGACATCGTTGAAGAGTGGATACGGCCGACCACGAAACGACAGACCTTCAGGTACGAACCCACTCTTTTGAGATATCACACTTGGCGTCCGCAAACAGGATCGCTTCAAGATTTCGAACCCAGACATTCCGGAGTCGTCCTCGGCACAGGGACAACCACCAGCGGCACCCGGAAACCCGACAGGAACAACGGCATCACCTATCACCATGCCATATTACTTTGGAGCCCCATGGTTGCCGACATACGCAGGAAAACAAGTCCCTGGCTCAAGTACTTTCAAGACATTCAAAGACAAAATGCTCTCCATGTTTCGCCTATACTCGCTCACGGAAGAACAAAAAGTAGTGATCCTGAAGGGACAATTAACCGGCCCAGCACTGAGAGAAGTAGAAGCATGGGAGGATACGGAAAAGGAGAGCGCAGATTGTATACTCCAGAACTTAAGGAGCATATTTGAATGCAAAACGGTAGCAGAACTAAAGAGTCGTCTGTACGCGAAAAAGCAACGACCAGGTGATTCTCTACGGGAATTTGCACTAGGCCTACAGGAAGCCTTGAGGGCTGTACGAACGCTGGATCCACTGGATGTCGGACTGACCGATGACACCCTAATTAATTTATTTATTGAGGGAGCGCAAGGCGAAGCAATTCGGTCACAATTACGAATGTGGAGACGCCAAAAGCCATACAGTTCTTTCTCTGCGTTTAAAGAAGATATTCTACAGATATTCGGATTGAATCAGGGCGAAGAGACTGAGGATGATGAGGCACCAAGGAAAGTAGATGAAGAAAGCCTCCAGAGCATTCCCCCGTACAAGAACGTAGATGCCACCGCCCGAGTGGGGACAGTCCTTCAGCAGGCACGGGCCCCACCAGGGCCAGATCCTATTGAAGCCCTGAATCGACAGATGTCAGAAGTGACACTCAGCCTGTCCCGGATGAGCCAGAGGCTAGAAGAACTCAGCAAAGAACCAAGTGGAAGCCGACGCAGAGAATGGCGTCAGGAACGCGGTGGAAGAAATCACCCTCGATGGGAGGTCACGAGAGAGTCAGGCCGACGGCCTACTGATCGGTTTGATCCACTGGGTCGACTGATTTGTAGGGGATGTCACCAGAGCGGACACATCGAACGGAACTGCCCTCTTGATCCTTTAAACGGGGGGACCCCGAGGCGAGGGACCGACCCTCGGGAGGAGAACCACTGACAGGTCCGCCGTCATGGGACTGGTGGCCCCAGTATGTAGGAGAGTGCCCCCACCTGAACATCTGCATCAATGGGATCGAGATACCGGCTCTCTTGGATACGGGCTCACAAGTCTCTACAATCCGACTCACGGAGTTCCTTCAACACTGGGACGAAGCCACCATTGTGTCCCCACCCGCTACATGGCTCCACCTGCTAGCCAGCAATGGACAACCCATCGCCTTCCAGGGCTACTGGGAAGCCAATGTGGAAGTAGGAAACGCGGCCTTGATCCGCCAAGGATACCTCATCACGCACTTGCCACCCGTGATTCTGGGCATGAACATTCTGAGAAACTGTCCAGAGGAACTAGTTGAAGCCCTGCGACACGAGATTAAGACCGCGGCCCCTAAGGAACGAAAAGCCCTGCAACAGACCGTCAAAGTGCTAGAGGGCCAAAAGAAATTCGTTAATGGTCAGGGTGAAATTGGAAAAACCTGAATCACCGACCGCCAACCCGTTCTGCTGAGACCGAACTCTGAGCAAGTGGTGTAGTGCAAAACAAGAATTGGTCCGGGGGGGAGAGACTACGAGGCTCCGGTGGAACCCTGTGACTGGGATGGACAACAGCCGTTCGCTGTGGCGAGGACACTAGCCAAAGTGGTACGCGGGAGGGTACCAGTCGTCTTCTGAACCCACACTCGAATGCCTTCAGACTCTACAAGTACTGTCCGGTGGCGAAGGTCAGCTGGATCGACTTCCAAGACATCGTGGGACAGGGTGTAACCGCGGCTCAATCAGGAGCGTGTTAGGATCTCCTGCTCTGTGCTGCCACGTCGCCATGGCAACCAGGAGGCAAGTGTTAGCGAAGTAACCTGAGCGCAGCTTATACTCCGGTCCGGGTTTTTTCTGTGCAGTGGTTACAGGCTCTGTGCACGGCAGGGAATCCGGCGCTGGTTTTTGTGCTTTGTTTTGTTTTGTGTGAGGTCTGAGTGGGGCGTGGACAGCACCTGATATATAAACCATCCTCTCAGGCTAGGCAAATGCTGCTGAATCTTTGTTTGTTAGTCAGTTCCAGAGAGTTAGCTAGTACTGTGTGACTTTGTATTTACTTGTTGCTTACTGCAAATAGGCCTTGGGATTCGGTACTTCATTCTGCCAATCCGGACCTAGCAGTAAGACTGGAGTCAGTTGTTTAATCTGCTGGGGTTCTTTTGCTATTCTGTGAACCCAGTAGGTTTGCGGCTGTACTCTCAGACCTGCTTGCTTAATCCTCCCTCACTGTGCAGGGCGTCCAGGTGTCAGTTTAGTGGCAGTAGGCTGAACCTGTGCCCTGCAAGTGGGGGTTAGGATTGTGGATACTCTCCTTGTGTCTATATTACTATCTCTGACCAAGGAGTTTATTCCCACACCCGTTGGTAACCCTTTGGGGTTTTTTCTGTTGCTCCTAGCAACATCATTTCGGGTGCTCCACATGTTAAATCACTACATCTCGCTTCATTGTCCGCTCTATTCCATCTGAGCATTCCTGACACTAGGGAGACACCCAGTTCCTGAGCCTTTGGGCTTCTCCGTTCACTTTGTGTTTATTAGTTATTCCATCACCTCCTGTGTATGTTATGTTATACTGTCTGTGAGTTCGTTTGCTTCGCATCCATCTCTGTTCATACACCGGTATACTCCTGTTAGCACTGGTGTGCGTAACAGAGCGGCAGACGGAGAAGCGTCGGCGACTGAGGAAGAACCCCCATGGTGGGCCGGGATCCAGATCGGCGATGTTAACACCCCCACTGATAAAAGAGACGGAGTATTACAGATTGTGCGACGCAACGCTGCTGCATTCAGCCAACACCCTTCTGATTTTGGGCAAGCGGATGAAGTGTATCATCACATCCCCACGGGGACAACCCCTCCTATCAAGGAACGACACCGACCCCTTCCTCCAGCCATGTACAAGCCAGTGAGGAACATGATCGCAGAGATGAAAGAGGCTGGAGTCATCCGTGAAAGCCACAGCCCATGGGCCGCTCCACTGGTGATAGTGAAGAAGAAAGACGGTAGTCTGCGCTTCTGCGTAGATTATCGCAGGCTCAAAGCTGCAACTCACAAGGGCGTCTATCCACTTCCCCGAATCGAAGAATCTCTGATGGCCTTAAAGACGGCAGCGTATTTCTCCACACTGGACCTCACCAGCGGCTACTGGCAGGTCCAAATGGACCCTGAAGACATCGAGAAGACGGCCTTCACTACGCCAATGGGCTTATTCGAATTCATGAGGATGCCATTCGGGCTCTGCAACGCTCCGGCCACCTTCCAGCGCGTCATGGAGCACTGTCTTGGACACCGCAACTTCGAGATGGTCCTGTTGTACCTCGACGATGTGATAATCTTCTCAAGAAACTACGAGGACCATCTGCGACATTTGGAAGAAGTGTTCCAACGTTTGACCAACTGCGGCCTGAAGCTTAAACCAAGCAAATGTCACCTGCTCAAGCCCAAAGTCCAGTATCTTGGACATGTCGTCAGCGCCGAGGGCGTGATGCCTGATGCGGAGAAGATTAGAGTCGTTCAGGACTGGCCAGTCCCCAAGACCGTCAGAGATGTCTGAAGTTATATGGAATTTGTGGGCTACTATAGACGATTCATTGAACAGTTTGCCGTAGTAGCGGCCCCGTTGCATGAATTGCTCAGAGGTCAATCGGGTCATGAGCGAAGAGGGTCGGCCTTGGTATGTTGGGGAGAAGAACAGCAGCGAGCCTTTCATCAGTTGAAGACGTCCTTAATCGAAGCCCCGTTATTGGCCTATCCCGATTATGAACAACCATTTCAAGTGTATACAGACGCCAGTCACCGGGGACTAGGAGCCGTACTCTCCCAGGTGCAGAATGGGCGTGAAAGAGTGATCGCATACGCCAGCCGGGGCCTCCGCAAAACTGAGCGGAACTGTGAGAATTACAGCGCATTTAAGTTGGAGTTACACGCCCTCATCTGGGCTGTCACCGAGAAATTTAAACACTATCTAGCCGCTACGCCGTTCATCATCATGACGGATAATAACCCATTGGCACATCTGTCTACTGCTAGCCTCGGAGCTCTTGAACAGAGACGGGTATCCCGACTCGCAAATTTCCGGTACACCGTATCCTACTGGAGTGGGAAGTCCAATGGGAACGCTGACGCCCTCTCCCGATTACCCATGGTAGATGTTGCGGAGGAAGATAGAGATGTGGATGAGGATGTCGAAACCCCGGTGTTTAAAGTCTCTCGAAAGGGACGAATGGTCACGTCGGACCCCCTATCCGTCACCGGACCTCCACGGATGGAAAGCGCCCTACTGGATGCTCCCACAGTCAATTGGCGCGAGAAGCAGTGGAAGAGTCCAGTGCTGAGGGAACTTGTGGCCTTGTTGCGCCAGCGACGACAGTTGACCCGGATCCAACGGGCCAAAGCTGACCCGGAATTGATCAAGTTACTACTGCATAGGGACCGCATTCACCTGGAGGAGGGGATCCTCGTGCGTACCAGCATAGATCCGAGTACTCACCAACCAGTCACTCAGGTGGTCGTCTCTAAAGAGCAAGCCGCTCTTCTGCTCATGGCCTACCATGACAAATCCGGACACTTCGGCACTCAAAAGACTGAAGCCATCCTACGCACACGATATTTCTGGGTGGGCATGCGAGAAGATGTGGAAAGATGGTGCCGCGACTGTGTTCCATGCACAAGGAAAAGGCAGGCCGACAATACCCAAAAGGACCCTCTGCATCCCATTAAGAGCCAACATCCACTACAAATTGTTGCCCTGGACCATGTGAAATTGGAGCCGAGCACCAGTGGATATCTGTATGCCCTTACAATAACGGACCACTACAGTAAATTCCTAGTGGCCGTCCCGGCCAAAGACCTCACTGCTAAAACCACTGCCGAACTGTTTTTGAAGCACTTCACCAGGCCCTACGGGTATCCAGACTGCATCTTGACCGACCAAGGCCCTGCCTTTGAGTCGCAGTTGTTTCACGAACGGTGTTCCTACTACGGCTGTCGTAAAGCTCGGACAACAGCCTATCACCCGCAGGGGAATGGATTGTGTGAACGAGCTAACCAGACCCTCATCGGGATGCTCCGGAGCCTGGCGGCAGAAGATCGCACCAAGTGGCCGACCATACTCCCCGAAATAACCTATCTCTACAACAACACTGAACATTGCTCTACCGGCTTTACGCCACACTACCTCATGTTCGGTCGACGAGGCAAGTTACCCCAGGACCTGGAATTGGCCCCTGCTGTGGTCCTGGCCATCGACCCAAGGACCGACTGGGTCCGTGAACACCAACGGAGGATAGAAGCTGCTCGAGAGATTGTAACAAAAAGAGTGGAGCATGTCCAGCATCGCCAGGAGGCGGACTACAATGTCCACATCTGACCTGAGGCACTGAAGACTGGAGACCTTGTCTGGAGGAAACGGAATCACCGCACCAGCAAGCTTGACGCTATGTGGGAGAGTTGCCAGTACGTCATGGTCAGTATTCCTGAGGGCGAACGATATACCTACAAGATCCGTAAGGGCCTGGAAGGTCCAGTCAGCGTTGTGCCGAGAGACCAACTCAAGCTCTGTACCGTAGAGTTACCGACAAGGAGTGCAGATCCACCTGTGGCAGAGGGACGGGAGACCCTGGGGGGCATACCCTTACACGATCCCATGGAGCTCTTAGTGTTCATGAGTGGCCTACCACCACCGCACTCAGTCCCATCTGTAGCTCCAGACCCGGTGTTGGACAGGCCGGTTGAAAGCCTTGATCGGTCTGACCTAGTTACCGCTCCTAGCGAGAGCGACGTTCCCATAGTTGAGGCCAGAAGGTCGGGACGTAGCACACAAGGCGTCCCGCCTTTAAGGTATAGAGAGTAAACTGTTAATTGTTTCTTTGTATGTTTATACCTGATTTGTTGACACTTGTTTAATGTTATGTTGGAATTGAGACTCATGCTAGAGACTTTGGATTCCTGGCATATGCGTGAGGACACGTATCCTTCCACCAGGGGCACATGTGGTACCCACGTTTGGGGATACCCCTAGCAGCCCCCTTGTAGCTTTAACTGCAGCCAATGCTGCCTTCACAAACCCCGGCGCTGAGAGGGTTAACCTTCCCCCTGCAAGCGGACACAAGGACCCAGAGCAGTTCGGCTGTCAGATCCTGAGAGCGGGAAGTCCTGGACCAGCAGGATTCGTCGGGAGCTGCGCGCCAAGAGAAGAACGGGGAGGAGAGAAGGAGAAGCGCGGGTGAGGAGAGACGAGAGCCGCCCGCAGCAGCTGCGCGCCGAGAACCGCGCTAAGACGAGGCGAATAGCCGCCTGGTGTGAGGAGAGAGAGAGACCTACCGCGTGTGTGCAGGGAGCCGCGGTTGGTCGGAACGCAGACTCTGGGGCATGGGGGAGCTGGAGCCACCTGGCAGCTGGTCCCTAGGAGCAACGCCGCAGCACTTACAGCCACCACAGAAGGGAGAACCATACAGAGGACGCTGTTGCAGCTGATAACCAGGAGACAGTCAACAGGAGCATCCACTCCTATAGCAGGTACCGGGTCACCCATACATTCCTGCATATAAGTGGGGTCCATCTGTAACGGTACATCCCGGGTAAAAGGGGGACGCCCCTACCCAGAAACACCCCAGTACAAAAGTTCTCCGTATGCTTAACTATGCCTTGCCTATAAAGGGACATCATGCTTGCGCTTGTTTTTATATGATCCCCTTTCAAAAGCCAGAATCTGTTTATGAAGTCACCCGCTTACACGGAGTAGCCGACTGCCTGGAACAGTGTTTTATTAGAATAGTGTTACTCGCTCTGCCTTACTTTTCCGTGGATATAAAGACGGTTGGTGCCGTTAGCCATTGCTGCTGTGTTGTATTACCAACAGTTAGTTCTGCACACTTTCCTACGAATTCTTACTTAACGTCCACTGACGTCTTCCCAGGAGTTCTCTGTTAGGGTGCAAGAGTTCTGTCGAAGGGGACATTGACCGCAGACGCCCGCTGAGGCGCAGGAATTGAACATTAGTGCCCGGCGTGTAACGCCACCTTATGGACAGGTTAGGAAATACTGCCAAATTACTGTCAGGACATTTCTTACCCCGGAATATTATTACATTCCAAACGCTTGCTATTGTATGTGTTATGTACGATTATTTGACCAAAGTATTGTTCTACCTTTGAGATACCTAAACTGTGAATACTGTTATAGACAGGGAAAGAAATAGGGTATTGTGATGATGTTTATTATATGCAATTGCTCGAAGTGAGAATTGAGTTATAGCGGTGACTGATATCTTCAATGCAATAAATGGTTGTCACCATCTCCATGTGTAGTGGTCTTTGGGTATAGTTTGTTTGGGTTGTCCTTTCGGGGTCCTCCTGGTCCTTCTGTACAAGCCTTACAGGTGATGTACAAGAATAGTCGCTGGCCTCGACATCGTTGAAGAGTGGATACGGCCGACCACGAAAACGACAGACCTTCAGGTACGAACGCACTCTTTTGAGATATCACACATACATAGCACACATACAGTAAACATAGCATACTTACTACATACAGCATATTGTACACGCACGCACACATATACATATGCTACACAGTACATTTACAAACAAACATAGGCACCCACAGCCAGGGCCAACTTAACAGCAGTGTAGGCCCCTGGGCACAGCAATGCACTGGGCCCCCTACCCATCCTCCAGCGGTAGGGGTGGGGGATGCTATCAGCGGCAGCTTTGATGTCCTGCGGGTGGTAGGGACATCAAAGGGACATCATAATGTAGGATCCGGAGCAGTAATTTTTGCTAATTACTCCACTGCGCAGTTGGGGTGGGAAGGAGAACACTAAACTGTAGAAGGGGGCATTGGGCTGAATTAAGAAACCCTAATACATGACTTCCAAGGTGGTAGGGGGTGTTTAATACATAGGGGAGGGGTGGACAGTGGAGTGGGCTTAATATTTATCATTTTCCGGTGGGAGGGCAGCTTGCATGACTGCAGATATCTCCAGTTCCTGGAAGAATATTTCTTAGCTTTGAATGGGATTAAAAAAACTAGGGAGTCCAACCTTTCAGGAGACACTGGGGACACCTGTCAGGAGGTACTGGGGACACTTGTCAGGAGGTTCTGGGGACTTGGGGATCAGAGTTCAGGAGCCAGAGCAATTCACCAACGAAAATATAAAACTGTATACCAGGCGTGTGGAGCTGGAGCAGGGACCAGCTACTGGAAGGCTGATATCTCTGGTTCTGGGCACAGCAGAGACAAGCTGCCAATGGGCCTCATTCTGAGTTGTTCGCTCGCCAGCTGCTTTTAGCAGCATTGCACACGCTAGGCCGCCGCCCTCTGGGAGTATATCTTAGCTTAGCAGAATAGCGAACGAAAGATTAGCAGAATTGCTACTAAATAATTCCCTGCAGTTTCTGAGTAGCTCCAGACCTACTCCTAGATTGCGATCACCTCAGTCCGTTTAGTTCCTGGTTTGACGTCACAAACACGCCCTGCGTTCTGCCAGCCACTCCCTCGTTTCTCCAGCCACTCCTGCGTTTTTACCTGGCACGCCTGCGTTTTTTAGCACACTCCCTGAAAACGGCCAGTTTCCGCCCAGAAACACCCACTTCCTGTCAATCACATTACGATCACTCGAGCGATGAAAAAACGTTGCTCGGGCTTGTGTAAATCTACAAAGTTTTGTGTGAAAGTACTTAGCGCATGGGCATTTTTGCCGTTTTTTCACTTGATCTCTGCACTGCGAAAATCGGCAAAGAGCGAACAACTCGGAATAACCACCAATGTCCTCTGAAAGGGGAGAGTCCCAGCGTCTGGATGTACCCTCAGAAAATCTCTAAGTCAGACAGAACCCAAGATATCTGGCTGGGAAGAGCAATTAACAGGCTTGGATGGGGACCACTGCTTTTAAGTCGGATATCTCATGTTCCCCAGGTCCGATTTTAAAAAATCTGGTACCCCTGGAAAGAGGGGACTCTTATCTATCAGCCTAGGGCCGTTATACTCTTGGGGCCCTTGGGCAAGAGTGCATTGAGCCCATTCGAAAAGACGGCCCTGCACAAAGCATACTTTCACACAAAGCTTGTCTATTGTGTTGGCTCAGCTGGTACATTGCTGCAGACCTCTTCCATAACAGTGAACCTGCTGCGTGACTCCCTCTCCATCATATCTGCTATTGTGGCACACTGCCCAGCCGATGCCGGTTCAGCTCTCAGCGCTCCGCGTCAGGTGCTAAAGATATGATAGCCACCTGACGCGGGAGCACTGACAGGTGAACCAGCAGTGGTAAGCAGGCATGCCAGGCAGCACCGATCACAGCTGGGAGCCTGCGGCTGATACAGAGACAGAGACAAGGCTGTCTCCGTCTCCAAACAAAAAAGTGACTCGTCGGGGGGGGGGGGGGGGGGGGGATTTCTGGGTATTCAGAACCCATACCCCCCCCCACTGCGTGCTCTACTGGATGATGAGCCTCTGCCAAACCTTAATCACCAAATTTAGAGAATAAAACATTACATGGCTGAAAAATAACACATATTTGACAGTTATTTTGGCTTCCATAGATTTGGAAAATGAAAAGGTAATACACAATGGTGTCTTCACAGTGCCGGATTACCAAATAGGCAGAGTAGGCACCGGCCTATGGGCCCTGCGAAAATGTATCAAAATAATATTGTTTCGATCTTGAAGATTTACACACAATATACTGTATGAGCCATAGGGTTCATGTTGGCATTACACACAGGTGCAGCAGTTTATACATGTGGGCATTACACACAGGTGCAGCAGTATATACATGTGGGAATTACACACAGGTGCAGCAGTATATACATGTGGGCATTATACACAGGTGCAGCAGTATATACATGTTGGCATTACACACAGGTGCAGAAGTTTATACATGTGGGCATTACACACAGGTGCAGCAGTATATACAGGTGGACATTACACACAGGTGCAGCAGTATATACATGTGGGCATTACACACAGGTGCAGCAGTATATACATGTGGGCATTACACACAGGTGCAGCAATATATACACGTGGGCATTACACACAGGTGCAGCAGTTTATACACGTGGGCATTATTACACACAGGTGCAAGAGTATATACATGTGGTCATTACACACAGGTGCAGCAGTATATACATGTGGGCATTTCACACAGGTGCAGCTGTATATACATGTGGGCATTACACACAGGTGCAGCAGTATATACATGTGGGCATTACACACAGGTGCAGCAGTATATACATGCGGGCATTATACACAGGTGCAGCAGTTTATACATGTGGGCATTATACACAGGTGCAGCAGTTTATACATGTGGGCATTGCACACAGGTGCAGCAGTATATACATGTTGGCATTACACACAGGTGCAGCAGTGTATACATGTGGGCATTACACACAGGTGCAGCAGTATATACATGTGGGCATTATACACAGGTGCAGCAGTATATACATGTGGGCATTATATACAAGTGCAGCAGTATATACATGTGGGCATTACACTCAGGTACAGCAGTATATACATGTGGGCAATACACACAGGTGCAGCAGTATATACATGTGGGCAATACACACAGGTGCAGCAGTGTATACATGGAGGCATTACACACAGGTGCAGCAGTATATACATGTGGGCATTATACACAGGTGCAGCAGTATATACTGCTGGAAATTTGCTGAGTGTTGATCAGAGAGGTGCGGAACAGATAGGCAGAGGAGGCATTGCCTCACCTGCCATAGACTTTTCGCTCCAGAGTTTTTACTGTAAAAATGATCTGAATACTACAAAGAAGATATTTATAATATACTCTGATATATACGTTGACAGGAATGGCACTGCCTCATCTCACCACACGTCACGGATTATATATATATATATATATATATATATGTGCACAAATAAGGGTGCACTCACCAGACTTCTCCAGGGTGACATTAATAGGTTTTAATCCAGACAGCACATACTATGTGCTGTCTGGATTAAAATCTATCAATTTCACCCTGGAGAAGTCTGGTGAGTGCATCCTTATTTGTGCACATGTATCGTGGAACTTTGTTCTGATAGGACCTGTTCCTGGATTTTGCACCCCAGCAACTGTGATTATTAACGACATGTGAGTGCGGCTCTTCTACAATGGATATATATATATATATATATATATATAATGTTCACAAGTGCAATCTGTTGTTAAGAATGTTATCTCTCTTTAACCTCCACCTTATGTAAATATAGCTGGCTGCTACCACCCCAATTCTTTCAAGCTACTTCAGTTTTGGTTAGCTTATTATAAACCTCCTAATGATAATGTGTGGACCTCCATTCTAAAAGTAAAACATTCTATACCTTTAATACCATGAAATAATGACACGGAGACTTGAATTTGGCAGAAAATTGTTAGCTATTTATTGTACCCTAACCATTAGAAAAACCTGTAAAGTAAAAATTAAGTTAACATGCCTATTCAACCGACATATGGTGGCAGAAAAAAGAACGGCTATAACCCACTGAAGATAACCTCAGAACATTAAAAACCCAAACAATCCTAATCTACCACAAACCATACATAGGTAATAGGTGCCCGACTCAGACCTCCACGCTGACTGCCCACCCTGATGGGTGATGACGCTGTCCCCTGATGGGTGATCTAGCGGCCTTAAAAGTCAATAGAGATGAGTGCACCTAAACCACACCAATACTGTAAACAACTGTAACTAACAAGTCAAACTATAACCTGCCGTTCTTTTCCGCCAACAAATAGCCAACGATAAACCACAACTAACAACCCAAAGCCAAGAAACTCTGCGCCAAACTATCTACCTAATGGGGTGGGAGGGCGGGAAGGCAAACTAGCAGAGAGAGACCCCTAGATGACCTATACCACCCTATATATGCTGATCCCTCCCCTATCTACCATTGGCTGTACTTTTCATAACCCCTTATGTCCACACCCATCACAGGAGGTTTAACTCTCTCCAGTCCTATGCCTGTCATTTCGTTCTCCTTATTAACAAACAGCTAGCACACACATGGAAATAATCCGGCAATGCACCAACTTTTCTGTGGTTGGTTGTAGAAGCCAGACTTCCAAGTTCTAAACAACTATTAACATCTTTAAAATGGAACTAAAAATGAGACAGAGTAGGGACAATGGTGGTCATTCCAAGTTAATCGCTAGCTGCTTTCGTTCGCAGCGCAGCGATTAGGCAAAAAAATGGCACTTCTGCGAATGTGTATGCGGCGCAATGCGCACACACGTCATACTATTACAAGGAACGATGTAGTTTCACACAGGGTCTAGCGAAGCTTTTCAGTCGCACTGTTGACCACAGAGTGATTGACATGAGGAGGAGGTTTCTGGGTGTCAACTGACCGTTTTTAGGGAGTGTTCGAAAAAACGCAGGCGTTGCCGGAAAAATGCAGGCGTGGCTGGGCGAACGCAGGGAGTGTTCGTGACGTCAAAACAGGAACTAAACAGTCTGAAGTGATCGCAAACGCTGAGTAGGTTTTGAGCTACTCTGAAACTACACAAAATTATTTTGTAGCCGCTCTGTGGTCCTTTCATTTGCACTTCTGCTAAGCTAAAATACACTTCCAGTGGGCGGCGGCATAGTGTTTGCACGGCTGCTAAAAAATGGTAGCGAGCGAACAACTCGGAATGACCACCAATGTGACAAATTTACTAATGCTTCTAAAACAGAGATCAGATGTGTCTATCATTTTCTAAGAAGCAATAGAGAAATAATAGACAGCACCTGAATGGTTGCTATGTGCAACATCACCATTCTCTGTTTTGGAAGCTTTAGTAAATGTACCTCAGTATGTTAGAGTTGGGACAAAGTTGATCGCAGCATCAAATTTGTTAGCAGTTGGGCAAAACCACGTGCACTGCAGTGTGGGGGGAGGGGGCATATATAACATGTGCAGAGAGAGTTATATCCCTTTCACATCGCATAAAAAACCTGGTATATTGCCAAGTTTTAGCCGTGTCAACCCGGGTCGAGCTACAACGTGAAAGCGCCATAGTGAATTTACTGCGTCCAACAACCCGGTATTTCAACCCGTGTTAAAAGAGGGATCCTACACATTTCGGACTCGGTTCATTTGGCAGTGCAAAAGCCTCAGACTCGGTATATTGGCGGCGCGTTCAGACGCAGCGGCTGTGAGCATAACAGAACCATGGGAGCAGGAGTAGGAGCATCTTTACCTACCATTCTATTCTCCCTTATCTTGGTTTCGTGGATCGGAGGCCTGGGGGCTTTGCTGCCGTGTGGTCCATGCAGGATCACATACTCGCGGTGGGAGCTGCTTGTGGTCCGTTCAGGCTCTGGTTCCTCTGCGGCGCCGCTGTCACTGAGGGAGACCACGTGGGGGACCCTGCTGGCTTCCGATGTCCCGACAGCGGACGGGCGGACTAGTGCGGCGGGGGTGTGCGGCTGGCGGGCGCCGATGTGCGGGCTGGCGGGGACGCTGGCCGGCCTCTGAGTGCTGCTGCGGATGTGCGGGCTGGCGGGGACGCTGGCCGGCCTCTGTGTGCAGCTGATACGGAAAGCCCGCAAGCTAGTTCCGGGGTCAGAGGAGGTGATGACCCGAGGCATGCTGGGTGCTCCTCTGGACAGGAGAATTGTGGGGGATCCTGCGGTGGACTCAGGAGGACTTTGGTTGCTGGAGGCTGGAGGAGGCAAGGAAGCCTGGAATCTGGTCAGCCTGAGCAACAAGATTCTGCCCATGATTGGAGGATGCCTAGTCCCTGGAGGGTATGCAAGCCAAGATGGAAACGCAGACCGCGGAGAGAGAGGAAGCAAAAGCGGGGTAAAAGAGCAGGCATTAGGGTAAGACTTTATCTGTGCCCCCATAGACCAGCGCTTCCTAGTTTATTTATTGCAAACGTAAGATCTCTTACGAACAAATTGGATGAGATCCAAGTGAGACTGGCAAATAAGTCCCCTTTAAAGACCTGCTCTCTCATGATTTTCACAGAGACATGGCTGAATGACTCTATCCTGGACTCTGTAGTTCAGCTTACAGATAGGTCATTATTTAGATCGGACAGAACCATGGAATCTGGGAAAATGCGAGGTGGTGGACTATGTGTATATGTAAATAATAACTGGTGCACTGATGCTAGTCTTGTTGCGACTTTTTGCTCTGTAAATGTGGAATATATGGTGGTTAAGTGTCGACCCTTCTATTTGCCAAGAGAATTTTCAGTGGCGTTGGTAATGGCCGTATACATTCCTCCTTCTGCTCATGTAGAATCTGCATTAGATGTCTTGTACGCTGCTATAGTTAAACTGGAATCTAAATATGTTGAGGGGGTTTTCTTAGTTGCAGGGGATTTTAACCAGGCTAGATTGAAGGCAGTTTTACCAAAATTTTATCAGTATGTTAAAGTCCCCACCAGAGGGGGAAATGTGTTGGACCATGTCTATTGTAATATCAAGGATGCTTATGCGACTTTTAGATATCCTAATATTGGTCATTCTGATCATATGTCCCTATTTTTGGTCCCAGCATACAAAACCGTAGTTCAACGGTTTAGGCCGACCAGCACTAATATTACAGTCTGGTCTGAGGGTGCAATGCAGAAACTTCAGGATGCTTTGGAATTTACTGATTGGGGGTTGTTCATTGAAGAATCATTGGGGGACGACAATAATGTGAATGTGGACTCCCTGACCTCCATGGTCCTTGGTTATGTGTGCTGTTGTATAGAGAGTGTAACAATTAAAAAGTGTGTTCGAGACTTCCGGTGGGCGGGCCATCCAGCATGGCTGCTTTTTAGCTGGGCTCCGGCTTGCAGGTGGAAAATCCACTAACATCCCCTGCTATCTGCCCTCTAATCTCTTATGAGACACTCCATTACAACCCCTACATCTTAGGGAACCCGGAGATACCCTGCAAGGGTAGGAGCGTACGTGTGTGCCCCCGAAGTTTGGCCCTCAAAGAGACGGCCTGCATGACCGCCGGCGTGGGTGCTAGCGCGAAAACGAAAAGCCCGGCATTACCTGTCCCTTGCCGCTCACGCAGGGTCATCCCATTACCTGCAGCCCTTTGGAGGAGATTCCGCTCTGCTGAGGTGCGGAGGATCAGAGTGCTTCTGGCGGCCCGGCTGCTCCTGCTCCCTGACGCTCGCCTGCCCCTGCTGCCCCGGGACGCTTGTGAGGAGTCCAGCGGCGGGCTGAGGTGCAACGCTGCGAGGACGGCGACCGCTGGAGCGGTAGAACTGACCCGGCTCCCCCCCGCTTCAACTCCACAAGCTGTGCGGCTGTGTCTGGAGACAAAGCCGACAAGAGGGACAAGTGTGAGCTGGCGGCGGTGAAGCGCTGAGACGGAGACGGCCCCTGAAGAGGAAGACGCTGGCCTGGCCCCTGCTACTAAGTCTGTGCTGCGGTGTCCGGAGAGGAGACGGGGAGAAGGTGCTCGGCTGCCGTGACGGACGCTGGCGGAGCGGAGACGGAGGATCCCGGGAGACACCTCTCGGTGAGGTGAGAGCAGGCTGAACCAAGGCTGCCTGCTATCTGGGGGGTGAACGCTGCTGCCCTCGAAACACGGGGTGTCACAACTCCTCTCCAGCCCTGTGTTCCGGGTCCCTGTGTCCCTATACAATACAAAGGCGGTGAACGCTGAGGTGAGCCCTGTGCCGGCAGGAGTGGACCCCTCAGCCGTGGTCCAGGAATACGGTAACAGAGCTGACACTACTCTGAAGGGGGGTGGCGGTTTGGGGTCCTGCCTGTTGTTGGCCGCTGACTGCGTAGTCCTATTACCCGGGACAGCAACTTTGTACAAAGAACTTACGCAACCCCCTTGTATAATATTCAATACGTACCTGATATGTGCCTTTCCCTAAACTTGTTTCCAGTACCATATACCTTTCTTCAGAAGGGTGCTCAGTCTCTCCTATTTGCTGAAGCTCTTTGGTATTGAGGAGTGGGGACCCAGACTTCTCTCATACTCCTACTGTTGCATTTGGCTGGTCTCTCCCCTTTTATTTCATTCCTGTTCTTCTATCCCTATCTGCCCTCCTTTAATACAGTAGTTATTAATATTTTTGTTCGCTGCCACATGCGACACTGATACAGGAGTGTGTGGAAATAGCTGTGCAGAAATTTCTGAGGTTATATCGCCATCTGGTGGCTACTTGGTTTCACTTGTAAATTGGCTATACGAATCCTATGTTATCCTTTAAAAAACCTTTTTACGGGGGCAATTTATTATATCTTTCTTAATATGTGTCCCACAGTTGTTTTACCCTGAACTAGGCTCCAACCCGGAGATTTTAAGGTGCAATACCCTTACATCACCCCTATCTGCATAATGTGTAAACTAATGTCTACTTAAATGTTGTTGTTATTTTTTTGCTGAGTAGCACTAACATACCTTCTGACTCAGGCCCTTACGTGAGGTGTTATATTATCATATACTACAGTGTGTTGGGAGTCCCTAGCTCATTGCAGATAGTGTTCTACGGACCGGGGAATGGACAAATACGTCCATAAAACTCTAGCGGTTAGACTCTCCCAGTCCTCAGTTACTACAAGAATGAGTAAGACCAAAAACACAGCGGGGAAACCCAACCCCCCCTCGCCCCCGGAGGCAGGGAACTCCCGAGACCAATCTCAGGAGGTGGAGGCGCTTCCTGATCAACCCTCGTTAATACATATGGCCCAGGAGCTCTCCCGGCTCCTCATGCCCCAAATTGACAAGAAACTTGAGAATATCCCTTTAATTGACAAAAGGCTTGAACAGATACAGACACTACTTGATTCGACACTTGCAAAAATTGACCATAACACCTCACGGATCACCTCACTAGAACAGCGGGTTAGCGATGGGGAGGATCAGATACACACACTCCAACGCTCCACTGACACTCAAGATTCCTCTCTTAAAACTCTACAGGCAAAAATAGATGAGCTTGAGAACAGGGACAGAAGATCGAATCTACGATTTGTGGGCATCCCTGAAGCAGTTAAAGACAGACAATTGTCAGATTTTGTAACGACTGATATATTCCAGGCGTTGGGAATCACAGATACCCCATTCTTATCTCACATTGAAAGGGTGCACAGAATAGGTCCTGCTCGACCTGATGCTGAAATGAAACCGTCATTGCGAAATTCATGGACTTTCGTATGAAGGAACATGTTTTGCGCTTTTATCGCAAACTCCCACAATTGGTAGTGCAGGGAAAACGTATTTTGATTTTTCAAGACTTCTCGGCCTCTGTTGCACAGAAGAGAAGGGAATTCTCGGATGTTTGCAAAATACTTCATGAGAGCAATACTAGATTCGCACTGATGTATCCTGCTAAATTACGCATTCAAGATAATGGCCGCACATTGATATTTGTTGATCCCGCCACCGCACACTCCCATGTTACACACATGTTGAATCCTGGGAATCCACCACACCAAGACTAGACACTTGGTTATATAATCTATACCTGAGTCGGTTTAATTTTCACACGAGCAAGTGTTAGGCGCCGGGGTCCGCTCGTCGGTGCGGCCCGGCGCCTAGCAACCAGGGACGCCGTACGCGTACAGCCGCCGGCTCCCTGGCAACGCTAGACGCCGGGCGCACTGAGCCGCACGGACCCTAGCAACGGGGACGCCACTGGCGGACCGCGTTCCCCGTTGCTGGGTCCAGTTAAAATAATTGTGCACCTGTTTCCTGGCCGTGCAGCAAGGCAGCTGCACGGCATTTATGTAATCAGCCCTGTCAGCAGCTGATTGGAGGACTCCTGTTTATATGCACTCTCAGGGCTTCTCACAGACGCCGGTAATAGCTTCCTGCATGCTGTCCTTGTTTGCTGAGAGTCTGTTTCCAGTCTTGCTGTATCCGGTCGTTCCAGTCTCCAGTAGTCCTGTACTCGGAAGTTGTCATCTTGTTCCTGGAGTCCTGACTGATCACCGTTTAACATCCAGTGGTGTTCGTGAGTCGCGGCTTTGCCGTGTGTTGCGGCTTGTCCGCTTTACCATTTATTATTTGTGTTTTGGAGCATTTTGCGGAGGGTTCCGCTTCCACAGGTCCACTCTGGTATCCGGCGGTGCTGGGTAGGAGTATTGGACAAGTGGATTTTTGGTTGTCCTTTTCCCTGGCGGTTTTTCTGCACATACTTCAGGTCTTTGCTAGTTAGCTTGTTGCCCCTGGCCTGTTGTCAGTCAGAGGTCCTCTTGTTATCATCCTGCCTCGGATTTCCCTTTGTATCTCCTCTGGTCAGGAGTGCTGGGAATCATAACATTATTACCGGCCATACCAAAACTTAAAATTAAACGGGGTTTAATTTTTTTTCCATTCAGTTTTGTAAGAGTTTATCGGCCTCATGAATCCAACAGGTTTAGGGCCAAATCCAGGTCAGCTCTTAGTCAGCCAGATTCAAGAACTTACTCAGATGGTTCAGGATCTTTCCCTTCGGGTGAAGTCGCAGGAAGATCTTTTGCGAACTTCCCCGAAGGTAGTCCCTGAACCAAAGATGCATTTGCCTGACCGTTTTTCTGGTGATAGGAAAGAGTTTTTTAATTTTAAAGAATCCTGTAAACTTTATTTTCGTTTAAGACCGATCTCCTCGGGTACTGAATCTCAGCGGGTTGGGATTATTATTTCTTTGCTCCAGGGGGATCCTCAGACCTGGGCATTTGGTTTAAAAGCAGAGGATCCGGCCCTGTTGTCAGTAGACGCCTTTTTTGGGTCTTTAGGGCTATTGTATGATGACCCTGATAGAGAGGCATCCGCTGAAGGTCAGTTGCGCGCTCTCAGACAGGGTAGGAATCCTGCAGAGGTTTATTGTACGGAGTTTCGCCGTTGGTCGAACGACTGTGGCTGGAATGACCCAGCCCTGCGCAGTCAGTTTCGCCTCGGCTTATCAGAGTCTATAAAAGACAGTCTCCTTCAGTATCCCGCTCCTGAGACTCTCGATAAACTCATGGAGCTTTCTATTAAGATTGATCGTCGTCTCAGAGAGCGGAGGGCTGAAAAAGGAGCACCTGTCAGGTCAACTCCATGTGTATATTCCATTCCTGAGGACGTAAAGGAGCCCATGCAGATGGGTCTCTCCCGGCTGTCTCCTGAAGAAAGAGCCAGAAGGCAAAACTCTGGTCTTTGTTTGTACTGTGGGGGTAAGGGACATTTTGCTCGTAATTGTCCGAACAAGTCGGGAAACGCCTCGACCAGGTGAATTGTGAGGGGGTTCACCTAGGTCTGCAGCTTATCTCCTCGAATAACTCCCTTTTAGTCCCAGCTAAAGTTTCCTTTGGCAGCCTCAGTTCTTCGGTGTCGGCTTTTGTTGACAGTGGAGCTGCAGGAAACTTTATGGATTTAACTTGGGCTAAGGCCTTAGGCATTCCTCAGTTATCTTTGGGTAGGTGTGTCACCATGCATGGCTTAGATGGGAGTCCACTGTCCAATGGGGTTATTTCCCTCTGTACACCCCCTGTACTACTTACGGTAGGAGCTCTTCATTCTGAAAAAATCGAGTTCTTCCTTACCCATTGCCCAGCAGTTCCAGTGGTTCTGGGTCACCCTTGGCTGGCCTTTCATAATCCCACCATTGATTGGCGGTCGGGGGAGATTTCACAATGGGGTACCTTCTGTGATAAGGAATGTATTACGTTTCCAGTCAGAATAGCAGTTGCCATTCCTGAACTTATTCCCGTGGAATACCAAGAGTTTGCTGATGTGTTCTCCAAGGGCAATGCAGACATTCTGCCTCCACATCGGCCTTATGATTGTGCTATTGAGCTAATTCCTGGTGCCGCATTGCCAAAGGGAAGGTTATATGCTTTATCCGGGCCAGAAACTGCGGCCATGAATGATTATGTTAAGGAGAGCCTAGGGAAAGGATTTATTAGGCCATCAAAATCTCCTTTAAGTGCAGGCTTCTTCTTTGTGGAGAAAAAGGATGGCTCGCTTAGACCTTGCATTGACTTTAGAGCCCTGAATAAAATCTCAGTAAAAAATACTTATCCTCTGCCGCTGATTTCTGTCCTCTTTGATCAGCTGCGTTCGGCTGTGATTTGTTCTAAAATTGACCTAAGAGGAGCGTATAATCTCATCCGAATCAAGTCTGGAGATGAGTGGAAGACGGCCTTCAGTACTCAGTCGGGTCACTACGAGTACCTGGTGATGCCGTTCGGCTTGTCTAACGCTCCAGCAGTTTTCCAGGACCTCATTAACGATGTGCTCCGTGACTTCCTAGGGAAATTCGTGGTCGTTTACTTAGACGACATCCTGATTTATTCTGACTCAATTGAACAACATGTTACCCAGGTGCGTCAGGTTCTTCAAAAGTTACGTGAGAATCATCTATATGCCAAGCTGGAGAAATGTGAGTTTCATGTCACGGAGGTATCTTTTTTAAGGTACATTATTTCCCCTCGGGGATTTTTCATGGAACCTAAGAAGCTCCAGGCCATCCTTAGTTGGGCGCAACCCACCAATTTAAAAGCAATTCAGCGCTTTTTAGGGTTTGCGAATTATTATAGGAGGTTCATTCATTCTTTTTCCGACCTGGTTGCTCCCATTGTGGCTCTGACAAAGAAAGGAGCGGATCCTACCAACTGGTCGCGTGAAGCTGAGTTGTCCTTTCGGGCCCTGAAACAAGCTTTTGTCTCGGCTCCAGTCCTCAGACATCCCAATCCAGAATTGCCCTTCGTTGTGGAGGTTGATGCCTCGGAGGTTGGAGTGGGAGCTATCCTATCTCAAAAGGATCCGGAGTCTCTGGAACTACATCCTTGTGCCTTTATGTCCAGGAAATTCTCCTCCGCTGAATCCAACTATGACGTTGGTAACCGGGAGTTACTGGCAATAAAATGGGCTTTCGAGGAGTGCAGGCATTGGCTGGAGGGAGCAACACATACTATTTCAGTATTGACTGACCATAAAAACCTGCAATACATCGAATCAGCTAAGCGGCTGAATGCCCGGCAGGCTCGTTGGGCTTTATTCTTTACTCGTTTCAAATTTATTATCACTTTCAGGCCAGGTTCCAAGAATACCAAGGCGGATGCCCTGTCACGCAGTTTTCTTCCGGTTCACAATAACAGTCCTGTTACTCCCATACTTCCATCTTCAGTAATTTGGGCAGGCCTCACACAAGATTTATTTACCCAGTTAAAACAGCTTCAACATCAAGCTCCTGGAAATACTCCTGCTGGTCGTCTTTACGTCCCTGAGTTTTTGAGAGCTACTGTTTTGACTGAGTTCCATGATAACAAAGTTTCCGGGCATCCGGGGATCTCTAAGACTTTGGAGTTAGTCTCCCGCTCAGTATGGTGGCCTGGTCTTTCTAAAGACGTTAAGGAGTTTGTTTTTTCATGTCAGGTTTGTGCACAGCATAAGGTTCCCCGTTCCTTGCCTATCGGGCAACTTATGCCCTTAAATGTTCCCCTCAGGCCATGGTCTCATATTTCCATGGATTTTGTGGTAGACCTTCCCCTTTCAGCCGGATTCCGAGTCATATGGGTGGTAGTGGACCGTTTTAGCAAGATGGCTCATTTCATTGCTCTTCCCCGACTGCCATCTGCCCAAGGATTGGCAGTTTTGTTTCTCCGCCATGTTTTCAGACTTCATGGGTTGCCCACTGATATTGTTTCTGATCGGGGTCCACAATTCATTGCACAATTCTGGAAGTGTTTTTGTGCTTCATTAAAGATGAAATTGTCATTAACATCCGGTTACCACCCCCAATCCAATGGGCAAACCGAGCGAGTTAACCAATCATTGAAACAGTATTTGCGTTTGTACTCAGCCAAACTCCAGAATGATTGGTCCGAGTTTCTTCCATTGGCGGAGTTTGCTTACAATAATTCTTGTCATTCCTCCTCTAATGTGTCTCCATTCTTTTCAGTTTTTGGTTTTCACCCCAGAGCTAATTCTTTTTTTCAACATTCCTTAGTTTCCTCGCTAACCTTAACCTCCCATCTCAGAGCCATTTGAAAAAAAGTGCACCTTGCTCTCAGAAAAGCGGCCTTTCAAGAGAAAAAAATTTCTGACAGGCTCCGACGTCCTTGCACTTTTAAGGTGGGAGATAGGGTATGGTTGTCGACTCGTAACATTAGACTTCGACAATCCTCGGCTAGATTGGGACCCAAATTTATTGGACCATTTCATATTATTAAAAAAGTCAACCCAGTTGCTTTCCGGTTCCGTTTACCAAGATCTCTCCGGATTGGAAATACGTTTCATTGCTCCCTGTTGAAACCATACGTTTCTTCCAGTAGATTTCCTTGGAAGATCTCTCAGGGAAGATCTCCAGTGGATGTACAGGGACAACAGGAGTTCCTGGTGGAGAAGGTTCTCGATTCCAAATTGTCCCGGGGCAGGCTTTATTTTCTGGTTCACTGGAGAGGCTATGGTCCAGAGGAAAGGTCTTGGGTCCTGGATAAGGATCTTCATGCCCCGAGGCTCAAGAGGGCATTTTTTCGGGAATTTCCTCGGAAGCCTGGCTTTAGGGGTTCCTTGACCCCTCCTCAAGGGGGGGGTACTGTTAGGCGCCGGGGTCCGCTCGTCGGTGCGGCCCGGCGCCTAGCAACCAGGGACGCCGTACGCGTACAGCCGCCGGCTCCCTGGCAACGCTAGACGCCGGGCGCACTGAGCCGCACGGACCCTAGCAACGAGGACGCCACTGGCGGACCGCGTTCCCCGTTGCTGGGTCCAGTTAAAATAATTGTGCACCTGTTTCCTGGCCGTGCAGCAAGGCAGCTGCACGGCATTTATGTAATCAGCCCTGTCAGCAGCTGATTGGAGGACTCCTGTTTATATGCACTCTCAGGGCTTCTCACAGACGCCGGTAATAGCTTCCTGCATGCTGTCCTTGTTTGCTGAGAGTCTGTTTCCAGTCTTGCTGTATCCGGTCGTTCCAGTCTCCAGTAGTCCTGTACTCGGAAGTTGTCATCTTGTTCCTGGAGTCCTGACTGATCACCGTTTAACATCCAGTGGTGTTCGTGAGTCGCGGCTTTGCCGTGTGTTGCGGCTTGTCCGCTTTACCATTTATTATTTGTGTTTTGGAGCATTTTGCGGAGGGTTCCGCTTCCACAGGTCCACTCTGGTATCCGGCGGTGCTGGGTAGGAGTATTGGACAAGTGGATTTTTGGTTGTCCTTTTCCCTGGCGGTTTTTCCGCACATACTTCAGGTCTTTGCTAGTTAGCTTGTTGCCCCTGGCCTGTTGTCAGTCAGAGGTCCTCTGGCCTGTTGTCAGTCAGAGGTCCTCTTGTTATCATCCTGCCTCGGATTTCCCTTTGTCTCTCATTAAGACCGGGGGGCACCGGAGTTGGGCAGACATAATCCGCCCTTCAAACGTGGCTGCCAAGGGCTCAAGAAACCATAGTCTAGCAAGGGATTTCCGATAGCACGGGTGAGACAATAGAGTTAGGGCGCCAGGGGCAACTAGTCTTTCCTGCTCCCGTTACCAGCATTCCATTCCAGCGCTCTGGTCATTGTCATAAGATCTCCTCTGGTCAGGAGTGCTGGGAATCATAACAGCGGGACATTTAGTCTCTCTATATGCTACTCAGCCTGAATTTTAATGTTGCAAATACTTCTGATAGGTTTCTTGCCAGTGCTACCGGAGGGTTTAGCAATTGCGTGGTTATTAGTTTGGTTTGGAAAAAATGAAAAATGTTATGTGAAGCAATGTGTGTTTTTTTGTTTGTTTTTTTGTTTTTTGTTCTGCCCGTGTCGTGCCTTCCTCGCCCGATCCGCTCCTGGGCTCTATGGTACGGTTTGGTTTCAGTCGTTCCTCTCCGCTCGCTGGGAAGGAAGAGGACGACGATGTGATATGATGTTCCTGCTGAAGTGTCACCCTCGGGTGGGGGTAGGTTAGTAGACTAATGATGACTGATCCTAGAGTAGGGACCTCTTCAGCAGATTCTAGCTTTAAGATTATGTCCTGGAACGTGGGCGGCCTTAACTCCCCGATAAAACGTAAAAGAGTTGTCACACACCTGAAACGGTTTAAACCCCAAATTATATTTCTCCAAGAAACCCACTGGGTGACGGGCGCCTCTTCTGCTCTTCGGGCAACCTGGTTGGATAGCTGTGTTTCTGCCGATAACACGAGGAAGACTAGGGGGGTGGCGATTCTTTTTAGCAAACACCTACACTACACTGTTTTAAATTCTGTTGCTGACCCGGAGGGACGTTATTTAATTTTAGATGTAGAAATCTGGGGTAACAAATACACACTGGTTAATGTATACGCACCAAATGGCGAGACAGCTGATTTTCTCCAGGAATTGAGCTCTCAACTGCTACAAAGAGATAATTCTCAACTTATCCTGGGAGGAGACTGGAATACAGTTGACGATCCCACTATTGACAAGCGCCCTATCCCGCGTAATTCCGGTTCGCCTTTTTGGACACATCTCCAAACATTGAAAACCTCCCTTCAGCTCACTGATGTCTGGCGTCTCCTCAATCCAACGGACAGATCCTTTACTTTCTTCTCTGGGGTGCATAGCTCCTGGTCCAGGATTGACTCCATCTTGGTTGCAGACTCCCTAGTGACGCTAGTTAAGAAAGCTGATATCCATAATATTCTGATATCAGATCATGCTCCTGTGACATTGACGCTGCAGAGAACTCTCCAGTCAGGAGGCTCAAGGATTTGGAGATTTCCGAATAATCTCTATAACTGTGATGATTTTAGGAAATTTTTGATAACAAACTGGGCCAACTATTTAGACGATAACCTAGAACACTGGGACCGACCAAATATTCTTTGGGGTGCGGCAAAGGCAGTTCTAAGGGGTCAAATTATTGAATATATTCATAGAATGAAAAAGAAAAACTTGGCGATTTATAGCACCTTGCACACAAATTTAACTGATGCTCTGCAGCGTCATCTTACCCTACAAACTGAGGAGTCTTTACTGCTATATTTACAGGCTAAGCAGCTCTTAAATGACCACTTGCTAGCGCAAGCGAAACGTGACGTGGTATTTTCTTCCCATAAATATTATCAATGGGGAAATAAATCCGGTCGACTACTGGCAAATATGGCTAGGAAAAAAACTACTCGCAAATTCATAACAGCTGTTAGACACCGTGCCTCGGGACAACTCCTTACCGACTCCCCGGCCATATTAGACCATTTTGAATCTTACTTTGCTGACCTATACTCTGATCTCCCCTTCAGTGAATCTACTCATACCACGCTCCTTCCAGACACAGTACTACCACCAATAACGAATGCACAGTCTTATTCACTGGTGAGAGCTATCACTGAGGAAGAGCTAGTCTCGGCAATGTCCAAACTCAAATTGCACAAATCTCCGGGCCCTGACGGCCTCTCCAATGAATTTTATAAAATCCTTCAGCCTCATGTAGTTCCGACTCTGCTAGAAGTATTCAACAGCCTTTTACATCAGCGCTCCCCCTTTCACCACTTCACAACAGCACATACTATTTTAATCCCTAAACCCGCACAAGACCCACAATTGGTGTCCTCATATAGACCCATTACGTTGTTAAATACCGACATAAAACTATTTACTAAGATTTTAGCAGATCGGCTGCAAACTATTCTCCCCCACTCTTTAACTACTCACCAACTTGGCTTTGTTCGCAATACTCATTCGGTTAAGGGAATTAGGGCGGCGGTCGCGGCAGTTGTAACGTCTGCTCAATCGCCCCAATCCAGAAATATACTCCTTAGTTTAGACACCACTAAGGCCTTCGACACAGTACTCTGGTCCCATTTATTCAAGGTCTTAGAACGAAGACTATTCCATCGGGACTTCATTGATATTATTCGCTACTTATATGATTCGCCCTCTACTAACCTCTTACTCAATGGACATATTAGCAGCCCGGTGGTTATGTCCCGTGGCACGCGGCAAGGTTGCCCCCTGTCTCCCCTGCTGTTCAACTTGGCCATAGATCCCCTACATCGTTTGCTGTTAAGCGATACTCAGTTTCATGGAATTCAGGTTGGTCGCAGAGAACTAAAACTTACTGCTTTCGCGGATGATCTTCTGCTATATATCTCAGATCCGGAGACTTCTTTGACCCATATATTTAATTTACTGCAGGCTTATGGACAAGTTTCAGGCTTCAACGTTAACTGGGCAAAATCGGTGGCACTCAGATTGGGGAATGGTTCATTTTTGAAACAGGGGGTGAGGAACCTACCATTACAATGGTGTTCAGACCACATAACTTATTTGGGAATTCGTATTCCGAGAAAACCGGAGCGATTATATGCCCTAAATTTTACCTCGGTCGTTCGAACAATTGAAACAGAACTTGAGACCTGGAAGTCTATGCCTTTATCATATTTGGGGAGGGCTAGCTTGATTAAGATGATATCATTCCCCCGTTTGATGTACTTCATTCAAGCCATGCCACATGCACTTTTACCTAAAGACGTTCAACATCTCAATTTTCTTTTTAGAAGATTTATCTGGCAAGGAGGGAGACCACGTATAGCGTTGATCAAACTCCAACAGACTACAGGAAATGGAGGAATTAACTTCCCTAATATCCTCTGGTACTCACAGGCGGCCCAATTGCGATACCTACATGACTGGATGCACAATAACGACACGTACGCAAACACAGACTTAGATAGGGAATTTATACAAGGGGGGGATCTAATCACCTTTCTACATATGCATGATCGGGAGGTGTCCGAAGAGCAGAGGAGTAACCCCTTATTGTGGAACGTTAAGAAACTATGGACAGATATGAGACATAAACTTAATCTAAATGTCCACAAATCATTACATCTTCCGTTCATGGCTAATCCGGACTTCCAAGATGGCCGGGCACAATATCCGTTTAATATATGGTGGCTGGGGGGCGTGTCCAAGATAGGCGATCTAGTGGACATGCGGGGCTCGAGGCCGCTCACGTTCCAGGAAGCCACTACTAGATACCCAACTTTGCTGGCCTATCCGGTGGCCTTTCTATTGGCTCAACATTATGTTTCATCCACTATTAGATGTTTCTCACCTGGGGATTGGGATAATCCATTGGATAAAATGCTGAAACAAACCCCTAAGGTTCAGAAAGCAATTTCGACTGCATATGGGTATTTTAGAACCGTCCTAGACTACTCACATGGACTGGGAGGTATCATGTCTTGGAGAGATTGTCTCCCAGACATTGAAATTACAGACTTACTGGCGGCGCACGTTAAAGCCTGCAAATTATTTCCCTCTTCTAGATACAAAGAAATGTCCCTCAATATTTTGCATAGGACTTATTTATCACCCCATAGAAGACACCTGATGGGACTTGCTGAAACACATGCATGTTGGAAATGTGGCACTCTTCAGGCAGATTTATTTCACTGCCTGTGGACATGTCCTATGGTCAGACAGTTTTGGACCCAGATAAGAAACTACCTGACGGCCAATCTGGTGAACTATTGGAGATTGTCTCCGGAGTGGGCACTCTTTGGTATCCTACCACCGAATCAGCGCCTCTCTTTGGGCAGTAAAAAATTGCTGCTGGCAGTTAGTCTAGCGGCTAGAAAAGCCATTCTGCAGGTGTGGATAGTGAGAGATCCACCTACTCTATCACTATTTAAAGCCAAACTATTTTACCTCTTTAGGATGGAATGGATAAGTGTTCTGCTGGAAAAAGACTCTAAGATACATCATTTTTTTGAAGTTTGGGAGAGTTATATAACGACTTTGTCGATAACGGTTAGGAAACAGCTCCACGACTCATTGTCAAACACAGAATGGTTTCTGACTAGATTGGCTGCTGGAGATCCGCCGATTGTGCTTTAAAGTTGACTGACAGTCAGGGCTCTGTGGGCCGGAGGGTGGGGAACTCAGGTACGACTACGGGACATTTTTTTTTTTTTTTTGTTCTTCTCTTATCTTCGAATGCATAAGTTTGGGTCAATCGACTGAACTGAACTTTAGATCAGTGGAGCAAATGGTCTCCGGAGACTTGTTTCATGCAGATGCGATGCTGTTGACTACTTATAATGGAAATGTCTCTTGATTAAAGACTCCACTGTATTCTTCCTTGCTCTATTTTCATATGACACCCTTCTACCGATGTTTCAAAATATAATGAATGTTCATGTCTGTATTGCATATATTGCTTCAATAAAAAATATGTTTAAAAAAAAAAAAGTGTGTTCGAACTTTTGCTAATGATAAACCATGGATAAATGGCACGATTCGAACCTTATTAAGTGAGAGAGACAAAGCATTTAGATCTGGTGACCAAAATGTTTTTAGGGCTGCCCGTCAAAAATTAAAAAAGGGTATAATAGAGGCAAAAAGAGCCTTTTCTGTTAAACTTGAAGGTAAGTTTAAAAATGACAAAGATGCAAAAAGTTTGTGGAAAGGTATTCAAGACATTTCTGACTACAAAGTTAATAAGAATCCCTCTCATAAAGAGGCTGATAGTTCCCTAGGGGAGTCGTTAAACATATTTTACTCTCGTTTTGATAGCATGGCTGTTTCCCCTGTTGATTGGGATGGGAATCTGGAGAATGCGGAGCCCCTGGTACTGGATGAATTGTCTGTTAGACGGTGCTTTGCCAGTTCTAAATCAGGTAAGGCCCCCGGCCCAGATGGGATTCCGGGAAATGTTATTAAGACATGTGCAGAGCAGTTGGCCGGGATTTTTACTATGATTTTTAATTTTTCCCTTGCCACTTGTCATGTGCCTAAGTGTTATCTATTATCGTCCCGGTTCCCAAAAATGGTAAGGCCAGTGAGCCAAACGATTACCGACCAATTGCTCTGACATCTCTTATAATGAAGGCCTTTGAAAGATTGGTCATGGGACACATAAAGAAAAATATCCCAGCTAATCTGGATCCTTTTCAATTTGCATATAAAGCAAATAGGTCGACAGATGACGCTGCTATCACTTTGGTTCATCGTGTGGCTACCCATCTAGAATCCACATGTTCTTCTGCGAGAATTTTGTTCGTGGATTACAGTTCAGCATTTAATACGGTAATCCCAACATCATTAGTGTCTAAATTATCTCAGTTGGGATTAAATAACTTTGTATGTAGATGGATCTTGGATTTCTTGACAAACAGGCCCCAATCTGTTAGATTGTACAATTCTCTGTCAAGCGAGCTTGTAATTAGTACGGGGGTGCCTCAGGGCTGTGTACTGAGTCCCCTGTTGTACTCCCTGTTTACCTATGATTGACTTTCTAAATCGGAGTCAGTTCACATTATTAAATTTGCCGATGATATTGCAGTTGTAGGTTTAATAAGTAAGGACGATGAGTCAGAATATAGATCTGAGGTCGCTAGGTTAGAAGCTTGGAGTCAAACAAATCATTTAATCCTAAACGTAAAAAAAACGAAAGAAATTATTGTAGATTTTAGGAAAATACATAAGCAGCCCTTTTGTCCTATAGTTGTAAATAACCAGGTAGTGGAGACAGTTGAGTCTTTTAAATTCCTGGGTATTAACATCTCCAATGATCTGTCCTGGGGTACTCATACACGATGTGTTGTTAAAAAGGCCCAACAACGCTTGTTTTTACTGAGGAAAATGCGTATGGCGGGAATACGTAAGGAGATTTTAGTACATTTTTATTCTGCCATTTTAGAGAGTGTCCTTACATACGGGATTATGGTATGGTTCGGTAACTGTACTGCCGTAGAACGCAAGTCCCTTCAGAGAGTGGTTAAAACTGCGAGCAGGGTTATTGGAGTTAGTTTGCCCTGTATTCAGGATATATATGAAAAGAGGCTCCTCACTAAGGTGAGAAGTATCTTGGGAGATCTATCTCATCCTAATGTGGGGATGTTTTCTGTGTTGCCATCTAATAGGCGTTATCGTTCTATTCTCTGTCGGACCAACCGGTTAAGGGGCAGTTTTTTCCCAACAGCAGTAAACATGTTAAACCGGATAGAACCGAGATAAAGTGATAATTGAGAATGTCTTGGTTTCAGGAGTGCTCTTTCTGTTCTGTTCTTATGGTCTCTGTATATGCTTGCTTTTAGTTTCGTTGATTGTTCATGTATTTCTTTCTTGAACTATTGATGACAATAAATTATTATTATTATTATTATTATTATTATTATTATTATTATTATTATTATTATATTCAACCCGGGAATCTTAAAAAGGAGGTGATAATCTGTCTCCCTGCATGATGTCACCAGCCTGAAACCGGAAACAACAGGCAGCACTCTGTAACAGTGGGTGAGCTTTTATACAGCATTCACAGTGCTTTTAAAATATGGCAACCTGGAGGGATAACGAAGTTAGGGAGTTTTTGAGGATTAGAGGGGAGGCTGAAATTGCCAAGCAAATTACAGGTACTGTAAAGGATGCAATAACCTATAAAAACTAAAGATGTGCACCGGAAATTTTTCGGGTTTTGTGTTTTGGTTTTGGATTCGGTTCACCGGCCGTGTTTTGGATTCGGACGCGTTTTGGCAAAACCTCCCCGAAATTTTTTTGTCGGATTCGGGTGTGTTTTGGATTCGGGTGTTTTTTTACAAAAACCCCTCAAAAACAGCTTAAATCATAGAATTTGAGGGTAATTTTGATCCCATAGTATTATTAACCTCAATAACCATAATTTCCACTCATTTCCAGTCTATTCTGAACACCTCACAATATTATATTTAGTCCTAAAATTTGCACCGAGGTCGCTGGATGACTAAGCTAAGTGACCCAAGTGGCCGACACAAACACCTGGCCCATCTAGGAGTGGCACTGCAGTGTCAGACAGGATGGCACTTCAAAAAATAGTCCCCAAACAGCACATGATGCAAAGAAAAAAAGAGGTGCACCAAGGTCGCTGGATGGCTAAGCTAAGCAACCCAAGTGGCCGACACAAACACCTGGCCCATCTAGAAGAGACACTGCAGTGTCAGGCGGGATGGCAGATTTAAAAAATAGTCCCCAATCAGCACATGATGCAAAGAAAAAGAAAAGAAAAAAGAGGTGCAAGATGGAATTGTCCTTGGGCCCTCCCACCCACCCTTATGTTGTATAAACAGGACATGCACACTTTAACAAACCCATCATTTCAGCGACAGGGTCTGCCACACGACTGTGACTCAAATGACTGGTTGGTTTGGGCCCCCACCAAAAAAGAAGCAATCAATCTCTACTTGCACAAACTGGCTCTACAGAGGCAAGATGTCCACCTCCTCCTCATCGTCCGATTCCTCACCCCTTTCACTGTGTACATCCTCCTCCTCACAGATTATTAATTTGTCCCCACTGGAATCCACCATCTCAGGTCCCTGTGTACTTTCTGGAGGCAGTTGCTGCTGGTGAATGTCTCCACGGAGGAACTGATTATAATTCATTTTGATGAACATCATCTTCTCCACATTTTGTGGAAGTAACCTCGTACGCCGATTGCTGACAAGGTGACCGGCTGCACTAAACACTCTTTCGGAGTACACACTGGAGGGGGGGCAACTTAGGTAAAATAAAGCCAGTTTGTGCAAGGGCCTCCAAATTGCCTCTTTTTCCTGCCAGTATACGTACGGACTGTCTGACGTGCCTACTTGGATGCGGTCACTCATATGATCCTCCACCATTCTTTCAATGGTGACAGAATCATATGCAGTGATAGTAGACAACATGTCAGTGATCGTTGGCAGGTCCTTCAGTCCGGACCAGATGTCAGGACTCGCTCCAGACTGCCCTGCATCACCGCCAGTGGGTGGGCTCGGAATTCTTAGCATTTTCCTCGCAGCCCCAGTTGCGGGAGAATGTGAAGGAGGAGCTGTTGACGGGTCACGTTCCGCTTGACTTGACAATTTTCTCACCAGCAGGTCTTTGAACCTCTGCAGACTTGTGTCTGCCGGAAAGAGAGATACAACGTAGGTTTTAAATCTAGGATCGAGCACGGTGGCCAAAATGTCGTGCTCTGATTTCAACAGATTGACCACCCGTGAATCCTGGTTAAGCGAATTAAGGGCTCCATCCACAAGTCCCACATGCCTAGTGGAATCGCTCCGTTTTAGCTCCTCCTTCAATCTCTACTGCAGAACCTTGCACAACGTTGAAATCATTCTCCACTGCGCTTGAGTCAGGTGCATTCCCCCTCCTTTGCCTATATCGTAGGTAGCTGTATAGGCTTGAATGGCCTTTTGCTGCTCCTCCATCCTCTGAAGCATATAGAGGGTTGAATTCCACCTCGTTACTTACCACCTCTTGCTTCAGATGATGGCGGGGCAGGTTCAGGAGTGTTTGCTGGTGCTCCAGTCTTCGGCACGCGGTGGCTGAATGCCGAAAGTGGCCCGCAATTCTTCGGGCCACCGACAGCATCTCTTGCACGCCCCTGTTGTTTTTTAAATAATTCTGCACCACCAAATTCAATGTATGTGCAAAACATGGGACGTGCTGGAATTTGCCCACATGTAATGCACGCACAATATTGGTGGCGTTGTCCGATGTCACAAATCCCCAGGAGAGTCCAATTGGGGTAAGCCATTCTGCGATGATGTTCCTCAGTTTCCGTAAGAGGTTGTCAGCTGTGTGCCTCTTATGGAAAGCGGTGATACAAAGCGTAGCCTGCCTAGGAACGAGTTGGCGTTTGCGAGATGCTGCTACTGGTGCCGCCGCTGCTATTCTTGCTGCGGGAGGCAATACATCTACCCAGTGGGCTGTCACAGTCATATAGTCCTGAGTCTGCCCTGCTCCACTTGTCCACATGTCCGTGGTTAAGTGGACATTGGGTACAACTGCATTTTTTAGGACACTGGTGACTCTTTTTCTGACATCTGTGTACATTCTCGGTATCGTCTGCCTAGAGAAATGGAACCTAGATGGTATTTGGTACTGGGGACACACTACCTCAAGCAATTCTCTAGTTCCCTGTGAATTAACGTTGGATACCGGACACACGTTTAACACCACCGAAGCTGCCAAGACCTGAGTTATCCACTTTGCAGCAGGATGACTGCTGTGATATTTCATCTTCCTCGCAAAGGACTGTTGGACAGTCAATTGCTTACTGGAAGTAGTACAAGTGGTCTTCCGACTTCCCCTCTGGGATGACGATCGACTCCCAGCAGCAACAACAGCAGCGCCAACAGCAATAGGCGTTACACTCAAGGATGCATCGGAGGAATCCCAGGCAGGAGAGGATTCATCAGACTTGACAGTGACATGGCCTGCAGGACTATTGGCTTTCCTGTCTAAGGAGGAAATTGACACTGAGGGAGTTGGTTGTGTGGTTTGCAGGAGCTTGGTTACAAGAGGAAGGGATTTAGTTGTCAGTGGACTGCTTCCGCTGTCACCCAAAGTTTTTGAACTTGTCAATGACTTCTGATGAATGCGCTCCAGGTGACCTATAAGGGAGGATGTTCCTAGGTAGTTAACGTCCTTACCCCTACTTATTACAGCTTGATAAAGGCAACACACAGCTTGACACCTGTTGTCCGCATTTCTGTTAAAATAATTCCACACTGAAGAGGTGATTTTCTTTGTAATTTGACCAAGCATGTCAATGGCCATATTCGTCCCTTGGACAACAGGTGTCTCCCCGGGTGCCTGACTTAAACAAACCACCTCACCATCAGAATCCTCCTTGTCAATTTCCTACTCAGCGCCAGCAACACCCATATCCTCATCCTGGTGTACTTCAACAGTGACATCTTCAATTTGACTATCAGGAACTGGACTGCGGTGCTCCTTCCAGCACTTGCAGGGGGCGTGCACATGGTGGAAGGCGCCACCTCTTCCCGTCCAGTGTTGGGAAGGTCAGGCATCGCAGCCGACACAATTGGACTCTCCTTGGGGATTTGTGATGTAGAAGTTCTTTGCTGTGCTTTTGCCAGCTTAAGTCTTTTCATTTTTCTAGCGAGAGGATGAGTGCTTCCATCCTCATGTTAAGCTGAACCACTATCCATGAACATAGGACAGGGCCTCAGTCGTTCCTTGCCACTCCGTGTCGTAAATGGCATATTGGCAAGTTTACGCTTCTCATCAGACGCTTTTAATTTAGATTTTTGGATCATTTTACTGAACTTTTGTTTTTTGGATTTTACATGCTCTCTACTATGACATTGGGCATCGGCCTTGGCAGACGACGTTGATGGCATTTCATCGTCTCGGCCATGACTAGTGGCAGCAGCTTCAGCACGAGGTGGAAGTGGATCTTGATCTTTCCCTATTTTAACCTCCACATTTTTGTTCTCCATTTTTTAATGTGTGGAATTATATGCCAGTAATATATCAATAGCAATGGCCTACTGCACCGTACTGCTATATATTATATACTGGTGGTCAGCAAAATTATGCACTGTACTCCTACTATATATACTGCGCACAACTAAAATGCACCACAGGTATGGATGGATAGTATACTTGACGACACAGAGGTAGGTAGAGCAGTGGACTACTGTACCGTACTGCTATATATTATATACTGGTGGTCAGCAAAATTATGCACTGTACTCCTACTATATATACTGCGCACAACTAAAATGCACCACAGGTATGGATGGATAGTATACTTGACGACACAGAGGTAGGTAGAGCAGTGGCCTACTGTACCGTACTGCTATATATTATATACTGGTGGTCAGCAAAATTATGCACTGTCCTCCTACTACTGCGCACAACAACTAAAATGCACCACAGGTATGGATGGATAGTATACTTGACGACACAGAGGTAGGTAGAGCAGTGGCCTACTGTACCGTACTGCTATATATTATATACTGGTGGTCAGCAAAATTATGCACTGTCCTCCTACTACTGCGCACAACAATTAAAATGAACCACAGGTATGGATGGATAGTATACTTGACGACACAGAGGTAGGTAGAGCAGTGGCCTACTGTACCGTACTGCTATATATTATATACTGATGGTCAGCAAAATTATGCACTGTCCTCCTACTACTGCGCACAACTAAATGCACCACAGGTATGGATGGATAGTATACTTGACGACACAGAGGTAGGTAGAGCAGTGGACTACTGTACCGTACTGATATAATTCTGGTGGTCACTGGTCAGCAAAATTCTGCACTGTACTCCTACTATATACTACAATGCAGCACAGATATAGAGGGTTTTTCAGGCAGAGAACGTATAACACTGGTGGTCGCTGGTCAGCAAAACTCTGCACTGTCCTCCTACTATATAATACTGGTGGTCCCCAGTCCCCATAATAAAGTACACTGAGCACAGATATTTGCAGCACACTGAGCACAGATATGGAGCATTTTTCAGGCAGAGAACGTAGATATTTTCAGCACACTGAGCACAGATATTTGCAGCACACTGAGCACAGATATGGATCGTTTTTCAGGCAGAGAACGTAGATATTTTCAGCACACTGAGCACAGATATTTGCAGCACACTGAGCACAGATATTTGCAGCACACTGAACACAACTGAGAGAACGCTGCACGTCCTCTCCCTATCATCTCCAATGCACGAGTGAAAATGGCGGCGACGCGCGGCTCCTAATATAGAAAACGAATCCCGCGAGAATACGACAGCGGGATGATGACGTTCGGGTGCGCTCGGGTTAACCAAGCAAGGCGGGAAGAGTCGAGTCCGCCTCGGAACCGTGTAAAATGGGTGAAGTTCGGGGGGTTCGGATTCCGAGGAACCCGAACCCGCTCATCTCTAATAAAAGCATAGCTGAGACTATCACAAAGTCACTGTGAAACGTCATATGTGAGGCAGAAAAGTCCATTTAAAGTGACATCACACTGTTTTATATGGGTGAACCGGGTTCAGTGGGAAAGGCACCAACACGGGAATAACCTGGTAATAACCTGGCTCCAAAACGCGATGTGAAAGGGGTATAGCTTGTTCAGACCTGGGTCGGACGCGTGTTCAAATGCAGTGTCCTTACCGGGTTTGCAATGTGAAAGCGGTATAAGATTTAGGTTGGGGGTGTTCAAACTGAAATCTAAATTGCAGTGTAAAAATAAAGCAGCCAGTATTTACCCTGCACAGAAACAAAATAACCCACCCAAATCTAACTCTCTCTGCAAATGTTATATCTGCCCCCCCTGCAGTGCACATGGTTTTGCCCAATTGCTATCAAAAATCCTGCTGCGATCAACTTGGAATTACCCCCCTGCAGTGCACATGGGGGGTAATTCCAAGTTGATCGCAGCAGGAAATTTTTTAGCAGTTGGGCAAAACCATGGGGGTCATTCCGAGTTGTTCGCTCGGTAAATTTTTTCGCATCGCAGCGATTTTCCGCTTAGTGCGCATGCGCAATGTTCGCACTGTGAGTAAATTTGCTATGCAGTTAGGTATTTTACTCACGGTTTTTTCTTCGTTCTGGTGATCGTAATGTGATTGACAGGAAGTGGGTGTTTCTGGGCGGAAACAGGCCGTTTTATGGGCGTGTGGGAAAAAACGCTACCATTTCTGGGAAAAACGCGGGAGTGGCTGGAGAAACGGAGGAGTGTCTGGGCGAACGCTGGGTGTGTTTGTGACGTCAAACCAGGAACGATAAGCACTGAACTGATCGCACTGGCAGAGTAAGTCTCGAGCTACTCAGAAACTGCACAGAGATGTCTTTTCGCAATATTGCGAATCTTTCGTTCGCAATTTTAAGATGCTAAGATTCACTCCCAGTAGGCGGCGGCTTAGCGTGTGCAATGCTGCTAAAAGCAGCTTGCGAGCGAACAACTCGGAATGAGGGCCCATGTGCACTGCAGGAGGGGCAGATATAACATGTGCAGAGAGGGTAGATTTGGGCAGAGCCGGCCCTAACCAATATGATGCCCTAGGCAAGATTTTGGCTGGTGCCCCCTAGCACCACCGCTAGTTCTGCAGGAGATGCCTGGCATGAGTCAGCTGGCAGCTCTGCTAACGTTGGGCGCCTTTTGTTTATGAAAATGCATCTTATTTGCATTACTGTGTGGCTAGGATGCACTAGCAGCTTCCGCTGATAAAAATTATATGCAGCATGCCTATATTCTGTGTGCGACTGCGGCTGTATCTGCATACGAAATGCTACATTACAGTGATTTCCATGAATACACTGCAACGAAGCATTTCGTATGCAGATACAGCCGCAGTCACACACAGAATATAGGCATGCCGCATATCATTTTAATCAGCAAAAGCTGCTGGTGCCCCTAAGCATACCAAATGCCCTAGGCATTTGCCTAGTTTGCCTATGCCTAAGACCGGCTCTGGATTTGGGTGGGGTGAGTTCAATCTGCAATCTAAATTGCAGTGTAAAAATAAAGCAGCCAGTATTTACCCTGCACAGAAACAAAATAACCCACCCAAATCTCTCTGCACGTGTTATATCTGCCTCCCCTGCAGTGCACATGGGCCCTCATTCCGAGTTGATCGGTCGCAAGGCGAATTTAGCAGAGTTACACACGCTAAGCCGCCGCCTACTGGGAGTGAATCTTAGCTTCTTAAAATTGCGACCGATGTATTCGCAATATTGCGATTACTAACTACTTAGCAGTTTCAGAGTAGCTCCAGACTTACTCTGCCTGTGCGATCATTTCAGTGCTTGTCGTTCCTGGTTGACGTCACAAACACACCCAGCGTTCGCCCAGGCACTCCCACCGTTTCTCCGGCCACTCCTGCGTTTTTTCCGGAAACGGTAGCGTTTTCAGCCACACGCCCCTGAAACGCCGTGTTTCCGCCCAGTAAGACCCATTTCCTGTCAATCACATTACGATCGCCGGAGCGAAGAAAAAGCCGTGAGTAAAAATACTTTCATCATAGTAAAGTTACTTGGCGCAGTCGCAGTGCGAACATTGCGCATGCGTACTAAGCGGATTTTCACTGCGATGCGATGAAAAATACCGAGCGAACAACTCGGAATGAGGGCCATGGTTTTGCCCAACTGCTAAAAAAAATTCCTGCTGCGATCAACTTGGAATTACCCACATGGTTTTGGCCAACTGCTAACAAATTTGCTGCTGGGATCAACTCGGAATGACCCCCGTGGCTTTGCCCAACTGCTAACAAATTTGCTGCTGCGATCAACTCTGACTTACCCCCAATATGTCAGCAATTTAAGGGAGTTTGTTTGCTATGATCTTATCGCCTCGAGACAACGATCTTCCTGCAAATGGGTTTGACTTCTAAAGTACATGTAAGTTTGTTGTGTCCCTTTACCGAGGTACTGTACTTACTGCAATTGTATAGTTTTTTTATGTTATGTATGTTTCTTCAATAAAATGAAAAAAAAAAACATTATTTAAAAAAAAAAAAAAAAAGCAACAGCCGAGTTCCGCTATTTCCTGATGAAAGTTGTGCATTTTCTGTGCACAAAGAACAAAGTAACTTTCTATACAAGAGCAAATTCAATGGGGGGCAAAATGTATTAATGATCACGTTTGTCCTGGGGAAGTTTTGACTTCTGAGCATCTGACTCGGCTGCTGTAATGCTTGTGCATACCTCAAGACTGTCCCGATTTTCGCGGGACAGTCCCATCTTTTTGGGACTGTCCCGCTGTCCCACCCGCGGGTCGCAGTGTCCCGCGGTGGTGGGGAGGGGGGGGGGGGGGGCAGTTGGGAGGCTCATGTTGTCGCTGCCCTGCTAAGCAGAGAAGCCGAGAATAGAAGCTGTGCGCATACGGCGCAGTGTCTATTAAGTGAAGACAGAGGGAGTGGGGGCATGACAGCGGCTCACAGAGCGCTGATCATGCCCCCTTTAGTGATGACAAGCACTGCCACAAGGCCACGCCCTTTCATTTAGACCACTCCCCCTTTCGGGCGGGTGCGTGCAGGAGTCCCGCTTGTAGATTTGGAAATGTTGGGAGGTATGCGCGTGTGTGACCGTCTTTGCTGCACATGTGCAAATTGGTCACAATCGGAGAGGTATTCTATGGATCTCTCTGCCGGCCACTTTGTGATATTGTGGCAAAAGATGATGTTAGGTTCGAGGAGCCTGATACAAGCAGCCAGATCGCTGCACCCTCAGAAACCTATGACGACTGCTGTGACCCCTGATAATACATATGGGGGATACTAAACTAATGAGGAAAATTTGAAAATTATGTTTTTGGGAGTTTGTCCTGCAAAATTTGTGTGACACATCTTTTCCCTGGGAGAGAAAAGACCGGATAAGACAGGAAGGGGTAAATTTACTAATGTGTGGGTTTATAGAAGTGGAGATGTTGCCAATAGCAACCTATCAGATTCCAGCTATTATCTTCTAGAACAGGCATTCCCAACCACGGTCCTCAAGGCACACTAACAGTCCTGGTCTTAGTGATATCCAGCCTTCAGCACAGGTGACTTAATTAGTAGCTCAGTTATTTTGATTTAACCATCTGTGCAGCAGCCTGGATATCACTAAAACCTGCACTGTTGGTGTGCCTTGAGGACCGTGGTTGGGAATGCCAGTTCTAGAAGGTTCTAGATCAGTGGTTCCCAACCTCAGTTCTCAAGTACCCCCAACAGTTCATGTTTTCCAGGTCACCTAGCAGTTGAACAGGTGTACTCATTAGTCATTGACACATTTTAAAAGCCCCACAGGTGGGGCAAATTATTTCACTTGCAATCCTGAACTGTTGGGGGGTACTTAAGGACTGAGGTTGGGAACCACTGTTGTAGATAAACGATAAGTACAATCTGATTTGTTGCTATTGGCAACTTCTCCTCTTGCACCAGGTGCAGTCAGCAGCCACTCCATCCAGGGGGCACCCCTCAGGCTGTGCTCGGATACAGCAGTGCATCTCCAAATTAGAATGCAGTATAGGCAGTGCCGCAAAAAGGGCACACAGAGGAAAATGAATTGTTAGGGCCCCAACCAATACAATCGACAAACCCCCACCCCGCCCCTAACCCCCCCCCCCAATAAAACTGACAATCCCACTTGCCCATCTCCCAACCCCACCAATAAAAGTAACTATCCCCCCTACCCCTCTCCCAACCCCACCAATAAATTGACAACCCCCTTGCACTCCCAGACCCCTCAATAAAATTGACAACCCCACTGACCCCCTAACCCCACAAATAAAGCTGACAACCCTCCCGGCCTGCATGCATTAACTGGCAGTGTCACAGTGTGTGACATGTTTGCAAAGCTGCCGGGAATGGTCCAGGACAGGGCAATATTTACTACCACTATGGGGGCCCGCAATGTTTGGGGGCCCCTGGGTGACCATTGCATCCGCCCTCCTTATAATCTGGCCCTGAGGACGGGGCTTTGTCTAATATATGTGATATTTATATATATATATATATATATATATATATATATATCTCCTATATAATAGCCCAGATCTGTGACTTTGTGCTTCATTTGCTAACGCTGGGCGGAGTCAAAACACTGGGCGGAGTTAGTCAAATGAGTCACAGATCTGGGCAAATCTATAGGAAACTTGGAGCAGGAGCAGATGGCATGGGCATGGCACAGGCAGGGGTGCATACCTCCCAGCTTTCTTCAGGCAGGAGGGACACACGCACAGCAAAAAGGGGGCATGACCAACGGGAAAGAGGGCGTGGCTTCGCGGGTGGACCCGCGATCGCGAGCCACGCCCCTGATTTAGTCAGTGAGGGGGCATGCCCAGCGCTCTGTGAGCTGCTGGCATGCCCCCAGCGGCGGATTATGAGTCCGGGGGGCCCAGGGCACTTGACACAGGAACCCTATCTCATTGCTGTGGGTTTGGGGGCGTGGCCTAATTGCGCCCTCGTGGCCACGCCCCTTATGCAAATTCCTGTTGTTTTTTTAATGGGATTTTGGCCCCTCAGCTAGGGGTAAATCCAGATGGGGTGGTTGCTCCCCCCTACACACCCGCACAGGCAGAAGACAGCGGGGAGGCTGCTGCCTCCCTGCAACACCACAGACCTGCCAACACGCAGCAGCAGGGCCGGCTCTAGGCATGTTCGAATAGAGCGGCCGCGCAGGGCGCCACCCTTAATGGGCGCCGCCATATTCTATGCTGGAGCCGGCCCTGTGTGTGCAGCATAGCATTGGCCCGTCCCGCCGTGTGTGCGCGCTGCGCGGCGCCGGTGTCTAACGTCAGACGCCGGCGCCGCGCAACGTGCATAGCGCACGCAAGTGGCCGCACGCCCGCCCGGACCCAGACCCAGACCCAGGCTCACTCGCCCGGCCGCCCGCCAGCACTCCCGCACTCGGACAGGCGGACACCAGTACTCCTCCCCATCGCCGCAGGTATTTTGGGGGGGGATCCGCACTGTGGGGGCATTTCTGGCACACAGGGGGCATTTTTGGCTCTGTGGGGGGCATTTCTGGCACTGTGGGGGCATGTGGGGGGCATTTATCTGGTACTGTGGGGGCATTTATCTGGCACTGTGGGGGCATTTATCTGGCACTGTGGGGGCATTTATCTGGCTCTGTGGGGGCATATCTGGCACTGTGGGGGCATTTATGTATCAGGCACTGTGGGGGCATTTATGTATCAGGCACTGTGGGGGCATTTATGTATCAGGCACCGTGGGGGCATTTATGTATCAGGCACCGTGGGGGCATTTATGTATCAGGCACCGTGGGGGCATTTACCGTGGGGGCATTTATGTATCAGGCACCGTGGGGGCATTTATGTATCAGGCACCGTGGGGGCATTTATGTATCAGGCACCGTGGGGGCATTTATGTATCAGGCACCGTGGGGGCATTTATGTATCTGGCACCGTGGGGGCATTTATGTATCTGGCACCGTGGGGGCATTTATGTATCAGGCACCGTGGGGGCATTTATGTATCAGGCACCGTGGGGGCATTTATGTATCTGGCACCGTGGGGGCATTTATGTATCTGGCACCGTGGGGGCATTTATGTATCTGGCACTGTGGGGGCATTTCTTGCACTGTGGGGGCATATCTTGCACTGTGAGGGCATTAATGTATCTGGCACTGTGGGGGCATATCTGCGCTGTGGGGGCATTTATCCATCTGGAACTGTGTGGCCATTTATGTAGCTGGCACTGCTGGGGGGCATGTCACCTGTAGCTGGCACTGCTGGGGGGCATGTCATGTGTAGCTGGCACTGCTAGGGGGCATATCATGTAGTGTTCCCGCTAGGCGTCTGTGGCTGGGCAGTGTGTCTCAGTGCTCTACCTGGCGCAATGTGTCTAACGTGCTCTTATAGGAGGTTCTACCTGGTGCAATGTGTATTAGCTGCACTACTGTGTGGTGTAATGTGAATTGCCACTATAATGTGGCTACGCACCTTCCCCACGAAGTAACTCCCCTAAATTTTTGCTGCGCGCCTTTGGCGCGCACTGTCCATGTTTTAGCGTGTGGAAATGGGAACAACAAGCATTACAATATGTACATCATTTTGCCCACCTAACTTAAAAATGTGCCCTCCCTGTGATCAGCAACCTGCCCTAAAAAGTGAACACTATCATGTGTAGCTGGCACTGCTGGGAGTCATGTCACGTGTAGCTGGCACTGCTGGAGGGCATGTCATGTGTAGCTGGCACTGCTGGAGGGCATGTCATGTGTAGCTGGCACTGCTGGGGGGTGAGACCACGCCCACTTTTTCAGAGACCACGCCCACTTTTCCAGGAGCGCGTGCGCCTTCGGCGCGCGCATGGGTGGGGAGGGCACTTTTAAATTTTCTCGCTCAGGGTGCTAGTAGGCCTGGAGCCGGCCCTGCGCAGCAGCACAATGCTGCCGCTGTTACTGGCAGGACGGGGGAGCTTCAGAGCTGGGACAGAGCTACTCCAGCCGGGGGGTACCCTAAAACTGTGAGGCCCGGGGTACGTACCCCCTGGGCCCACCCTTAATCCGTACCCCCTGATGCCCCCTCTCCCTCTGTCTCCACTAAATAGACGCTGTGTGCATGCTAAGCAGAACAGCGAGTACAGGAGCTTCCCAACTGCCCCACCCACCTCCACCCACCCACCACGGGACACTGCGGCCCGCGGGTGGGATAGTGGGACAGACCCAAAAAAATGGGACTGTCCCGCTAAAATCGGGACAGTTGGGAGGTATGGGGGTGTGTGAGGGGGTACGGCATACAGACAGACGGGTACCGGCTTACTGTGTACTTGACCCCCCCACATCAGCATACTCAGCAGGGTCTCTCTGACGCGGAGGAGCGTCACTTTCTGGCACACTCCACGCTTTTTAGCTGCAGTTTTGTGGGGCACCTGCCGCTGTGCAGGTTCCGTACTGCCTCTGTTATCTCCAGCCCCGGCAACCCCCAACGCTAGCTGCAGCGCTGCTGCCCGCACTGAGGTGCGCCCAGCTCCTTCACACACTTTAGCCGGCGGGCAGCGCTGCAGAAGTCCGCGCTGCTTGCAGGCTCCGACCCCCTCCTCCCTTCAGCCGCAGCGTCTCCTGGGGGCTAACCAGTCACTCCCAGTCTCCCCTTACCACAGTGCCTGGCAGCCGCGAGGTCCGCGCCGCGTGCATGCTATGACCCCCTCCTCCCTCCAGCCTCAGCGTCTCCTGGGGGCTAACCAGTCACTCCCAGTCTCCCCTTACCACAGTGCCCGGAAGCCGCGCGAGGTCCGCGGTGTGTGACTGAGGAGTGGGGGGGAGGGATGCGGACGGGCAGAGGAAGCAGGACTCCAGCCTGAGAGCGTCAGCCATGCCAAGTCTCCACCAGCAGCAGATCCCAACAAGTTGGAGTGGAACAGCAGCAGCCAGGAGCAGTGACTCCGGTAAAACACATCTGTCTGTCACCACTGTTCTGTCCTTAATACCAATCTCTCCCGTGCCCTGTGTTCTGTCATGTCCTTGTCACCCCTGGCCTTGCCCTGTCACCCCTGGCCTTGCCCTGTCACCCTTATCCTGGCCCTTTCACCCTTATCTTGGCCCTGTCACCCCTATCCTGGCCCTGTCACCCCTATCCTGGCCCTGTCACCCTTATCCTGGCCCTGTCACCCCTAACCTGGCCCTATCAACTAAATCCTGGTCCTGCCGCCCCTACCCTGGCCCTGTCACCCCTATCCTGTCCCTGTCATTTCTGTCCTGGCCCCGTCACCCCTGTCCTTGCCCTATCACTCCTGTCCTTGCCCTGTCACCCCTATCCTGGCCCTGTCACCCCTATCCTGGCCATGTCACCCCCATCCTGGCCCTGTCAACCAAATCCTGGTCCTGCCGCCCCTACCCTGGCCCCGTCGCCCCTGTCCTGGCCCCGTCGCCCCTGTCCTGGCCCCGTCACCCCTGTCCTGGCCCTGTTACTGCATACCCTCCAACTACCTTTTTGGCAGGTACAGTACTCGCAGCGTCTCCAGACCCCTCCCTAATGCACCACACCTCCGCACCTTCCCCTCCACCACATGCAGCACTCCACCCCTCCCCCACACGCTGTGCCTCCAGACCCCCTACACCACCAGCGGCTCCCACTCCCACACCACCCACAGCACCTCCAGACCCCCTCCACCATCCACCCCCCATATATGTCTCCCCCCACACCTGCCCCCCTCCACCCACAGCATCTGCAGACACCCTCCTTCATTCGTAGTCCCCCCCTCACCCACCCACAGCACCTCCGCACCTGCCCCTCTACCACCTGCAGTGCCTCCGGACCCCATCCGCCGCACCTGCCTCTCCCCCACCGCAGTGCCTCCGGACCCCCTACCCCACCACCGGCACCCCCGCCCCTTCCCATCCCACAGCACCTCCGGTACCCTTCACCCATCCGCAACATCCCTGCACCTGCCCCTCCCCCATGGCACCCCCGCCCCTCCCCCACCTGCAGTACCTCCGGACCCCTCCCCCATCTACATCCCCCACTCTTCTGTCTCTCCCCCACCCGCAGCACGTCCCAACCCTTCCCCATCCGGGCCCCCCCGCATCTGCCCCCCCCCCTCCACCTGCAGCATCTACAGACACCCTCCCCCATCCGCAGTCCCCCCCGCACCCGCTCATTCTGTACATCGTGCCTTGCAGGTGCTGTTCACGCCGTCGCAAGGGGCTGCGCCTCCTTCACCATCGCACGCCCTTTCATTGTGCAATATTTAACCACTAACAAAGGAATGCAGGTAATACTCCATATAATACAAATATTGAACCCCATATAGGCATGCAAGGGCTAAAGGGGTGTAGCCCCTTGCGACAGTGTGAAGAGCGCCCGTAGGGCGCGATGAAACACCTAGTATATATATATTTATATTTATTTAAAAAAAAAATTCAATTATATTCTCCCCTTTTTCATATATCTATAGATCCAACCATTGCAGGCTAGCAGCAGTGTAGCATGCTGTGCTTCTGCAGCCTATATACCGGACTGGAGCATTTTAACATTGTCGGATACTGGTGCTGGGAAGCTGTCTTCTTCCACATATGTAGTGTTGACACTACCATATGTATTTTCTTGCATGCAGAGGCGCTTTAAGAGAGGAGAAGCCCCATGTGCTGCCTTCTCCATTCGGGCCCCCTCCTCTCTGCCGGCAGTGCTGGAGAGTCTGAGCCCTAGAGGGCTCAGACTCTACTGCGCATGCGCATATCACCGGGAAAATGGCATGGCGGGCATTTTCCCAGTGATTTCTCTACTGCGCATGTGCAGAACAAATGATGGAGTGCTGCTGATGTCTGCATGGCACTCCAGGGGGGTGAGTATTTAAAAAATGGGTGCAGCAAGAGATTCATGGTTTCTTCCCCGACCATATAAATCTCGTAAAATAGTGTATTAAACCATTGCAAGTCAAATTTAGTTAGTTGCAATGGGAGCATTTGGAGAACAGAAGATAATTTGGGGAACACAATATTTTTGATGACCACAACCCTGCCAGACAAAGACAGAGGCAATGATATCCAGCCATTCAATAATCTCTCCGCAGTGGAATAAATGTGATGAAAATTATTAGAATAAAGGGCATCCAATTTTAAGGGGATCATGATTCCTAAGTATTTAAGTGGGGATCGGCATATGGTGAACTGTGTCATCGTAGGGGAAGAGGGGAATAAAGAGCGTCAAGAGCACAAGGGGAGGAGACGAGATTTATCATAGTTCACTCTAAAGCCTGAAAAACAACTAAAATGATCCAGGACCTGATTAATTGCAGGGATAGAAGTCTGGGGCATCGAGATGAACAGTAACAGATCCTCAGCGAAGAGACTAAGTTTGACTTCGGTCGTCCTAATTGTGATTCCAGAATATGGCGGGTGTTGTGCGCAAAGCAATTTCTAAAGGTTCTAGGGCTATGGCAAATAGAAGAGGGGAGAGGGGCTTGGTTCCTCTATGAAGGGAAATCGGGGAGGAAAGATAATTATTGGAAATAATTTGGGATGAGCAATCTGTATATAGGAACCTTAGTGCATGAATGAAGTCATGCGGGAACCCAAACCTGTGCATAGTATCAAATAAATGATTCCATGTAACGAGGTCAAATGCCTTTCTTTCGGCGTCAAAGGACAGAAGAGCAAATGGATCCGAGCTCCCAGATGACTCCAACCACTGCATCACAGCCAGAATTTTATGCACATTCACTACAGAGTGGCGGCCCTAAATGAATCCTGTCTGATCTTCCTGTATTAGTGTAGGTAGGAAAAGCTTAATCCAATCCGCCATAATCTTAGTGTAATGTTTATAATCCGTATTTAATAATGAAATGGGCCTATAAGAACTAGAGCCCATGGGGTCTCTGCCAGGTTTATGCTAAGTTTTAATTATCGCCAAATTTAAATAAAGTGTGTGTGGGGGGGGGGGGGGGGTTCCTTTCAACAACAAATTAAAAAAGGAACTGTCAGGGCCAGGGGCCAGGGAAATTGCAGAAGAGAGAGTGGGGGATGGAAGAGAATTCCTGAAGGAGAGTTTCTTTTGTTCATCTATAGAAGGTTGGGAATATAAAGAGGAATAAAAGGAATGTAGAACCTCAGATATCTGACTACCAGTACGTGCCACTGTACCGTCCGATTTCGTTAAGGCTCGAATTATTGTAGGAGTTTGCTGTCCCCGTAAAAGATTGGAAAGCAATCGGCTAGACCGATTACCAAATTTGTGGAATCTACGTTGAGACATAAAGGACATTCTAGATTCAATTTGGGAAAGAAGTTTATCGAATAAAGACTTCTGTTCATAATATGCTGTTTTAGTAGAATGATTGGGATTTCGTTTAAACGTCTGGTAAGCGTTAGTAAGCTTAGATTGAGATTCTAGGTAGCAAGCTTGAGTGTCCTTTTTGTGTTTAGAGGTGAAAGAGATAAGAGAGACCCTTAGCATGTGTCTGGATGCTTGCCAAAATAAAAGTGGAGTTTCCTCAACATAAACAGTATTATCATGCGTAAAGTCCATCCAGGAGGCCTCTAGCATATTTCAAATTTGAATGGAACTGGAAAGGTGAGATGGAAAGCACCACTATCTAATGGGGCCCTTATCAATAAAGGTATAGTGAGTGTCATCCAGCAGATCGCATGGTCAGATAAAGATATTGCTTCAATTTTGGAGTCCTGTACTCTATTAAACAAAGATGCAGACATAAGCAAGTAATCAATCTTTGCTAGAGAGCCATGGGCTGACGTCAGGCAGGTGTAATCATGGTCTAATGGATGACAAGCCCTCCAGACATCAACAAGATGTAGCTGTTTCATCAAATAGAATAAGCCATGCTTAGGGACTAGACGCCTAGAGCGGGTACTAGAATTCCTGTCAAGTGTGTTAGAGACAGTAGAATTGAAGTCGCCCGTAAGTATCAGCTGTTTATGAGAGTGAGGGTGCAATTTAGAGGCAATATTAAGAAAAAAGGGTTGCGGATTAACGTTGGGGGCATAGACGTTACAAAGGAGGAAGTGAGTGGCATTGAGTGTAACATCAACAATGAGAAACCTACCATCAGGGTCTGGTTGGGTGGAGTGGAGGTCTACCTGCAATTGTTGTTTAATTAAAATAACCACTCCATGAGCTTTAGCATTAAAGGGGGCTGACGCTAACACCCTCCAACCTAAAGTATTACGTTTTAGAATTTCTGACGGAATGAGATGAGATTCTTGAAGAAAAGCTACCTCAACATTCAATCTGGATAAATAAAGTAATATTTTCTTGCGTTTAGCCGGAGAATGAAATCCTCCAACATTATACGTGCAAAATTTTAAAATGGACATTTAAATACAAAATAATGATGTGACTCACAATGATGACCATCAGCCCAATAGAGGGGTGCAAGGTGAGACCTCAGAACTGGAAGCGCTACATCTGCAGAATACGGTGTTGAAAGAAGGACACAAAGAGAACAAGACAAGACCCAAACGGGGGAAAAATATGGGGAAGAGAAAGGGGGAAGACATTACCGATGATCCAAATAAAAATGGATCCTTACAAAATCGTCAACAAAATACTTCAGGTATGTATATAGGGGGTAATTCCAAGTTGATCGCAGCAGGAGTTTTGATAGCAATTGGGCAAAACCATGTGCACTGCAGGGGAGGCAGATATAACATGTGCAGAAAGAGTTAGATTTGGGTGGGTTATTTTATTTCTGTGCAGGGTAAATACTGGCTGCTTTATTTTTACACTGCAATTTAGATTGCAGATTGAACACACCCCACCCAAATCTAACTCTCTCTGCACATGTTATATTTGCCTCCCCTGCAGTGCACATGGTTTTGCCCAATTGCTAACAAAAATCCTGCTGCGATCAACTTGGAATTACCCCCATAGTACAAGTACTGTAAGTAAATAGTTCACCAAACTGAGAACAAGGTGAAAACTCCAGGCTTGCCCCAGCCCTAGAATAATAATTAAAAAAAGGGGGCAAAGCAGGTAAACATGTAGATAAAGTGGAAATAACAAACTTCTTGGGAGAACCGATCCAGGATGATACAAGCATAATACAGTAGAAACAACAGGGCCGTAACTAGCTGTGTGCGGGGAAGGGGCACTGCACACAGCGCTGCAGGGTAGGGGGCGCTGTTGGTGGCACTTGTCATTTATCTGTTTTAATTACTTTCACATGCAGCTATCCCAACTTTTTTGAAGCCCAACATCTCCTGACCACCCGTCTCCTACCCTGATCCCTTCTGTCGCCAATACCTATGCAACATTCTTGAACTCCATTTGAGATTTCTTTGTTATTCAGTCACACTGTCCTTTATTACATTTGAAGATGCTGACATACCCGGGATTCGAACCCATTGCTTGTGGCATTACTGTCAGACAATCTATCCATTAAAATATCTGCCCTTGCATAGAAAGGTAGATAATTCTAACTATTTGAAGCTTACCTTGTTCTTTGTGAAAAGAGCAGATCTATGTAGCACACTACAAAGATCTGCTCAATTGCATTGCTGATTATTTTTTTTTTACAAAGTACCAGTAGCTTCATAGAGTGTTCATAGTTTTTATGCAGGATAAAATAGCGAGAAGGGGCATCATAGCATGGGCTTTCTCAGGGATCAATCTTTTTTTTTTTCCTTCCCCACTATTGGAAAATTGGGAGGGGGGGGAGGGGGGGGGGGGCGCCAATTCTCTCTCTGGCACAGGGCTCCAAAAAGTCTAGTTATGGCTCTGAGAAACAGTATTGTCCACAGGCAGTACAAACAAACAAGTATTAGACAAATGCATAAAAAGCGCTTGCAACTAGCAGAAAATGATTATGAATAATCAATAGCTAAAATAAAATATAAATCACTAACAGTCAAAGATCTCCAAAAGTTCCTCGCTTTTAATGTGCCGAGTATCAACATTTATGGTCGCTTAACAGGTCTCACTAGATAAAAATCACTAAGGAATTATGGGGGTAATTCCAAGTTGATCGCAGCAGGAAATTTTTTTAGCAGTTGGGCAAAACCATGTGCACTGCAGGGGGGGGGGGGGGGGCAGATATAACATTTGCAGAGAGAGTTAGATTTGGGTGGGTTATTTTGTTTCTGTGCAGGGTAAATACTGGCTGCTTTATTTTACACTGCAAATTAGATTGCAGATTGAACACACCCCACCCAAATCTAACTCTCTCTGCACATGTTAAATCTGCCCCCCCTGCAGTGCACATGGTTTTGCCCAACTGCTAACAAAATTCCTGCTGCGATCAACTTGGAATTACCCCCTATGTTCATTGAGCCCTTACGGAGCTAACGTGTCCAATCGAAAAATCCAGTAGAGCTCCCTTTTTAAGAGGATCTCCCCATGATACCTCCAGTATAATAGAAATATATAGTAATACCCCCAATTTAATAACAATATATAGTAATGCCTCCATTATAACAGGAAAATACAGCCACTGTCGCACTCCCAGTAACCCTGACAAAGTGGGAGGAGCCGTCATGCTGCCAAGCACCATGGTCTTGTTGCTGTGTGGCGCATTCTAATTGTGGCAATTGCAAAGTGTGTGGCAGGTGGTACTGCGTACCCGCTGCCAAATTCTTAAGGGTACTCCGTACCCGAGCATACCCACATACTTGCACCACTGCCCACAATCCCCATTGCGTTCAAGTGGGAGCACCCAATCTATTATCATGTATCTCAACATTGAGATCTGGTGTCCATATTTCAAAAAATTAGCTGCAACCGGTTTGTCAGTTTTACCTGTGCAATATGCCAATCTTATTGATGACCTATGTTGGTTCATCCTCTCACGGAAATCCTGTTTGTTTTGTCCACGTACATATATCCACATGGGCAAATTAGGTAATACACAATGTGATCAAGCGTACAGGTCAAGTGATGTTTAAGATATATTTTTACACCACTCTGTGGATGACAGAAGTAGTTACCAACTATTAGTGCTCTACAAGTTGTACATTTTAAACAACGAAAGCAACCATTTGTTTCGATAGCCATTGGTTCTCAACTGGCTTATCTGGACGCATATTTGGTCTCAGGAGCATATCCTTCAAGTTGCGTCCCCTTGATACACTCAGTAACAGTGGGGCTTTCTGCATCTTATTAAACGCTTCATCAGAAGTTACTATTGGCCAATTTTTTCTAATTGACTTTTGTACCTGTTTCAGGTGAGTGTCACATCTGACTTTCTACTTTTTCTTTTTTTTTTCTACTTTTTTTCCAACAAGTTTGGGATCTTTGACTATTAGTGATTGATATTTTATTTTAGCTATTGATTATTCATAATCACTTTCTGTTAGTTGCAAGCACTTTTTATGTATTTGTCTAATACTTGTTTGTTTGTTTGTTTGTTTGTTTGTTTGTTTGTGTGTGTGTAATGTTTTTGGTGTAAAAGATACCCATACTGTAGGCTCGTATGTGCATATACTTGAGCAATATAAAATATACAGAGCAATAATAATGAGTTGACAGTATGGGCAGAAGCATAATGTTAGGACTGGTGGTGCTGTCGGAAGTGATCTTGAGTGACTAGCCAGTTGACTGCATTTGCCCTGTGCTTAGATCTTGTGCTCATTTTAGATGTGCACTATCTGCTGATGGATGCTGGCCAAGATAACCTGTTTAGTCTGCCTCGCATGCCCATGTATTTGTGTTTGCTACGAGTAAACATCTTTTAGATTCTGGCAGTCTGGCGGAAGTGAGGTATTGTCTCTCAGAAGTAATATAGATAATAGGAAACTCAGGCAAAAGTAGATCATACAAATCCTCATGTAAGATATGCATATCCTTAGCCATACGTCGGCAGTCCTGAAGTTCCCTTTTAAACAAGTCAGTGGGGTCTCCCTTTAGAACGGTATATGTAGTACTGTCATTCAGTTGGCGAAGAATCTCTGCTTTATAATGACCTCACCCGAAGTGTTCCGGCGCCGCACAGGGAGATGCTGGGCGCCCGCTGAGATTGTGTTACCAGCGGCTCCCGGCTCTCCCTGCACAGCGGAAGCCGGCGGCATGAGCTCAGTACTGAGAGATACGTCATGACTTCTCATAGTGCTGGGGAGCGGACGCCAGGAGGATCACAGGGGTCGGACGTGGGAGTGGGGCTTGGTAAGTATGGTGCTTTCTTTATTTATAAACATATGTGTGACTGTACAGCGCATCTACTAGGGGGCAAGCTACAGAGGGGCAAACTACTGGGGCAAGCTACAGGGGGCCAAACTACTGGGGGCAAACTACAGAGGGGCAAACTACTGGGGCAAGCTACAGGGGGCCAAACTACTGGGGGCAAACTACAGGGGGCCAAACTACTGGGGCAAGCTACAAGGGGCAAAACTACTGAGGGCAAGCTACAAGGGGCCAAACTACTGGGGGCAAGCTACAGGGGGCCAAACTACTGGGGGCAAGCTACAGGAGGCCTAACTACTGGGGGCAAACTACTGGGGGGCAAGCTACAGGGGGGCAAACTACTGGGGGCAAGCTACAGGGGGCCAAACTACTGGGGCAAGCTACAGGGGGCCAAACTACTGGGGCAAGCAACAGGGGGGCTAACCACTGGGTGCAAACTACTGGGGGCTAACCACTGGGGGCAAGCTACAGGGGGGCAAACTACTGGGAGCAAGCTACAGGGGGGCTAACCACTGGGCGCAAACTACTGGGGGCTAACCACTGGGGGCAAGCTACAGGGGGGCAAACTACTGAGGGCAAGCTACAGGGGACTAACCACTGGGGGCAAGCTACAGGGGGCTAACTACTGAGGGCAAGCTACAGGGGACTAACCACTGGGGGCAAGCTACAGGGGACTAACTACTGGGGGCAAGCTACAGGGGACTAACTACTGAGGGCAAGCTACAGGGGACTAACCACTGGGGGCAAGCTACAGGGGACTAACTACTGAGGGCAAGCTACAGGGGACTAACCGCTGGGGGCAAGCTACAGGGGACTAACTACTGAGGGCAAGCTACAGGGGACTAACCACTGGGGGCAAGCTACAGGGGACTAACTACTGGGGGCAAGCTACAGGGGGCTAACTACTGGGGGCAAGCTACAGGGGGCTAACTACTGGAGGCAGACTACAAGGGGGCAAGATACTGGGGGTAAACTACAAGGGGGCAAGCTACTTGGGGCAAACTAAAAGGGGGCAAGCTACTAGGGGCAAACTACAAGGTGGGCAAACTACTGGGTGCATAACTACAGGGGCATTACTACTTGGGGCAAACTACTGGGGACACTACTACAGGGGGGCTAAACTACAAGGGGGCATTACTACTGGGGGCTAAACTACAAGAGATAAACTACTGGGGGCATTACTACTTGGGGCAAACTACATGGGGCTAACTACTGGGGGCTAACTATAAGGGGGAAAGCTACTGGGGGCAAACTACAGGGGCGCATTACTACAGGGGCATAACTACAGGGGCATTACTACAGGGGGCATGACTACAGGGGCATTACTACAGGGGGCATGACTACAGGGGCGCATTACTACTGGGGGCATGACTACAGGGGTGCATTACTACTGGGGGCATAACTACAGGGGCATGACTACAGGGGCGCATTACTACTGGGGGCATTACTACTGGGGGCATAACTACAGGGGCATAACTACAGGGGCATTACTACTGGGGCATTACTACTGGGGCATTACTACTGGGGGCATTACAACAGGGGCTAAACTACTGGGGGCTAAACTACAGGGGGCATTACTACTGGGGGCATAACTACAGGGGGCATTACTACTTGGGGCAAACTACATGGGGCTAAACTACAGGGGCTAAACTATTGGGGCATTACTACTGGGTGGCTAAACTACATGGGGCAAACTACATGAGGGCTAAACTACTGGGGGCATTACCACTGGGAGGATAAACTAAAATAGGGGTAAACTACTGGGCTCATAACTGCAGGGGCATTACCACTGGGGGCTCTACTACTGGGGCTAAACCACAGGGAGCAAAATGACTGGGGGCATTACTACAGGCAACATTACTACTGGGGCATTACCATTAAGGGCATTACTAATGGGGGCACTACTAATAAGGGCATTGTAAAGAGGGCACTTCATAAGGGGCATCACTCCTGGGGATATAAGGGGCATTACTACTGGGGGCATTGCATAAGGGGCACCACTACTATGGGCTCTATATAAGGGGCACTACCAGTACAGTGGACATTGCATAAGGGGCACTACAACTGTGGTCATTGTAAAAGGGGTGCTACTGCTGTGGGCATTATGTGTATTAGGGGTTCTACTACTGTGGGCATTATTACTATTGTGTGACCACGCCCCCTTCTTTTTTAGACCACACCCTTTTTTTGGGGAGGCGTGTGCAATACCTTTATTTCATGGGCACCGGGGGGTGAGTTCCACCACCTCTCTAGGACCACTGTAAGCACTGTGGAAGACTATCCCCCCACCCTTATCCGCTGGTCTTATAAACAGATTTTTATTTTAAGAAAGAGTTCTAATACCTTCCCTTTCCAAAGGAGTGAGATTAGGGTGGTACCTGTTTACTTTGCAGATCTTTTTACTAGAGATGAGCGGGTTCGGTTCCTCGGAAACCGAACCCGCCCGAACTTCAGGTTTTTTTACACGGGTCCGAGCGACTCGGATCTTCCCGCCTTGCTCGGTTAACCCGAGCGCGCCCGAACGTCATCATCCCGCTGTCGGATTCTCGCGAGGCTCGGATTCTATATAAGGAGCCGCGCGTCGCCGCCATTTTCACACGTGCATTGAGATTGATAGGGAGAGGACGTGGCTGGCGTCCTCTCCGTTTATAGAGAGTGAGACTAGAGTAGAGAGAGACACAGTATTATTTACTTTAGTAATTTTGGGGAGCATTAGGAGGAGTACTACTACTTGCTGAAGTGATAGTGTGACTGTATATCTGACTTGTGGGGGAGACAGTGGGGAGCAGTTAGAGTCTGAGAGCAGGAGTACATATTTTAACGTACAGTGCACACTTTTGCTGGCACTCTGCTGCCAGAGTGCCACACTGCCATTGACCACACTGACCACCAGTATATATTGTGATTGTCTGCTTAGGAGTACTACTTGCAAGTTGCTGATAGTGTGACCAGTGACCTGACCACCAGTTTAATTAATCACCACCAGTTTAATATATATATATATATAATTGTATATAATATATATATAATTGTATATGTATACCACCTACCCGTGTTTTTTTTTTTTCTTTCTTCTTGATACATACTACTATAGTAGCTTACTGTAGCAGTCTGCGGTGCTGCTGAGCTGACAGTGTCCAGCAGGTCCGTCATCAGTCATTACATAATAAATATATATACCTGTCCGGCTGCAGTACTAGTGATATTATATATATATATATATATATATATATATATTAATTTTATCTCATTATCATCCAGTCTATATTAGCAGCAGACACAGTACGGTAGTCCACGGCTGTAGCTACCTCTGTGTCGGCAGTCGCTGGTCCATCCATAATTGTATACCACCTACCCGTGGTTTTTTTTTTCTCTTTCTTCTTGATACATACTACTATAGTAGCTTACTGTAGCAGTCTGCGGTGCTGCTGAGCTGACAGTGTCCAGCAGGTCCGTCATCAGTCATTACATAATAAATATATATACCTTTCCGGCTGCTCTACTAGTGATATTATATATATATATATATTAATTTCATCTCATTATCATCCAGTCTATATTAGCAGCAGACACAGTACGGTAGTCCACGGCTGTAGCTACCTCTGTGTCGGCAGTCGCTGGTCCATCCATAATTGTATACCACCTACCCGTGGTTTTTTTTTTCTCTTTCTTCTTGATACATACTACTATAGTAGCTTACTGTAGCAGTCTGCGGTGCTGCTGAGCTGACAGTGTCCAGCAGGTCCGTCATCAGTCATTACATAATAAATATATATACCTGTCCGGCTGCAGTACTAGTGATATTATATATATATATATATATATATATATTAATTTCATCTCATTATCATCCAGTCTATATTAGCAGCAGACACAGTACGGTAGTCCACGGCTGTAGCTACCTCTGTGTCGGCAGTCGCTGGTCCATCCATAATTGTATACCACCTACCCGTGGTTTTTTTTTTCTCTTTCTTCTTGATACATATTACTATAGTAGCTTACTGTAGCAGTCTGCGGTGCTGCTGAGCTGACAGTGTCCAGCAGGTCCGTCATCAGTCATTACATAATAAATATATATACCTTTCCGGCTGCTGTACTAGTGATATTATATATATATATATATATATTAATTTCATCTCATTATCATCCAGTCTATATTAGCAGCAGACACAGTACGGTAGTCCACGGCTGTAGCTACCTCTGTGTCGGCAGTCGCTGGTCCATCCATAATTGTATACCACCTACCCGTGGTTTTTTTTTTCTTTCTTCTTGATACATACTACTATAGTAGCTTACTGTAGCAGTCTGCGGTGCTGCTGAGCTGACAGTGTCCAGCAGGTCCGTCATCAGTCATTACATAATAAATATATATACCTGTCCGGCTGCAGTACTAGTGATATTATATATATATATATATTAATTTCATCTCATTATCATCCAGTCTATATTAGCAGCAGACACAGTACGGTAGTCCACGGCTGTAGCTACCTCTGTGTCGGCAGTCGCTGGTCCATCCATAATTGTATACCACCTACCCGTGGTTTTTTTTTTTCTCTTTCTTCTTGATACATACTACTATAGTAGCTTACTGTAGCAGTCTGCGGTGCTGCTGAGCTGACAGTGTCCAGCAGGTCCGTCATCAGTCATTACATAATAAATATATATACCTGTCCGGCTGCAGTACTAGTGATATTATATATATATATATATATATATTAATTTCATCTCATTATCATCCAGTCTATATTAGCGGCAGACACAGTACGGTAGTCCACGGCTGTAGCTACCTCTGTGTCGGCAGTCGCTGGTCCATCCATAATTGTATACCACCTACCCGTGGTTTTTTTTTTCTCTTTCTTCTTGATACATACTACTATAGTAGCTTACTGTAGCAGTCTGCGGTGCTGCTGAGCTGACAGTGTCCAGCAGGTCCGTCATCAGTCATTACATAATAAATATATATACCTGTCCGGCTGCAGTACTAGTGATATTATATATATATATATATATTAATTTCATCTCATTATCATCCAGTCTATATTAGCAGCAGACACAGTACGGTAGTCCACGGCTGTAGCTACCTCTGTGTCGGCAGTCGCTCGTCCATCCATAAGTATACTAGTATCCATCCATCTCCATTGTTTACCTGAGGTGCCTTTTAGTTGTGCCTATTAAAATATGGAGAACAAAAATGTTGAGGTTCCAAAATTAGGGAAAGATCAAGATCCACTTCCACCTCGTGCTGAAGCTGCTGCCACTAGTCATGGCCGAGACGATGAAATGCCAGCAACGTCGTCTGCCAAGGCCGATGCCCAATGTCATAGTACAGAGCATGTAAAGTCCAAAACACCAAATATCAGTAAAAAAAGGACTCCAAAATCTAATATAAAATTGTCGGAGGAGAAGCGTAAACTTGCCAATATGCCATTTACCACACGGAGTGGCAAGGAACGGCTGAGGCCCTGGCCTATGTTCATGGCTAGTGGTTCAGCTTCACATGAGGATGGAAGCACTCAGCCTCTCGCTAGAAAAATGAAAAGACTCAAGCTGGCAAAAGCACCGCAAAGAACTGTGCGTTCTTCGAAATCCCAAATCCACAAGGAGAGTCCAATTGTGTCGGTTGCGATGCCTGACCTTCCCAACACTGGACGTGAAGAGCATGCGCCTTCCACCATTTGCACGCCCCCTGCAAGTGCTGGAAGGAGCACCCGCAGTCCAGTTCCTGATAGTCAGATTGAAGATGTCAGTGTTGAAGTACACCAGGATGAGAAGGATATGGGTGTTGCTGGCGCTGGGGAGGAAATTGACAAGGAGGATTCTGATGGTGAGGTGGTTTGTTTAAGTCAGGCACCCGGGGAGACACCTGTTGTCCGTGGGAGGAATAGGGCCGTTGACATGCCTGGTGAAAATACCAAAAAAATCAGCTCTTCGGTGTAGAAGTATTTCAACAGAAATGCGGACAACATTTGTCAAGCCGTGTGTTGCCTTTGTCAAGCTGTAATAAGTAGGGGTAAGGACGTTAACCACCTCGGAACATCCTCCCTTATACGTCACCTGCAGCGCATTCATAATAAGTCAGTGACAAGTTCAAAAACTTTGGGCGACAGCGGAAGCAGTCCACTGACCAGTAAATCCCTTCCTCTTGTAACCAAGCTCACGCAAACCACCCCACCAACTCCCTCAGTGTCAATTTCCTCCTTCCCCAGGAATGCCAATAGTCCTGCAGGCCATGTCACTGGCAATTCTGACGAGTCCTCTCCTGCCTGGGATTCCTCCGATGCATCCTTGCGTGTAACGCCTACTGCTGCTGGCGCTGCTGTTGTTGCTGCTGGGAGTCGATGGTCATCCCAGAGGGGAAGTCGTAAGCCCACTTTTACTACTTCCACCAAGCAATTGACTGTCCAACAGTCCTTTGCGAGGAAGATGAAATATCACAGCAGTCATCCTGTTGCAAAGCGGATAACTGAGGCCTTGACAACTACAGCAGCGGCGGCACCAGTAGCAGCATCTCGCAAACGCCAACTCTTTCCTAGGCAGGCTACGCTTTGTATCACCGGTTTCCAGAATACGCACACAGCTGAAAACCTCTTACGGCAACTGAGGAAGATCATCGCGGAATGGCTTACCCCAATTGGACTCTCCTGTGGATTTGTGGCATCGGACAACGCCAGCAATATTGTGTGTGCATTAAATATGGGCAAATTCCAGCACGTCCCATGTTTTGCACATACCTTGAATTTGGTGGTGCAGAATTTTTTAAAAAACGACAGGGGCGTGCAAGAGATGCTGTCGGTGGCCAGAAGAATTGCGGGACACTTTCGGCGTACAGGCACCACGTACAGAAGACTGGAGCACCACCAAAAACGCCTGAACCTGCCCTGCCATCATCTGAAGCAAGAAGTGGTAACGAGGTGGAATTCAACCCTCTATATGCTTCAGAGGTTGGAGGAGCAGCAAAAGGCTATTCAAGCCTATACAATTGAGCACGATATAGGAGGTGGAATGTACCTGTCTCAAGCGCAGTGGAGAATGATTTCAACGTTGTGCAAGGTTCTGCAACCTTTTGAACTTGCCACACGTGAAGTCAGTTCAGACACTGCCAGCCTGAGTCTGGTCATTCCCCTCATCAGGCTTTTGCAGAAGAAGCTGGAGGCATTGAAGGAGGAGCTAAAAGGGAGCGATTCCGCTAGGCATGTGGGACTTGTGGATGGAGCCCTTAATTCGCTTAACAAGGATTCACGGGTGGTCAATCTGTTGAAATCAGAGCACTACATTTTGGCCACCGTGCTCGATCCTAGATTTAAAACCTACCTTGGATCTCTCTTTCCGGCAGACACAAGTCTGCTGGGGTTCAAAGACCTGCTGGTGACAAAATTGTCAAGTCAAGCGGAACGCGACCTGTCAACATCTCCTCCTTCACATTCTCCCGCAACTGGGGGTGCGAGGAAAAGGCTCAGAATTCCGAGCCCACCCGCTGGCGGTGATGCAGGGCAGTCTGGAGCGACTGCTGATGCTGACATCTGGTCCGGACTGAAGGACCTGACAACGATTACGGACATGTCATCTACTGTCACTGCATATGATTCTCTCACCATTGAAAGAATGGTGGAGGATTATATGAGTGACCGCATCCAAGTAGGCACGTCAGACAGTCCGTACTTATACTGGCAGGAAAAAGAGGCAATTTGGAGGCCCTTGCACAAACCGGCTTTATTCTACCTAAGTTGCCCTCCCACAAGTGTGTACTCCGAAAGAGTGTTTAGTGCCGCCGCTCACCTTGTCAGCAATCGGCGTACGAGGTTACTTCCAGAAAATGTGGAGAAGATGATGTTCATTAAAATGAATTATAATCAATTCCTCCGTGGAGACATTGACCAGCAGCAATTGCCTCCACAAAGTACACAGGGAGCTGAGATGGTGGATTCCAGTGGGGACGAATTGATAATCTGTGAGGAGCGGGATGTACACGGTGATATATCGGAGGATGATGATGAGGTGGACATCTTGCCTCTGTAGAGCCAGTTTGTGCAAGGAGAGATTAATTGCTTCTTTTTCGGTGGGGGTCCAAACCAACCCGTCATTTCAGTCACAGTCGTGTGGCAGACCCTGTCACTGAAATGATGGGTTGGTTAAAGTGTGCATGTCCTGTTTATACAACATAAGGGTGGGTGGGAGGGCCCAAGGACAATTCCATCTTGCACCTCTTTTTTCTTTCATTTTTATTTGCGTCATGTGCTGTTTGGGGAGTGTTTTTTGGAAGGGCCATCCTGCGTGACACTGCAGTGCCACTCCTAGATGGGCCAGGTGTTTGTGTCGGCCACTAGGGTCGCTTATCTTACTCACACAGCTACTTCATTGCGCCTCTTTTTTTCTTTGCGTCATGTGCTGTTTGGGGAGTGTTTTTTGGAAGGGCCATCCTGCGTGACACTGCAGTGCCACTCCTAGATGGGCCAGGTGTTTGTGTCGGCCACTAGGGTCGCTTATCTTACTCACACAGCTACCTCATTGCGCCTCTTTTTTTCTTTGCGTCATGTGCTGTTTGGGGAGTGTTTTTTGGAAGGGCCATCCTGCGTGACACTGCAGTGCCACTCCTAGATGGGCCAGGTGTTTGTGTCGGCCACCAGGGTCGCTTATCTTACTCACACAGCTACCTCATTGCGCCTCTTTTTTTCTTCTTTGCGTCATGTGCTGTTTGGGGAGTATTTTTTTGAAGGGCCATCCTGCGTGACACTGCAGTGCCACTCCTAGATGGGCCAGGTGTTTGTGTCGGCCACTTGTGTCGCTTAGCTTAGTCACACAGCGACCTTGGGGCGCCTCTTTTTTTCTTTGCGTCATGTGCTGTTTGGGGAGTGTTTTTTGGAAGGGCCATCCTGCGTGACACTGCAGTGCCACTCCTAGATGGGCCAGGTGATTGTGTCGGCCACTAGGGTCGCTTATCTTACTCACACAGCTACCTCACTGCGCCTCTTTTTTTCTTCTTTGCGTCATGTGCTGTTTGGGGAGTGTTTTTTGGAAGGGCCATCCTGCGTGACACTGCAGTGCCACTCCTAGATGGGCCAGGTGTTTGTGTCGGCCACTAGGGTCGCTTATCTTACTCACACAGCTACCTCATTGCGCCTCTTTTTTTCTTCTTTGCTTCATGTGCTGTTTGGGGAGTGTTTTTTGGAAGGGCCATCCTGCGTGACACTGCAGTGCCACTCCTAGATGGGCCAGGTGTTTGTGTCGGCCACTAGGGTCGCTTATCTTACTCACACAGCTACCTCATTGCGCCTCTTTTTTTCTTCTTTGCGTCATGTGCTGTTTGGGGAGTGTTTTTTGGAAGGGCTATCCTGCGTGACACTGCAGTACCACTCCTAGATGGGCCAGGTGTTTGTGTCGGCCACTAGGGTCGCTTAGCTTACTCACACAGCTACCTCATTGCGCCTCTTTTTTTCTTCTTTGCGTCATGTGCTGTTTGGGGAGTGTTTTTTGGAAGGGCCATCCTGCGTGATACTGCAGTGCCACTCCTAGATGGGCCAGGTGTTTGTGTCGGCCACTAGGGTCGCTTAGCTTAGTCATCCAGCGACCTCGGTGCAAATTTTAGGACTAAAAATAATATTGTGAGGTGTGAGGTGTTCAGAATAGACTGAAAATGAGTGGAAATTATGGTTTTTGAGGTTAATAATACTTTGGGATCAAAATGACCCCCAAATTCTATGATTTAAGCTGTTTTTTAGTGTTTTTTGAAAAAAACACCCGAATCCAAAACACACCTGAATCCGACAAAAAAAATTCGGTGAGGTTTTGCCAAAACGCGGTCGAACCCAAAACACGGCCGCGGAACCGAACCCAAAACCAAAACACAAAACCCGAAAAATTTCAAGTGCACATCTCTACTTTTTACATCTTGATCTAGAATTCTAATGAATGGGCTAATGGTGGCATTATTTGAATTTGGTTCAAATATCGATTTATGTTTAAATTGTTTCATCAGTTTAGGAACATGTGACACAGATATTACCCAGCTGATCTTTGTTCCCAAAGAATTCCTTTAATTTAAGTTTCTTTAATCTGTTCTTATCCACTTGCCACTGTAAGTAGTCAAAACCCACAGTTTTATATATATATATATATATATATATATATATATATAAACAGGTTGAGTATCCCTTATCCAACATGCTTGGGACCAGAGGTATTTTGGATATCGGATTTTTCTGTATTTTGGAATAATTGCATACCATAATGAGATATCATGGTGATGGGACCTAAATCTAAGCACAGAATGCATTTATGTTACATATACACCTTATACACACAGCCTGAAGGTCATTTTAGCCAATATTTTTTATAACTTTGTGCATTAAACAAAGTGCGTCTACATTCACACAATTTATTTATGTTTCATATACACCTTATACACACAGCCTGAAGGTCATTTAATACAATATTTTTAATAACTTTGTGTATTAAACAAAGTTTGTGTACATTGAGCCATCAAAAAACAAAGATTTCATTGTCTCACTCTCACTCAAAAAAGTCTGTATTTCGGAATATTCCGTATTTCGGAATATTTGGATAAGGGATACTCAACCTGTATATATATATATATATATATATATAGAAACATAAAGTACAGCACTCACCAAAATAAGCTCAATTATCCTCACAACATCTCTGGATAAATGAATAAACGATGGGGGTTTAGTTAGTGAATTGGCCAATGCACGGAAGCCTGCATACCGCTCCACAGTACCCCACCTTCATGCAGGTCCTACACTATCACCAAATCATCTAAATTAAAACCTGGCAACTGTATCTCATAATATAACTGCAAAAATACCCACTTGGTGTAAGGTATACCTGCCATGAACTGCATGGCTTTTAAAGGTAGACTAGTCACCTGACACTGGCTAATCATTTACTAAAGGGCAGCTGACACAGGTTTAAGATAATTGGGGTGCATGAACAGAGTTTGTGGCCACAGTTAATGAGTTAACCAAGGGTTAACCCTAAAATATACCAGCATATAGAAAACCACAGCACTCGCCACCCCAGAAGTGGGGTGCAGTATCCGCACTCGCCACTGATAGGGTGGGGTGCATGTAGCCCATGGCCACCTACTCAAAAATATAGAAACATAAAGTACAGCACTCACCAAAATAAGCTCAATTATCCTCACAACATCTCTGGATAAATGAATAAACGATGGGGGTTTAGTTAGTGAATTGGCCAATGCACGGAAGCCTGCATACCGCTCCACGGTACCCCACCTTCATGCAGGTCCTACACTATCACCAAATCATCTAAATTAAAACCTGGCAACTGTATCTCATAATATAACTGCAAAAATGCCCACTTGGTGTAAGGTATACCTGCCATGAACTGCATGGCTTTTAAAGGTAGACTAGTCACCTGACACTGGCTAATCATTTACTAAAGGGCAGCTGACACAGGTTTAAGATAATTGGGGTGCATGAACAGAGTTTGTGGCCACAGTTAATGAGTTAACCATCAACTGTGGCCACAAACTCTGTTCATGCACCCCAATTATCTTAAACCTGTGTCAGCTGCCCTTTAGTATACCTTACACCAAGTGGGCATTTTTGCAGTTATATTATGAGATACAGTTGCCAGGTTTTAATTTAGATGATAAATAAGCTCAATTATCCTCACGTTTTCTATATGCTGGTATATATATATATATATATAGGTAGGGAAAGAAGACGGCACTCAAGCAGGCGTCTTAAACAGGTAACCTCGTGGTCAGTTTATTCCGACAGTTTATTCACCCCTGGGTGAATAGATACAATGTAGCTAGTACCAGGAGGGTACGTCGGGCTAAAGCCCTATGGCCCATCATCCAAACGGAGGGGGCATTGTCATCATTAGCCAATACTTCACTTTTACCCAGTCACACTAGGGGAAGGAATATAGGAGATCACATAGTCAAATTAGATGTTTCAAGCATGACAGGCACACTGGAAACTCATTTCCTCAGAACTAAACTGGGGTGTTTTAGGTGTCTGGGGTGTGCTACCTGCAACACGTTAATAACAGGTAAGACGTTTAATCATCCCCTCACTGGTAAGAAGTTATCTATCCGTCACCGCTTAACATGTACATCTATCCATGTTGTGTACCTATTAACTTGCCCATGTGGCCTTGCCTACGTGGGCAAAACAGTACGTCAGTTTCGGGAACGAATGGCCTTACATAGAAGCGCTATAAAAAAAGCGTTTGAAAAAGGCAGCAGTGACCAACCTTTTGCACGCCACTGTTTGGCGTTTAAGCATGGGGTGGCTAGCATTAGGGCCATATTAATTGATCATGTTCCCAGAACTTTGAGAGGGGGGGACAGAGATAGAGCTCTTTTACAGCGAGAATCCAGGTGGATCTTTAAATTGGGCACCTTATCGCCACGGGGGCTCAATGAAAATTTGGGCCTACAGTGTTTTATGTGATTAACATTAATATTAATGAGACCATTATTGCTACATTGTTATAAAGTTATACATATTTGCGGGTTTTCCCCATCAGCATGTTTATTGCATATGGTCTTTGATAGCTGTACAAGTTATGGTTAGTGTGGGTTAGAACAAGTTGGTATATTGGTTAAATGTTGCACTGTATTTGTATGTTCCGTTTTGATCATATTTTTGTTTTGGTTTCAGGTTGCTTAGATACCATCCTGCCCCGTGCAGCCATACGACGTCACGGGCCGGCAGCGTGATGTCCGCAGCTGCACCTTGAGTGAACAGAGAGCGTGTCCGGTGGTTTCCATGGGAGCCGGGTCCTGGCACAGCTTAATGACGTCACCGGAGGGCAACGCGGAAGCGCTGCTGGGCGTCCGGCGGATCAGAATGGCGCCGTGGAGCAGGTGAGTAGGATTTTTGTCTTGATTGTTAGTTTGTGTCTGTATATATGTATGTTTATTGGTTCAGTTTGGGCTATGATGACCCTGAGGACGGGGTGATTACCCCGAAACATGTCGGAATAAACTGACCACGAGGTTACCTGTTTAAGACGCCTGCTTCAGTGCCGCCTTCTTTCCCTACCAGTATCCAGAGGCATTTGCCTCCAGGAGGGCACCGTAGCACCTATAACCGTTAAGAGTGAGTGCCGGGCATACAGCAATCTATCCTATGTGTATATATATATATATATATATATATATATATATATACAAATGGGTCCACGTTTATCTTGACCTTTAATAGGATTAACTGAGACTGGCCAGTCGGACTTAATCCCCTGCTGTAATGACTTAATCCCCTGCTGTAATGACTTAATCCCCTGCTGTATTGTTCTCTGTATTGTATTGTAGCTGAGAACAATAGATGAAGGGTTTATGCTAATAACCAATGTTGTGCCTAGGCGCAGAAAACTAGTCAAGATAACCGTGGACCCATCTGTTTATACACAATTTAAGGGGGGAATTTACTAAGCAGTGATAAGAGCGGAGAAGTGAGCCAGTGGAGAAGTTGCCCATGGCAACCAATCAGCACTGAAGTAACATCTATAATTTGCATACTATAAAATTATACAGAGCTGCTGATTGGTTAATGGGGCAACTTCTCCACTGGCTCACTTCTCCTCTCTTATCACTGCTTAGTAAATATCCCCCTAAGTTACTTGTGCTTTTCTGTGGCTTCTTGGCTTGCAGAGAATTATGTGACGCACTAGGCAAGTAACTACTATAACACTAATTGTAGTTTATATTTATTTAAATTGGACTATACTTGCAGACTACCTGGCTGCTCCATCCTGGAGGAAGCAGCCAGGTTGGCTCACCAGGAGGCGCGGCTAGGGAAAAGGGGGCAGTCAGGGGGTGTGGAGAAGCAAATGCGTCATCACGGCCCCACTCCCCGCTATGCAGTGTCCACATTACCGGCATTGCAAATTGCTACAGTGACACATATCGGCGTGAATCGCGTCATCTCCCCGCCCACTTTTCCTCTCACTGCGGGCGGCTGCCAGGAGCGCCACCCGATTTTTGGGAGCCTCCCGGCCATTCCGGAAGAATAGGCAAGTATGAATTAGACGTGAACGGAAATTACTATTAATGGGCTGATTTATCTCCATCCGTATCTGAGGAAGCGGATGTACTGTGATAAAATCGCCCAATCTGCAATGCGATAATTGATTACATAACACTGATATATCAATTATCACATGAAGGGACAGAGCTTGCGAGAAAGATCTGTCCCTGTGATGCCACTCTGCAGCCACATCCCCAACTTTACCACCGCTGCCGGCACCCCCCTCTCTATCACAGCAACGCCACACACACACACACCCACACCCCCCGCACCACAACCTCCCCACTGCTGATCAAATGCACCAACACCTGGGGGTCGGTGGTCAGAGCTCCTGGAGGGCTGCCGGTTATCAGGGCTCCCTGATGCAGTGACCTCTGGTCAGGGGTGTTTTAACAGAGGAGGGGGCTGTGTGCGGACTCTGGGTGGACCCTCTCCTTTCCACAGCGCAGCAGGCTCTGGCACTGTGTCATGGATGCAGGGCCCCTTCCTCTCCAGTCGGCAGAGCAATAGACTCTGGGCACTAGGGTCACTAGGAGACCCTAGCGCTGACCCAGAGTCTAGTGCGCATGCGCAGGTACTCGGGAAAATGGCGTGGTGGCCATTTTCCGGTTGATTTTACTACTGTGCAGATGCGGAACTCCAAAGGGTAAGCATGAAAAAATGGGTGCAGGGTGAATGGTGTGGGCCCCCTCTGGACCCAGGGACACTGCACACATTGCACCCATTATGGAAACGCCAATGCCTCTGGTGCTGTAAAGTGAGCTGCCGCTTTACAGCATAACTTTACTGCACCGGAAGACACAGGACCCCCGATGACTGGCAGCCTGCACCGATCAGCAGTTCCTGGGTAGATGAGTGTGACATTTTTTTTTTTTACTTTTGTTTTTATTTTTTCCACAGTAATCAGCTGTGCTAGAGTACAGGATCCGATTCTGCAGTGAGCCCCCTGATTATGCCGGCTTCTCACAGGGCACACTGAGGTATTTTTTCACGATTGTTTTTTTTTTTTTTTTGGTAAATTTGGCCAGATAATTCTGAGTATCGGAAATGCGATTTGGTTACTAAAAAAAAGTGAACTAAAGGGTTTGGAGCAGTTTTTCATGAACACTACTCCAAAAGCCCTTTAATACATTCGGGTGTTAGTAAATGATGTGCTAAGGGTGTGAAAACACCATTTTTCACATTATTTTAGTTTAAAAAAAATGGTAAGAGATCTGCACATTATTGTGCATAGCTGTATTCATTTACAAAATACTAATTTTGTAAGATGGTTAAAATGGATTTATGCAAAGGAGTTTAATATCCATGTTGCTTTTTATACTAGTGTACAGCTTACTCTATGGGTTAGAAAATGGCCGCCACCACGGAGGAGACAAAACAACCGACAATATGGACTATCAATTAATATGGAACACACTGAAGCATCATATTTATCATGTGTATTTATCAAGCAACATTACTTAGCAGAATTGCGGCAGACCAACGCCTGTATCACTCCTACCCCCCAGGGGGGCCCTGACAATTTTGTCAGTCCCGAGCCCCATAATTTCTGATGGCAGCTCTGGTAGCAATGGTTCATACCGTTGATGGTTTTCCATTTGAGCCATGAAATGGCCATCTGTACTCTCCTGAGCATATACAGAGCCTGCAGATGTTCAGTTAGGAACACCTCCATGGACCATAGCTGTTACACTCTCTGCAATGGTGGTCGCCCAGCCACTGGTGTTAGATGTACAGGACTAGAGATTGCAGGCCTGATGAAGAGCCGCAATTCTCATGTTCATGTAGTTGGGGGATTTTCTTTGCTACTGTGCATATGCAAAGTTTCTAAAATGTGTACACACAAATGCACTGTTGCGAATGAGACACACGGTATCAGAAATGTAGTATAAAAGTGATGGGTGTTCCTAGGCGGTTGCTGGGAGGTGCGTAGTGACACATAAATGGTCCATTAAGTGGGCGTGTTATGGGAGTGTCACAGGCGTGGCATAAGAGGCCATGGTCAGACGGAGAAACTGCAATCAATCCATGTGAGAATGCACCAATCGGTATTACAGCGTGCAGGGGTGCTAACAGAGGGCCTCCCAGACCTTACACATCGGCCGCACGTCTGTACACAAGGGAAGGAGTTTGTAGCGCCATCTGCATAAAGTCACAGACAGCCAATAGAATCTATTGTATGCGTTACTATGTGTAACTCAGAATCAGACCCTGTATGTGAGCAATAATGCAACATACTGTAGGTAGGCAATTGTATTTGCAAATACGAATATATTATCCATACTTGCCTACCCTCCCGGAATGCCCGGGAGGCTGCCGAAAATCGGGTGGCCCTCCCGGCCCCCCGGAAAGGTAGGCAAGCCTCCCGCTTTCCGTGCTGCCCCTCCTCGACCCTCCTCGGCCGCCCGCAGCAGAGAACAAGTCGGCGGTCCGATGACCCAATTCGCGCTGAATCGCGTCATCGTAGCTCCGCCCCCTGCTATACAGCGCCTCTTTTCTCGGCACTGCATAGCGGAGGCCGGAGCCACGATCACGCAATCCTGATGCCACGCATCCGGACTGTCCACTACTATGTTGGCCACGCCCCTAGTACGCCCATCCTGATACCAGCCACGCCCCCATGCACCTACAACACTGCCTCCTCCCGGAGGAGGAGACAGCAAAGTAGGTAAGTATGATATTATCTTTAATTTAAAACTTGCCAACTAAAATGGACTAATCCTTTACCTGTAAATGTTTATTTTTGTTACTGCAAATATTCCTCTTATTTTTCTACATTAAATATTTGCTGTGTAAGTACTAGTCATACAGACAAGCTTTGTTATTGTTATACTCACACAATGCAGGGAGGGGCTGAATCACCCTATAAATGGTTCTTGTACTTCACTCCAGTCAGATAAAGAATCACCATGCTACATATTATCGCTCTATTCCTGGTGTGTGCAGGAGCCGCTGCAGGTACTGTATCACCTCCTCACTCTTCTTATAAATCACATTATTTTATTAGGACTGTGTAATCCGTGGATGGAGCCACTAGCTATCTTGTGTGGCAGCGTCTGGTAATAATCACTGGACATATTATAAGAGATGTCATCATTGGTTCCTCCAGGTTTGCCGACCATCTATACACTTATTGGCCGAACTTTAGAAGTAAGATTATCATAGTAATAATAAAATACTATTGTGTTTTCTAAACAGCATGTTTTATGGCAGACTAATTACTCTGTACATAAAAATTTTTTGCTCTTGCATAAAACTTGTCAGTAAAAATAACAACAGTAAGTTTTCGTACAAATAACAAGTTTCGGGTTGTACAGTTTACAGGCTCCATTCGGTGAATGAAGTGATGGATTATTTCTGGGGGAAAAGATGTGGAGTTATGCTTATGCAATATATTTTTCAGAAATGTTTAAAAAATCTAATAGTTATATTATTACTTACCTGCTGAAGTAAGTACACGAGTGAATGTAATTGTGCTGTAGATATAAATATTACACTATGTATGAAGGTAACTAGGTGCCCTCTGATATTATACACCCATCACAAGTTCCACGCTGGGCCTGATTCAGAGTTGTTAGCTGAATCGATTTTTACACCGATGTTTTATGATCTGCACATGGGCCCTCATTCCGAGTTGTTCGCTCGGTATTTTTCATCGCATCGCAATGAAAATCCGCTTAGTACACATGCGCAATGTTCGCACTGCGACTGCGCCAAGTAACTTTGCTATGTAGAAAGTAATTTTACTCACGGCTTTTTCATCGCTCCGGCGATCGTAATGTGATTGACAGGAAATGGGTGTTACTGGGCGGAAACACGGCGTTTCAGGGGCGTGTGGCTGAAAACGCTACCGTTTCCGGAAAAAACGCAGGAGTGGCCGGAGAAACGGTGGGAGTGCCTGGGCGAACGCTGGGTGTGTTTGTGACGTCAAACAGGAACGACAAGCACTGAACTGATCGCACAGGCAGAGTAAGTCTGAAGCTACTCTGAAACTGCTAAGTAGTTAGTAATCGCAATATTGCGAATACATCGGTCGCAATTTTAAGAAGCTAAGATTCACTCCCAGTAGGCGGCGGCTTAGCGTGTGTAACTCTGCTAAATTCGCCTTGCGACCGATCAACTCGGAATGAGGGCCATGGACAGGTACTGCACTGCACACATGCAGATCTGATGCTGCAACGTCGGACACAGTGCGGGTGCAGACGTCAGGTGATTCTGCAGCCGTTTGGGAGCGGAAAGGTGGACTTTTGCAGGAAATGTTGGAGTGCCGGCAGTTTCACTAGCCCCGGCAGCGTAGTTTTGCTGGACAACCTGAGTAATCTCAGGGTTACACAGAATTCTGATGACCGCCCGATGGTCACAGACAGAGGTGTAGCTAGGTGTCATGGTGCCTGCAGCAAGGGTATGTTTTGGCGCCCCCTCCCCTGTACTGAACTGGGGAATGCTACATTTGAAATAAAAATATTTCAAAATCCTAAATTGGTGACAGGACCGGTTCTAGACTTTGTGGATCTCAGGGCGAATGTTTCCATTGGGTGTCCCCATGTTTAAAATAGGAACAGTAGGGGAGTGGCCACAGAATAGTACCAACTCAGATTACACTGTACAGTATTGTCCGTCATTCACATTACACCACACAGTAGGGCCCCTTATACACGTTACACCGCACAGTAGAGCCCCTTATACACGTTATGCCACAGTAGTGCCGTTTATACACGTTACACCACAGTAGAGCCGATTATACATGCTACTGTGTAGCTTCTAATGCAGAGAGGGGTGCTGCTGCAGCAGCTGGGGCAGAATGAGGTGCTGCAGCATCAATGTTGAGAGAGATGCTGCAGAAGCCGGGGAAGAAAGAGGTGCTGCAGCAGCCGGGGCAGAAAGAGATGTAGCCGGACAAAAGTAACCCTGCTGCACAGCCTCAAGCAGAAAGTAAAACATGTGAAGAGGGTGGGCAGAGCTCCGGCATGTGCTGGCTGGCAGTGTCTCCTACTGTCGCCTCTGGCCTCCCTTGTTCCCTACCTAGTCTCTGAGTCAGTGTGTGCCCCTCTGCTTCTCCTCCTCTTGCTTTGCGACTGCCTATACAGCAGCCCACAGTATAGCGGGTGGAGGCAGAGGGGGTGGGTCAGGCAGCAGCGCACCCGCTAACTTTTATGGCGCCTGGAGCTCGCGCTCCACCGGAGCCACCCTTGCTACACCTCTGGTCATACAGTGGATCTGATGCTGCATCCTTGGACGCCACAGTAGTCAGTAGTGGGCGTCTTCTTACGCAACACGCATCCTGCGGCTTTTGCATATTTTAGCACCGCCGCTGTGTACAAAGACATAGAGGTGCTGCCTTAAGCAAACATCTCTGAATCAGAGCCCTCGACGCAAACAGCAGTGGCCTAATGACCACCACATGGAGATGTATTACCAGGACTGCTTATCTGTCAGGGGGCTCAAACTGAGTGCAGTTCCTGTTACTGCTAGATGGGCCATCTAGAGTTACAAGGGGTGTGGATCATTAGGACGACCAGCATTAGGTCAAAAGTCATTACGTCGACCCCATATGGTGGACATGCACATGGTCAACAGTCAATTGGCCCACATGTAAAAGGTAGGCACCTGAAAAGGTCAACAGGTACGAAAGGTCAACGCAGTGAAAATGTCAACATGGGAATGGTCGACACAAAAATGGTCGATACAGGTTTTTTATTTGTTGGTGTCATTTTGTATGTTAAACCAATGAAAATCCAATTTAGTTGAAACGTGTACCCTTGCGGGCTCACTTCACTCTCCATGCTTCAGGTTACTATTCCCAATCGTTGTACACGTGGATGGTAAAGTATGAAAAAGTAGAATTTTTTTAAAAAATCACAAACACTTGTGTCAACCATATGTGTGTCAACCATTATCATGTTGACCATTTGAACCTGTCGACCTTAAGCACCGTCGACCATATGTGTGTCAACCATTATCATCTGTTTTATCTGTCAACCTATCACCCGGATACCAGGTACAAGGACACGGACCCACAGAAAGAAGCTGGTGTTGCATGTAGTAGTTACAGATGGGTCTCAGAGCCCTCAGACCAGGGGCATTTGTAGAGAAGAGGAGGAGGCCCGTGTGCAGGCTCTGTCTGGGCCTCCTCTTCTCTAGCCGACAGCGCTGTAGAGCTCTTGGCACTAGGGTCCCTAGGGAACCCTAGCGCTGTCCCAGAGTCTAGAGTGCATGCGCAAATCTCTGGGAATATAGAGCAGTGGCTATTTTCCCAGTGTTTTTTTTTACTGCACATGCGGAAAAAAATGGGAAAATGGTACTGCGCCATTTTCCCAGTGAATTCTGCAGCACTGCTGCTGCGCCGCGGGACTCTGGAGGGTAGGTATTAAAAATAATAGGTGCAGGGTGTGCGGTGTGGGGCCCTCTGGACCTCAGGGGCCCGGGTGCACCACACACACTGCACCCATTATAAATACGCCAGAAGAACATCATGTAACTAATATTGGGGCAGATGTATTAAGCCTGGAGAAGGGATAAGGAAGTGATAAGTGGAAGGTGATAACGCACCAGCCAGTCAGCTCCTAACTGTCATTTTTCAAATCCGTAATGATTGGCAGGTGCATTATCACCTTGCGCTCTTCACTGCTTTATCTCTTCTCCAGGTTAATACATCTGCCCCATTTTTCCTCGCTTCCTAAAGACATCCAGTATTACTAATAAGGACTTGTGTTACTGACATGAGACAAAAATGAGAGAAATTTGAAGGGAATAAAGTCAATTTATAGAGCTTAGATCTCAGTTGTGATTAAATTATAATAAGGCAACAAATATTTGCACAATATTATTCTAGCAGTTCCTTCGACTCTGAAAACATTATGAGGCCCATTTATCAATGCGTTTCACCTATTTAAAACCCATTGCATATGATAAATGGTGATCCAGCCAATCAGCTCCCAACTGTTATCTTTTAAACACATGACAGGAGCTGATTGGCTGGAGCACCATTTATCATATACAAGGAGTTCTAAATAGCTATAACTTGTGGATTAATGGGTTCCTATGTATCTGTGACGAGGAGCAATTTATGTTCTCGGAAGTTACACAGGCCTAACTGTTGAAAAGTGGGACTCTGCCTCATTTACAGTACAAAATGATTTGCTTAGTAGTCATGGATGTACAGTGCTTACAGTACACCAGAATAACTTTTGGCAGTACAGATGGTGTAATGGTTAGCATTACTGCCTCACAGCACTGAGGTCATGGGTTCTATTCCCACCATGGCCCTAACTGTGTGGAGTTTGTATATTCTCCCCGTACTTGCGTGGGTTTCCTCCGGGTACTCCGGTTTCCTCCCACAATCCAAAAATATACTGGTAGGTCAATTGGATCTCATCAAAATTAACCCCAGTGTGAATGTTTCTGTGTGTACATGTGATAGGGAATATAGATTGTAAGCTCCACTGGGTCAGGGACTGGTGTGAATGGGCAAATATTCTCTGTAAAAGCGCTGCAGAATATGTGTGAGCTATATAAATAACTGGTAATAAACAATCAATAACTTTATATTCCTTCACTGTAACCTATATGCTGTACTAATTGATCCTAATTATCACCACATATTTACTATATTAAATGTGCAGTTTATTACATTAATTTTAGTATAATAAATATATTGGAGATTTATCCTAATGTTGAAGACAAATTTACATTATTCGTAGCATTTTTACTGTCACTTTCACAGTGGTAAGAAGTCAGATGGCAGGCCGTCGCCCTTTAATATAAGGGGGAAGCAACATAAAGCCTAAGGGGCCTGTTTATTAACATTATTTTTACTAAAACAATGTGTAAAAGGGTGTTTTCACACCCTTTTCCCTTTATTTAAGTATAACTCAAATGTATTAAAGGGAATTTGGAGCATTTTTTATGAAAAACTGCTCCAAACACTTTAATTGTAATTTTTTTTAAGTAATCCACATTGCATTCCCCATACTTATAATGGAAAAATGCGATGTGGCCAAATTTATAAAAAAAAAAAAAAAAAACAGTAAAAAAAATACCGCAGTGAGCCCTGTGATAATTTCGCCAGCTCCAATGAACACACAAGCTGATCACAGTGTAAAAAAAAAAGTAAAAAACCCCCCATACTTACCAGTCCAGGGAGCAGGTGTCCACTGCTCCGGTGAGCGCTGCTGGGCGCCGGGTCCCCCATATGCTGCGCTGTTACCCCGGTGCAGTAAAGTGATGATGCAAAGCGGCAGTGCACTTTACAACACCGGGGGTGACAGGGCAGAAGACGGACCCAGCCCCCGGCAGCCTCCTGAAGCAGCGGACACCGATCCTGGACTGGTAAGTATAAAATCTGGGGGGAGGTTGCGGCACAGAGATAGTAGCGACGGGGGGGTACCTTGCGGTGTATGCGCAGCAGGTCATCAAGGTATTTTTTATGAAAAAATAACCTGCAAGCTGTCCCTGTATGCGATAATTGAAAAATCGATGCGATGTACCCAATTATCGCAGTGCAAGTCTGGTCGAGTTTATCACCTGTCACTTGCATCATCAGATGCGGATGGTGATAAGTATACCTCTAATGCTGGTAATAAGGTGTTAACACTGTTTGATAAATCAGCCCAGCTGGCCTAAGGATGTGTGAGTAGCTTCAGCTGTCTGTAATACAGTGGGGAAATAAGTATTTTATTTACTTTGTACTTTTCTAAAGAGCTTCAGTGGAATTCATATGATTGTTTATTTATAGGGTGCCGCACAGGCGCCATACAAATGATTAATATACTGTATATACAACAAAGGGCATATGTACAAATGGTACAGAGAACATACATATATACATAATGATATCACGTACCTCCCAACATGACCCTCTCCAGGAGGGACACAATGCTCTGCTTCTGGACTTTTCTCTTGATTTATGATTGCCAGCACCTGTGTTGAACAGGTTAATGGATAAGAAATGTGTTTCAGCACAGGTGATGGCAATCATAAATTAATAGAAAAGTCCAGAAGCATTGTGTCCCTCCTGGAAAGGGTCATGTTGGGAGGTATGATATAATTTCAGTGCTCAGATTACATAATAATTAATAACGGAGAGGGGAGAGGATTCTACTCTTGGGTTTACAATCTAGATGGGCTGGGTGGTCAAAACAAACAGATGAGGTACGGTGACATTGAGAATTATGCTTCAATGAAGAGATGAGTTATAAGGGCAGGTTTGAATGATGGGAGGCTGGATGCAAGGCTGGTAAGGATAGAAAAAGGAAAGGAGGTAGCTGTTGGCAGAGCGAAGTGGGTGGGAGGGTAACACTGAACAGTGTATTTTACTGCTATGGTTCATATCAGAGATCTCATGTCCGGGATTTACTGGTGGTGTTATAAAGCTTCACTGTCCCTTTTGATAAAGTTTTACTAACATGCAACTCCTTAGTTTGAGCCTCAAGGACGGGTCACAATTTGCAATCAAGAGAGGTGGGTGAGGGCATGTTTTTAGAATGTGGAGGGGTTACCCCAGGGCTTACAACATCCTATATAAATATATATACACACATAATAATTGAATCAGCAATGCATAGACAGTACAATGGTTAGCATTACTGCCTCACAGCACTGAGGTCATGGGTTTAGTTCCCACCCTGGCCCTTACTGTGTGGAGTTTGTATATTCTCCCTGTTCTTGCGTGGTTTTCCTCCTGGTGCTCCGGTTTCCTCCCCCAAACCAAAAATATACTGGTAGGTCAATTGGCTCCTGATAAAAAAAAATGACATACATTAGCCGTAGAGTGTATGTGAGTGCATGTACATGTGTTTAGGGCAGACTAGAGGATTCTTATCTGTTGTCAAATTCTGTGTTTCTATCATGTCTCTGGGAATGAGGTGGGGCGGTGGGTGGCATGGTGGGGGCAGGAAAGGACCAGACGTGCTAGCCTTTGCTATCCATGCGTATCAGTGAGTCTTGGGCACCCCATAACTCTGTTGCTGGTTCACTGCATAGCCAGATTAAGGAAGGGGGGGGGGGGGGGGGATGCAGGGCATACTGTACCCCAGGCAGCGGCGTTTCTAGATAGGAGGGGACCCGTGTGCAGACTCCATTTGTGGTGGGTCCCCTCCTCTCCTGTAGACGGCACCGCCACTGTCAGCGCTGAGACTCTGGCACAGTGCCAGAGTCTACAGCGCATGCGCAGGACTCCAAAAAATGGCCGCCGTGCCAGAGTCTCTAGTGCTCAGTGCACTAGCAGCGGCGGTGACGGCCACGGGAGAGGAGGGGGCCCACACACAGTCACCGATGGACACCGGAAAGGTAAGTATAGAAGAAATGGGTGCAGTGTGTGTGGTGTGGGCCCCATCTGGACTCAGGAGCCCATATGCACCGCACACACTGCACCCATTATAGATACGCCAGTGACCCCAGGCCCCCCTTTGTCAGGAGGGCCCCCGGCCAGAGCACACTGACATCACTAGCTTTCCCTCTTAAACAGCAGCAGAACCAGCAGCCAGAATGCAAGCAGGACAGTGTGCAGTGCAGGCAGAGACCCAGGAGTATCATGTTTCATGAGCTACCGACAGAGCTTTCTGACCAGAGGAGAGATAGGAGGGTGGAGAGAGGGGTGGTCTTCAGTATGCCGACTGTCGGGATACCGGCGCACAATATACCGGCGCCGGAATCCCGACAGCCGGCATACCGACTTTTTCTCCCTCGTGGGGATCCACGACCCCCCTGGAGGGAGAATAAAATAGCGTGGCGCGCCACCATGCCCGCAGCGTGGTGAGCGCAGCGAGTCCGCAAGGGGCTCATTTGCGCTCGCCACGCTGTCGGTATGCCGGCGGTCGGGCTCCCGGCACCGGTATGCTGGTCGCCGGGAGCCCGGCCGCCGGCATACCATACTACACCCGGAGAGAGCTGTAAGTGACACAGGGATCACAGCTTCTCCTCCTCCCCGCCTGGGTGTCTGAGTCCTGTGTAACCTGTTATGCAACTAAACCATTTGGGTCTAGAGATAGAGACACACACGGAGAGTCCTCCTGAGTCCTGTCCCAGTGTGTAAGTAGTACAGAGGCTGCTGATATTCTTGCATGTGACAAGATAAATTATTTTATTTTTCAATGTGTATTTTAAGGTTAAGTTGTCTTTGTTCCACTATAAGAAAAGTTTATAAAATAGTTGTCTTTCAATTAGGTGAAGCTATAAACAGTACACAGGCATTATTAAACTATTAGTTGAAACTAATATACACCATTGGTTTAAATTTAATATACACAATCTATACCTCCTACCATGACCTTTTCCTGGAGGGACAAAATGCTCTCTACCTGGACTTCCTTCTTAATTTGAAGTACCTTTCTTATCAATTAAATAGTTCAACACAGGTGATGCCAATCATATATTAAGTGGGAAGTCCAGGTAGAGAGCATTTTGTCCCTCCTGGAATGGGACATGTTGGGAGGTGTGCACAATCTACTATACATCACCCTCCTTCCATCGTGGCCCCCCTGTCTTAAGTGCCCCGTGCACCCACAAGGCTTACCGGTAATCCAGCCATGGTTCACCGGCTGTCCTTCCTTGGAGTGTGACAGCTGCCAGTGGCTGATGGTGCTACATTGTGGATTAGTGATAAAGATCTGGCAGCTACATCACTGCTGGCTTCTAACTAAGGTTCAGTACTTCTACCTATGCAGGAACTTCATATTTAATGAGCTGATACATGCTAAAGTGGAACTGCATTTTACCATTGGATGCCTCCCAAATGTACAGCATCTTTATTTAAAGACCACAAACGTTTTTTCTTGGGATCAGCCATTTTTCTACAATCGGATATTGTTATTCTCTGGTTACACTACAGACCCCCATTTTCCTTCAGCTGTTTATCGCAGCCAGTGTATTACTTGACAGTTATTGTTATATATCTTATGAGATTCTATTGTTTTTATAGATCTTTTAATTAATAAAATGTCTTGACCTTACTATCACGTCCATCATTCAGGTTATTGCTTCACGTTAACTTTTTGGGGAAATATATATACTCCCATACACAGTAACATGACTTTATCCCGCTTAGCGATGTAAGGGCCTAATTCAGAGCCAATTGCTGCAACGGCACCGATCGCACCCTGAAGCCCTATGTGTAGTGCGCACGCGCAGTGGCCTCACCGCATATGCGCACACAGTAAGATGCAAAAGCATCTCACTGCTGCAATCACCTTAGGCATAGAGGGTCGCGGGACGGGAGGAGGCGTACCAGCGGATTAGAATGCCGGTGGGGGGGGGCGCTGTCTGGACCGCTGCTGGGGCAGCTGCGTGACATCACACGCAGCCACTGCCACCCAAAACATGGCAGGCTGGGAGCTACTCGCCATGTACGAAAGCATCACCGTTGTGTATTGCTTTTGCACCTCTGCGGTGGGGAAGGGGGGGGGGACTGGACTAGCCCTGTGTTGGGCGTCCCCCCGCATGACAGAGTTTCTGATCGTCGATGTGCTAATTTTTGCACATCTACGATCAGCTGTGAATCAGACCCTAAATTTTCACTTGTAAGGTTCTGGATATCAAGAAAAAAATTACACAGACAATGCAGATAGTCTACCGATCGTTAGTCAACCTCTCTAAATAGCAGTATATTAATCTGTACAGAATTTCGTTTTATTCTTATTTCTTATGAGTTCTTTATTTAAGATGTCCTTTTTGTTAACAACTGTATACTGCTATTACCTATTGCCATCCTTTGCACACAAGGGTTATTTACCAACAATGCAAAAATATGTCACATATAGCATTAGAGCAGTGGTTCTCAAACTTTTTTAAATCACGACACCCTAGAGTAACAAGGTTTTTTCTTTTTCTTTTTTTTTAAACACATTTTATTGAGAGGATTACAGAAATATAACAATAAACAAGTCATACCGAGAACATTGAGTAATTAGGTTACAGAAATATCTGCAATGAATTATAACATCAACAAATTTGGATCCAATTTTGGAAATTTAAAGTAGCAAGAAGGATTCCTCTTGGCGACGGTGTGGCAGTCCGTCAAAGAGAGCTGGTAACAGAGAATGGGAGAAAGAATAACAGTCAGAGAAAGAAAAGAGAAAAGCAAGGAGAAGGGAGAACTAGTTAAGTTGAAGGAACTGGAAAAGGAGACCGAAACGGAAGCAGAAGGGTGGCCCCCAGATTCAAAAAGTTAGGGAGGCCTCAATTTTAGGCTATCAGGTTACAAATGGGGAGGAAGCCTGTTGGGAGGTTAGCCAGGGAGCCCAAACTTTGTCAAAGTGTTTAGAGGAATTACGGGTAACAGCAGTCATATATTCCAATTTGTATACATATCAAATTCGGGAAATTATCACCTGCATAGGGGAGTGGGTTAGGTTTTTCCAGTCCATTGCTATTTGGCACGTCATAGCAGAAACTACATGCCGGAACAATTTATTTTGGGGCTGATTAAGGGTAGGGAGAGTCAAGGGGAGCAGAAAATACTGAGGGTCAGGAGAAATAGAGGTCTCGAAGAGGTGCGAGAGCAGGGTAATAAGCTCCGGCCAAATGTTTACAATTTTTGGGCAGGACCACCAAATGTGCAAAAAAGAGCCTACATCTGTACACCCCCTCCAGCACCTATCCGAGGCATCAGGGAGCATGGTATGTAAACGAGAGGGGACATAGTACCAGCAGTAGAACAATTTATAAATATTTTCTTTGATTTTAACACAAATAGAACTGGAAGTAGCATTATCCCAAATGTCAACTCAATCATCATTGTCTGTAGTATGTCCCAGATAATTTTCCCATGCCAGTTCGTGAGGAGCTGGGGTTGGGGTAGAGTCATCGCCAAGCAAGGATCAGAAGGTTTTTTCACAGCACCCCTAGGCCACAAATATTAGGTTCAGTTATGTGGTGAGGGACGGTATTTGCTTCTGTTTGACCACTTATTTTATGATCGACAGCCACCAGCACTGGTTTTGCCTATTGCATTGACCATAAATAATTTGAATTGGTCCTGGACCACCAATCCAAGGCACCCCTGCAAGAGCCTCGCGGCCACCCATGGAGCCACGGCACACAGTTTGAGAACCACTGCATTAGAGTATAAACTCTTTGTAGCATACTGAGTTAAACTGTGAAGAGTGGTAATGTGCACCAACAAATCTCTACAATGCCTCTACTTATAAACTCTGACAGAAAATCTCCCATTAACGAACAAATTTAATAAAATGGGTCTGGACTACATAACTTTGTGAATCGGTGCTGGTCTTGCTTCATTAGTAGGGCAAGCCCTGTTTTTGCTAGAGATGTATGGTTCGGTTTTCCATAAATCCAAATTTTGTAGATACAAATAGAACCAAAACCCAGTTCTGATCTTCCCACTGTCAAATCCAAATTTCGGGTTTTAGATTGCAAAAATGACATGAGTTTAGCTGGTTTTATCAATGATTATCATTTGTTGATCGATTTTAAACCTAACCAAATCAGAATCAAAGCACTTGATGATCCGCCCCCAAAACCAAAACAAGGGGATCTAGTTTTTGCTATGTAAAATGACAAAATTATATTGTACAGGTCTAGTTCAAATTCTATACCCAGTTTTTGTACTAAGAAACCTAAAATTCTTATTCTTATTCTTCTTTTTATCAATCAAGTTAACACAGCAGAGTGTGCATATCTCATCTGCAAAGCAGTTGGAATTCCAGAGATAGTTACAATATTATTCCCATGAACATAATTAGTGATGACCAGAATTTTTATTGACTCTTTTATAAAGAGTCAACTCACTATGCATGAAACGTTGTACATGTTATGCGTAGTACAGTATTGAAAGATAATATAATTTGTCATTTTAATTGTGAATCACAGCCAAATAATACGTAAAAAATATTCCTACAGAGGTGTATCCAATTAAATCCAATCCGTTTTCGGCGGGTGAAAATGGCCCGATATTGGGGGTAATTCTGAGTTGTTCGCAGCAGGATTTTTGTTAGCAGTTGGGCAAAACCATGTGCACTGGAGGGGAGGCAGATATAACATGTGCAGAGAGAGTTGGATTTGGGTGGGTTATTTTGTTTCTGTGCAGGGTAAATACTGGCTGCTTTATTTTTACACTGCAATTTAGATTGCAGATTGAACACACCACACCCAAATCTAACTCTCTCTGCACATGTTATATCTGCCTCCGCTGCAGTGCACATGGTTTTGCCCAACTGCTAACAATAATCCTGCTGCGATCAACTCAGAATTACTCCCATTGGGCCTAATTCTGAGTTGATCGCAGCATCACATTTGTTAGCAGTTGGGCAAAACCATGGAGGTCATTCCGAGTTGTTCGCTCGGTAAAAATCTTCGCATCGCAGCGATTTTCCGCTTAATGCGCATGCGCAATGTCCGCACTGCGACTGCGCCAAGTAAATTTGCTATGCAGTTAGGATTTTTACTCACGGCTTTTTCTTCGTTCTGGCGATCGTAATGTGATTGACAGGAAATGGGTGTTACTGGGCGGAAACAGGCCGTTTTATGGGCGTGTGGGAAAAAACGCTACCGTTTCCGGAAAAAACGCGGGAGTGGCTGGAGAAACGGAGGAGTGTCTGGGCGAACGCTGGGTGTGTTTGTGGCGTCAAACCAGGAACGACAAGCACTGAACTGATCGCAGAAGCCGAGTAAGTGTGGAGCTACTCTACGAGGTGTGTAATCGCAATATTGCGAATACATCGTTCGCAATTTTAAGATGCTAAGATTCATTCCCAGTAGGCGGCGGCTTAGCATGAGCAAATCTGCTAAAATCCGCTTGCGAGCGAACAACTCGGAATGACCCCCCATGTGCACTGCAGGAGGGGCAGATATAACATGTGCAGAGAGAATTAGATTTGGGTGTGGTGTGTCCAAACTGAAATCTAAATTGCAGTGTAAAAATAAAGCAGCCAGTATTTACCCTGCACAGAAACAAAATAACCCACCCAAATCTTACTCTCTCTGCAAATATTATAACTGCCCCCCCCCCCCCCCCCTGCAGTGCACATGGTTTTGCCCAGTTGCTAACAAACTTGCTGCTGCGATCAACTCAGAATTACCCCCATTGTGATTAATGGACCTGGGTGGTCATTCCGAGTTGTTCGCTCGGTAATTTTCTTCGCATCGCAGCGATTTTCCGCTAATTGCGCATGCGCAATGTTCGCACTGCGACTGCGCCAAGTAAATTTGCTAAGAAGTTTGGTATTTTACTCACGGCATTACAAGGTTTTTTCTTCGTTCTGGTGATCGTAATGTGATTGACAGGAAGTGGGTGTTTCTGGGCGGAAACTGGACGTTTTATGGGAGTGTGTGAAAAAACGCTGCCGTTTCTGGGAAAAACGCGGGAGTGGCTGGAGAAACGGGGGAGTGTCTGGGCGAACGCTGGGTGTGTTTGTGACGTCAAACCAGGAACGAAACTAACTGAACTGATCGCAGTGGCAGAGTAAGTCCCGAGCTACTCAGAAACTGCAAAGAAATTTCTATTCGCAATTTTGAGAATCTTTCTTTCGCAATTTTGCTAAGCTAAGATTCACTCCCAGTAGGCGGCGGCTTAGCGTGTGCAATGCTGCTAAAAGCAGCTTGCGAGCGAACAACTCGGAATGAGGGCCCTGATTCAGTAAGGATTGCAAATTCTGCTAAGTATGCTAAAAGACCACGCCCCCCTTGACCACACTGAAATTGCGACATCACGCAGCTACCCCGATCACGCCCCTGTCACGCCCACAGTTTCTCTATCGCTGGCCCTATTTCTCTAACTCCGCCCCCCACAATGCTCCGTCTTGGAAACGGAACGTTGCCGCCCCCCCGCACAGGATTGACAGGCAGAGGTGATCACATTTTCTGCGGGCCCCCGCAGAAAATGCGGACGAATGCACATGCGCCCACATCCTTTTAGCATTTTTTTGCGGTTTGATCGCATATTGCGATCCAACCTGAATCGGGCCCAATGACAGATGGTCATTATCGTGGTATCCTATTACAAGCCATTTTCATCGGCCAAAAACTGCCCTGCGATCACGCAAAAACACATGTGACCGGTAAATACTGGCTGCTTTATTTTTACACTGCAATTTAGATTGCAGATTGAACACACCACACCCAAATCTAACTCTCTCTGCACATGTTATATCTGCCTCCCCTGCAGTGCACATGGTTTTGCCCAACTGCTAACAATAATCCTGCTGCGATCAACTCAGAATTACTCCCATTGGGCCTAATTCTGAGTTGATCGCAGCATCACATTTGTTAGCAGTTGGGCAAAACCATGGAGGTCATTCCGAGTTGTTCGCTCGGTAAAAATCTTCGCATCGCAGCGATTTTCCGCTTAATGCGCATGCGCAATGTCCGCACTGCGACTGCGCCAAGTAAATTTGCTATGCAGTTAGGATTTTTACTCACGGCTTTTTCTTCGTTCTGGCGATCGTAATGTGATTGACAGGAAATGGGTGTTACTGGGCGGAAACAGGCCGTTTTATGGGCGTGTGGGAAAAAACGCTACCGTTTCCGGAAAAAACGCGGGAGTGGCTGGAGAAACGGAGGAGTGTCTGGGCGAATGCTGGGTGTGTTTGTGACGTCAAACCAGGAACGACAAGCACTGAACTGATCGCAGAAGCCGAGTAAGTGTGGAGCTACTCTACGAGGTGTGTAATCGCAATATTGCGAATACATCGTTCGCAATTTTAAGATGCTAAGATTCATTCCCAGTAGGCGGCGGCTTAGCATGAGCAAATCTGCTAAAATCCGCTTGCGAGCGAACAACTCGGAACGACCCCCCATGTGCACTGCAGGAGGGGCAGATATAACATGTGCAGAGAGAATTAGATTTGGGTATGGTGTGTCCAAACTGAAATCTAAATTGCAGTGTAAAAATAAAGCAGCCAGTATTTACCCTGCACAGAAACAAAATAACCGACCCAAATCTTATTCTCTCTGCAAATATTATAACTGCCCCCCCCCCCCCTGCAGTGCACATGGTTTTGCTCAGTTGCTAACAAACTTGCTGCTGCAATCAACTCAGAATTACCCCCATTGTGATTAATGGACCTGGGTGGTCATTCCGAGTTGTTCGCTCGGTAATTTTCTTCGCATCGCAGCGATTTTCCGCTAATTGCGCATGCGCAATGTTCGCACTGCGACTGCGCCAAGTAAATTTGCTAAGAAGTTTGGTATTTTACTCACGGCATTACAAGGTTTTTTCTTCGTTCTGGTGATCGTAATGTGATTGACAGGAAGTGGGTGTTTCTGGGCGGAAACTGGACGTTTTATGGGAGTGTGTGAAAAAACGCTGCAGTTTCTGGGAAAAACGCGGGAGTGGCTGGAGAAACGGGGGAGTGTCTGGGCGAACGCTGGGTGTGTTTGTGACGTCAAACCAGGAACGAAACTAACTGAACTGATCGCAGTGGCAGAGTAAGTCCCGAGCTACTCAGAAACTGCAAAGAAATTTCTATTCGCAATTTTGAGAATCTTTCTTTCGCAATTTTGCTAAGCTAAGATTCACTCCCAGTAGGCGGCGGCTTAGCGTGTGCAATGCTGCTAAAAGCAGCTTGCGAGCGAACAACTCGGAATGAGGGCCCTGATTCAGTAAGGATTGCAAATTCTGCTAAGTATGCTAAAAGACCACGCCCCCCTTGACCACACTGAAATTGCGACATCACGCAGCTACCCCGATCACGCCCCTGTCACGCCCACAGTTTCTCTATCGCTGGCCCTATTTCTCTAACTCCGCCCCCCACAATGCTCCGTCTTGGAAACGGAACGTTGCCGCCCCCCCCGCACAGGATTGACAGGCAGAGGTGATCACATTTTCTGCGGGGCCCCGCAGAAAATGCGGACGAATGCACATGCGCCCACATTTTTTTAGCATTTTTTTGCGGTTTGATCGCATATTGCGATCCAACCTGAATCGGGCCCAATGACAGATGGTCATTATCGTGGTATCCTATTACAAGCCATTTTCATCGGCCAAAAACTGCCCTGCGATCACGCAAAAACACATGTGACCAGGAAAAAGTTCCCGTTCCTATGTGTTATCACGGCTCCAGTAGCCGCTTATCACGGATTATGCTTTGGGTACCTGAGGCGATAAGTGCCGGCATTGGGGGAGGAGCCTGCTGGGGCTAATAGGATATTCACCATCGATACAATTACCCGCAGTCATTGACCGCGGGTAATTGGACACCCACCCCCCCCATAGTATATTATAGGCATTATATTACATTGACTTGCTCACCATGTATTTTTTTATTTGCCTACCTCCCAGAACTCCAATGCACGGTGATTCCTGGAAATCTGAAGCAGGTGGACGCTGGTGCCGGTGAAGTGTACGGTGTGAATAATGAAGACACCATTTACCACTGGGTGAATAATAACTGGAAAGAGATTCCGGGAAAGCTCATCCATGTGACGGTGGGCCCAGCCGGCGTTTGGGGAGTCAACAAAAATAACAACATCTACAAGTTCCAAGATAACAATTGGATGCTTGTGTCCGGTAAGATCACCAGAATTTTTTATAGAAAAATGACCAAGTCCTACAGGTCATAAAACATCACCCTAAAGCAGCACAGTATAATACATGACAATGAATCTAGTATACTGACATATTTGTAAATCATTTTCGTATAAATTACAATTTCTGACATGAGAATTTTTGTACGTTTGGCCATTTGGAGTGTTTCCACCATGCTACAGTTGTGGTAGTACCAACCAAGTTCAGGCAGTACAGATTCCCCTGGGGATCTGCAGCGCCGTGTGCATCAGGTGCCATGCGGTACCCTGGACTCAGCATAAGGCAGCACACTTCTTCTAAGCCCGCCCCCAGACTCCTGTGAAACTAGCCAATGGGAGTCTGGGAGCAGACTTAGAAGGAGTGTGATGCCTTTTGCTGAGAATCATGGGTGCAGCATGGTGCCAGAGGCCCACAGCGATGTCAATCCCCGGGGGAACCAGCCAGCACATATATTACATACTGTATATCGGAACATGTATGTATCGGTTCCTCCCTGCACTTTGTGGTCGGCGCTGTGTTTCTGGATCCTCCCTTCTGAATAGACAAATGTGTCTGCCTTATCAACATCCTCAGCCCCAGATAGGTCAAACAAGGTATATGCCTGTACATTTTTTGACTTGTCTGAGAGTCTTGCAGAGCAGTATATGCACCATTCCTTATTGAACCTGAGCCATGCATTTGTGAAGGCATCATCGAAAAAAACCCAGCTGATCTATGCATTGGAGACCAGACTTCTGACACCATTCCTGTGCAACAAACACTTCCTGTATGCCAAAGTGAATGGCAACGATGTACCTTACGCCCATCCACATACAGCATACACTTACACCAAATATCAGTGTTCAATAAACTTCACACGTCAGATGCATTCACACGCCACTCAAGCACACTTATCTTAGTAAATAAAGACACAACAACCGTAATTGGCGTGAAAGGGGTCAGCTTTTTATTTTGACTGAGAGGGAGGCCTATTAATGCTAAAACTAAAAATGCAGACTTCCCTCTCTAACTAAGGTGGCGGGGAGAAGAACGGTTAAGCATGATAAACAACTTAATACGGGTGATCCAAAATTACATGACAAAATAGAGCAATAAACATATGTGTGTGAGGGGGCCTTCTGCCCCAGATGTTTCTGGATCGGCCTCCTGCCTCCATCCCGAGCAATAAAAACATATGTGTGAGGGGGCCTTCTGCCCCAGATGTTCCGGGATCGGCCTCCTGCCTCCATCCCAGACATCGGAAATCCAAAATCCAAGGCCAGGGGTCGACCTTCTGCCACTACCCCTGCCCACCAACAGTTGTAGGGACGGAGGTACGCTCCGCCCCTATGGGGTAAAAAATTGGGCCTTCGGCCCACGTAATATCCACACGTTTATGGTCTATCATATGGGCCCCACCAGGTACGGTGGTGCCCATCAATTAATACTAAGACTATAAAATACCTAAAAGTTCACCCGAACTTACTAACAATAAACTCCTTAAGTTACACTAAAATAACCGTTCAGAAACCGGCCAACTGCCAGGTTACCAACCTGCCACCGCCACCTGAACCAAGAAAAACTAAAGTAAACTAAAACTAAAGAAAAACAGAACACGACGCTAACAAGACCTCAAGACCCGATGTACCAGATCATTGCCACCCACGGCCGACAAGCCCTATAAAGCGCGGATCTAACCGCCTTCCTGCAAAAGAAGGGTGTGACTGAGGTTAATGAACGAAACATAGTATGGAGAAAAGGGGTAACCTAACCTGCGTCCCTAACAGGGGGGAGAAGGGGGGGGGGGGGGGTCGCCCAATTTGACTTGAGGCAAAAACGCAAAACTTCGCCAGCCGGCAACAGCCGCAATTAAAACCAACGATAAAACAAAAATTCCTCAAGGCCCCCGCAGTCGCAAAGTGCAACTGCGACGAGCAGCTAATCCTCAAAGGGGCGCACTGGGAGGACAAGGCCTGATATAGCGTCTGACTGCACCAGACCTCCACCTACCCAGTGCCCGGACGTCGACTTCGGACCCACCCGCCGCAGCAGCAGCTGAAGCAGCGCCGGTGCGGAAAGAGTGAGTCCCATGGTCGTCCAGAGGTAGACCCAGGTATAGAATACAACATCCCAAAACCGACCGAAATTGATAAGCAGTCAACAGGAAACCGTCAATATGGACGAGCCACCCGGAAGGCGTTGGAGGCCGTACGGACGAATAAGACCGGGCCGCGATAACTGGACAAATGCCCCGCACACGAGCCCGACCCACTCGAACCCACAGCCCCCTGCTGACTACGTCAGTCTTGGAGCGCTGAATCCTATGCCACAAACCGTGGGGCCTTACGACGACGTGGGCCGCCAGCATGGGCGAGGCAGAAGTCCGAGAGACGGACACCAGCTCACCCACCCTGAACGCACCGTGGAAGGCCATCGTAAAGGCCGCCATGAAGAGGCGAACCTCGTATCCCCGTATCGTATCCCCGTATCGTGAGCGCTGAATCCTACACCACAAACCGTCGGGGGGCGTACGTCGACGGCTTTTATGGACTGAGGGGAAGGCCTGTTAAATCTAAACTTGGATGAAAAACTCCCTCTCTAACTAAGGGATGGTTGAAATATTTAGCACACATAGCACAAAGCAGACAGCACATGAAAAGAAAATATCTCAAAATTATAATTGAAATAATATCCTAAATGTAGGAGATGTTCCGGTATCGGCCTTCTGCCACCATCCCTGAGGGCCTGCTGCCCAGATGTGCAGGGATCGGCCTTCTGCCACCATCCCTGACCATCCGGAATCCAATGCAACTATGGGCCATCTGCCTAGTGAGGGGTCTTACCACTATGGCCCCTCTTCCAGAAGGTAGCGACCCCACCGCTCCCAAGCGGCCAGATAAGCCACGAAAGTTGCAGGAGCCAAAGACCTGTGGGCTAAATCCTCCAATCCGCACACAGAAGCAGGACAGAAGTCCCCTTGGATTAGAGCTGCAGGAGCCAACTGCCTAAACCGCTGCCAGTCGCCGCGAGAAAGGGTATCATCAATCTTGTGTCGCGTGGCCGGGACATGCTTGGCTCGCAACGTAATGTTGTTCACCCAGCATAGCAAGACTATCTGCGCGAAGACCCGCAGTACCGGCAAGGATGTGGACTCCTGCCTGATGATGGCAAAAACCACGGCCAAATTGTCACACCAGAAGACCACCTGTTTGTTACGCAGGGCATAGCGCCAGAGCTCCAATGCGCCCAGTATGGGAAAAAATTCCAGCAACAGCAAGTGTGTCGTGAAGCGCTCGCTAATCGCAAGCACCAGAGGCATCCAAGAAAAGCTCCAGGGAGGTGCCAGACACGACCGCCTCCCACCCAACACAAACGGCGCTGAAACGAACCAGAAATTCATCCCTTGTACGTAAATCCCGACTAATTTTGAGGGACAATCTGAGAAAATGATGCGGGCGTCGAATTCTAACTGTCGCCCGCACCAATTTCCTACAGAAAAAATCCCCACACATAGGGATAACTTTGCAAGCAAAATTAAACAGGCCCAACAGGGATTGAGTCTGCATGAGAGTAAGCTTGCCCGCGGCAAGCGCATAAAGGATATCATCGTGAAGACGTAACACCTTATCCACAGGGAGCCTACAGAGGCCGACGACCGAATCAATCTGAAGTCCGAGATAAACTACGGATGCAGAGGGCCCCTAAGGCCGCTCAGGCACCACCGGAACCCTGAAGCGTGCGAAGAGGGCGAGTGCCCTCCGTAACATGCGAGCGCAGCGATCTGAGTCCTGTGGCTTGATCAAAAGAAAATCATCCAAGCCGTGCGAAATTCGCCGTTCGCCCGTCGCATGCTCCAGGCACCAATGGAGGAAAGAACTGAATCCCTTGAAGTATGCGCAAGAGAGAGAACAACCCATAGGGAGGCACCGATCTATGAAATAGCCATCGCCCAATATAAAACCCCTAAACCAAAAGGCCGAAGGGAGCAGAGGGAGAAGACGAATTGCTGACTGGATGTCCAAGTTACACATCACGGCCCCCGTTCCAAAGGACCTAATGGTGGCTATGGCCGAATCAAAGGACAGGGAAATGACCCTACACTGATAATCAGGGATAGCATCATTTACGGATGACCCCAGGGGACAGGAAAGATGCTGTAGGAGCCTATATTTGCTCGCGGTCTTCTTGGGCACTATCCCGACGAAGGACAAGACCAAATCCGGTAAGGGGGGGGGGGGGGTTCCGAAAAGGGGGGCCTATCCTCCTGCCCAACGAAACCTCAGCCTGAACATTCTGCCGGAGCACGACCGGAGCACGACCGGAAACTCCCGAGCTGAACGCAGGTTCATACCAGCCCCGGGACCAACTAGCCCAGATATCGGTAAGGAGAAGCCAAACGCGAAACCCGAGAGCAAAAATTGGGCGTCCACCCGCCGCGGGTACCCTAGCAGCCAGGGTATGAGCGCCAGTAACCTAATTGGGGTGGGGGCCAAGGACAGCGCCTGGGGCCGCGGAAACCCGACTCTGCCGGGTCTGCGATCCGGAATTACCCCGTGTCCCAGGACTGGTGCAGTCCGTGATCCCATGGGCTCCGCCACATCCGATGCAGGAGCGACGAAAACGACACCGACCACCCAACTAACATTGGGCATTATGGAAAGCAAAGCATTAACCATGCCCTGTGTGGTATGGGCCCGCTCGAAAAGCAGCAGAACGAGAGCCAGGCCGCTTTGGCCACCGTCTCGCCGTACTGCCCTCCTCGGTGCTCACGGAGCCCTGTGTCAGCTCCGAGCACAATTCGACATCCATTTTACCGAAAATGGAGATCTCCCGGCCGAGCAGTGTGCGCCGGAAGCCTAAAAGTAACTTTGCCCAGCCGACCCGTTACACTCCTGGTACAGCACGTGTATAAGGAATTGATAGCGCACTAGGTTCATGTGCTCGTCCGGGCGTGTCTCTAAATAACACGCCGCGTAGATTAACGTGCACCTAACCCAATTAGGGTAGGATCGTAAAGCGGCTACGCAGCCCTGTCTGTTTCTTCGTAGCCAAAAGAAAGCTGAACAATCAACACTAGTGAGGGCGAAGATATTGACGTATTGGCCTTTACGGATCCCGTCCCGGGGCATTAGACCACGTTGCACCGCCGTGGTAGCGCAATAAACGGTGTCCGACTCGAACGACACTTGCGAGTCTGAAGAGGTTGAACACCAGCGCTTGCGTCATTTGTGACGCTTGACCGTGCAGACCGCCGTGGAGGCCAGAAAGGAGTCCGTGCCCCGACGCCTGCGCCTGTGTCTAATGTGCATGCTGGAAAAACTATGCGCGCTGTAACCCTCGCTAGAGGAGCGGGACTGAGTACTTGATCCCTAGCCGCTACGGAGGCAACCGCGCTCCCCTCGGACCCGTCAGGGTCTGTGAAGACTCACCTGCACGAGAGGGAACTCCATCCGTGCCAGCAGCCTCCGGACGACTTGTAGATGCACCGACCGACGCCATTCCCGATACGATGGGGACGCTGGAGAGAAAAAAGAGACATTGTGCCACTGGTCCCGCAGCCGCCGGGAGCGGTGTTGGCGGGGCGACCATCGCACCAGAGGACAGGAGTGGGATAAGAGTTCGCGCAATGCTATCCGCCAAAGAAGCAGTGGGCCGCCCCAGTCCCCCGGGTACGGGGGATAACAATGGAGCCACCGCCGACACGACAGCGGCACAAATGACGGACAAGACGGTGGCGTCCACCAAGGGTGCGGCCGCCGCGGCAGGCGCTCTAAGATCAGACCCGACACGCGAGTCGAGCGCCCCACGAGAGGTTCGCAAACCTCCCGTCGGGAGCAAGGACCCGTATGAGCCCTCGCAGTCAGGTATCACGGCACATCCGTCCTGCCGCGAGAAAACCCCGGCCGAACTGCCTGCGCCGAGACCTCCACCTATCCCAAGCAGTGACCTCAGGATGGAAAACCGGAGAGTCGTCACTGCTAGAGAGAGGAAGCGGAATGTCGGACTGAGGGCTATCCGCTGCAGCGTCGGAAGGAGACGTCTGGACATAGGGAGGGCCAGATCGCTCACCGCCTGCGCACGCCGCCCCAGGAAGGGGCGAGTGACCGGCAACTGAGACCCCAGCCTGAGACCGGCAGGAGTCGCACGGCCACGGCTGGTGGTAATACTAAGCGACACGCGAGCCAAAACGGAAAGGGGGCGGGCGCCACGGGTCCCAAACCACGGCAGGAGAGGCCAGGGGGCCCATCCCACCGTGGGCGGACGCGGCACGCCCCCGCCCGACGGGACCTGCAATGTAGATCGTAGGCAACAGCCCTTCCGCAGAGCGGGCGTGTCGCCCCGCCCTGACGCGGGAGGGCGCCGACCAGCAGGGAATGTAGGTAGCAGCACCAGAGGGAGTAGGCCTCATATGGGCCCCCCTGGTGATTGCATGAGTGCCGGCACGCGCGATCCGCCCAGACCCTTCACATCCGGCGGCCGCGCGACCCCCCGCTAGCCCGCTGGAGAGTGCGTGACAAGACCCCCTTAGTAAGTGAGACAGTGCAGTAAAACTAAGCCATGAGGGCTATATGAAGAAATGGGGGCTGCCCCCCCTGGCGGGAGGGAGCCGCCGAGACGCAGGGAGGGAGGGCTGTTTACTCCCCCCACGACTCGCGCGGCCGCCAGCCGCCACGTGCGGCGGTTTCAGGGATGGGAGAACACCGTCCCTGTCAGGCCGCCTCAGATGCCACGGACCCCCGCCGCTCCGTCCACCGCCACGGCCAGTGCCAGAGACGGAGAGCGAGGACGCAGGGGAGCACGGGCGGGAGGCCGAGCCCGGCCGCGTGCGCCCTGAGTTCCCCATACAGGAGCTGCAGCGGGTCTGCCCCAGGCCTCGCGGACCACAGCAGAGTCCATGAGCCGGGCGGGGAAGGCCGTGCTGCGCAAAGGTCCGGCGGCCCGTGCAAAAAAGGAGAGTGAGGAGGGGGCCCCATAAAGGAAAGGTAGAAGGTATAGGAGAAAGCAGGGAGAGGATAGAAGGAAGAATAGCGAAAGAACCAGAGAGAGATAGTTAGGAAAAAAAAGGATTTTTAAAATTAATGAAGCAATAATAATGCAGTAGCACTTATCAGTCTCACGGAAAACCAGGAAATAGGCAGGATGTCTTAGGTCTGAAGACTATATGTATGTCAGACCAGCCCCTATACAGAATCCAGCCAATCACAATCCAGGCAGTTTTTCTTACGTTCCTCCCACAAAAACTGTAACCCCTTCCGTGCCAGAGTTATGCATTAAGAGGCGCGCCGATAGCCCAGCCGGTGAGTTTATGCTGTCTCGGCCACATTCGTGACCTACGCAGTCTTTAGTATTACACCCCAAAATGGAAGAAACCAATGCTAGTATCCATGTCAGGCTACCCAAAAAAAGACATGCTGGTTCCAGGAGTGCATCAAGAGAGAAAGAGGCCTGAGTGCAGTCTCTGTCTGGACCCTCTTCTCTCTAGCTGGCAGAGCAATAGACTATGGGCACTAGGGTCACTATGAGACCCTAGCGCTGTCCCAGAGTCTATTGCGCATGTGCAAGTCTCCTGGAAAATGGTGCGGCGGCCTTTTTCCTGGTGATTTTCCATGCGTGAAACACCGGGAAAATGGCTGCCGCACCATTTTCCCATGGTTTCTGCAGCACTGCTGCTGCCAACGCGGAACTCCAGAGGACAAGTATTGGAAAAATGGGTATGCAGTGTGGGCCAGGGGGGCCGCATGCACCACACACGCAGCACTCGTTATACGCCAGTGGCTGGCTCCCCAATCGTGGCTTGTATATCTCTCACTGTTCTCCACGAGGGCAAGATGAAGCCTGATATACAGTACAACCAACATGATTTTATTACATTTAGACCTGCTATGTTTTCCACTAGAATTAATGACATGTTAAACTACTCTCAAATTAAAAAAAAAAATGAATCTGAAGTTATTCTTTGACATTGTGCTCTGTAATGTCTCGATATGATACAAATCAATATGAGCTGAAAGTTTAGGAACGCTGTAGAGCATACTATGGTTATACAGCAGTGACCTTGGTTAGGTCTGTAAGACCAATGAAGTGCACAAATGTTCAAGTCTGTGTACCCACGTCACACTAATCTTTATCCACTCTCTTACTGCAGGTCTTCTGAAACAGGTGGATGCTGGAGGGAACAAGTTCCTGTCAGGTGCCAATGGGGCTGATTCAATTTACTGCCTGGACCAGGGACAAACCGTTTCCAGATCTGCTGCTCTCTTATATACCCACCTAGATGGGAGTCTGAAATATTACAGCTGTGGCCCCTTTGGCTGTTGGGGAGTGAACAGCAACAACAATATATATTACCGCTACAATGTGAAGCCCACAAGCTGCCAGGGAATTCAATGGCAGAACATACCGGGGAGTCTAGTCATGGTGGAAGTCGGTACTGACGGCTCTGTGTATGGTGTGAACTCTGATGGCAATGTGTACTACAGGTATAGCACTGGGCTTCCTTTGTGAAGTTGTTTCTTTCCAGCAGACGGAGTGACCAGGGGTAATGAGGGGGGAGAAGAGTGTTCATATTACCCATGCACAGGACTCTGTAGGGTCCCATAAGTGCTGGGGAGGTGTAATCTTGCCCCCCAATGCTGCTGTCAGCATGTGTAGGTAGTAGAGGCAGTAACTCTTCTCACCAGCACTGCCTTGTAATGCTCATTGACCCCGGCACTGTCTCTTCCGGCCGTAGATATCACTTATGTTGCTCCCTGGTAGCTGGTTTCTTCATCCCCAATTGCACCGGGACTGCGCGTTCTGGCACTAAGCATGCTGGGATATGTCTGTGCTGGATGCACGTCTGGCTGCCACCTCTGTGGGTGTAAATAGAGTACGCACAGCAGCTGGGTCCCATTCCCTACTCCCTGCCTCCAGATAGAAATAACCAAGGTGCCCACCTCTGACATTAACTCTGCTCCTGTGCCAGCAAACCCTGAATGCTCCAAAGCTCAGTGCAGAAAGTGGGCAGGTTCGCCACACGCACCTGAGGGAACGGAGCCTCATGGGGCTAGGGACTGATTTTGTGGGGCCTTGCTCGGCACCCCATCGAATCCAGAACCTAGGGCAGTGAGCCCTTAGCCCACACCCCCTTGTTGCGGCTCTGCACAGATGGCAGTGATAGACATTATTCTCATGACTACTGGCGCAGTCCACAAAATACCTGCCTTCTCTTACCTGTGTAGGTGACTTCCAAACTCATTTTTATCTATTACTACTAGCTGAAGTGTCCGACGTTGCCCGGGTTTACATTTTTCAGTTCTTAAGTTATCAATGAGTTGGATGTAATTGTCAACATATTAAAAATAATTAGTAGCTTAGCAGCTCTTCCAACACACCCATGAGGCGGCTGCTCAGTGTCGTTTTTGTTTTTGGGGTGTTGCCAGTAGCCCTAATCCCCAGGTTTCCTTTCTGTTTAGTTTTATAATCTCTTTTCCATTGACAGATGAGTTTAAAGTTTTCCTTCTGTTATTAGTGTTGCTATTCCAAGGCTTTTGGGTACACAATATTTTTGTCTTCCCACCTCCGTTTCTGCCAGTTTTTTTAGTTCATTGATTTATGGGTATTTCAGGTCATTGAATTATGGTTAATTCTGTCAGCTTTTACAGTTCATTAACGTTTCATCCAAATCCATCCACTGGAAGGCCCAGAACAGGCTCCCTGTGTCAAAGTTCTGCCCAGCGTACACCAATGTGAGAACTGACCAGGACCCCAAACCCCTAGTACGTCTTCTGGTTTCCAGTGTTACCACTCTTTGAAGTTTTCCTCAAAATCCATCCAGAATCCCTGGGTCAAAGTTCGGCCCGACGCATTCTGCTATGAGGTCCGATCAGAACCCTAACCTCCCCTAAAACCCAGCCAGGATCCAGCTTGACCACCTTGCGTTGGTTTCATCCCAATCGGTGCAGCCGTGTCTGAATGCATAACTGTACAGACAAACAAACAAACAAACAGACCCATGAATTTTATATATATGTACATACATATATATATATATATATATATATATATATATATATACATACAGTATATATATATATATATATCAAATATATGGCCCTGGCCTTGAAAGGGGTGGATTATTTTAGTTTAAACCCCGCCAGTATATTAAATTGGATAATAAAGGGTATGTCTTCCAAGGCGGTGAGTCAGACCTGATCGTTGTGCTGCTAAATTTGTTGTGCTGCGATCAGATCGTCGCCGCCCAAGGGGAGTGTATATTCGCCGTGCAAGTGTGCGATCGATTGTGTACGCTGAGCTGCCAAAAAAATCCCTCAGTCAGCAGACAGCTGCAAATCCGTTTGCACCTCACTCACCAAATAATGATTTTATTACTGTGTGCAGTCTGTGCGCAGCCCAAGACTTACTCCTATAGTGCGATGAGAACAGGCTGATCGGGGCCGGAGCTGATGTCACTCACCTTCCCTGATAACGCTTGGGAACGCCTGTGTTTTCCCTGACACTCCCAGAAAATGGTCAGTTACCACCCACGAACGCCCTCTTCCTGGTACTCAGCATGCGAATGGCTGTGCGATTGAATTTTTTGCACCAGCCTGTCACTGTCCGACGATGCCTGTTGTTGTTTGCTGGCGCGCGTGCACATTGCGGTGCATACGCATGCGCAGTCTATCGATGTTCGCCCGCTAGCAGCGATTAGGTCTGAATTGCGCCCTAAGTTTGGTCCAGATCATCAAGCCACGTAGAAGCTTATGAGAAACATATATACATACTTTTTACTTTTATATATACAGCTAACTATCATATTATTATTATTATTACAATAATCATGTCAACGTTCTATAATCAATCTCTATTTCAGGGAGAGCATCTCTGCTAGGAATCCTATCGGAACATCATGGACAAAACTGGATTTTTGTAGCAAGTTCAGACACGTATCCTATGATGATGGCTACCTATGGCTTCTCTCAGAGAAAGGAGACATCTTTAGGTGTAAAGTCAATGGTTCGGTTATTCCGACCTTGTGATAACATTGACTGAATATGAGAGCAAAATCAAAATAAAGTCTCAGATAAGGGAATATACAGTGTAATGATTTCTTTGTAACAGCGGGACTGTCTAAAAAATAAAGCATGCAAAGTCAAGTCATTTTTGTATATGTCAAGGAAAAATATTGGTTTTCCTGGTATAATTTCTTTCAATTTTATTTATTAATAATTATTTATGCAGGGTCTGATTGATATTTGCATGCATACCCGATGGTTTGTTACATAGTTACTGAGGTTGAAAAAAGGCAAAATGCCCATCGGGTTCAACCTGTATCCGTATTAAGCAGTGCACACTATAATGCACCAACCAAAATAATGGTTTTGTACCTATTGACAACTATATTTGGTATCACTTCCATATACATAATGTCGATATATTAAATGCTATAGCCGTGCATGCCTTTTTCAGCTAGAAAACTGTCTAATCCGTTTTTAAATGCATTTACAGAGTCTGTCATTATTACCTTCTCCGGCAGGGAGTTCCAAATCCTTATTGCCCTTACTGTGAAGAACCCTTTCCTACGTTGTGTACGGAATTTTCTCTGCTCTAGCCTCAGTGAGTGCCCACGTGTCCTATACAGAGTTTTATTAATAAACAAATCCCCTGCTCATGGGTTAAAGTGAGCTGGAACGGGGCGGAACTGCGTTCCGTCAGTTCCACTTGCGTTCCGTCTCCTCCGGCTCACCTAACCCGCTGTGTGCCGCCGCCGCAGGGAGATGCCGGGCGCCCGCTGAGATTGTGTTACCAGCGGGCGCCCGGCTCTCTCTCTCACAGCGGCAGCCGGAGGCAGGAGCTCAGTACTGAGCTCCGGCTTCCGGCTCAGTGAGTGCGCGCTATGGGAGAGACGTCATAACGTCTCTCTCATAGTGCTCAGGAGCGGACGCCGAGAGGACAGCAGCGGCCGGACGCGGGAGTGCGGCTCGGTGAGTATGGTGTTTTTTTTTTTTTTTTTATGTGTGTGTATCTACTGGGGGCAAGCTACTGGGGGCTAACTACAAGGGGCAAGCTGCTGAGGGCAAACTCCTGGGGCACATTACTACTGGGGCACATTACTACAGGGTGCATTACTACAGGGGTGCATTATTACTGGTGGCATTACTACAGGGGGGCATTATTACTGGGGGCATTACTACAGGGGGCATTACTACTGGGGGCATTTCTACTGGGGCACATTACTGCTGGGGGCATAACTACAGGGGTTAAACTGCTGGGGCATTACTACAGGGGGGCATTATTACTGGGGGCATTACTACAGGGGGGCATTATTACTGGGGGCATAACTACAGGGGACAAAACTGCTGGGGGAATTACTACAGGGGCATTATTACTGGGGGCATAACTACAGGGGTTAAACTACTGGGGGCATTACTAAAGGGGGACATTACTACTGGAGGCATTCCTACAGGGGGCATTACTACTGGGGCACATTACTACAGGGTGCATTACTACAGGGGTGCATTATTACTGGTGGCATTACTACAGGGGGGCATTATTACTGGGGGCATTACTACAGGGGGCATTACTACTGGGGGCATTTCTACTGGGGCACATTACTGCTGGGGGCATAACTACAGGGGTTAAACTGCTGGGGCATTACTACAGGGGGGCATTACTACAGGGGGGCATTATTACTGGGGGCATTACTACAGGGGGGCATTATTACTGGGGGCATAACTACAGGGGACAAAACTGCTGGGGGAATTACTACAGGGGCATTATTACTGGGGGCATAACTACAGGGGTTAAACTACTGGGGGCATTACTAAAGGGGGACATTACTACTGGAGGCATTCCTACAGGGGGCATTACTACTGGAGCACATTACTGCGGGGGGCATAACTACAGGGGTTAAACTGCTGGGGGCATAACTACAGGGGGGCATTACAACAGGGGTTAAACTACAGGGGACATTACAACAGGGGGGCATAACTACAGGGGCTAAACTAGTGGGGGCATTACTACTGGGAGCAAACTACAAGGGGGCTAAACTACTGGGGGCATAACTACAGGGGCTAAACTACTGGGGCTATTACTACTTGGGGGTAAACTACATGGGGCTAAACTGCTGGGGGGCATTACTACTGGGGGTCATAACTGCAGGGGAAAACTACAGGGGGCATTACCACTGGGAGGCTAAACTAAAGGGGGGGTAAACTACTGGGATCATAACTACAAGTGCATTACCACTGGGGGCATAACTACTGGGGCTAAACTACAGGGGGCTAAATGACTGGGGGCATTACTAAAGGCGACATTACTACTGGGGGCAATACTACACCGAGGCATTACCATTAAGGGCATTACTAATGGGGGCACTACTAATGAGGGCAATGTAAATGGGGCACTTCATAAGGGGCACCACTACCATGGGCTCTATATAAAGGGCACTACCACTGTGGGCACTACCAGTACAGTGGACATTGCATAAGGAGCACTACTACTATGGGCATTGTATAAGGGGCGCTACTGCTGTGGGCATTGTCTATTACGGGGTGCTACTACTGTATGAATTATGTGTATTAGGGGTGCTACTACTGTTGGCATTATTACTATTGTGCGACCAAGCCCCCTTTTTTGGGCCGTACGCCCAACGGCGCACGCAATACCTTTAATGCATGGGCGCCGGGGGAGGGGAGTTCAACCACCTCTCTAGGACCACTTTAAGCACTGCCCCTGCTAACTCTTTGTATTTGGGGGTCTGCACAGGCACAAGAACCGCTCTGCGCATGTGCAGAACGGGTCTTGTGATGTCGCTCACAGCCCCGTCAGCTGAGGCATGATTGACGCAGACTTCCTGGACCCCGGTGTCTGGATCCGACAACCAACCTCAGTAAGCTACAGCTTATACAGGCCGGCCTGTACTTGTAACCAGTGGCGGCTCCAGAGATTGCGCTGCAGCGCAGTCCAAAATTCAAGTAGGGGAGCCACCAACTGCCACTCGGAACACTGCTGAACATCAAAAGCCGGGACTCACTGGTAGTTGGTGTGGTTCCCGTGTTTGAATTATAGACTGCGCTGCAGCAGCACCTCTAGAGCCACCACTGCTTGTTGTAACCATAGCAAATGTGAGGCAGCATCCTCAGACACAACACTCGGATCCTCGCTAATGCAAACAGGAGGAACCTATCTCCTACAGATGCCTTCTGCTGCACTAGGATTTTAATTAGACAAAATAGCACAGCGGCTTCCATACAATTCCACTCCATGCAATGCATCACGCATCCCCTGTAATCATACTTGCCAGCTTTTTATTTTTCCACTTCAAGAGGAGACTGGAGAAGAGATGCAGATGATCACTCTGTTAGGCGCCGGGGTCCGCTCGTCGGTGCGGCCCGGCGCCTAGCAACCAGGGACGCCGTGCGCGTACAGCCGCCGGCTCCCTGGCAACGCTAGACGCCGGGCGCACGGAGCCGCACGGACCCTAGCAACGGGGACGCCACTGGCGGACCGCGTTCCCCGTTGCTGGGTCCATTTAAATTAATAGGTGTCACAACTGAGGGCTGGAGACCGTGACTGGGAGCCTCAGTTGTAGGGGCTGACGGGTACTTAAATTTAGGAGGAGCTATGTGACTCCTGGACATATGTATTGACAGCAGCAAAGAATGCCCGAGGGCGTGACCACGACAACTGGGAATTCCTTAAGTGCTTTTATTAAATAAAAAGTCAAATAACGTGCAAAAGAATAATAGAAAGTCACACGTGATAATTAGGTTCACATTCGGAAAAGGCCAGTAACCTGGAATATGGAAGAAAGTCCTGTAAACAATAAATGAGGCTGGGGTTCACTGGAAGATGAGGAATGAAGCTGTGGTTCGCTGGAAGATGAGGAATGAAATTGGAGTGCGCAGGAACTGAAGAATGAAGGATGATTACTGCAAAGCAAAAGTTCAAACACAGGAATCCAAAGTAGGCTGTAGGGGGTTAACACTGGAGAGTCGGGTTACACAGCAGAGTGTAATCACCAGGGAAGTCAGGCTGATCTGCAGAATGGATTTGCAGGAGAAAGTCTGTAGTGATGCTTGTAGGCTGGAATCACAGATGACAATGGAAGCACTGACGATCTTTTGGGAGCTGGGACCGGATATTTATACCTGCTGCATAGCAGGGATTGGCTGAGCAATTATGACAAGGCTCCAGCACCGTGGATAGGAGTAATAATGTCATGTGACTGGAGTCTAACATGACTGCGCCCATGAACAAACAAAGAAGGGGAATTAAGTACTATAGGGAAGGTGCAACACTTGCGATGTAGGCCGCAGTAGCAGAATAACATGCGCCCAGTGGCGCGCGGCGGTCAGCGAGACAGGAGTGGCAGCAGAGGCCCATGGAGGACATACATCCAGAATGAAAATGGTGTCTCAGTATCCGGATCGTGACAGTACCCCCCCTTTTAGGAGTGGCCCCAGGACACTTCTTAAGTTTACCTGGCCATCTGGAATGGAACTTCTGGATGAAGACTTGTGCCAACTCGGAAGTGGGGAATCCATGACAGAATCCATCGAGGGATGAGACCACGGACGATGAGGATCAGACAAGGAAACCAGTTGCCTAGTGGGTAACTGGCAGGATACTTTGTGCTGGGCACATTTCGGGCAGGAGGCCACAAATTCAGCAATGTCCTTCTTTAGGGTCGGCCACCAATTTGACCTGGAGACGAATTTTAAGGTCTTGCGTATGCCCGTGTGTCCGGCAAAGCGAGAGGACTGTGCCCGATGCAAGAGCTTCCTCCTGAAAGCCGGCTTCACAAAATTTTTCCCTGGCGGGGGCATAGAGTCCATACTCACTGCGGAGAACGCCACTGGATCAACAATACAATGCTTGTCAGTAGACTCAGACTCATTTTCTTGCTCCCGAGAGCGGGAAAGGGCATCAGCCTTGTGATTCGGTGACCCTGGACAAAACTGTAGCTTGGAGTCTTGGCACAGAGGAGACGGGACATCAGAAGACTTGTAGGAGGATATGCGAACTGGAAGCTCTTTTTGGAGACAGGTCTCTGAGCAGGAAGGACCCCATGCCAGGATACGGGTCAACTTCCAATCAACTTGAGGATTATGCAGACGTAGCCATGGAAGGCCTAGGACCACAGGATGGGTGGCCCTGGGGATAACCTGGAAAGAAATCAACTCTGTATGCTGGTCCCCTACCTTCAGACGGATAGGTAAGGTCTTGGAGGTAATCACCGCCTCAGGAATCCTACTGCCGTCCACAGCAGTTAGAGATATCGGTGATGACAGTCTCTCAGTGGGAAGAGACCACTGCTTAACGAACTTCTCTGTAATAAAGTTTCCGGCTGCTCCAGAATCCAATAAGGCAGTTAGATTCTTTGTACGCGGAGCCACCTGCAGAGAAACTGAGAGATTGCAGTTACTTGGAAATGGAGAGAAATTCGTCACTCCTAGCTGACCTTCTCCTTGGAGGGCTAGGACTTGAGGTTGTCCCGGACGCTTGGGACAGGACTTGATGACGTGAGAAGATTCGGCACAATACAAACAGAGACGCTCAGCGAGACGTCTACTACGCTCTGCCTGAGATAAACGAGAGCGACCTATCTGCATAGGTTCCTCCCGAGACGGAGATGGCTGACGAGGAATGGAAACAGTAGGAATCCTGGGAAATGTGGATCTTCCTCGTTCAACAGCCCTTTCACGGAACCGTAAATCGACCTTAGTGCAGAGGGAAATGAGCTCGTTTAAAGTTAAAGGCAAGTCTCTAGCAGCGAGCTCATCTTTGATACGCTCGGATAGCCCTCCCCAGAAGGCTGCATAAAGAGCGTCATCATTCCAGGAGACTTCAGATGCCAAGGTCTGGAATTGCACCAAATACTGACCGACAGTTCGCGTCCCCTGACGCAGTCGAAGGATCTCTGAGGAAGCTGATGTCACTCGACCTGGCTCATCGAAAATTCGTCTGAACGTTGCCACGAAGTTAGCATAGGATGACAACAGGACATCAGACCTTTCCCATATAGGTGAGGCCCAGTCTAGAGCGGCACCAGTGAGTAGAGAAATAAGGTATGCCACCTTAATGCGGTCAGTAGGGAAACTGCTGGGTTGCAATTCAAATTGGATCTCGCACTGGTTTAGGAAACCCCTGCAGGCTTTAGGGGATCCATCATATTTAGCAGGAGTCGGTAAGTGAAGATAGGGAGCAGGAACAGGTATGGTGGGTGGGGACACCACCGGAGGCGCTGGAGTCGGCACATTGGACGCCCCTGATCCACGGAGGGCCGCTTGAATTTCATCCAGCCGGGAGGAGAGATCCTGGAGACAGCGAACAACATGGCCTTGAGCAGCCTCCTGACGTTCAAGGCGGGTTGCCAATTCTTGAATCAGCCTAAGCGCTTGGGCCTGGTCTCCGGCTGGATCCATTTGGTCAGTGCTTACTGTCACAACTGAGGGCTGGAGACCGTGACTGGGAGCCTCAGTTGTAGGGGCTGACGGGTACTTAAATTTAGGAGGAGCTATGTGACTCCTGGACATATGTATTGACAGCAGCAAAGAATGCCCGAGGGCGTGACCACGACAACTGGGAATTCCTTAAGTGCTTTTATTAAATAAAAAGTCAAATAACGTGCAAAAGAATAATAGAAAGTCACACGTGATAATTAGGTTCACATTCGGAAAAGGCCAGTAACCTGGAATATGGAAGAAAGTCCTGTAAACAATAAATGAGGCTGGGGTTCACTGGAAGATGAGGAATGAAGCTGTGGTTCGCTGGAAGATGAGGAATGAAATTGGAGTGCGCAGGAACTGAAGAATGAAGGATGATTACTGCAAAGCAAAAGTTCAAACACAGGAATCCAAAGTAGGCTGTAGGGGGTTAACACTGGAGAGTCGGGTTACACAGCAGAGTGTAATCACCAGGGAAGTCAGGCTGATCTGCAGAATGGATTTGCAGGAGAAAGTCTGTAGTGATGCTTGTAGGCTGGAATCACAGATGACAATGGAAGCACTGACGATCTTTTGGGAGCTGGGACCGGATATTTATACCTGCTGCATAGCAGGGATTGGCTGAGCAATTATGACAAGGCTCCAGCACCGTGGATAGGAGGAATAATGTCATGTGACTGGAGTCTAACATGACTGCGCCCATGAACAAACAAAGAAGGGGAATTAAGTACTATAGGGAAGGTGCAACACTTGCGATGTAGGCCGCAGTAGCAGAATAACATGCGCCCAGTGGCGCGCGGCGGTCAGCGAGACAGGAGTGGCAGCAGAGGCCCATGGAGGACATACATCCAGAATGAAAATGGTGTCTCAGTATCCGGATCGTGACAATAGGGCACCTGTTTCCTGGCCGTGCAGCAAGGCAGCTGCACGGCATTTAATCCAATCAGCCTCTGAACAGCTGATTGGAGGACTCCCTGTTAAGTACACTTCCAGGGCTTCTCACAGACGCCGGTAATAGCTTCCTGCATGCTGTATCTGTTTGCTGAGAGTGTTTCCAGTCCTGCTGTACCCGGTCGTTCCTGTCCTCAGTTGTCCTGTACTCGGAAGTCGTCATCTGTTCCTGGAGTCCTGACTGAGCACCTTTAAACATCCAGTGGTGGTCGTGAGTCACGGCGTAGCCGTGTGTTGCGGCTTGGCCGCTTTATTACTTATTATTTATCATTTGTGTTCCGGAGCTTTTGCGGAGGATTCCGCTCCCACAGATCCACTCTGGTATCCAGCGGTGCTGGGTAGGAGTAACGGACTAGTGGATTTTGGTTGTCCTTTTATCTGGCGGTTTTTCCGCGCATACTTCTGGTTTGGTTAGTTAGCTTGTTGCCCCTGGCCTGTTGTCAGTCAGAGGTCCTCTTGTCATCATCCTGCCTCGGATTTCCCTTTGTCTCTCACTAAGACCGGGGGGCACCGGAGTTGGGCAGACATAATCCGCCTTTCAAACGTGGCTGCCAGGGGCTCAAGAAACCATAGTCTCGCAAGGGATTTTCGATAGCACGGGTGAGACAATAGAGTTAGGGCGCCAGGGGCAACTAGTCTTTCTAGCTCCCGTAACGAGCATTCCCCTTCCAGTACTCTGGCCATTGTCATTAGATCTCCTCCGGTCAGGAGTACTGGAATCATAACATTATTACCGGCCATACCAAAACTTAAAATTAAACAGGGTTTGATTTTTTCCTTATTCAGTTTTGTAAGAGTTATCGGCCTCATGAATCCCACAGGTTTAGGGCCAAATCCTGGCCAGCTCCTAGTCAGCCAGATTCAAGAACTTACTCAGATGGTTCAGGATCTTTCCCTTCGGGTGAAGTCGCAGGAAGATCTTTTACGAACTTCCCCGAGGGTAGTCCCTGAACCAAAAATGCACTTGCCTGACCGTTTTTCTGGTGATAGGAAGGAGTTTTTTAATTTTAAAGAATCCTGTAAACTTTATTTTCGTTTAAGACCGATCTCCTCAGGTACTGAATCTCAGCGGGTCGGAATTATTATTTCTTTGCTCCAGGGGGATCCTCAGACCTGGGCTTTTGGTTTAAAAGCAGAGGATCCGGCATTGTTGTCAGTAGACGCCTTTTTGGGGTCTTTAGGGCTTTTGTATGATGACCCTGATAGAGAGGCATCCGCTGAGAGTCAGTTACGCGCTCTCAGACAGGGTAGAAATCCTGCAGAGGTTTATTGTACAGAATTTCGCCGTTGGTCGAACGACTGTGGCTGGAATGACCCAGCCCTGCGCAGTCAGTTTCGCCTCAGCTTATCTGAGTCTATAAAAGACAGTCTCCTTCAGTATCCCGCTCCTGAGACTCTCGATAAACTCATGGAGCTTTCTATTAAGATTGATCGTCGTCTCAGAGAGCGGAGGGCTGAAAAAGGAGCACCTGTCAGGTCTACTCCATGTGTATTTTCCATTCCTGAGGACATAGAGGAGCCCATGCAGATGGGTCTCTCCCGGCTGTCTCCAGAAGAAAGAGCCAGAAGGCAAAACTCTGGTCTTTGTTTGTACTGTGGGGGTAGGGGACATTTTGCCCGTAATTGTCCGAACAAGTCGGGAAACGCCTCGACCAAGTGAATTGTGAGGGGGTTCACTTTGGTCTGCAGCTTATCTCCTCGAATAACTCCCTTTTAGTCCCAGCTAAAGTTTCCTTTGGCAGCCTCAGTTCTTCGGTGTCGGCTTTTGTTGACAGTGGAGCTGCAGGGAACTTTATGGACTTAACGTGGGCCAAAGCCTTAGGTATTCCTCAGTTAGCCTTGGGTAGGTGTATCACCATGCATGGTTTAGATGGGAGTCCCTTGTCCAATGGGGTTATTTCCCTCCGTACACCCCCTATACTACTTACGGTAGGAGCTCTTCATTCCGAAAAGATCGAGTTTTTCCTTACCCATTGCCCAGCAGTTCCAGTGGTTCTGGGTCACCCTTGGCTGGCCTTTCATAATCCCATCATTGATTGGCAGTCGGGGGAGATTTCACAATGGGGTACCATCTGTAATAAGGAATGTATTACGTTTCCCGTCAGAATAGCTGCTGCCATTCCCGAACTCATTCCCGTGGAATACCAGGACTTTGTTGATGTGTTTTCCAAGGGCAATGCGGACATTCTGCCTCCCCATCGGCCTTATGATTGTGCTATTGAGCTAATTCCTGGTGCCACATTGCCAAAGGGAAGGTTATATGCATTATCCGGGCCAGAAACTGCGGCCATGAATGAGTATGTTAAGGAGAGCCTAGGGAATGGATTTATCAGGCCATCTAAATCCCCTTTAAGTGCAGGCTTCTTCTTTGTGGAGAAAAAAGATGGATCACTCAGACCTTGCATTGACTTTAGAGCCCTGAATAAGATCTCAGTTAAAAATACTTACCCTCTGCCGCTGATTTCTGTCCTCTTTGATCAGCTGCGTTCGGCTGTGATTTTTTCTAAAATTGACCTGAGGGGAGCGTATAACCTCATCCGAATCAAGTCGGGAGATGAGTGGAAGACGGCTTTCAGTACTCAGTCGGGTCACTACGAGTATCTGGTGATGCCGTTTGGCTTGTCTAACGCTCCGGCAGTTTTCCAGGATCTCATTAACGATGTGCTCCGTGATTTTCTAGGAAGATTCGTGGTCGTTTACTTAGACGACATCCTGATCTATTCTGACTCAATTGAACAACATGTTACCCAGGTGCGTCAGGTTCTTCAAAAATTACGTGAAAATCACCTATATGCCAAGCTGGAGAAGTGTGAGTTTCATGTCACGGAGGTATCCTTTTTAGGGTACATTATTTCCCCTCGGGGATTCTGTATATAACCTAAGAAGCTCCAAGCCATCCTTAGTTGGGCGCAACCCACCAACTTAAAAGCAATTCAGCGCTTTTTAGGGTTTGCGAATTATTATAGAAGATTTATTCATTCTTTTTCCGACCTGGTTGCTCCCATTGTGGCACTGACTAAGAAGGGAGCGGATCCTACCAACTGGTCACGTGAAGCTGAGTTATCCTTTCAGGCCTTGAAACAAGCTTTTGTCTCAGCTCCAGTCCTCAGACATCCCAACCCAGAATTGCCCTTCATTGTTGAGGTTGATGCCTCGGAGGTTGGAGTGGGGGCTATCCTATCTCAGAAGGATCCGGACTCTCTGGAACTACATCCTTGTGCCTTTATGTCCAGGAAATTCTCATCTGCTGAATCCAACTACGATGTTGGTAACCGGGAGTTACTGGCTATTAAATGGGCTTTCGAGGAGTGGAGGCATTGGCTTGAGGGAGCAACACATACCATTTCAGTATTGACTGACCACAAAAATCTTCAGTACATCGAATCAGCTAAGCGGCTGAATGCCCGGCAGGCTCGTTGGGCTTTATTTTTTACTCGTTTCAAGTTTATTATCACTTTTAGGCCAGGTTCCAAGAATACCAAGACGGATGCCCTGTCACGCAGTTTTCTTCCAGTTCATAATAACAGTCCTGTTACTCCCATACTTCCGTCTTCAGTCATTTGGGCAGGCCTTACACAAGATTTGTTTACCCAGTTAAAGCAGCTTCAACATCAAGCTCCTGGAAATACTCCTGCTGGTCGTCTTTACGTCCCTGAGTTTTTGAGAGCTACTGTTTTGACTGAGTTTCATGATAGCAAAGTTGCCGGGCATCCGGGGATCTCTAAGACTTTGTAATTAGTCTCCCGCTCAGTATGGTGGCCTGGTCTTTCTAAAGACATTAAGGAGTTTGTTTTTTCTTGTCAGGTCTGTGCACAGCATAAGGTTCCCCGTTCCTTGCCTATCGCGCAACTTATGCCCTTAAATGTTCCTCTCAGGCCATGGTCTCATATTTCCATGGATTTTGTGGTAGACCTCCCTCTGTCAGCCGGATTCCGAGTCATATGGGTGGTAGTGGACCGTTTTAGCAAGATGGCCCATTTCATTGCTCTTCCCCGACTGCCATCTGCCCAGGGATTGGTTGTTTTGTTTCTCCGCCATGTTTTCAGACTTCATGGGTTGCCCACTGATATTGTTTCTGATCGGGGTCCACAATTCATTGCACAATTCTGGAAGTCTTTTTGTGCCTCATTAAAGATGAAATTGTCTTTAACATCCGGCTATCATCCCCAATCCAACGGGCAGACCGAGCGAGTTAATCAATCATTAAAACAGTATTTGCGTTTGTACTCAGCCAAACTCCAGAATGATTGGTCCGAGTTTCTTCCTTTGGCGGAGTTTGCTTACAACAATTCTTGTCATTCCTCCACTAATGTGTCTCCATTCTTTTCAGTTTTTGGTTTTCACCCCAGAGCTAATTCTTTTTTCCAACATTCCTCTGTTTCCTCGCTAACCTTAACCTCTCATCTCAGAGTCATTTGGAAAAAAGTGCACCTTGCTCTCAGAAAAGCGGCATTTCGAGAGAAAAAGTTTTCTGACAGGCTCCGGCGTCCTTGCACTTTTAAGGTGGGAGACAGGGTATGGTTGTCGACTCGTAACATTAGACTTCGACAAACCCCAACTAGATTGGGCCCCAAATTTATTGGACCATTTCATATTATTAAAAAAATCAATCCAGTTGCTTTCCGGTTACGTTTACCAAGAGCTCTCCGAATCGGAAATACGTTCCATTGCTCCCTGTTGAAACCATACGTTTCTTCCAGTAGATTTCCTCGGAAGATCTCTCAGGGGAAATCACCAGTAGATGTACAGGGACATCAGGAGTTCTTGGTGGAGAAGGTTGTCGATTCCAAATTGTCCCGGGGTCGGCTTTATTTTCTGGTGCACTGGAAGGGCTATGGTCCAGAGGAAAGGTCTTGGGTCCTGGATAAGGATCTCCATGCCCCGCGGCTCAAGAGGGCATTTTTTCGGGAATTTCCTCGGAAACCTGGCTTTAGGGGTTCCTTGACCCCTCCTCAAGGGGGGGGTACTGTTAGGCGCCGGGGTCCGCTTGTCGGTGCGGCCCGGCGCCTAGCAACCAGGGACGCCGTGCGCGTACAGCCGCCGGCTCCCTGGCAACGCTAGACGCCGGGCGCATGGAGCCGCACGGACCCTAGCAACGGGGACGCCACTGGCGGACCGCGTTCCCCGTTGCTGGGTCCATTTAAATTAATAGGGCACCTGTTTCCTGGCCGTGCAGCAAGGCAGCTGCACGGCATTTAATCCAATCAGCCTCTGAACAGCTGATTGGAGGACTCCCTGTTAAGTACACTTCCAGGGCTTCTCACAGACGCCGGTAATAGCTTCCTGCATGCTGTATCTGTTTGCTGAGAGTGTTTCCAGTCCTGCTGTACCCGGTCGTTCCTGTCCTCAGTTGTCCTGTACTCGGAAGTCGTCATCTGTTCCTGGAGTCCTGACTGAGCACCTTTAAACATCCAGTGGTGTTCGTGAGTCACGGCGTAGCCGTGTGTTGCGGCTTGGCCGCTTTATTACTTATTATTTATCATTTGTGTTCCGGAGCTTTTGCGGAGGATTCCGCTCCCACAGATCCACTCTGGTATCCAGCGGTGCTGGGTAGGAGTAACGGACTAGTGGATTTTGGTTGTCCTTTTATCTGGCGGTTTTTCCGCGCATACTTCTGGTTTGGTTAGTTAGCTTGTTGCCCCTGGCCTGTTGTCAGTCAGAGGTCCTCTTGTCATCATCCTGCCTCGGATTTCCCTTTGTCTCTCACTAAGACCAGGGGGCACCGGAGTTGGGCAGACATAATCCGCCTTTCAAACGTGGCTGCCAGGGGCTCAAGAAACCATAGTCTCGCAAGGGATTTTCGATAGCACGGGTGAGACAATAGAGTTAGGGCGCCAGGGGCAACTAGTCTTTCTAGCTCCCGTAACGAGCATTCCCCTTCCAGTACTCTGGCCATTGTCATTAGATCTCCTCCGGTCAGGAGTACTGGAATCATAACACACTCTGTGGGCAGGGACAGGCTTTTCTAATCATTAGGCCATGCTCCCATTGCACCAAGATGACACGAATATTGGGTCTAAAAGCTAAAAGAACACAAATCATATTGTCCCCGCCTCCTCCCTATTGACCAGTGATTCCCTTTGTTCCCACCCCATCCTGCCTACTTTACTACGAAACGGGAGATCCACCCTTTCTTCTGGAAGTCCTGGGTACCACCCGAAAAAAATGGGAGTATCCCAGACCTTCTGGGAGAGTAATAATAATAATTGTATTTATAAAGCGCTCTTTCTCCAACAGGACTCAAGTATGGATACTTACCTACTCAAGAGTAGGTAAGTATGCATGTAATTCGTCACATATCCTTGGGCGCACGTCCACTCATTAAATGTACAAATTACAAATTGGGAAATGGTAAAAATTCCGCTGGTTTTCAGTTGGCTGCTCTTTGGATATTGCTGCCACACATCCACTCATGTAGCCATCAGCGTGCTGGGGGTATGGGACTCAGGGTCAACAGTGTCTAGGTTGACACACATTAGGTCGACGCCTATTAGTCGACAGTGAGTAGGTCGTCACAGGAAATAGTTTGACACTGCCATTAGGTCGTCATGAACAAGGTCGACGTGTGTTGTTGTTTTTTGTGTCGTTTTCTGCGTAAAGTGGCCAGGAACCTCAATTAGTGCACAGTGTCCCCTCGCATGGCTCGCTTTGCTCGCCATGCTTCGGGCAAGGTGCCTCGCTCCACTACCGCCGCGCTCGGCACAGGTTACCTTTCCCAAGTGTAGACCATGTGGATTGTGAAGTATGAAAAAGTTTTTTTTTAAAGTGAAAAACTCATGTCGACCTTTTTCCATGTCAAACTAATGGCCGTGTCCGCCTATTTCTAGTGACTGTCGTCCAATAGATGTCGACCTAAGGTGTGTCGACCAATGTGCTGTCGACTCAAAGTCCGGATACCGTGCTGGGGAGCAGCGGCCATTTTCTTGTAGCACACATTGGCTGAGGGGCAATTCATCAGATAGCTTCCTGGAACCTCATGGCTGACATCGCTAGGACTATTTTTTAAAATATAGACGCTCAGCATCAGAAGCATAGCTACAGTAGCTAATGCACTGTGCTGTAGTTTATAAAACACCTGTATATACCAAATACAGGGGCAGATTTAAGGGTTAGTGCTTCTCTAGGCACAACAGTATTGGCTGCCCCTGCCATCCAATTTTATTATTTTCATTGTGCCCTTATTTTGCTGTTTGGTAGTTTAGTATACTATAACCCAATAATAAAACAAGCCATGAGTTGTGACATTTCATTTCTTTTTTTTAATTTATGTACAGTATACATATTTACTAAGTAGGACAACTTACGGGCAGTCTTCCAATGTCCTACCCATTCAGTCTCCATGATGGTATACAGTACATTACAGTAGGAATATTTTGTAGTTACTGGTAATTTTGGACTAACAGTAATGAAACATGAGCCCAAGTGCCGTCCCCTCAAGAAGTGCCGACCCTAGCATGTGCCCTCATGTGCCTAATGGGAAATTTGCTACTGACCATATATAAAAAGGATCAGGTAGTTCCCTTGGGATATGAGTTCGGAGCTGCAGAAAGTGTTTTTTGTATATACATGAAGGTGGGTGTAACAAGGGCTTTCTATGCTCCGGAACTGCTAATGTTAGCTGTCGCCCAGGAATGAAAAAAGACCCCCGCCATTCGCAACAGCGTACACATACACAGCCTACACGCTAAAATGAGGAAGGGTAGGCTTATGGCTATGCAGACTGGACACAGCAGTAGTGGCGCAAGCGCCATGTTTTTACATGTATGAGCTTGCAGCAGTCAGCAGATACACGCCCCGAAAATGGCCCTGTTACGCCTGCATTTTCCCAACCACTCCCCATAAACTTCCCATTACCACCGCCAAATGGTCACTTCCTCCATTAAATCCTCATCGCGAGCGACATCACAGCGGAACCATGGTGCAATTGCAGCATATGTGCAGTCTGCCAATCACACCCTGTTGCGTGAAAATTGTCCATTATATATTAATTAATGCAGTCAGGGGCGTAGCCAGAACTTTGTGGGCCCCATAGCAACATTTTGAAGGGCCCCCGTCCCAGTGCTTCTAGAGAGACACTTCTCTGCAGCGGTTGTTAATTTTATGCCCTATAATAGTGCCCTAGTTCATTTTCTGAACCATAGTAGAGCCTTATTTAATGTTATGCCCCATAGTAGTGCCCTAGCTTCTTTTATTAATCGCAGTAGTGCTTAAGTTCACCCTGTGTCACATTTTAGAGCTGCCAGTACACATTATGCCGCACAGTACCCCCAATTCACATTATGATATATAGTGCTCCCTGTTCATATTGTGCCTCATTACAGTGCCCCGGTTCATATTATATAACATTAAAATGCCCTCCAGTTCATTTTATACCACACTACAATGAGCAGGTCCAGGGGCATACCTAGATGTATTGCAGGCCCCAAGGAAAAAGTTTGAAAGACCCCTACATACCACCCAATTGCAAAATATGTATATAACACATGTAACTTTGACAGGAAAGGTGGGCCCTTCTCAGCCCTGGGCCCCATAGCAGCTGCCCTGCCGGCACCTATAGTAGCTACGTCCTTGTACTGTATATACAGTGCTTAAAGTGGTCCTAGAGAGGTGGTGGAACTCACCCCCCCTCCCCACGGCACCCATGTATAAAGGTATTGCGCGTGCGCTGCAAAGAGGGCGTGGTCTCAAAAAGAAATGGGCGTGGTCACACAATAGTAATAATGCCCACAGTAGTAGCACCCCATAATACACATAATGCCCACAGCAGTAGCGCCCCTTATACAATGCCCACAGTAGTAATACTCCTTATGCAATGTCCACTGTACTGGTAGTGCCCACAGTGGTAGTGCCCCTTATATGGAGCCCATAGTGTACATGCCATTAAATGGTTAAAAATCTGAAAAAAAAAATACTGTGTCCTGAAATGACAGTGCCTAATGTAAGGCCAACAACCCTTCTCGGAAAGCCAACTATTAGGTTGTGGTGGCTTAAGGCCTCCTACCAGGTTCTGCTTCCCACCACTGCTGGCTTCTTCACTCCTCAGCTGCTACCTTGACTCCAGCCAGCAACCATCATCGTCAGTGCTCAGCCTCAGCATAAGCATCTTCTCCCATTGAACCTGTCATCTTCCTTCTTGAACCCAGCATCTTCTGGTGTCTTCCCGCCCTGCTGGTGCAGAGCCGGTATAGCCAGGCACAAGGGCGTAGCTACCATAGGTCCAGGCAGTGCATCTGCTATGGGGCCCAGAGCTGAGTGGGGCCCTCCTTCCCTGTCAAAGTTACATGTGTTATATACAATTGGGTGGTACATACATAAGGGCCCTTACACAGTATGTCATAATGTGACTTGGGGTACTGTGTTGCACAATGTGTACTGGGAGTCCTACAATGTGACATAACGTGAACTCGGGCACCACTATGGTTCATTAAATAAACTAGGGCACTTATATGGGGCATAACATTAAATAAGACACTACTGTGGTACAGAAAAGGAACTAGGGCACTATTAGAGGGCATAAAATTAACAGCTGCTGTGGAGAGGTGCCTCTCTAGAAGCATTGGGACGAGGGCCCCTTCAAAATGTTGCTATGGGGCCCACAAAGTTCTAACTACGCCCCTGGCCAGGCACATGACTGATTATTAAAATATGTATAAGCATATGGTAAGTACAAGTGTACTAGTGTATTTTCCCTTCAATATGGACATTTTTGTTACATAAGTCACTTTATTGAGGCTACACCCTTTAACTTTCCCAGCTACAAAAAGCTCTTTTGTCACACCTTGTCAGTGAACTGGTGATTATGTTATCATATAGTATTTATTGCACATTATAAAAGGTAAAAAATAATGGGTTTACTATTCTTGTTCAAATTTGATTAGTAATTTGTCATGCAGATGACTGGCCCGCTGATGGGTTTTGTGTGTTCTATTGGAGTAATGAAACCTATGGGAATATAAAAATCTGAGTTTTACCTGCTAGTTGCTCTCAGTAATATAAATGAATGCTGGTGTGTATGTGGATATAGATTTAGGGGATATAGATTGTAAGCTCCACTGGTAGAGGAATTGATGTGAATGGCTGATATATTTTTTGTATATAAAAAATGGGTATGGCATGGCTGACCAATGGGTTCTATTCCCACTCTATGGGTGTTGTGGACACCCACGAGTGGAAATAGTCCCGGTTGGTCTGCATGCCGACCGTCGGGATAGTGAGGGGACGGGATGTTGGGGGAGGTCATGTGACCGTTTGTCTCCTGACCGCCAGTCACATGAATACCACCCATAAAACACTGTTAATAAATCTTCTGTTTATTGGGTTGAACCAGAAATAGGGAGGGGCCTTAGACTGCACACCTATAGCTGCCAGTAATGTGAGGTGCTACCTACTGAGACTTGTAGCTCTACAGAAGAAAAAAGGGGGGTGTTGTAGGTGCACTGTCTCTAGCATTACTGATATCATATAGCTTAGCATATAATAAATAGTGGAGTTTAGTTATGAATTGATCAATGCATGAAGCTGCAGCCCCGCGGCAAGGGACTCCACTCTGCTGCAGTACCTAACACTATAGGGGTTCAAACCTAGGGCACGGGACCCCCCAAAAAACCACAGCCAAGCAACCCCAGGGCATCGCAGGGAATAATTATGTGTAGTGAGAAGGATTAAGGGATAGGTGAGAAAAAAAGGGTGTTATGGGGTGAATTAATATAAGTGAAAAAAATGTGTAACATGTATAATAAACAAACGGTGAAAGTGCCAAATTAAATGTAATGCTGCGATGCCCTGTTGTCGCCCAGCCACGGCAGTCCAGGAGGCCCCGTACCCCAGGAGCCACCCCATTTCTGACCTATTGTTCTGAATAATTGGACTTACCTAGAATTGTGCCATATTCACAAGTGCAGTCATGCTAGGTACCCTAGTTAAAATAAATGAGGGTCAGGTGCGGGTGGGTGCAAGTCTAAAAATGAAGGTGTCTCACTCCTTCAGGTGTGTCTATACAAAACACTTTTAGTTTGCTAGGGAGGGGCCTTAGACTGCACACCTATAGCTGCCAGTAATGTGAGGTGCTACCTACTGAGACTTGTAGCTCTACAGAAGAAAAAAGGGGGGTGTTGTAGGTGCACTGTCTCTAGCATTACTGATATCATATAGCTTAGCATATAATAAATAGTGGAGTTTAGTTATGAATTGATCAATGCATGAAGCTGCAGCCCCGCGGCAAGGGACTCCACCCTGCTGCAGTACCTAACACTATAGGGGTTCAAACCTAGGGCACGGGACCCCGTGCCCTAGGTTTGAACCCCTATAGTGTTAGGTACTGCAGCAGAGTGGAGTCCCTTGCCGCGGGGCTGCAGCTTCATGCATTGATCAATTCATAACTAAACTCCACTATTTATTATATGCTAAGCTATATGATATCAGTAATGCTAGAGACAGTGCACCTACAACACCCCCCTTTTTTCTTCTGTTGAACCAGAAATAAACAGATTGTAGCGTTCTTATACAAGCAAAAATAACCTGGTATCGACCCGGTATATTGCTGGGTCAACAAGGGTCGCTGTGTGGTGTGAAAGGGGCCATGGACGAATACCCGGTACCCGTTCACTGCACAGGGAGAGGCGGTGCGGAGATAAAGTCATCTCCAAGCCCCGCCCCCGATGCCGGCTCCGTCCCTGGATGGCAACCTGACCAGGCATATTGCCGGGTCGGGACGACGGTGTGTAGGGTCCAATGCCAGGTCCCACCCGGGAAGGACCAGTTTCCAATTCCCGGGTGGGAGCTGGCATTGCGATGTTAAAGCGGTACTAGGGTTTTAGACGGGTGCCTCTTATCTTGCTCTTCAGATAGGGCAAACTGAGTTCCAAAGCCTTTGTTGGTTTATCAGTGCTTTAGGCGCACGCCAACCTATATGTATATATTTGTGTGTCAGAGGGTGATTACTTTTCAGGAACAACTTTAAAGCATACAATAAATAGGCTTTCCATATCATCCCTTTAAACTGGGACATTCATGGATTACACAGTGTTACGTTCCTGATGCTCAGAACTAGAAAGATGTTGCGAAGTGAGTCCAGAGCACCAGGACGTGACGCTGAAATAGGGAGGGAACGGGAATAGCCCCTAGCACCCTACCTCCGTTGTTTTACCCGTGTGGTCAGTTCACGCCTGAGTGACTATGGTTTCTTGGGCCCACGGCAGCCGCGTTTGAAGGGCGGATTAGGTCTGCCCAACTCCGATGCCCCCAGGTCTTAGAGTGAGACAAAGCGTGAACCGAGACAGGATAATAACAAGGGGACCTCTAACTAAAGCAAACAGAAGCTAGGGGCTACTAACTACCCTAAAACTAAATATATGTGCGGCACGCCGCCAAAGGTAAAGAACAACAAAAGATATCACTGTCCACTCCCCCACACGGCACCGCCGAGTTCCAGGGAGGACAGTGAAAAGCGGAAACCTCCGCAAAAACCACCAATACAAACAAGTACCAAAAGGACTAAGCGGCCTAGGCCGCAACACGCGGCAGAAGCCGCTACTCACGAAACCGGGAGAGAATCCCAACAAACGAGAACCCCCAGATGACTGCAACAGGTTCACTTGAACAGGAAGGATTCCCAGGACCGGCATCAGAACTCCAGGACTCAGGAGCACAGGGAGCAGGGTCGACCAGATACAGCTGACCAGGAACAGACGTTACAAGGCAGGAACAGCATACAGGAAGCTATCACCGGCGTCTGTGCCAGGTAGTGAGGGAGAATATAACAGGGAGCCCTCCCGTAGCTGCAGCGAAGCTTAATTAGTAATGTCGTGCAGCTGCCCTGCTGCACGACCAGAGCTAACAGGTGTATTGATTGATAGGAAGCAACGGGGAACGCGGTTCGTCTGTGGCGTCCCCGTTGGCAAGGGTCCGGCGGCTACGCGCGCACGGCATCCCAGCGTTGCCAGGGCCCCGGCGGCTCAGCGCGCATGGCGTCCTGGCGTTGCCAGGGACCCGGTGGCTCAGCGCGCACGGCGTCCTGGCATTGCTAGGCGCCGGGCGGGCAGGAAGGGAGGTGCGGCGGCCGTGAGCGTCGCTCGGAAGCAGACCGAGCGGCGCCGCGGACCGCGGCACCTAACACACAGCTTCTGTGGCTGATTAAAACCAGGTGAAATGCAGGCTTGAAGTTAACCAGCCAAAGAACCTGTGTAATTCATTAGTGTCCTGGTTTAAAGGGGTAGTATGGTAAGCCTAACAATAAAGCCATAAATTTATCTTCTGGGGTTGTCACTCGGTAATCAGAGTCTCGGTGGTGTTTTGGATTGGAAGATATCCTATTGACCATGGAAGGGGAGCATGGTTTGAGTTGAGAGAATCTTGATACATTTAGAATGTAGAGTCCATTTGTTTGTGAGAAACAGACCAATACATGAGCAGGAGTTGTGCATGTGTAACAACCCTGGGGTTGGCAGTGTATGTCTGAGTAGTTGAGATAGGTATTAGGTGGCTATGTGTCAGACCTTTCCCCCGAAATGCTGTTCCCTGTACCTTGTCTCGTAGTACCATGCTCAGAGAGGTAGGATAGATTGATATACATTAGAAGTGAGTCAGCAATTCCAACAGGAAGTCTTTTTATTGATCTGCAATGACCTCTGGACTGGGTATTGGTTGATTAAGAGACATTGTGTCACGGCTGAGTTTGTTTGTGAACCCGGACTAGTACTGGACACTGGGTTTGGTCATGAGCGCTGTGGACAGAATTGGGCCGGCTTGATAAATGATCTGCTCATCCAGACAGTATACTCTATGAGGAAAGGTGACTGGCTATGGGTACTGAAACACTGGTGGTGGGAGCCACCAGTGCAATGGGTAGCTGGGTTGTCACCTAATGGAGAGTCACATGAAGACTGGTGAGTTGACGGAATGGTGGGATGACCAGCAATGCAGGAGATTCTCAGATCACTTGTTGGAACCAGTGCAATAGATGTTGAAGAGACTGAGGATAAAAGTGATGTTTGCAGAGGAAGCTGAGGGCATCAACAATAATTGTAGACGAAGCTAAGAGCATCAGCAGTAACTGTAGATGAAGCTGAGGACATCAGTGATGACTAGCAGAAGCGGAGAGCATCAGCAAAAATTGTAGAGGAAGCTGAGACTATCAGCAGAAACTGTAGATGAAGTTGAGAGCATCAGCAATGACTGTAGAGGAAGCTAAGAACATCAGCAGAAACTGTATACGAAGCTGAGAGCATCAACAATGACTGTAGAGGAAGCTGAGAACATCAGCAATGACTGTAGAGGTAGCTGAGAACATCAGCAATGACTGTAGAGGTAGCTGAGAACATCAGCAATGACTGTAGAGGAAGCTGAGAACATCACCAGAAACTGTAGACGAAGCTGAGAGCATCAGCAATGACTGTAGCACCACAGGTCCTGAGAGCACAGGGAGGTGTATCTGGTGACCACTGGACTTGTGGATGCTGGCACGGAAGTATAGGACAGCATGAAGAATCCTCAATGATTGCTATGCGGGCACACCATGCAGAGACTTGCTGAGTTCAGAATTCACACAGAAGGTAATCAATACAGATGCAGCTCGTTAGCAGAGAGTGAATTCGGCACACAGGGAACTCATGATGCTGGTGAGCTGTTTGTCCCAGCCAGCAGAAAACATGCAGGTTACAGGACTGATGGCAGAGGTAAGTCACCAGATGATATGATTTTAGTCAGGATTGTGACACATTGTTTTGGTTGTAAATCACAAAAATAAGACTGTGACATACAAAAGAACAGGAATATACAATTTACTACAATTCACACCACAAATCCAATTTACAAAAGACAAGCAATTTGAATCACAGAAAAGAATAATTAGACTCAGGATAAAAAAACAATTGGAATCACAAATAAACATACAGTAAAATCATTGGAATCATGAAATAATATCAGACACTGTGCAGTTCATTCTATAATGTGATGATAGGAGGAATAGTGGCAATATGTTCAATAATCTTAAATACTAACTTTCTATCTTTTACTAGCCAAGGTAACAAATATCTTCACCGGCAATATCGTTGGAGCTCTTGGTTAAGTCTGCTGTGCCACAGCGTTTCAAAGGGGGACGGGCACACAGTTACTGAGGGGATCCTGGGATGCAAAATATCAATATTAGTTATTTCAAGGAGGATGTAACTAGCGAAGGAATAGCAGGGTCTCCAGACAACAACACTTAAGTCACAATAAGGGGGCTTTTGTGTTGAACAGAGTCAATCTGTTTCAGTTGTAGGGCTTGGTCGACTTTTGCATAATTAGCTGAGTCCTTCCAGCAATAACTATCTGTCTGCGTTTGCACAAAACTCAGTCCTTTAGCACAAATATTTCTCGTATCCTTCCATTACACTCAGCCCTTGAGCACAAATATTTCCCTTGAACTTGTCGTTAAACTTGTAAAAAAACTCAGTCCTTCTTTAGCTCCTTTCTATGGGTCTTAACTGGCACAATATGGTGCTGCTGGCTGCGCCCTTTTTAAACCCCTGTTTGGTATGTAACACAGGTGGCGAAGGCTGAAGGCACACTTGTCTGTAGCTGGCTGGCAGTTTCAAACAGCACTCACTCAGACCCAGGGAATGGAGTTTTAAGGTGGCTGCTCCTGCTGTAATGGCTTTCTTTCTATCAAGATGGCCACGGCATCCACACCTCTCACCAGGCAGTGTCTGGTCCTCCGACTGCGTCATCTCAACACCCACTCTCCGGCACCACTCCGCTGCTCTCACCGCCCAGCGTCCTGTGGCCATCTCCAAACAGATCCCACTCTGCTCTGCGTTCCTTTGTCTGCCATCACACATCACGCTCTCCCCTCTTCTTCCCAGCAGCCTATTCTTCTCCCATCAGCCTCTGTCCAATCCACTCTCTCTCCTGAGGTCACGTGACCGGACCCAGGGCTGCAGCTAACTACTCCTGTCCCAGCATTTCTCCTGCTGCTGTGGAGCTGCAGCAAACGTTCTTGAAGGGGCACACACACCAAGTTCCGTGGTTCCACCCATGCTAGAGAAAAAGATGTAAGCACAAATTCATCATGCCTTGGAGAGTGATCAATTATACGTAGATATAGTACCAACCAACCAGGTCCTGCCATGTTACAGGATGTGTTTGAAAAATTACAATAAGGAGCTGATTGGTTTGCACTTTTATCACCATGCAATTTATCACTCTCCAAGGCTTGATAAATCTGGGCCTTAATCTCTTTCCCCGATGTGCATAAAGTCTTCATACATCATAATAGTAAATCAAATTTTGCAATGGGTTTGCAGACTGCACAAGATTAAAGTAATCTATGATAATCCAATAACCCATTCTACATGCAGTTGATATGCCGATCGCCGGCATATCAACTGCATCTTTCTCTTGTTGTACCATTCCTAGTCCATTTGCTAAACCCTTTTGCAATAAATGTAATCACATTCTCTCACGCTATGTTTGGAAGAGTGCCAAGTTGCCAAGACTGTTCTTGTCCTTCCTGAATGTGTTGGTGGAGCGGCCTTCCCTGATTTAGAAAAATATCATTCAGCCTGTATACTTAGTCAGGTACAGGATTGGTTTACTTGGGAAACCCCTAAGCCTTGGGTGATGATTGAACGTTCCTTTATGGAACCGATATGTATCTTTGCCAGACCTCTTCTGGTTGCCTCTGGGGGGCTCTGACAAGGCGTACTGGCCTGGGCAGGGTGATTACTACTACCTTGCTGGTGTGGCACTAGTTGGTGTCCACTAATATGTAGATTTCACTTCCTGTTCCAGAACTGTCCCTATTGACTATAAGGCATCTCATTCCTGACCTACGGTTAGAGTCTTTGGTTCCTAGAGGGCTTTCTAAGTTGAACGATTTATATAGTCTGGGTAGTTTGACACCCTTCTCAAGTATTCAAACGCAATGTGGTATCCCCAAAAAAGATTTTTTCAAATATTTGCAACTCCGCCACTGGTTGGTTAGTCACTCTCCACTGACTAGGAGCACTCCTCACTCCCCTACGATGATTAGTTCTTGTCTGAAGGCCTCTCCTAGGGTGTAGTATGTTATGCCGGCGGTCGGGACCCCGGCACTCAGCATACCAGCGCCGGGATCCCGACAGCAAGCATACCTTCAGTGGGGCGAGCACAAAGGAGCCCCTTGCGGACTCGCTGCGCTTGCCATGCTGCAAGCACGCCACACTATTTATTCTCCCTCCAGGGGGGTCGTGGACCACCCAAGAGGGAGAAAAGTTGTCGGTATGCCGGCTGTGGGGATTTCGGCGCTGGTATACTGAGCGCCGGGGTCCCAACAGCCGGCATATCAAATACCACCCCTCTCATAGAAGAGGAGGTATATCTTTGTGGTATCAATATATGCTCCTGGGGAATAAGAATAGGAAATTGCCATCCCAAATGAAATGGGAGAAAGACCTTTCTTGTTCTCTCTCTGTAGAGGAGTGAGACCGTATCTCCAGCACATGTTTGGGGTCTATTTACTAAGCCTTGGATGGAGAAAAAGTGTATGGAGATAAAGTACCAGCCAATCAGCTACTAACTGACATGTAACAGGCTGTGTTTGAAAAAAAGACAGGAGCTCATTGGCTGGTACTTTATCTCCATGCCCTTTATCTCCATCACGGGCTTAGTAAATAGACCCCATGGTATCATCCTGAGCATTTTATTCATGTTTTGCTAGTTATTCTTATGATTTCCCTTTGCCTCAGTTTGTGGAACTACAGGTCACAGCAAGCTCCTGCATAGTTGTCTCCCAGTGCCTCAGCTCCAGCATTCAGCAACTCCACAGGTGTCTGGATTCTGTAATTACAGCTGGTTACCTGAAACCTACTATTCAGCTTGTCAGCCTGCTCAGTCTGCACTGCAGCTGCATGATATATCAATTACTGGGAGCCTGTCTGGTGCTCACAGCTGATTGGTCCAGCCTGTTCTTTTAAGCCTCTCAATCCCAAGAGGCTTTGCCAGTTATAGCTACTCCATGCGGTGTTCTGCTCTCTGGTTCCTCTTTGGCCCCAGTTCATCTGTCCAGTGGGTTTTGCCTTGTTCCTGCATTGAATTCCAGCTTCACCATCTTGCTGACGAACTTAGTCTGCCGACTACCGTTACCCTGTCTCCAAGTGTCTGCACCCCAGTCTGTCCGTGTGCCGCTACCTCCTGTGTCTCTCCTAGAGTTCCTGCTGTTGTTCCATCTCCATGGCCCTAGTGTCCCATCTGGCCGTGTGCACCCTGCCACCTTCTCCAGTTCCTGCGTACCCCTGCGGTTTGTCAAATACATCTGGATTATCATACAACACCTCTGCCATAATTCTAGTCCAGTTAAGGTATCAAGTGACCCAGACAGGGGGCTGCGACCTGCACGTTGTGAGCCGCAAAGCTGATATCCCCTTGCGGGGTTCCCTGGTGAAAACCTCCCGGTGTGTTTATACTCCGCACCTCTGTTTTGGGTAACGTCAACCACTTGGTACCTGATCCCAAATTCCGGATTCTGCACCAGTTCCTGACACCCCATCTCTAATGTATAAATCACTCTGGGATGATTTCTAAACTATGTCAAAGGGCTTATTTTACTCTGGAGACACAGCACAAGATATGGCCTTCCGCTTCACAGTTTTGTTGAGGCAATGTGGTTGTGTCGGTGATATTTATCACATTTTTGGTATTGCCTATTATTGCAGCCGTTATGGTCCACTGTTTATGCACTAAATAGAGATGTATTAGGAGTGGTGGTCCCTGCGGATCCTATTGCTCCATTGTTCCATTACTGTCCAGGGAAATTAGAGGGCGGGGATAATTATCTTATATTGATTGCCACAAAGGCTGCCAGTGCACAGCTTTGGAAATCGTGTCTGGTGGCGAGTTTAGCAACTACTATAAATAAAATCCATAACACTATCTATTTGACTGTGCATATTCTTCATCGGCTTCTTCGCCGCACATGAAGTGGTTCAAGTGGGGAGAATTTAGGGAGAAGCAGGGACTGTCCACTATTTACAGTGTTCCAATTGATCTTACTCTGTTACAGTCACCTGGTCTGGGCATTGACCAGTGATCTTTGATCAATGGTGTTAATGTATTGCCGATGAATACATGGCGTACCCATTTTGTTATTTCTTTTTCTTTCTTTTTCTTCTTTTCGCTATTTTTTTCCTTACTTTTTTTGACCTTATATAGAAGGTTATTGTGTGTATTATGCTTTCTGTCTGTTGTTAAAAACAATAAAAATTATTATTAAAGAAAAAAGAAACATTGAGGGCAGGATGTACTAAGGGAAAAATGTGGTAATACCCCCGTTTTCGGTGGTTTTACGACATTTTCAAATGTACTAAGATCCGGCTTCCGGGTTTCGCCGCCCAGGGTATTGCCATCTTTGGATAGTGATACCCTATAGAAACCTATGAGCTTCTTATCGCCAGCCGCCACAACTCATTACCCCCCCCCTTCCCTGCTGCAGATGCCTCACCCCGGTATACCTTCCTCCAGGAAGCCTGGACCCAGAAGTTAAACTCCTGCTCACCCTAGCAACGCAGCCGGAGGTGGCACCGGGAACAAACTGCTGCCTTCTTCCCAGCAGGTGAGCAGGTGGAGAGCCCAGGGAGGTGACGGAGACCCCCCGAAGACCACCTCACAGGTATCGCGGGGGGCGTCATCACCACATTGCGATGTTGATCGCATATATTAGTACATATGCGATCAACATCGCTGCGATGGTGGCGAGGGGCCGCGATGTATGTTAATATATCCCACCCTGGACCAATAACGCACTAGCGCTATTTCAAAAGAAAAGAAAGAAAGATTGCACTGTGAGAAAAGAGGTCAACAGACTGGCAGTGAAAAGTGTTAAGAAGTGAGCCAGGGGAGAAGTTGCCCATGGCAACCATTCAGCATTGAAGTAACATATAATATTTGCATACTATAAAATTATACAGAACAGCAGACTGGTTGCTATGGGCAACTTCTCCACTGGCTCACTTCTCCACTTTTATCATTACTTAGTACATGTCCCCCTTATAATTACAACTGAGTATCTGTTTCTGTGAAATCACTGAAATTATAAATGATGACGTAACCTCTGTGTGATGTTAATGTATTAGAATGCTTAATATTTGTAGACACTCCCTTACTAATATGTGTAAGCCTGAATCTTCAGTGATGGTCCCTGGGACCAGGGGGATGCCGGGAAGTGGGTGGTCCAGTGTGCAGTGTGTCTGGAGTTGGTGATGGAATAAAACAGCACAGCAGTGAACTCGCATGTCTCTGTGTCCTTAGGACTGGATTTACAAACATATGAACAAAACATGGTGTCAGAAGAAGTGTAACTTGGACTGCTAGTGCTCTCAGAGTGTGAAAGAATCCTGCAGCAGCTGTAAGGCTGTGATACTCAGTGTCTGCAAAGCCTGCCGTGTGCTCCTCTCTTCAAACAGTGAGTAACCATGGATAAACTGGCTCCTCCAACTGGCATTCTGATGTCTGGTAACTTGTCTGAAAACTGGAAAAGATTTAAGCAAAGGTTTAATATATATCTTGCTGCATGTGGAGCTGATACAGAGGCTGACAAAACTAAGGCATCCATTTTCCTCCATGTGATAGGAGAGGATGTGCTGGACATTTATAATAGTTTTCAGTTTGATGAGGGGCAGAATATGGTGCTATCTTCTATAATGCAAAAGTTTGAAGATTACTTTGTGCCAAGGAAAAATGTGACATATGAAAGATATGTTTTTCACATGTGATCAGAAGTCTGGAGATGGATTTGATCAGTATGTTACGGAGCTGCAATCACTCAGTAAAACCTGTGAGTTTGGTGATTTAAAGGATTTACTGATTAGAGATCGTATTGTCTGTGGAATACCTGATAATGGACTCAAAGAGAGATTGCTGAGAGAGCAAGACCTAACACTAGAAAAGGCAGTGACTATGTGCAGATCTGCAGAAATAACTAGATTTCAAGCCAAAAAGTTATACACGGAAGCTGATGTAGTGCAGAACACAGAGCCAAGCAAACCTGTAGTGCAGGTAGTGCAGAAAACACAGCCAAGCAAACCTCCATTCTCAAGAATGAAGCAGTCTAAGCCACAGTCTAACAAGGAAATGTGTAGTAGATGTGGAAATGCTCACAATCCTAAAATGTGCCCTGATTATGGTAAAACCTGCATGAAATATGGTAGACTTAATCACTTTGCCAAATGCTGTAAAATGAAAAGTGAAACAATCAAAGTGCATGCTGTTAAACAAACAGAGAAATTCTTTGTGGATTGCATTGAACTTTGCAGTGCAGATAAGAAAGAATGGATTGTCCCTCTAACCGTGAACGAGATTGTCATTCCCTTAAAGGTTGATACTGGCGCGCAGGTGAATTTAATATTGTTTCAAGACTATAAGACTTTTAGAGTAAAACCTAAAATTCATCCAGCCAAAGTGAAAGTTACAGGGTACACTGGGGAGGAAATTCCTGTGAAGGTACATGCTTAGTGACACTGAAATATAAGGGACAACAGTTTAAAACATCTCTACTGATTGTGGATAAAAATGTGCAACTGATTCTAGGATTAAGTTCCTGTGAGAAACTAAGCTTGCTAAAGAAAGTTTTTTATGGTGACATCACAAGTAGAAGATGACTGCAAATCGATGTTTACAGAATACAGAGACTTGTTTGAAGGTCTAGGTTGTTTGCCTGGAGAGGATAAAATAAATATAGACACGCAAGTTTCTTCAGTGATACACCCCTGTAGAAAAGTGCCGTTTGCGCTGAGAGAAAAACTGAAACAAGAGTTAAATCGCATGGAAGCCTTGGGTGTGATACAGAAAGTTGATGAGCCTACTGAATGCGTAAGCTCCTTAGTAATTGTTGAAAAGAAAAATGGACAACTCAGAATATGTCTAGACCCCAGAGATTTAAACAAAGCTATTAAACGAGAACATTTAAAACTACCAACCAGAGATGAAATCATGTCGCAATTTGCAGGAGCAAAATGGTTAAGTAAATTGGACGCATCTTCAGGATTCTGGCAAATGAAGCTAGATGAGGCCAGCTCAAAGCTTTGTACATTTAATACACCAGAAGATAGATACAGATTTCTTCGACTACCATATGGAATATTGTCTGCTCCAGAAGTATATCACAAAAAGATACACATGATTTTTGAACATATTCCAGGTGTTGAAACAATGATGGATGACATTATTGTCTGGGGATCTACAAAGGAAGAACATGATTCTAGATTGAGACAAGTAATGGAACTTGTCAAGAAAGTGAATCTAAAGCTAAACAAGGACAAATGTGAATTTGGCGTGAATACACTTACCTTTATGGCCGACGTGGTCTTGGATCAAGGTGTAAAACCAGACCCAAGGAAAATATCAGCCATAGTGAACATGGAACGTCCTTACAACAAAGATGACGTCAGAAGATTCCAAGGAATGATTACTTACTTAGGAAAGTTTATTTCTCAACTCTCTGAACAAACAGCCTCTCTTAGATGGTTGTTGGACAAAGATAACAAGTGGATGTGGTCACATGAACAATAAGAAAGTTGGCAAAACTTGAAACAGATCATTACAGAGCAACCAGTGCTAAAATTCTTTGATCCTGCGAAAAGAATAAGAATTTCAGCAGATGCTTCGCAATTTGGCCTAGGCTCAGTGCTGTTACAAGAACATGAGGATACATGGCAACCAGTAATCTATGCATCAAGAGCACTGACAAGTGCTGAAACAAGGTATGCTCAGATAGAAAAAGAACTTCTAGCGATCACATATGCATGTGAGCGATTTCATCAGTTTGTGTATGGTCAAACATTTACAGTGGAAACTGACCACAAGCCATTGGTAGCTATCATGACTAAATCATTACATGACTGTCCCATAAGAATTCAATGAATGCTTATCAGACTACAGAAATATGATGTACACTTGCTGTACTGTCCCGGCAAATACATGTACATTGCTGATACACTTTCTCGTGCTGTGGACAAAAGTGAAGGTTCCAAAAGTCTGATGGATGAAGAGATAGAAGCCTATGTTAATTTGATCGTAGCTTCTCTACCAGTGTCTCTTGCAAGACAAGAACAGATTAGGAAAGAAACTGAGACAGATGACACAATGAAAGTGTTGAAAGATATAATTCTGAAAGGTTGGCCAGCAGAAAAACATGCGTGCCCGCTGTCTATCCATGATTATTGGATGTACCGCAGTGACCTTACAGTTGTCGATGGTATTATTTACAAAGGCAATAGGTTTGTCATACCTGCACGACTAAGAAAAACTATGCTGTGCAAGATACATGAAGGCCACTTAGGAGAAGAAAAATGTAAGCGGAGAGCGCGTGAAGTTATGTATTGGCCAAGAATGAACCAAGACATAGCACAGACTACAGCTACATGTGAATTATGTCTTACGTATAGACCGAAACAACAAGTCGAGCCACTGAGTCCTCACGCAGTGCCAGAGAGACCGTACCAGAAAGTTGGCGCAGATTTGTTTGATTGTAATGGGAAAACGTACATTGTTGTGACTGATTATTACTCTAACTACCCCCTGAGGTGAAGACACTACATACAACTACTAGTAAAGCCGTAATCAATTGCATGAAGTCAATCTTTGCAAGGCATGGTGTTCCTATGGAAGTGTTCACTGACAATGGTCCTCAGTTTTCCAGTGCTGAATTTAGACAATTTGCTGATGAGTGGGAATTTGTCCATACTACGTCAAGTCCCCACTATCCATGCTCAAATGGGTTGGTGGAAAGTTCAGTAAAAACTGTAAAGAGTCTCATGAAAAAAGCTCAAGAAGGTAAAGAAGATTTCTACAAAAGTCTTTTAATCTACCGCAGTACACCTTTACAGAATGGACTTTCTCCTGCACAAATGCTGATGGGAAGGAGGATTAGAGCAAATCTCCCGATACATGATGAACTGCTTAATACACATAACTCAGCGTTGGTCAGACTGAGTAAGGAACGTCAACAGGCGAAACAGAAACTGTTCCATGACAGGCGAACATAAAGCTCATCTGATCTAAAATCGGGTGACCAAGTCCGTCTCAGAGATCACGAGAAAGGTATTTGGGTGCATAAAGGTATTGTGCAAGCACAAGTAGCACCAAGATCTTATACTATACGTACAGAGCGTGGAATGGAAGTAAGAAGGAATCGGATGGATTTAAGATCTCAACCTAACCATAATGAAGACAACATGACTGAAGAATACCCTTCATCTGATATGTATGATGATCCTCATAATGGTGAACAAACCACGATTCTAGAAAAGTCCAACATGGTAGATGAAACACAGACTGCGTATGAAAGACCCAAAAGGAAAATACGCAGACCTGAGAGACTCATTGAAACGTGTTAGATGATGTTCTTAATATGACGTTGTTAATTGTTGCATTGAAGCGTACAGGGCTTATCTTTAAAGAAAAGAGGATGTGATGTTAATGTATTAGAATGCTTAATATTTGTAGACACTCCCTTACTAATATGTGTAAGCCTGAATCTTCAGTGATGGTCCCTGTGACCAGGGGGATGCTGGGAAGTGGGTGGTCCAGTGTGCAGTGTGTCTGGAGTTGGTGGTGGAATAAAACAGCACAGCAGTGAACTCACATGTCTCTGTGTCCTTATGACTGGATTTACAAACATATGAACAAAACACTCTGCTTCCCAAACGTTGGCTGTAGTGGGGTGAAAGACTGAAGTGCCAGAGGGGACCTGAAATACCTGAAAGCCTAGTGGCCCAGCCATGGTGTAATACAGCCCTGCTAGTGTTACACTCATTTATTAAGCGATGGGCAGTCAGCAGACGCGTGGTATTCAGTAAGCCGGCTGTTGGGATCTCGGCGCTCAGTATACTGGTGCAGGAATCCCGACACCTGGCATTCCAACAACTATTCTCCCTCTTGGGGGGTCCATGACCCCCCCTGGAGGGAGAATAAATAGCGTGGTACTCGTAGCGCGTCACTGTGCCCGCAGCGTGGTGAGCGCAGCAAGCCCGCAAGGGGCAAATTTGCCACCTCTGCACCGCTGCTGTCCAGGGCCTTCTCATCCTCACCGCCGCCGGCCACGGCCTCCTCTGCACCACCGCTGCCTAGGGTCTTCTCCTCACCACTGCAACCCACAGCCTCCTCCGCACCGCCGCTGCACAGGGCTTCTTCTCTGCACCACCGCCACCCAAGGCTTCCTCCACACCGCCGCCAACTACGACCTCTGCACCGCCGCTGACCACATCCACTTCCACTGCTCATTTGATAATGTTACCCTGCTTCCCTATGTCCCTCTATCACTCTGTCACTGCTGTTACTCTTTCTTTCCCTCTGTCACCGTCTCTGTCCCTCTGTCACTGCTGTCACGCTCTCTGTCCCTGTTGTCACTTTCCCTGTGACTGTCTCTGTCCCTCTGCCACTGCTGCAACTGTCTCTGTCCATTCTGTCACTCTCCCTGTCCCTGCTGTCACTCTCCCTGTCCCTATGTGCCTCCTGCCACTCTCCCTGTCCCTGAATTTTGGCTCATACTGTGTGGCATATTGTGAGTTTTGGATCATATTGTGTGGCATAATGTGAATTGTGGATCATGGGTTTGATTCCCACCATGTCCCTAACTGTGTGGAGTACACTGCTCAAAAAAATAAAGGGAACACTAAAATAACACATCCTAGATATGAATGAATGAAATATTCTTATTAAATACTTTGTTCTTTACATAGTTGAATGTGCTGACAACAAAATCACACAAAAAATATCAAATTTATTAACCCATGGAGGTCTGGATTTGGAGTCACACTCAAAATTAAAGTGGAAAAACACACTACAGGCTGATCCAACTTTGATGTAATGTCCTTAAAACAAGTCAAAATGAGGCTCAGTAGTGTGTGTGGCCTCCACGTGCCTGTATGACCTCCCTACAACGCCTGGGCATGCTCCTGATGAGATGGCGGATGGTCTCCTGAGGTATCTCCTCGCAGACCTGGATTAAAGCATCTGCCAACTCCTGGACAGTCTGTGGTCCACTGTGACGTTGGTGGATGGAGCGAGACATGATGTCCCAGATCTGCTCAATTGGATTCAGGTCTGGGGAACGGGCGGGCCAGTCCATAGCATCAATGCCTTCATCTTGCAGGAACTGCTGACACACTCCAGCCACATGAGGTCTAGCATTGTCTTGCATTAGGAGGAACCCAGGGCCAGCCGCACCAGCATATGGTCTCACAAGGGGTCTGAGGATCTCATCTCGGTACCTAATGGCAGTCAGGCTACCTCTGGCGAGCACATGGAGGGCTGTGCGGCCCCCCAAAGAAATGCCACCCCACACCATTACTGACCCACTGCCAAACCGGTCATGCTGGAGGATGTTGCAGGCAGCAGAACGTTCTCCTTGGCGTCTCCAGACTCTGTCACGTCTGTCACATGTGCTCAGTGAGAACCTGCTTTCATCTGTGAAGAGCACAGGGCACCAGTGGCGAATTTGCCAATCTTGGTGTTCTCTGGCAAATGCCAAACGTCCTGCACGGTGTTGGGCTGTAAGCACAACCCCCACCTGTGGACGTCGGGCCCTCATACCACCCTCATGGAGTCTGTTTCTGATCGTTTGAGTAGACACATGCACATTTGTGGCTTGCTGGAGGTCATTTTGCAGGGCGCTGGCAGTGCTCCTCCTCTTCCTCCTTGCACAAAGGCGGAGGTAGTGGCCCAGCTGCTGGGTTGTTGCCCTCCTACGGCCTCCTCCACGTCTCCTGATGTCCTGGCCTGTCTCCTGGTAGCGCCTCCATGCTCTGGACACTACGCTGACAGACACAGCAAACCTTCTTGCCACAGCTCGCATTGATGTGCCATCCTGGATGAGCTGCACTACCTGAGCCACTTGTGATGGTTGTAGACTCCGCCTCATGCTACCACTAGAGTGAAAGCACCGCCAGCTTTCAAAAGTGACCAAAACATCAGCCAGAAAGCATAGGAGCTGAGAAGGGGTCTGTGGTCACCACCTGCAGAACAACTCCTTTATTGGGGGTGTCTTGCTAATTGCCTATAACTCCCACCTGTTGTCTATTCCATTTGCACAACAGCATGTGAAATTGATTGTCAATCAGTGTTGCTTCCTAAGTGGACAGTTTGATTTCACAGAAGTGTGATTGACTTGGAGTTACATTGTGTTGTTTAAGTGTCCCCTTTATTTTTTTGAGCAGTGTATATTCTCCCTGTGCTTGCGTAGGTTTCCTCCGAGTACTCCGGTTTACTCCCACAATCCAAAAATATACTGGTAGGTCAATTGGCTCCCTACAAATTAACCCTAGTGTTGCATGTGTGTGCTTGTACGTGTGGTAGGGAATATAGATTGTAAGCTCCACTGGGGCAGGGACTGAATGGCCAAATACTCTCTGTAAAGTTTTGCGAATATGTGTGCACTATATAAATAACTGATAATAAATAATAATAGTACTGTGTGACATAATGTGAATTTTGGCTTACACTGTGTGCTATAATGTGACTTTTGGCTTATACTGTGGCATAATGTGAATTTTGGCTCATACTGTGTGGCATAATGTGAATTTTGGATCATACTGTGTGGTATAATGTGAATTTTGGAGGATTTGGTCCATAAATAGCATTTTTTTGATCAAAAAGGCGCAGCAGCGCCTTTTCTTTTTGAGGATACTTAGAGCTGTTTGTTTGAGCACGAGTACCTTAGTTAGGTTCTTTCGCAGCATTGTAGAGAGTGTTTTGACGTACGGAATGACAGTGTGGTTTGGAAATTGCACTGTAGCGGAACGCATTGCTTTTGAAAGTGTGGTCACAACTGCTAGTAGGATCATTGGGGTGTCCCTGCCATGTATGAAGGATTTTTATATTGTAGTGTATTAAGGAAAGCTAGAGGTATACTCGCTGATGAGAGTCATCCAAATTGTTTGATTTTTGAAAGATTGCCATCCTTAAAACGGTTCAGGAGTGTTCGAGCCCATACAAATCGTATGTCAAACAGCTTCTTTCCAACTGCTGTTCGGTTGTTAAATGCTCACCAGGTTCTGTGTTAATGTTCAGAAATGTGGTAAGGTTTTACTGTTCATCTTATTGCATTGAATGCTCATATTGTATTTCATTGACATCTCGTTGCAGTTTTGTTAATGACTAATAAAGATTATTATTATTATTATTATTATTATTATTACTGTGTGGCATAATGTGAATTTTGGCTCATTCTGCGTGGCGCAGTGTGAATTTTGGCTCATTCTGTGGGAATTTTGACCCATTCCATTCAGTGTGGCATAATGTGTAAGGGGCACCAGAACTAGATAGTATAAGGGGTCCTACTATTGTGGTGCATAATGTGTATAGGGGTATATGGTGTGGTACACTACACTTAAGGACACACACCCTTTTGAGTGGCCCACCCCCTTTATCGAAGCGCGCATAAATACAACCTTCACTTTTCCATACCCCCACTTTCAAATTTTCACTTTTTTTTTTTTTTTTTTTTAGTTGAGGTAAAGCTGACTTGCATGTGGAGCAGCATTGTTGATTCCTGAATTGCAAGTTGTATGGACCACTTGAATTATTGTAACAAGACACACTGTGCAATATCAATGGTGAGCCACTAGGTGGCAGTATAGACACAGAGAAAATATTGTATAACATATACTGTAGGAATAAGACTTGAACAGATAGAAAAAAAAAAAAGAAAAAAAAAGATACCACAGTACATTACTTACTGCAGCTCTGTCTGAGAGGGCAATTATCTGACCTACAATTATTTGTACATGATCTGTGGGAACCAACAGTAATTTTGTATGCCTTGTGATAAATTATTTGTACTGTACATTGTCTTTTCTTTTCTTATTTTTGTGTTGCTTATATCCTGTGTGGGATATTGTGCAGGGAGTACAATGCGTATTGAGCAGATATTGAGCAGGTTGCAGTGTGGGTTGGATACAGTGTAAGTCAGATACAGTGTGGGTTGGACACAGCGTGGGTCGAAAACAGTGCAGATTGCAGTACGTGTTGGATACAGTGCGGGTCAGATACAGTGCAGGTTGGATACAGTGTGGGCCAAATAAAGTGAGGGGTCAGATACCGAGAAGGATACAGTGTGGGTCGGATACAGTGTGGGTTGGATACAGTGCAGGTCAGATACAGTGCGGGTAGACATGTCAGCTGTAGACTAGAACTAATAGTGCACTTAATGTGACAGCAGGCAGGTGGGCCCCCACCCCCCATGGTAAATGCCCCCACTGATGTCTGTGAGAATGATGAGAGTCCAGGCTCTGCAGTGTACACACCACTCTCTCAGAAAGAGCAGTGCCTGGCTTGTGTGTGGCTGCAGTAGCCTCTGGGCTGGACAAGAATGCAGGGAACTATTGGCAGAGAGTTGTGAGAACAATGGTCAGCCCATAGACTTCAATGGGAATTTTAAATAGTGCCTGAATCCAAAACCTGTGAGATCCGACGCCGGGAAGATGACTTTTCACTCACTTTGGGATCCAAACATAGCAGCTGGGACTAGAGATGAGCGGGTTCGGTTTCTCTGAATCCGAACCCGCCCGAACTTCATGTTTTTTTACACGGGTCCGAGCGACTCGGATCTTCCCGCCTTGCTCGGTTAACCCGAGCGCGCCCGAACGTCATCATCACGCTGTCGGATTCTCGCGAGGCTCGGATTCTATCGCGAGACTCGGATTCTATATAAGGAGCCGCGCGTCGCGGCCATTTTCACACGTGCATTGAGATTGATAGGGAGAAGACGTGGCTGGCGTCCTCTCCGTTTAGAAATTAAAATAGATAGGAGAGTGAGAGTGAGACACTTCATTTACTTACTGGAGCTTAGGAGGAGTTATACTAGTGACTGATGACCAGTGACCTGACCACCAGTGCAGTTTTATAATTTATTATTATTTAATAATCCGTTCTGTTCTTGTTCTCTGCCTGAAAAAAACGATACACAGTGACTCAGTCACACTCACATACCATATCTGTGCTCAGCCCAGTGTGCTGCATCATCTATGTATAATATCTGACTGTGCTCACACAGCTTAATTGTGGGGGAGACTGGGGAGCAGTTATAGGTTATAGCAGGAGCCAGGAGTACATATTAAACAGTGCACACTTTTGCTGCCAGAGTGCCACTGCCAGTGTGACTGACCACTGACCACTGTGACCAGTGACCTGACCACACTGACCACCAGTATAGTATATTGTGATTGTCTGCCTGAAAAAGTACACTCGTCGTGTGACTTGCGTGGTGTTTTTTTATTCTATAAAAATTAAAAAACTCATTCTGCTGACAGACAGTGTCCAGCAGGTCCGTCATTATATAATATATACCTGTCCGGCTGCAGTAGTGATATATATATATATTTTTTATATCATTATTTATCATCCAGTCTATACTAGCAGCAGACACAGTACGGTAGTTCACGGCTGTAGCTACCTCTGTGTCGGCACTCGGCAGTCCATCCATAATTGTATACCACCTACCCGTGGTTTTTTTTTTCTTTCTTCTTTATACATACTACATCTCATTATCATCCAGTCTATATTAGCAGCAGACACAGTACAGTACGGTAGTCCACGGCTGTAGCTACCTCTGTGTCGGCACTCGGCAGTCCATCCATAATTGTATACCACCTACCCGTGGTTTTTTTTTTCTTTCTTCTTTATACATACTACATCTCATTATCATCCAGTCTATATTAGCAGCAGACACAGTACAGTACGGTAGTCCACGGCTGTAGCTACCTCTGTGTCGGCACTCGGCAGTCCATCCATAATTGTATACCACCTACCCGTGGTTTTTTTTTCTTTCTTCTTTATACATACTACATCTCATTATCATCCAGTCTATATTAGCAGCAGACACAGTACAGTACGGTAGTCCACGGCTGTAGCTATCTCTGTGTCGGCACTCGGCAGTCCATCCATAATTGTATACCACCTACCCGTGGTTTTTTTTTTCTTTCTTCTTTATACATACTACATCTCATTATCAACCAGTCTATATTAGCAGCAGACACAGTACGGTAGTTCACGGCTGTAGCTACCTCTGTGTCGGCACTCGGCAGTCCATCCATAATTGTATACCAACTACCAACTACCCATGGTTTTTTTTTCTTTCTTCTTTATACATACTACATCTCATTATCATCCAGTCTATATTAGCAGCAGACACAGTACAGTACGGTAGTCCACGGCTGTAGCTACCTCTGTGTCGGCACTCGGCAGTCCATCCATAATTGTATACCACCTACCCGTGGTTTTTTTTTCTTTCTTCTTTATACATACTACATCTCATTATCATCCAGTCTATATTAGCAGCAGACACAGTACAGTACGGTAGTCCACGGCTGTAGCTACCTCTGTGTCGGCACTCGGCAGTCCATCCATAATTGTATACCACCTACCCGTGGTTTTTTTTTTTCTTTCTTCTTTATACATACTACATCTCATTATCATCCAGTCTATATTAGCAGCAGACACAGTACAGTACGGTAGTTCACGGCTGTAGCTACCTCTGTGTCGGCACTCGGCAGTCCATCCATAATTGTATACCACCTACCTGTGGTTTTTTTTTTCTTTCTTCTTTATACATACTACATCTCATTATCATCCACTCTATATTAGCAGCAGACACAGTACAGTACGGTAGTTCACGGCTGTAGCTACCTCTGTGTCGGCACTCGGCAGTCCATCCATAATTGTATACCACCTACCCGTGGTTTTTTTTTTCTTTCTTCTTTATACATACTACATCTCATTATCATCCAGTCTATATTAGCAGCAGACACAGTACAGTACGGTAGTTCACGGCTGTAGCTACCTCTGTGTCGGCACTCGGCAGTCCATCCATAATTGTATACCACCTACCCGTGGTTTTTTTTTTCTTTCTTATTTATACATACTACATCTCATTATCATCCAGTCTATATTAGCAGCAGACACAGTACAGTACGGTAGTTCACGGCTGTAGCTACCTCTGTGTCGGCACTCGGCAGTCCATCCATAATTGTATACCACCTACCCGTGGTTTTTTTTTCTTTCTTCTTTATACATACTACATCTCATTATCATCCAGTCTATATTAGCAGCAGACACAGTACAGTACGGTAGTTCACGGCTGTAGCTACCTCTGTGTCGGCACTCGGCAGTCCATCCATAATTGTATACCACCTACCCGTGGTTTTTTTTTCTTTCTTCTTTATACATACTACATCTCATTATCAACCAGTCTATATTAGCAGCAGACACAGTACGGTAGTTCACGGCTGTAGCTACCTCTGTGTCGGCACTCGGCAGTCCATCCATAATTGTATACCACCTACCCGTGGTTTTTTTTTTTCTTTCTTCTTTATACATACTACATCTCATTATCATCCAGTCTATATTAGCAGCAGACACAGTACAGTACGGTAGTCCACGGCTGTAGCTATCTCTGTGTCGGCACTCGGCAGTCCATCCATAATTGTATACCACCTACCCGTGGTTTTTTTTTTTTCTTCTTTATACATACTACATCTCATTATCATCCAGTCTATATTAGCAGCAGACACAGTACAGTACGGTAGTCCACGGCTGTAGCTACCTCTGTGTCGGCACTCGGCAGTCCATCCATAATTGTATACCACCTACCCGTGGTTTTTTTTTTCTTTCTTCTTTATACATACTACATCTCATTATCAACCAGTCTATATTAGCAGCAGACACAGTACGGTAGTTCACGGCTGTAGCTACCTCTGTGTCGGCACTCGGCAGTCCATCCATAATTGTATACCACCTACCCGTGTTTTTTTTTTCTTTCTTCTTTATACATACTACATCTCATTATCATCCAGTCTATATTAGCAGCAGACACAGTACAGTACGGTAGTCCACGGCTGTAGCTATCTCTGTGTCGGCACTCGGCAGTCCATCCATAATTGTATACCACCTACCCGTGGTTTTTTTTTTCTTTCTTCTTTATACATACTACATCTCATTATCATCCAGTCTATATTAGCAGCAGACACAGTACAGTACGGTAGTCCACGGCTGTAGCTACCTCTGTGTCGGCACTCGGCAGTCCATCCATAATTGTATACCACCTACCCGTGGGGTTTTTTTTCTTTCTTCTTTATACATACTACATCTCATTATCAACCAGTCTATATTAGCAGCAGACACAGTACGGTAGTTCACGGCTGTAGCTACCTCTGTGTCGGCACTCGGCAGTCCATCCATAATTGTATACTAGTATCCATCCATCTCCATTGTTTACCTGAGGTGCCTTTTAGTTGTGCCTATTAAAATATGGAGAACAAAAATGTTGAGGTTCCAAAATTAGGGAAAGATCAAGATCCACGTCCACCTCGTGCTGAAGCTGCTGCTACTAGTCATGGCCGAGACGATGAAATGCCAGCAACGTCGTCTGCCAAGGCCGATGCCCAATGTCATAGTACAGAGCATGTCAAATCCAAAACACCAAATATCAGTAAAAAAAGGACTCCAAAACCTAAAATAAAATTGTCGGAGGAGAAGCGTAAACTTGCCAATATGCCATTTACCACACGGAGTGGCAAGGAACGGCTGAGGCCCTGGCCTATGTTCATGGCTAGTGGTTCAGCTTCACATGAGGATGGAAGCACTCAGCCTCTCGCTAGAAAACTGAAAAGACTCAAGCTGGCAAAAGCACCGCAAAGAACTGTGCGTTCTTCGAAATCCCAAATCCACAAGGAGAGTCCAATTGTGTCGGTTGCGATGCCTGACCTTCCCAACACTGGACGTGAAGAGCATGCGCCTTCCACCATTTGCACGCCCCCTGCAAGTGCTGGAAGGAGCACCCGCAGTCCAGTTCCTGATAGTCAGATTGAAGATGTCAGTGTTGAAGTACACCAGGATGAGGAGGATATGGGTGTTGCTGGCGCTGGGGAGGAAATTGACCAGGAGGATTCTGATGGTGAGGTGGTTTGTTTAAGTCAGGCACCCGGGGAGACACCTGTTGTCCGTGGGAGGAATATGGCCACTGACATGCCTGGTGAAAATACCAAAAAAATCAGCTCTTCGGTGTGGAAGTATTTCAACAGAAATGCGGACAACAGGTGTCAAGCCGTGTGTTGCCTTTGTCAAGCTGTAATAAGTAGGGGTAAGGACGTTAACCACCTCGGAACATCCTCCCTTATACGTCACCTGCAGCGCATTCATAATAAGTCAGTGACAAGTTCAAAAACTTTGGGCGACAGCGGAAGCAGTCCACTGACCAGTAAATCCCTTCCTCTTGTAACCAAGCTCACGCAAACCACCCCACCAACTCCCTCAGTGTCAATTTCCTCCTTCCCCAGGAATGCCAATAGTCCTGCAGGCCATGTCACTGGCAATTCTGACGAGTCCTCTCCTGCCTGGGATTCCTCCGATGCATCCTTGCGTGTAACGCCTACTGCTGCTGGCGCTGCTGTTGTTGCTGCTGGGAGTCGATGGTCATCCCAGAGGGGAAGCCGTAAGCCCACTTGTACTACTTCCAGTAAGCAATTGACTGTTCAACAGTCCTTTGCGAGGAAGATGAAATATCACAGCAGTCATCCTACTGCAAAGCGGATAACTGAGGCCTTGGCATCCTGGGTGGTGAGAAACGTGGTTCCGGTATCCATCATTACTGCAGAGCCAACTAGAGACTTGTTGGAGGTACTGTGTCCCCGGTACCAAATACCATCTAGGTTCCATTTCTCTAGGCAGGCGATACCGAAAATGTACACAGACCTCAGAAAAAGAGTCACCAGTGTCCTAAAAAATGCAGCTGTACCCAATGTCCACTTAACCACGGACATGTGGACAAGTGGAGCAGGGCAGGGTCAGGACTATATGACTGTGACAGCCCACTGGGTAGATGTATGGACTCCCGCCGCAAGAACAGCAGCGGCGGCACCAGTAGCAGCATCTCGCAAACGCCAACTCTTTCCTAGGCAGGCTACGCTTTGTATCACCGCTTTCCAGAATACGCACACAGCTAAAAACCTCTTACGGCAACTGAGGAAGATCATCGCGGAATGGCTTACCCCAATTGGACTCTCCTGTGGATTTGTGGCATCGGACAACGCCAGCAATATTGTGTGTGCATTAAATATGGGCAAATTCCAGCACGTCCCATGTTTTGCACATACCTTGAATTTGGTGGTGCAGAATTATTTAAAAAACGAGAGGGGCGTGCAAGAGATGCTGTCGGTGGCCAGAAGAATTGCGGGACACTTTCGGCGTACAGGCACCACGTACAGAAGACTGGAGCACCACCAAAAACTACTGAACCTGCCCTGCCATCATCTGAAGCAAGAAGTGGTAACGAGGTGGAATTCAACCCTCTATATGCTTCAGAGGTTGGAGGAGCAGCAAAAGGCCATTCAAGCCTATACAATTGAGCACGATATAGGAGGTGGAATGCACCTGTCCCAAGCGCAGTGGAGAATGATTTCAACGTTGTGCAAGGTTCTGATGCCCTTTGAACTTGCCACACGTGAAGTCAGTTCAGACACTGCCAGCCTGAGTCAGGTCATTCCCCTCATCAGGCTTTTGCAGAAGAAGCTGGAGACATTGAAGGAGGAGCTAACACGGAGCGATTCCGCTAGGCATGTGGGACTTGTGGATGGAGCCCTTAATTCGCTTAACAAGGATTCACGGGTGGTCAATCTGTTGAAATCAGAGCACTACATTTTGGCCACCGTGCTCGATCCTAGATTTAAAACCTACCTTGGATCTCTCTTTCCGGCAGACACAAGTCTGCTGGGGTTGAAAGACCTGCTGGTGAGAAAATTGTCAAGTCAAGCGGAACGCGACCTGTCAACATCTCCTCCTTCACATTCTCCCGCAACTGGGGGTGCGAGGAAAAGGCTCAGAATTCCGAGCCCACCCGCTGGCGGTGATGCAGGGCAGTCTGGAGCGACTGCTGATGCTGACATCTGGTCCGGACTGAAGGACCTGACAACGATTACGGACATGTCGTCTACTGTCACTGCATATGATTCTCTCAACATTGAAAGAATGGTGGAGGATTATATGAGTGACCGCATCCAAGTAGGCACGTCACACAGTCCGTACTTATACTGGCAGGAAAAAGAGGCAATTTGGAGGCCCTTGCACAAACTGGCTTTATTCTACCTAAGTTGCCCTCCCACAAGTGTGTACTCCGAAAGAGTGTTTAGTGCCGCCGCTCACCTTGTCAGCAATCGGCGTACGAGGTTACATCCAGAAAATGTGGAGAAGATGATGTTCATTAAAATGAATTATAATCAATTCCTCCGCGGAGACATTGACCAGCAGCAATTGCCTCCACAAAGTACACAGGGAGCTGAGATGGTGGATTCCAGTGGGGACGAATTGATAATCTGTGAGGAGCGGGATGTACACGGTGATATATCGGAGGATGATGATGAGGTGGACATCTTGCCTCTGTAGAGCCAGTTTGTGCAAGGAGAGATTAATTGCTTCTTTTTTGGTGGGGGTCCAAACCAACCCGTCATATCAGTCACAGTCGTGTGGCAGACCCTGTCACTGAAATGATGGGTTGGTTAAAGTGTGCATGTCCTGTTTATACAACATAAGGGTGGGTGGGAGGGCCCAAGGACAATTCCATCTTGCACCTCTTTTTTCTTTAATTTTTCTTTGCGTCATGTGCTGTTTGGGGAGGGTTTTTTGGAAGGGACATCCTGCTTGACACTGCAGTGACACTCCTAGATGGGCCCGGTGTTTGTGTCGGCCACTAGGGTCGCTTATCTTACTCACACAGCTACCTCATTGCGCCTCTTTTTTTCTTTGCGTCATGTGCTGTTTGGGGAGGGTTTTTTGGAAGGGACATCCTGCGTGACACTGCAGTGACACTCCTAGATGGGCCCGGTGTTTGTGTCGGCCACTAGGGTCGCTTATCTTACTCACACAGCTACCTCATTGCGCCTCTTTTTTTCTTTGCGTCATGTGCTGTTTGGGGAGGGTTTTTTGGAAGGGCCATCCTGCGTGACACTGCAGTGCCACTCCTAGATGGGCCCGGTGTTTGTGTCGGCCACTAGGGTCGCTTATCTTACTCACACAGCTACCTCATTGCGCCTCTTTTTTTCTTTGCGTCATGTGCTGTTTGGGGAGGGTTTTTTGGAAGGGACATCCTGCGTGACACTGCAGTGCCACTCCTAGATGGGCCAGGTGTTTGTGTCGGCCACTAGGGTCGCTTAGCTTAGTCATCCAGCGACCTCGGTGCAAATTTTAGGACTAAAAATAATATTGTGAGGTGTGAGGTATTCAGAATAGACTGAAAATGAGTGGAAATTATGGTTTTTGAGGTTAATAATACTTTGGGATCAAAATGACCCCCACATTCTATGATTTAAGCTGTTTTTTAGGGTTGACAGGATGCCTTCCTAAAAAGATAATGTAAAAGTGAAATTCATAGAAGGGAAAAGGCAGTATCCTCACTGTTGTAATGAAGCAGTCTTGTATTAAAGCATGGTCACCAATGTTTCAGGAACGCAATGGGCCCATTCCTATTGGGAATTGGACATGCGCCTTTACTCTGAGAAAAGGGCCCTGTGTGATCCTTAAATATTGGTTACTCTGCTTTAATACTAGAGATGAGCGGGTTCGGTTTCTCTGAATCCGAACCCGCCAGAACTTCATGTTTTTTTTCACGGGTCCGAGCGACTCGGATCTTCCCGCCTTGCTCGGTTAACCCGAGCGCGCCCGAACGTCATCATGACGCTGTCGGATTCTCGCGAGGCTCGGATTCTATCGCGAGACTCGGATTCTATATAAGGAGCCGCGCGTCGCCGCCATTTTCACACGTGCATTGAGATTGATAGGGAGAGGACGTGGCTGGCGTCCTCTCCGTTTAGAATAGATTAGAGAGACACTTGATTTACTAATTTTGGGGAGCATTAGGAGTACTCAGTACAGTGCAGAGTTTTGCTGATAGTGACCACCAGTTTTATTTATAATCCGTTCTCTGCCTGAAAAAAGCGATACACAGCACACAGTGACTCAGTCACATACCATATCTGTGTGCACTGCTCAGGCTCAGGCCAGTGTGCTGCATCATCTATTATCTATATATAATATTATATATATCTGTCTGACTGCTCAGCTCACACAGCTTATAATTGTGGGGGAGACTGGGGAGCACTACTGCAGTGCCAGTTATAGGTTATAGCAGGAGCCAGGAGTACATAATATATTATATAGTGAGTGACCACCAGACACACAGTGCAGTTTATTTAATATATCCGTTCTCTGCCTGAAAAAAGCGATACAGTCACACAGTGACTCAGTCAGTCACATACCATATCTGTGTGCACTGCTCAGGCTCAGGCCAGTGTGCTGCATCATCTATATATATTATATATCTGTCTGACTGCTCAGCTCACACAGCTTATAATTGTGGGGGAGACTGGGGAGCACTACTGCAGTGCCAGTTATAGGTTATAGCAGGAGCCAGGAGTACATAATATTATATTAAAATTAAACAGTGCACACTTTTGCTGCAGGAGTGCCACTGCCAGTGTGACTAGTGACCAGTGACCTGACCACCAGTATATATAATATTAGTAGTATACTATCTCTTTATCAACCAGTCTATATTAGCAGCAGACACAGTACAGTGCGGTAGTTCACGGCTGTGGCTACCTCTGTGTCGGCACTCGGCAGCCCGTCCATAATTGTATATACCACCTAACCGTGGTTTTTTTTTCTTTCTTTATACATACATACTAGTTACGAGTATACTATCTCTTTATCAACCAGTCTATATATTAGCAGCAGACACAGTACAGTGCGGTAGTTCACGGCTGTGGCTACCTCTGTGTCGGCACTCGGCAGCCCGTCCATAATTGTATATACCACCTAACCGTGGTTTTTTTTTCTTTCTTTATACATACATACTAGTTACGAGTATACTATCTCTTTATCAACCAGTCTATATATTAGCAGCAGACACAGTACAGTGCGGTAGTTCACGGCTGTGGCTACCTCTGTGTCGGCACTCGGCAGCCCGTCCATAATTGTATATACCACCTAACCGTGGTTTTTTTTTCTTTCTTTATACATACATACTAGTTACGAGTATACTATCTCTTTATCAACCAGTCTATATATTAGCAGCAGACACAGTACAGTGCGGTAGTTCACGGCTGTGGCTACCTCTGTGTCGGCACTCGGCAGCCCGTCCATAATTGTATATACCACCTAACCGTGGTTTTTTTTTCTTTCTTTATACATACATACTAGTTACGAGTATACTATCTCTTTATCAACCAGTCTATATATTAGCAGCAGACACAGTACAGTGCGGTAGTTCACGGCTGTGGCTACCTCTGTGTCGGCACTCGGCAGCCCGTCCATAATTGTATATACCACCTAACCGTGTTTTTTTTTTCTTTCTTTATACATACATACTAGTTACGAGTATACTATCTCTTTATCAACCAGTCTATATTAGCAGCAGACACAGTACAGTGCGGTAGTTCACGGCTGTGGCTACCTCTGTGTCGGCACTCGGCAGCCCGTCCATAATTGTATATACCACCTAACCGTGGTTTTTTTTTCTTTCTTTATACATACATACTAGTTACGAGTATACTATCTCTTTATCAACCAGTCTATATATTAGCAGCAGACACAGTACAGTGCGGTAGTTCACGGCTGTGGCTACCTCTGTGTCGGCACTCGGCAGCCCGTCCATAATTGTATATACCACCTAACCGTGGTTTTTTTTTCTTTCTTTATACATACATACTAGTTACGAGTATACTATCTCTTTATCAACCAGTCTATATATTAGCAGCAGACACAGTACAGTGCGGTAGTTCACGGCTGTGGCTACCTCTGTGTCGGCACTCGGCAGCCCGTCCATAATTGTATACTAGTATCCAATCCATCCATCTCCATTGTTTACCTGAGGTGCCTTTTAGTTGTGCCTATTAAAATATGGAGAACAAAAATGTTGAGGTTCCAAAATTAGGGAAAGATCAAGATCCACTTCCACCTCGTGCTGAAGCTGCTGCCACTAGTCATGGCCGAGATGATGAAATGCCAGCAACGTCGTCTGCCAAGGCCGATGCCCAATGTCATAGTACAGAGCATGTCAAATCCAAAACACCAAATATCAGTAAAAAAAGGACTCCAAAACCTAAAATAAAATTGTCGGAGGAGAAGCGTAAACTTGCCAATATGCCATTTACCACACGGAGTGGCAAGGAACGGCTGAGGCCCTGGCCTATGTTCATGGCTAGTGGTTCAGCTTCACATGAGGATGGAAGCACTCAGCCTCTCGCTAGAAAAATGAAAAGACTCAAGCTGGCAAAAGCAGCACAGCAAAGAACTGTGCATTCTTCGAAATCCCAAATCCACAAGGAGAGTCCAATTGTGTCGGTTGCGATGCCTGACCTTCCCAACACTGGACGTGAAGAGCATGCGCCTTCCACCATTTGCACGCCCCCTGCAAGTGCTGGAAGGAGCACCCGCAGTCCAGTTCCTGATAGTCAGATTGAAGATGTCAGTGTTGAAGTACACCAGGATGAGGAGGATATGGGTGTTGCTGGCGCTGGGGAGGAAATTGACCAGGAGGATTCTGATGGTGAGGTGGTTTGTTTAAGTCAGGCACCCGGGGAGACACCTGTTGTCCGTGGGAGGAATATGGCCGTTGACATGCCAGGTGAAAATACCAAAAAAATCAGCTCTTCGGTGTGGAGGTATTTCACCAGAAATGCGGACAACAGGTGTCAAGCCGTGTGTTCCCTTTGTCAAGCTGTAATAAGTAGGGGTAAGGACGTTAACCACCTCGGAACATCCTCCCTTATACGTTACCTGCAGCGCATTCATAATAAGTCAGTGACAAGTTCAAAAACTTTGGGTGACAGCGGAAGCAGTCCACTGACCAGTAAATCCCTTCCTCTTGTAACCAAGCTCACGCAAACCACCCCACCAACTCCCTCAGTGTCAATTTCCTCCTTCCCCAGGAATGCCAATAGTCCTGCAGGCCATGTCACTGGCAATTCTGACGAGTCCTCTCCTGCCTGGGATTCCTCCGATGCATCCTTGCGTGTAACGCCTACTGCTGCTGGCGCTGCTGTTGTTGCCGCTGGGAGTCGATGGTCATCCCAGAGGGGAAGTCGTAAGCCCACTTGTACTACTTCCAGTAAGCAATTGACTGTTCAACAGTCCTTTGCGAGGAAGATGAAATATCACAGCAGTCATCCTACTGCAAAGCGGATAACTGAGTCCTTGACAACTATGTTGGTGTTAGACGTGCGTCCGGTATCCGCCGTTAGTTCACAGGGAACTAGACAATTTATTGAGGCAGTGTGCCCCCGTTACCAAATACCATCTAGGTTCCACTTCTCTAGGCAGGCGATACCGAGAATGTACACGGACGTCAGAAAAAGACTCACCAGTGTCCTAAAAAATGCAGTTGTACCCAATGTCCACTTAACCACGGACATGTGGACAAGTGGAGCAGGGCAGGGTCAGGACTATATGACTGTGACAGCCCACTGGGTAGATGTATGGACTCCCGCCGCAAGAACAGCAGCGGCGGCACCAGTAGCAGCATCTCGCAAACGCCAACTCTTTCCTAGGCAGGCTACGCTTTGTATCACCGCTTTCCAGAATACGCACACAGCTGAAAACCTCTTACGGCAACTGAGGAAGATCATCGCGGAATGGCTTACCCCAATTGGACTCTCCTGTGGATTTGTGGCATCGGACAACGCCAGCAATATTGTGTGTGCATTAAATATGGGCAAATTCCAGCACGTCCCATGTTTTGCACATACCTTGAATTTGGTGGTGCAGAATTTTTTTAAAAACGACAGGGGCGTGCAAGAGATGCTGTCGGTGGCCAGAAAAATCGCGGGACACTTTCGGCGTACAGGCACCACGTACAGAAGACTGGAGCACCACCAAAAACTACTGAACCTGCCCTGCCATCATCTGAAGCAAGAAGTGGTAACGAGGTGGAATTCAACCCTCTATATGCTTCAGAGGTTGGAGGAGCAGCAAAAGGCCATTCAAGCCTATACAATTGAGCACGATATAGTAGGTGGAATGCACCTGTCTCAAGTGCAGTGGAGAATGATTTCAACGTTGTGCAAGGTTCTGATGCCCTTTGAACTTGCCACACGTGAAGTCAGTTCAGACACTGCCAGCCTGAGTCAGGTCATTCCCCTCATCAGGCTTTTGCAGAAGAAGCTGGAGGCATTGAAGAAGGAGCTAAAAGGGAGCGATTCCGCTAGGCATGTGGGACTTGTGGATGCAGCCCTTAATTCGCTTAACAAGGATTCACGGGTGGTCAATCTGTTGAAATCAGAGCACTACATTTTGGCCACCGTGCTCGATCCTAGATTTAAAGCCTACCTTGGATCTCTCTTTCCGGCAGACACAGGTCTGCTGGGGTTGAAAGACCTGCTGGTGACAAAATTGTCAAGTCAAGCGGAACGCGACCTGTCAACATCTCCTCCTTCACATTCTCCCGCAACTGGGGGTGCGAGGAAAAGGCTCAGAATTCCGAGCCCACCCGCTGGCGGTGATGCAGGGCAGTCTGGAGCGACTGCTGATGCTGACATCTGGTCCGGACTGAAGGACCTGACAACGATTACGGACATGTCGTCTACTGTCACTGCATATGATTCTCTCAACATTGATAGAATGGTGGAGGATTATATGAGTGACCGCATCCAAGTAGGCACGTCACACAGTCCGTACTTATACTGGCAGGAAAAAGAGGCAATTTGGAGGCCCTTGCACAAACTGGCTTTATTCTACCTAAGTTGCCCTCCCACAAGTGTGTACTCCGAAAGAGTGTTTAGTGCCGCCGCTCACCTTGTCAGCAATCGGCGTACGAGGTTACATCCAGAAAATGTGGAGAAGATGATGTTCATTAAAATGAATTATAATCAATTCCTCCGCGGAGACATTGACCAGCAGCAATTGCCTCCACAAAGTACACAGGGAGCTGAGATGGTGGATTCCAGTGGGGACGAATTGATAATCTGTGAGGAGGGGGATGTACACGGTGATATATCGGAGGGTGAAGATGAGGTGGACATCTTGCCTCTGTAGAGCCAGTTTGTGCAAGGAGAGATTAATTGCTTCTTTTTTGGGGGGGGTCCAAACCAACCCGTCATATCAGTCACAGTCGTGTGGCAGACCCTGTCACTGAAATGATGGGTTGGTTAAAGTGTGCATGTCCTGTTTTGTTTATACAACATAAGGGTGGGTGGGAGGGCCCAAGGACAATTCCATCTTGCACCTCTTTTTTCTTTTCTTTTTCTTTGCATCATGTGCTGATTGGGGAGGGTTTTTTGGAAGGGACATCCTGCGTGACACTGCAGTGCCACTCCTAGATGGGCCCGGTGTTTGTGTCGGCCACTAGGGTCGCTAATCTTACTCACACAGTCAGCTACCTCATTGCGCCTCTTTTTTTCTTTGCGTCATGTGCTGTTTGGGGAGGGTTTTTTGGAAGGGACATCCTGCGTGACACTGCAGTGCCACTCCTAGATGGGCCCGGTGTTTGTGTCGGCCACTAGGGTCGCTAATCTTACTCACACAGCTACCTCATTGCGCCTCTTTTTTTCTTTGCGTCATGTGCTGTTTGGGGAGGGTTTTTTGGAAGGGACATCCTGCGTAACACTGCAGTGCCACTCCTAGATGGGCCCGGTGTTTGTGTCGGCCACTAGGGTCGCTTATCTTACTCACACAGCGACCTCTGTGCAAATTTTAGGACTAAAAATAATATTGTGAGGTGTGAGGTATTCAGAATAGACTGAAAATGAGTGTAAATTATGGTTTTTGAGGTTAATAATACTTTGGGATCAAAATGACCCCCAAATTCTATGATTTAAGCTGTTTTTTAGGGTTTTTTGAAAAAAACACCCGAATCCAAAACACACCCGAATCCGACAAAAAAAATTCGGTGAGGTTTTGCCAAAACGCGTTCGAACCCAAAACACGGCCGCGGAACCGAACCCAAAACCAAAACACAAAACCCGAAAAATTTCAGGCGCTCATCTCTATTTAATACAAGACTGCTTCATTACAACCCCATAGAGCATACTTGTGTTTTTCCTCTCCGGGAGAAGCCTGAAGAGGACATGCAGGTGGGCGGTGACAGTGGCAGGACTGGGCTAGTTGCATCATTAAGCCCCACCCCCTCACTGGAAAATTGCAGCGATTGGTGACATCTGCATAGGGGCACAGCCAAAATTACTTGTTTTCATAGAACTGTGTCACTAGGCCTCGCCCGCTCCTCAAGGACCCCTGGGATTCCCTATATAGGAAGAGGGCGGGATGCCCACTCTTTGGCGGCTGCAGGGAACTACACCAAAAATCGGGGTCTCCTGCAGGATGTGGGAGAGTAGGCAGGTATGCCATAGAGTTGCACCTCTTTCTTTCTAGGAATTTAAGATAGATAGAAAAATAGATGCGATAGATAGATAGATAGATAGATAGATAGATAGATAGATAGATAGATAGATAGATAGATAGATAGATAGATAGATAGATAGATATTTTACATTTATACATACAGCAATACTACTCAATAGGTTAATATGGGAATATGGTAATAGTTTATAAAAGGAAAAGTTGGCTAGTAAATATGTTTGTTATGCAAATTTGTTCTTTTGTCATTGCTCAGTGACCTAAGGCTGTTGAGAGCAGGTCACAGAGTACTGGCGCTGTTAAGTTCACATATATATATATACACTGCTCAAAAAAATAAAGGGAACACTAAAATAACACATCCTAGATCTGAATGAATGAAATATTCTTATTAAATACTTTGTTCTTTACATAGTCGAATGTGCTGACAATAAAATCACACAAAAATTATCAATGGAAATCAAATTTATTAACCCATGGAGGTCTGGATTTGGAGTCACACTCAAAATTAAAGTGGAAAAACACACTACAGGCCGATCCAACTTTGATGTAATGTCCTTAAAACAAGTCAAAATGAGGCTCAGTAGTGTCTCGGTCTCCGGCGGGTGTGGGTGTCTTCGTTCGATTCAGCGCCGCCCGTAACCCAATCAGAGCTCGCACCGCGAGCTTTGATTGGCTCACGGATCGGCGCTGAATTGAACTGAGACACCTGCACCCGCCAGAGACTGAGGTGAAGGAGAGGCACAGGCTGCGCTCTTCCTCCCCTCACACAGACGGGACCACAGCGGTGAGCAGGGGAGGGGGTGGGGGTTGGGGCATGTCCGGCACTGGGGGGCATGTATACCTGGCACTGGGGCCATATCTGGCACTGGGGGATATCTGGCACTGGGGGCATATCTGGCACTCGGGGGGCATGTATACCTGGCACTGGGACCATATCTGGCACTGGGGGCATATCTGGCACTGGGGGGGCATGTATACCTGGCACTGGGAGCATATCTGGCACTGGGGGAACTTGTGTACCTGGCACTGGGGGGATATTTGGCAGTGGGGGCATATCTGGCCCTGGGGGGATATCTGGCACTGGGGGGACATGTGTATCTGGCTCTGGGGGGACATGTGTATCTGGCACTGGGGGCATATCTGGCACTGGGGGGACATGTATATCTGGCACTGGGGGCATATCTGGCACTGGGGGGACATGTGTATCTGGCACTGTGGGCATATCTGGCACTGGTTGGACGTGTATCTGGCACTGTGGCCATATCTGGCATTGCGGGAATATGTGAATCTGGCACTGGTGGCATATTTGACACTGAGGGCATACCTGGCACTGGGGGGGACATGTGTATCTAGCACTGGGGGCATATCTGGCACTGCGGGGACATGTGTATCTGGCACTGGGGGCATATCTGGCACTGGGGGGACATGTGTATCTGGCACTGGGGGCATATCTGGCACTGTGGGAACATGTGTATCTGGCACTGGGGGCATATCTGGCACTGCGGGGACATGTGTATCTGGCACTGGGGCTTATCTGACACTGAGTGCATATCTGGCACTGGGGGGACATATGTATCTGGCACTGGGGGCATTTCTGTATCTGGCACTGGGGGCATATCAGGCACTGTGGGGGCATTTCTGTATCTGGCACTGGGGGGGCAATGTATATCTGACACAGTGGGGGCATTTGTGTATCTGGCACTGTGGGGCAATGTGTATCTGACACTGTGAGGCAATGTATATCTGGCACTCTGGGGGCATTTGTGTATCTGGCACAGTGAGACAATGTGTATCTGGCACTGTGGAGCAATGTATATCTGGCACTGTGGGGCAACGTGTATCTGGCACTATTGGGGTCATATGTGTATCTGCCCCTCCCCCATATGTGTATCACGCCCCATTTTCATTGGTCATGCCCCATGTGGCATTTGGCCACACCCATTTTTCGATACGCGCGCGCACACAGTACCCGTAAGACATTTTTTCCACTTGCACCACTGCTTATATGTTTCAAAGTACAGGGAGGGGGAGCACACACTATATACAGCACAGTACAGGGAGGGAGCACACACTATATACAGCACAGTACAGGGAGGGAGCACACACTACATACAGCACAGTACAGGGAGGGAGCACACACTACATACAGCACAGTACAGGGAGGGAGCACACACTACATACAGCACAGTACAGGGAGGGAGCACACACTATATACAGCACAGTACAGGGAGGGAGCACACACTATATACAGCACAGTACAGGGAGGGGGAGCACACACTACATACAGCACAGTACAGGGAGGGAGCACACACTACATACAGCACAGTACAGAGAGGGAGCACACACTACATACAGCACAGTACAGGGAGGGAGGAGCACACACTACATACAGCACAGTACAGGGAGGGAGCACACACTACATACAGCACAGTACAGAGAGGGAGCACACACTACATACAGCACAGTACAGGGAGGGAGCACACACTATATACAGCACAGTACAGGGAGGGAGCACACACTATATACAGCACAGTACAGGGAGGGGGAGCACACACTACATACAGCACAGTACAGGGAGGGGGAGCACACACTACATACAGCACAGTACAGGGAGGGGGAGCACACACTACATACAGCACAGTACAGGGAGGGGGAGCACACACTACATACAGCACAGTACAGGGAGGGAGCACACACTACATACAGCACAGTACAGGGATGGAGCACACACTACATATAGCACAGTACAGAGAGGGAGCACACACTACATACAGCACAGTACAGGGAGGGAGCACACACTACATACAGCACAGTACAGGGAGGGAGCACACACTATATACAGCACAGTACAGGGAGGGAGCACACACTATATACAGCACAGTACAGGGAGGGAGCACACACTATATACAGCACAGTACAGGGAGGGGGAGCACACACTACATACAGCACAGTACAGGGAGGGGGAGCACACACTACATACAGCACAGTACAGGGAGGGAGCACACACTACATACAGCACAGTACAGGGATGGAGCACACACTACATACAGCACAGTACAGAGAGGGAGCACACACTACATACAGCACAGTACAGGGAGGGAGCACACACTACATACAGCACAGTACAGGGAGGGAGCACACACTATATACAGCACAGTACAGGGAGGGAGCACACACTATATACAGCACAGTACAGGGAGGGGGAGCACACACTACATACAGCACAGTACAGGGAGGGGGAGCACACACTACATACAGCACAGTACAGGGAGGGGGAGCACACACTACATACAGCACAGTACAGAGAGGGAGCACACACTACATACAGCACAGTACAGGGAGGGAGCACACACTACATACAGCACAGTACAGGGAGGGAGCACACACTATATACAGCACAGTACAGGGAGGGAGCACACACTACATACAGCACAGTACAGGGAGGGAGCACACACTACATACAGCACAGTACAGGGAGGGGGCACACACTACATACAGCACAGTACAGGGAGGGGGAGCACACACTACATACAGCACAGTACAGGGAGGGAGCACACACTACATACAGCACAGTACAGGGAGGGAGCACACACTACATACAGCACAGTACAGGGAGGGAGCACACACTACATACAGCACAGTACAGGGAGGGGGAGCACACACTACATACAGCACAGTACAGAGAGGGAGCACACACTACATACAGCACAGTACAGGTCGGGAGCACACACTACATACAGCACAGTACAGGGAGGGGGAGAATACACTATATACAGCACAGTACAGGGAGGGAGCACACACTACATACAGCACAGTACAGGGAGGGGGCACACACTACATACAGCACAGTACAGGGAGGGAGCACACACTACATACAGCACAGTACAGGGAGGGAGCACACACTACATACAGCACAGTACAGGGAGGGAGCACACACTACATACAGCACAGTACAGGGAGGGAGCACACACTATATACAGCACAGTACAGGGAGGGAGCACACACTATATACAGCACAGTACAGGGAGGGAGCACACACTACATACAGCACAGTACAGGGAGGGAGCACACACTACATACAGCACAGTACAGGGAGGGAGCACACACTATATACAGCACAGTACAGGGAGGGAGCACACACTATATACAGCACAGTACAGGGAGGGGGAGCACACACTACATACAGCACAGTACAGGGAGGGGGAGCACACACTACATACAGCACAGTACAGGGAGGGAGCACACACTATATACAGCACAGTACAGGGAGGGGGAGCACACACTATATACAGCACAGTACAGGGAGGGGGAGCACACACTACATACAGCACAGTACAGGGAGGGGGAGCACACACTACATACAGCACAGTACAGGGAGGGAGCACACACTACATACAGCACAGTACAGGGAGGGGGAGCACACACTACATACAGCACAGTACAGGGAGGGGGAGCACACACTACATACAGCACAGTACAGGGAGGGAGCACACACTATATACAGCACAGTACAGGGAGGGGGAGCACACACTACATACAGCACAGTACAGGGAGGGGGAGCACACACTACATACAGCACAGTACAGGGAGGGAGCACACACTACATACAGCACAGTACAGGGAGGGGGAGCACACACTACATACAGCACAGTACAGGGAGGGAGCACACACTACATACAGCACAGTACAGGGAGGGAGCACACACTATATACAGCACAGTACAGGGAGGGGGAGCACACACTATATACAGCACAGTACAGGGAGGGAGCACACACTATATACAGCACAGTACAGGGAGGGAGCACACACTATATACAGCACAGTACAGGGAGGGGGAGCACACACTACATACAGCACAGTACAGGGAGGGGGAGCACACACTACATACAGCACAGTACAGGGAGGGAGCACACACTACATACAGCACAGTACAGGGAGGGAGCACACACTACATACAGCACAGTACAGGGAGGGAGCACACACTACATGCAGCACAGTACAGGGAGGGAGCACACACTACATACAGCACAGTACAGGGAGGAAGCACACACTACATACAGCACAGTACAGGGAGGGAGCACACACTACATACAGCACAGTACAGGGAGGGAGCAGGGCATACATTACATACAGCACAGTACAGGGAGGGAGCACACACTACATACAGCACAGTACAGGGAGGGAGCACATACTACATGCAGCACAGTACAGGGAGGGGGAGCACACACTACATACAGCACAGTACAGGGAGGGGGAGCACACACTACATACAGCACAGTACAGGGAGGGAGCACACACTACATACAGCACAGTACAGGGCGGGGGAGCACACACTACATACAGCACAGTACAGGGAGGGAGCACACACTACATACAGCACAGTACAGAGAGGGAGCACACACTACATACAGCACAGTACAGGGAGGGAGCACACATTACATACAGCACAGTACAGTACAGGGAGAGGGAGCACACACTACATAGAGCACAGTACAGAGAGGGAGCACACACTACATACAGCACAGTACAGGGAGGGAGCACACATTACATACAGCACAGTACAGTACAGGGAGAGGGAGCACACACTACATACAGCACAGTACAGGGAGGGAGCACACACTACATACAGCACAGTACAGGGAGGGAGCACACACTACATACAGCACAGTACAGGGAGGGGGAGCATACACTACATACAGCACAGTACAGAGAGGGAGCACACACTACATACAGCACAGTACAAGGAGGGAGCACACACTACATACAGCACAGTACAGGGAGGGAGCACATACTACATACAGCACAAGTACATGGAGGGAGCACACACTACATACAGCACAAGTACATGGAGGGAGCACACACTACATACAGCACAGTACAGGGAGGGAGCACACACTACATACAGCACAGTACAGGGAGGGAGCACACACTACATACAGTACAGTACAGGGAGGGGGAGCACACACTACATACAGTACAGTACAGGGAGGGGGAGCACACACTATATACAGCACAGTACAGGGAGGGAGCACACACTATATACTAGAGATGAGCGGGTTCGGTTTCTCTGAATCCGAACCTGCCCGAACTTCATGTTTTTTTACACGGGTCCGAGCGACTCGGATCTTCCCGCCTTGCTCGGTTAACCCGAGCGCGCCCGAACGTCATCATCACGCTGTCGGATTCTCGCGAGGCTCGGATTCTATCGCGAGACTCGGATTCTATATAAGGAGCCGCGCGTCGCGGCCATTTTCACACGTGCATTGAGATTGATAGGGAGAGGACGTGGCTGGCGTCCTCTCCGTTTAGAAATTAAAATAGATAGGAGAGTGAGAGTGAGACACTTCATTTACTCTACTGGAGCTTAGGAGGAGTTATACTAGTGACTGATGACCAGTGACCTGACCACCAGTGCAGTTTTATAATTTATTATTATTTAATAATCCGTTCTGTTCTTGTTCTCTGCCTGAAAAAAACGATACACAGTGACTCAGTCACACTCACATACCATATCTGTGCTCAGCCCAGTGTGCTGCATCATCTATGTATAATATCTGACTGTGCTCACACAGCTTAATTGTGGGGGAGACTGGGGAGCAGTTATAGGTTATAGCAGGAGCCAGGAGTACATATTAAACAGTGCACACTTTTGCTGCCAGAGTGCCACTGCCAGTGTGACTGACCACTGTGACCAGTGACCTGACCACACTGACCACCAGTATAGTATATATATTGTGATTGAATGTCTGCCTGAAAAAGTACACTCGTCGTGTGACTTGTGTGGTGTTTTTTTATTCTATAAAAATTAAAAAACTCATTCTGCTGACAGACAGTGTCCAGCAGGTCCGTCATTATATAATACTAGGTGCTTCATCGCGCCCTACGGGCGCTCTTCACACCGTCGCTAGGGGCTACGCCCCCTTTACCCTTGCATGCCTGTCTGGGGGTCAATATTTGTATTATATGGAGTATTACCTGCATTCCTTTGTTAGTGGTTAAATATTGCACAATGAAAGGGCGTGCGATGGTGAAGGAGGCACAGCCCCTTGCGATGGCGTGAACAGCACCTGCAGGGCACGATGTACAGAATGTAGCGGGTGCGGGGGGGACTGCGGATGGGGGAGGGTGTCTGTAGATGCTGCGGGTGGAGGGGGGGCGGAAGCGGGGCGGCCCGGATGGGGAAGGGTCGGGAGGTGCTGTGGGTGGGGGAGAGGCAGAGTAGTGGGGGCCGCAGATGGGGGAGGGGTCCGGAGGCACTGCAGGTAGGGGAGGGGCAGGGGTGCCACAGGTGGGAGAGGGGCAGGTGTGGATGTTGCGGATGGGTGAAGGGTTCCGGAGGTGCTGTGGGATGGGAAGGGGCGGGGGTGCCTGGCGGTGGGGTAGGGGTCCGCAGGTGCCGTGGGTAGGGGAGAATTAGGTACGGGTGGTGCAGATGATGAGGAAGGAGGTCCGGAGGTGCTGCAGGTGGTGGAGGGTCAAATGCAGGGGTGCCATGGGTGGGGGAGGGGTGGGTGAGGGGGGGGACCGCGGATGGAGGAGGGTGTCTGCAGATGCTGCGGGTGGAGGGGGGCAGGTGTGGGGGGAGACATATATGGGGGGTGGATGGTGGAGGGGGTCTGGAGGTGCTGTGGGTGGTGAAGGGGCGGAGGAAAGTGAGCCACGGGTGGTGTAGGGGGTCTGGAGGCTCAGCGTGTGGGGGAGGGGGAGGGGCGGAGGTGTGGTGCATTGGGGAGGGGTCTGGAGGCGCTGCGGGTGCTGTACCTGCCAAAAAGGTAGTTGGAGGGTATGCAGTAACAGGGCCAGGACAGGGGTGACAGAGTCAGAACAGGGGTGACGGGGCCAGGACAGGGGTGACGGGGCCAGGACAGGGGTGACGGGGCCAGGACAGAGGCGACGGGGCCAGGACAGAAATGACAGGGGCAGGATAGGGGTGACAGGGCCAGGGTAGGGGCGGCAGGACCAGGACAGGGGTGACAGGGCCAGTATAGGGTTGACAGGGCAAGCACAGGGGTGACAGGGCCAGGATAGGGGTAACAGGGCCAGCATAAGGGTGACAGGGCCAGGATAAGGGTGACAGGGCCAGGATAACTGTGACAGGGCAAGGCAAGGGGTGACAGGGCCAGTATAGGGTTGACAGGGCAAGCACAGGGATGACAGGGCCAGGATAAGGGTGACAGGGCCAGGATAAGGGTGACAGGGCCAGGATAAGAGTGACAGGGCAAGGCCAGGGGTGACGGGTACATGACAGAACACAGGGCACGGGAGAGATTGGTATTAGGGACAGAACAGTGGTGACAGACAGATGTGTCTTACCGGAGTCACTGCTGCTGACTGCTGCTGTTCCACTCCAACCTGTTTGGATCTGCTGCTGGTGGAGACTTGGCATGGCTGACTGTCTCAGGCTAGAGTCCTGCTTCCTCTGCCCGTCCGCATCCCTCCCCCCCTCCTCAGTCACACACCGCAGACCTCGCGCAGCTGCCGGGCACTGTAGTAAGGGGAGACTGGGAGTGACTGGTTAGCCCCCAGGAGATGCTACGGCTGGAGGGAGGAGGGGGGGTCATAGCATGCACGCAGCGCGGACCTCGCGGCAGCTGGGCACTGTGGTAAGGGGAGACTGGGAGTGACTGGTTAGCTCCCAGGAGACGCTGCGGCTGGAGGGAGGAGGGGGTCGGAGCCTGCAAGCAGCTCGGACTTCTGCAGCGCTGCCCGCCGGCTAAATTGTGTGAAAGAGCTGGGTGCACCTCACTGCGGGCAGCAGCGCTGCAGCTAGCGGTGGGGTTGCCGGGGCTGGAGATAACAGAGGCGGTACGGAACCTGCACAGCGGCAGGTGCCCCACAAAACTGCAGCTAAGAAGCGTGGAGTGTGCTAGAAAGTGACGCTCCTCAGCGCCAGAGAGACCCTGATGTGGGGGGTCAAGCACACAGTGAGCCGGTGCCCGTCTGTCTGTACGGCATACCCCCTCACACACCCCCATACCTCCCAACTGTCCTGATTTTCGCGGGACAGTCCCATTTTTTGTGGTCTGTCCCGCTGTCCCACCCGCGGGTCGCAGTGTCCCGCGGTGGTGGGGGGGGGGGGGGGCAGTTGGAAAGTTCCTGTACTCGCTGTTCAGCGGTGAATAGTGGAGACAGAGGGAGAGGGGGCATCAGGGGGTAAGGATTAAGGGGGGGTTCCAGCAGCAGAGCTGAATTAAAGGGGGGGGGCAGGGGGTACGTACTGTTGGACCCACAGTTTTAGGGGGCCCCCCGGCTGGAGTAGCTCTGTCCCAGCTCAGAAGCTCCCCCGTCCTGCCAGCAACAGCGGCAGCATTGTGCTACAGTCAGCACACGCTGCTGCGTGTTGGCAGGTCTGTGGTGTTGCAGGGAGGCAGCAGTCTCCCTGCTTTCTTCTGCCTGTGCGGGTGTGTAGGGGGGAGCGACCATCTCCTCTGTATTTAGTCCTAGCTGAGGGGCGAAAATTCCATTTAAAAAACAACAACGTGAATTTGCATAAGGGGGCGTGGCCTCGCATCCCGCGAATAGGCCACGCCCCCAACCCCACAGCAGGCTCAGCAATGAGATAGGGCTCCCCTGTCTCAAGTGCCCTGGGCCCCCTGGACTCATAATCAGCCCCTGGGGGCATGCCAGCAGCTCACAGAGCACTGGGCATGCCCCCTCACTGACGAAAACGGGGACCCTCCCGTTAAGCCGCGCCCCTTTTCGCCGAGTGTGTGTCCCTCCTTCTGCCTGAAGAAAGCTGCTGAATAAAGCTGGGAGGTATGCACCCCTGTCTGTGCCATGCCCATACCATCTGCTGCTGCTCCTAGTCTCCTGTAGATTTGGCCAGATCTGTGACTCATTTGACTAACTCCGCCCAGTGTTGTGACTCCGCCCAGCGTTAGCAAATGAATCACAAAATCACAGATCTGGGCTATTATATAGGAGATATACCTGTCCGGCTGCAGTAGTGATATATATATATTTTTTATATCATTATTTATCATCCAGTCTATACTAGCAGCAGACACAGTACGGTAGTTCGCGGCTGTAGCTACCTCTGTGTCGGCACTCGGCAGTCCATCCATAATTGTATACCACCTACCCGTGGTTTTTTTTTTCTTTCTTCTTTATACATACTACATCTCATTATCATCCAGTCTATATTAGCAGCAGACACAGTACAGTACGGCAGTCCACGGCTGTAGCTATCTCTGTGTCGGCACTCGGCAGTCCATCCATAATTGTATACCACCTACCCGTGGTTTTTTTTTTCTTTCTTCTTTATACATACTACATCTCATTATCAACCAGTCTATATTAGCAGCAGACACAGTACAGTACGGTAGTCCACGGCTGTAGCTACCTCTGTGTCGGCACTCGGCAGTCCATCCATAATTGTATACCACCTACCCGTGGTTTTTTTTTTCTTTCTTCTTTATACATACTACATCTCATTATCAACCAGTCTATATTAGCAGCAGACACAGTACGGTAGTTGACGGCTGTAGCTACCTCTGTGTCGGCACTCGGCAGTCCATCCATAATTGTATACCACCTACCCGTGGGTTTTTTTTCTTTCTTCTTTATACATACATACTACATCTCATTATCATCCAGTCTATATTAGCAGCAGACACAGTACAGTACGGTAGTCCACGGCTGTAGCTACCTCTGTGTCGGCACTCGGCAGTCCATCCATAATTGTATACCACCTACCCGTGGTTTTTTTTTTCTTTCTTCTTTATACATACTACATCTCATTATCATCCAGTCTATATTAGCAGCAGACACAGTACAGTACGGTAGTCCACGGCTGTAGCTACCTCTGTGTCGGCACTCGGCAGTCCATCCATAATTGTATACCACCTACCCGTGGTTTTTTTTTCTTTCTTCTTTATACATACTACATCTCATTATCAACCAGTCTATATTAGCAGCAGACACAGTACAGTACGGTAGTCCACGGCTGTAGCTACCTCTGTGTCGGCACTCGGCAGTCCATCCATAATTGTATACCACCTACCCGTGGTTTTTTTTTCTTTCTTCTTTATACATACTACATCTCATTATCATCCAGTCTATATTAGCAGCAGACACAGTACAGTACGGTAGTCCACGGCTGTAGCTACCTCTGTGTCGGCACTCGGCAGTCCATCCATAATTGTATACCACCTACCCGTGGTTTTTTTTTTCTTTCTTCTTTATACATACTACATCTCATTATCATCCAGTCTATATTAGCAGCAGACACAGTACAGTACGGTAGTCCACGGCTGTAGCTATCTCTGTGTCGGCACTCGGCAGTCCATCCATAATTGTATACCACCTACCCGTGGTTTTTTTTTTTTCTTCTTTATACATACTACATCTCATTATCAACCAGTCTGTATTAGCAGCAGACACAGTACAGTACGGTAGTCCACGGCTGTAGCTACCTCTGTGTCGGCACTCGGCAGTCCATCCATAATTGTATACCACCTACCCGTGGGTTTTTTTTTTCTTTCTTCTTTATATATACTACATCTCATTATCAACCAGTCTATATTAGCAGCAGACACAGTACGGTAGTTCACGGCTGTAGCTACCTCTGTGTCGGCACTCGGTAGTCCATCCATAATTGTATACCACCTACCCGTGGTTTTTTTTTTCTTTCTTCTTTATACATACTACATCTCATTATCATCCAGTCTATATTAGCAGCAGACACAGTACAGTACGGTAGCCCACGGCTGTAGCTACCTCTGTGTCGGCACTCGGCAGTCCATCCATAATTGTATACTAGTATCCATCCATCTCCATTGTTTACCTGAGGTGCCTTTTAGTTGTGCCTATTAAAATATGGAGAACAAAAATGTTGAGGTTCCAAAATTAGGGAAAGATCAAGATCCACTTCCACCTCGTGCTGAAGCTGCTGCCACTAGTCATGGCCGAGACGATGAAATGCCAGCAACGTCGTCTGCCAAGGCCGATGCCCAATGTCATAGTACAGAGCATGTCAAATCCAAAACACCAAATATCAGTAAAAAAAGGACTCCAAAACCTAAAATAAAATTGTCGGAGGAGAAGCGTAAACTTGCCAATATGCCATTTACCACACGGAGTGGCAAGGAACGGCTGAGGCCCTGGCCTATGTTCATGGCTAGTGGTTCAGCTTCACATGAGGATGGAAGCACTCAGCCTCTCGCTAGAAAACTGCAAAGACTCAAGCTGGCAAAAGCACCGCAAAGAACTGTGCGTTCTTCGAAATCCCAAATCCACAAGGAGAGTCCAATTGTGTCGGTTGCGATGCCTGACCTTCCCAACACTGGACGTGAAGAGCATGCGCCTTCCACCATTTGCACGCCCCCTGCAAGTGCTGGAAGGAGCACCCGCAGTCCAGTTCCTGATAGTCAGATTGAAGATGTCAGTGTTGAAGTACACCAGGATGAGGAGGATATGGGTGTTGCTGGCGCTGGGGAGGAAATTGACCAGGAGGATTCTGATGGTGAGGTGGTTTGTTTAAGTCAGGCACCCGGGGAGACACCTGTTGCCCGTGGGAGGAATATGGCCGTTGACATGCCTGGTGAAAATACCAAAAAAATCAGCTCTTCAGTGTGGAGGTATTTCAACAGAAAAGCGGACAACAGGTGTCAAGCCGTGTGTTGCCTTTGTCAAGCTGTAATAAGTAGGGGTAAGGACGTTAACCACCTCGGAACATCCTCCCTTATACGTCACCTGCAGCGCATTCATAATAAGTCAGTGACAAGTTCAAAAACTTTGGGCGACAGCGGAAGCAGTCCACTGACCAGTAAATCCCTTCCTCTTGTAACCAAGCTCACGCAAACCACCCCACCAACTCCCTCAGTGTCAATTTCCTCCTTCCCCAGGAATGCCAATAGTCCTGCAGGTCATGTCACTGGCAATCCTGACGAGTCCTCTCCTGCCTGGGATTCCTCCGATGCATCCTTGCGTGTAACGCCTACTGCTGCTGGCGCTGCTGTTGTTGCTGCTGGGAGTCGATGGTCATCCCAGAGGGGAAGTCGTAAGCCCACTTGTACTACTTCCAGTCAGTGCCAGATTAAGGTCCACATGGGCCTGGAGCTTACATTTCTGAAGGGCCTATTTTGTGCTGCCGCAGGGGGTGTGACTAGTGATGTGGGGGACATGACCAGTGCTGTGGGGGTGTGGTCTGAGAGAGTTATGGACTGTGGCTAGTACCTTTCTACAGTCACCTCAATTGCCTTAAATCAACAGTTTAATGTGAGTCTATAAAAGTAAATGCCGCTTGTTAACGTGACTGAAAATTAAATACGGTATGTCAGATACAGTAATGAGTACAACATATGTATGTTTATAACATTGTACAATTAAATGCAAACAGTAATAACAAATCTATGACATCATACTGCATTAAACAAATAAAATAAAACTTGGTAATAAAAGTGGTAAAAAATAAATCTTTTAATCTCAAAAAATGTCAGCCATCTTAAGCATTGAATATAGGGTCCTGGTATGTTTAATGCCATACAAAGCGCTTAAGCTGCATTTACAGTATTCTAGGGTTGAGCCATTCACCCGAAAAAGATCACCGCAGTTTCCTGAAGTACTGTAAATTGCAGTAGTAAGGACAGCAGCTTTAAATCATCGGCAGCTGTAAGTGCTGGTCATACAGGGTAACAAAATAGAAAGCAGCGTGAACATACCAGTCAAGTGTTCTTTCTATTCTATGGAGTCCCTTTTGTGGCAAGTAGGAAAAACCCCTTCTTACCATTGTTCCTGAACTACTGTAATGGCGTTGCGGCGATCATGTGTAGTTGGACTGCAGACTATGTGGACTGGGCGTTGCAGCAGTTCTATGTAGTTGGCGCGCTATAAGCGCTCTTACTTGTTTCAAACAAACTACGTAAGTGTCTGGTGGCAGCAGCAGCTTAAGGTGAGGTGGTTGCAGAAAGGAGGACAGCCTAGTCCTCAGTGTTCAGGCCACTGGTAAGTCTGGGCTGCACCCCCCTTTCCCTGTAGATAGTGGTTACCTTGCATAAAGACAATTACATTGTAATGTTTTTAACACCCCTTTTACACTAGCAGAAAAATCCCGGGATATTTTTGTGAGTGTGAATGGGTACAGGGACAATTTTCCGGGACGAGCATCCCGGGATTTCAACCCAGGTCTCGACCTGGGTTTGAATCCGGGAGCGTCACGGGAAGCTGGCAGTGTGAATGGGTATACCGGGTCAAGGCGACCCGGCACCCGTTCTCTGCATAGGACGAGGCGGTGCTTGGAGAAGATTATCTCCAAGCACCGCCTCCGCTAAAGTCAGCGGTGACGTCACCAACCCGGCAATATGCCGGTTCGGCCAGCTAATGTGAAAGGGTCATTCCCGGGAATGTGTCCCAGCAAATATACTGGGACACATTCCCGGGAATGACCTTTCCTGCGAGTGTAAAAGAGGTATAAGTGAGGGCATTAAATGAAGGTGCCAGCATCTGATGCACTTATTCTGTGGTTCCTGGGTGTGTTCTCTTTAAATGTAACATTGCGGTCAGCACTGTCTCAAGGGGATCCGGTCTTTAGGTCGACAGTAAGTAGGTTGACAGCTATTGATCGACAGTAAGTAGGTCGACATGGTTTCTAGGTCGACATGACAAAAGGTCAACATGAATTTTTCAGATTTGTTTTTTCTTCATTTTGTTTACTTTTTCATACTTTACGATCCACGTGGCCTACAATTGGGAACAGTAACCTGTGCTGAGCATTGCGGTAGCAGAGCGAGGCACCTTGCACGAAGCATGGCGAGCGAAGGGAGCCATGCGAGAAGACACGGTGCACTAATTGGGCTTCCCGGTCACTGTACAGAGAAAATGACACAAAAAGTAAAATAACTCATGTCGACCTAGTACACGTCGACCTAAAGTCCCTGTTGACCTAGAAAACATATCGACCTAAGTACTGTCGACCAATAGTGGTCGACCTAGACACAGTCGACCCAAGTCTAATCTACCTAACATACCACACCCGTCTCAAAACTCAAAGGTAAATATTGCTGCCTGTACTACACTAACTCACCCAACACAGAGCATCAATGACCGCTACATAATACAGAGGGCTTCACTGACGCCATATAATACGGAGAGCATCAGTGACGCCTTATAATACAGAGAGCACCAGTGACGCCTTATAATACAGAGAGCGTCAGTGACGCCATATAATATCGAGAGCATCTGTGATGCCATATAATACAGAGAGCACCAGTGATGCCATATAATACAGAGAGCATCAGTGACGACATATAATACAGAGAGCATCAGTGACGACATATAATACAGAGAGCACCAGTGCTGCCATATAATACTGAAAGCATCAGTGACACCATAGAATACAGAGAGCACCAGTGACGCCATATAATACAGAGAGCATCAGTGACGCCATATAACACAGAGAGCCTCAGTGACGCCATATAATACAGAGAGCCTCAGTGACGCCATATAATACAGAGAGCCTCAGTGATACCATATAATAGAGAGCACCAGTGACGCCATATAATACAGAGAGCACCAGTGACACCATATAATACAGAGAGCCTCAGTGACGCCATATAATACAGAGAGCATCAGTGACGACATATAATACAGAGAGCACCAGTGATGCCATATAATACTGAAAGCATCAGTGACACCATAGAATACAGAGAGCACCAGTGATGCCATATAATATAGAGAGCATCTGTGATGCCATATAATACAGAGAGCACCAGTGATGCCATATAATACTGAAAGCATCAGTGACACCATAGAATACAGAGAGCACCAGTGACGCCATATAATATAGAGAGCATCTGTGATGCCATATAATACAGAGCGCGTCAGTGACGCCATATAATATAGAGAGCATCTGTGATGCCATATAATACAGAGAGCACCAGTTACGACATATAATACAGAGAGCCTCAGTGACACCATATAATACAGAGAGCACCAGTGACGCCATATAATACAAAGAGCATCTGTGACACCATATAATTCAGAGAGCACCAGTGACATTATATAACACAGAGAGCACCAGTGACGCCATATAATACAGAGAGCACCAGTGACGCCATAAGACAGAGAGCATCAGTGACGCCATATAATACCGAGAGCATCGGTGACGCCATATAATACAGAGAGCATCAGTGACGCTATATAATAGAGAGCATCAGTGACACCATATAATACAGAGAGCTTCAGTGACACCATATAATAGAGAGCATCAGTGACGCCATATAATACAGAGAGCATCAGTGACGACATATAATACAGAGAGCATCAGTGATGCCATATAATACAGAGAGCGTCAGTGACACCATATAATAGAGAGCATCAGTGACGCCATATAATACAGAGAGCATTAGTGACGCCATATAATACAGAGAGCGTCAGTGACGCCATATAATATAGAGAGCATCTGTGATGCCATATAATACAGAGAGACTCAGTGACGCCATATAATACAGAGAGCACCAGTGACGCCATATAATACAGAGAGCACCAGTGACGCCATATAATTCAGAGAGCACCAGTGACATATAATACAGAGAGCACCAGTGACGCCATATAATACAGAGAGCATCTGTGACACCATATAATTCAGAGAGCACCAGTGACATTATATAATACAGAGAGCACCAGTGACGCCATAAGACAGAGAGCATCAGTGACGCCATATAATACCGAGAGCATCGGTGACGCCATATAATACAGAGAGCATCAGTGACGCCATATAATACAGAGAGCGTCAGTGACACCATATAATAGAGAGCATCAGTGACGCCATATAATACAGAGAGCATTAGTGACGCCATATAATACAGAGAGCGTCAGTGACGCCATATAGTATAGAGAGCATCTGTGATGCCATATAATACAGAGAGCCTCAGTGACGCCATATAATACAGAGAGCATCAGTGATGCCATATAATACAGAGAGCGTCAGTGACACCATATAATAGAGAGCATCAGTGACGCCATATAATACAGAGAGCATTAGTGACGCCATATAATACAGAGAGCGTCAGTGACGCCATATAATATAGAGAGCATCTGTGATGCCATACAATACAGAGAGCACCAGTGACGCCATATAATACAGAGAGCACCAGTGACGCCATATAATTCAGAGAGCACCAGTGACATATAATACAGAGAGCACCAGTGACGCCATATAATACAGAGAGCATCTGTGACACCATATAATTCAGAGAGCACCAGTGACATTATATAATACAGAGAGCACCAGTGACGCCATAAGACAGAGAGCATCAGTGACGCCATATAATACCGAGAGCATCGGTGACGCCATATAATACAGAGAGCATCAGTGACGCCATATAATACAGAGAGCGTCAGTGACACCATATAATAGAGAGCATCAGTGACGCCATATAATACAGAGAGCATTAGTGACGCCATATAATACAGAGAGCGTCAGTGACGCCATATAATATAGAGAGCATCTGTGATGCCATATAATACAGAGAGCCTCAGTGACGCCATATAATACAGAGAGCATCAGTGATGCCATATAATACAGAGAGCGTCAGTGACACCATATAATAGAGAGCATCAGTGACGCCATATAATACAGAGAGCATTAGTGACGCCATATAATACAGAGAGCGTCAGTGATGCCATATAATACAGAGAGCGTCAGTGACACCATATAATAGAGAGCATCAGTGACGCCATATAATACAGAGAGCATTAGTGACGCCATATAATACAGAGAGCGTCAGTGACGCCATATAATATAGAGAGCATCTGTGATGCCATACAATACAGAGAGCCTCGGTGACGCCATATAATACAGAGAGCACCAGTGATGCCATATAATACTGAAAGCATCAGTGACACCATAGAATACAGAGAGCACCAGTGACGACATATAATACAGAGAGCATCTGTGACGCCATATGAAAGGATTGCCCCTATATTCTTTAACCCTCGATGTGATGGCCTCTCAGACGTCTGTGAGTGTAAACCTTTAGCCACAAGGAACATGCACAACACAAGCAGTAAAGATTCACACTGTTTATTGTTCGTTTAACAAAAGTATATAAAAGAAAGGATTTAGGGCGTGTATATCCCAAGTCGATAACTAATTGGACAGAACACAAAAAGGGGCTAACATAACATGATTGGCTAGGAACTGCCGCAGTGGAAGGATATGCATATATGGGCAAGTTTGTATTTCAAATAGGGAGGTTGTTCACACGGTATAAAAAAGATAAGAGACAAGGACAGTAGCAAGGAATGTGCTGGAACATTAAGTTCTATAACACAAGCAATTCTATGACATTGAAGCAGAGACGAGCTTTAACCCTTTCAATCCCCTCTTAGAATCATTATTGTTATACTATATGATTCTTGCAAAGCTTACGTCTTTCTGCACACCAATGGCGCAATTTTTAGCCTGAGCGGGAGTTGCAGTAATTGTTGGGCATTTTAAGAAGGGTTAATCGTTGAGTTAATGATGTTCCGTGTTTACCCTTTTCATCTAAGGCTTCAGCGGGCTTATAGCCCCATGGGGTACCTGTGTTCCAGGCAGCCGCGGACCATGAGCTGCAATCATTTCCCCAGTTATGGCCTGTAACGCAAATATAGGGTACCTCGGGGCTTAGGTTGTCTGTGGTGTCAGCGCGGATCTGGTAGTCAACAGACTTTTGGACAGCAGCTAGTTGGGGGAATTGGAAATAATCTAGTATGTAGGTTGCGCTGTATGTGGTGGAAGAGTTATACCATAGTGTCAGTTTCCCTTATTCTGAGTTATATCAACCTCAGTCATTGAGAGGGGAAAATGGGCCAGTAGGGCTATCAAGATAGTCCCCAGGGTAAAGATAGGGGGCATTTTCTTCATCCTCCTCTGGTCTTCTGTCTTCGCTAGGTGGGAGGTCAGGGCTGTCCGCCCCGGTTCGTACCTCACTGGAATCACTTGCTTCCCTCTCTAGGTCTGGTCTAGGAACCTTTTTTACTCGGGATGCATGGATCCAGGTAGGACTTTCCTCTGTCAGGACTGCTGTTCGGGTAACTGCTACGACTTCCGCCTCTGGGCCATAGGTGAAGTCTCCTGGGCTCTTGTTCCTGGGGAGCACCTTCACCACGACTCTGTCTCCGACTTTAAAGGGGTGTGTAGGTTCCTGTGGATTCAAAGGGTTTTTACAAACAACCTCATGTTCAATTTCATTCAGTTTTGTTATCAGGGACCTGACATACTCTTCTCTGATGAGTTCTAGATCTCCTTCCTGTATCATCAACGGTTTCTTAGCCCAGGGTGTGGGGAAGGGTCTACCCATTAGTATTTCAAAGGGTTCAAAGGGTGAGTATCCTAGAGTTTTCTGTGGGGTCATTCTGATTTCTGCTAGGACAATGGGAAGGACCTGCTTCCATTTGTGGAAGGTACCTCCTGTGGCCTTCCTTAGTTTGTCTTTGAGGGTCCTATTCATTCTTCCTACGACCCCTGAACTCTGCAGGTGGTACCGAGCTTTTACTAAGGCCTGTGTGATTTTGGCTGTAAAGGCTGAGCCTTTATCACTATTTATTTGCAGGGGGCACCCCCATCTAGGGATGATTTTCTGTGTTAGGATTCTTGCTACTGTCTTGGCATCCTCTGACTTAGTTAGGAATACTTCTGGCCAGCGGGAGAACATATCTACAATGACCAGGGCATATTCTTGTTTACCTGTACCAGGGATATGGGTAAAATCAATTTGTAAGTGTGTAAAAGGGGTGGTGGGGTATTCAAGATGCTGGTGTTTAGCTTTATTAGGGTTGTTAGGGTTGTTCCTGAGGCAAGTGATGCATCTGCTAACATACTGGTCCACAAGTGATTTGGCATTAGTAACATAAAAATCATTGGTTAGTAGGAGGAGTGTTGTGGCTTCACCACGGTGACCAACACCACGGCACTGGGCAACGAGCAAAGGGGCACTGGACTGGGGTATACAGGGTTTCCCCTCTTTGCAGATTAATCCTGATTTAGGATTTTTTCTGCAGAATTGGGTAAGTCCAGTCGGAGAGATCAGTATTAGTCGCAGCAGCTTGAAGTTGAGTGAGCAGATGGACGTTGTCAAGGGAGGGACATGCTCTAGTGAGTGCAATGAGTTCTGCAGCTTGCGCGGACTGATAAGGTATTGGCAGGGTTTCCAACACAGTGTCAGGGAGGGTGACAATGGCATAGCCAGCCTGGTATGTATTGTCATTGGGCCTACTACAGGAGCCGTCAACAAAAACAATGTCTGCGCCTGGTATGGGAACGGGAGACATGTCAAGTCTGGGAGAAGTTTCAGCTTCAATGGAAGCAGCACAGTCATGTAGGTCGGGTGGTTCATCCTCGGGACCTTTCAAGCCTAAAAGGGCATTGAGAATGGGTGCAGGGCCAGAAGAACTAGCAGTGTACTTGATGGTAAGGGTAGGGTTACTCAAAAGGAGTACTTCATATCCACTAAGGCGTTGTGCTGACATGTGCTGTGTGTGTAAGCCTTTAAGTATTGCCAGGACATCATGTGTGGTGTGGAGTACTGTGATGTGGCCTAAAGTGAGGGTAGTGGCCATTTCTGCAACCATTGCACAGGCTGCCAAAGCCCTGAGGCAGGCAGGCATACCTTGCACAGACACTGGCATGACTTTGAAAAAAAAAAATGCCACGGGGCGCAACTTCCCTCCATGAAACTGTGTGAGCACCCCCGCCATGGTTTTACAATTGTCCCTTGCATATAGATGGAAAGGTAGTACATAATTGGGGAGGCCAAGTGCCGGACTTTTCATCAACATACATTTTAAACTTTCATATGCAGTTAACATTTCTTGTGACCATTGTACAGTTTTAGGTTTGTCCTTCAGTGTGGCTTGTCTCAAAATGTTATCATAATAAGAGCAATCAGAAATCCACTGTCTGCAGTAATTTGCCATACCCAGGAAGGACAGTAGTTCCCTCTGGGTAGTTGGGGTGACCAGGCCCAATACAGACTGTATGCGTTGTGGACTGATTTTCCTCTCTCCCTGAGTGAGCACAAAACCTAAGTAATCAACATGCTTTTTACATCATTGCATTTTTGTTTTGGACACCTTGTGTCCACATTCACAAAGCCAGTTTAGTAATGAAACACCATCCTCTCGGCAGGCCTCCTCAGTTTGACTACAGAGCAGCAGATCATCTGCATACTGTAGCAGGACTGAACCATGGTGAGGTTGCCAGGGCCCCAATGTGGCCTGGAGACAACAGGTGCGTCAATAATCTGCACCAGGTAAGTTGTTTACCCTTAAAAGAAAAGGCAAAAAGTAATTGTGTCTGTGAATCTACAGGTATGCTGAAAAAAGGCATTCTTCAAATCAATTACAGAGAAGAACGCAGCATCTGCAGGGATTGCAGAAATGAGTGAGTTTACATCTGGAACAATTGGTGCAATTGGGACAATTAACTGATTGATCGCTCTGAGATCCTGTACAAATCTTATACTGCCATCAGCTTTGGCAACAGGGTTCACAGGAGTACAGTATGGTGATACAATATGTCTGAGAATACCCTGTTGTAAGAATTGCTGTATCATGGGGCGGAGACCTTCTATCTTTTCTGGTGAGAGGGGATACTGCATAGGTCAGAACACAAAACACTGGTTGTTGCACCGCTGTCCACTAAAAAGGGAATTTTACTTCCATTTATAATAAGTGGCAGCAGAGGTGAATCTTTACTATGACGGGTGAGTTGAATAAAGGCTGGGATACCCTCCTCCGGGCCCCGTCAGTGCGCGGGGTCTTTGGAATCTTCCCTGACTGCGGGGTTGGTTCTGTCTGTCAAAGCGTCCGGAGTTCTGATAGTTATGAGTGGGCGCAGGTTTCTTTACATCAAAACACCCTGCAGCCTCTTTCTCATACAGATGTTTTTCTTTTTTTAAATCTATCGTACTATCAGAAATCCAGGAAGAGACGTTTTGCTTAACAGAAACTATGACAGAAGGTAGAAGGTTGTTAATGAAGGTGGAAATGAGTAAGCTTTCTGAGTTAAGCAAAGGTAAGCCAGCGTCATCTGTCCAGCAGTCCTTAAACCTTTTCCAAAACTCAGTAACAGACTCCGAAGGTTTCTGTTTACAAGCTACAGCGACAGGCAAAAAAGCACAGGCAAAGGAGCACGGGTTTTAAAGACTTCCTTCATATGTGTATCGCTGCGTCCTTTGCAAGCTTTGCGCAAATAAGATATACAGCCATCGAGGGTAATAGTGGGCTTGGGACAGTGTTTTACTATTATCTAAACTCTGGGTTACTGGTGCGTTAGGGATAGAGCTAGTGGACGCACCCTCCAGCAGTGGAGTTGGAGGCGATCCCATCTGGTGTGAAAGGGTTACTGCTGCCAAGAGATCTGTGTCTCCGAGCGCAGGATACATTGGAATGCAAGGGGGAGGCGAGAGGGATTTCAAAGACTTACAGTTTCTCACTTCTTCGCTTCTGTGCTGTTGGGAACTGACATTTTTTTTAATCCTCCATATAGAAAGGGTAATTACTGCCTTCCCGTAGGAATGGGTCCTGTCTTGCTTTCTCTGTCTACCCTGCTAAATTATCCACCCAGGGGTTAACTAAGTAATACTCTGAGGTAGAGTTGCGGGCGACATACATCTTGCATGTCTCACCAGGGAGGGGCGGGGGATATGTAGTTTTTTTTACTCTGACTAGAGCCCATTGTCAGACAGTAATATAAATCAACAGTACAACTTTAAAAGAAAATATCTAAAATTTACAACACTCTACTATACATGCATCAGCTAACCAGTTAATTAGTCATTGACAATATCACAATATTATCTGTATAGTGAGAACATGAAATCTTTTGACGTGTACGATACTTACCATTCGTACAAGATGTCAGAAAAATACAGCGTTTTAAACAGGAAGCAGGAAAAGTGTTTGAGTAAAGATATCTGGCAGACGAAAACTTACCAGCCGTCTGATCAAATATAAGAACTTATCTCACTACAAACATACAAGAATATATATACGATCAAATCGAGGTATTCTCTACGTTACGTATAGACTCCCAGGTCTATTTTAAGTATCCCAGATACTAACGTCACGTTATGTATAGACTCCCAGGTCTATTTTAAGTATCCCAGATACTAACGTCTTTGGAGAGTTGCGCTTGGACCCCTGGTCCCTTCTCAGACGTATCTTTAAGTCCCAGACATTAAAGATGTTTGGTCACGTGTTCCCAGAACACTGACACGGATTCAGCTTCAGTGTATGACCGCAATCCCGTATGGCAAAGACAGACAATAAATTCTCTATCTTACCATTCGGGGACGATCACTGAATCGCGGACGGAGCCCCCACTTGAAAGGATTGCCCCTATATTCTTTAACCCTCGATGTGATGGCCTCTCAGACGTCTGTGAGTGTAAACCTTTAGCCACAAGGAACATGCACAACACAAGCAGTAAAGATTCACACTGTTTATTGTTCGTTTAACAAAAGTATATAAAAGAAAGGATTTAGGGCGTGTATATCCCAAGTCGATAACTAATTGGACAGAACACAAAAAGGGGCTAACATAACATGATTGGCTAGGAACTGCCGCAGTGGAAGGATATGCATATATGGGCAAGTTTGTATTTCAAATAGGGAGGTTGTTCACACGGTATAAAAAAGATAAGAGACAAGGACAGTAGCAAGGAATGTGCTGGAACATTAAGTTCTATAACACAAGCAATTCTATGACATTGAAGCAGAGACGAGCTTTAACCCTTTCACCATATAATACAGAGAGCATTAGTGACGACATATAATACAGAGAGCACCAGTGACGCCATATAATACAGAGAGCGTCAGTGACGCCATATAATACCGAGAGTCAGACGCCATATGATACCGAGAGCGTCAGTCATGCCATATAATACCAAGAGCATAATTAACCATAATTAACTAACCCCATTATTCCCAATAGCATTTCTCTTATTATACTTCTCCCTCCACCCCCACTAAGGTGCTCACAAAATGCTGTTTTTTTCTGTTACATCCCCCTCACCTGTTGAAAATCATGTTAATCCTGTTAGGGGGCCACCAGGAGGAGGTAGGAGCTCTGTGTGCAGTGCTGTAACACAGCCTCTGTAAGTCCCCAGCTTGCACACATCGTAGAACATTTTTGTTTATAACCATAAAATAATCAAATCAGCTGCAGTACAGAGGACAAATGACTTCCATTTTTCCACTCTGTCCAGTGTCAGTGTCACTGTCCTCTCTGCACCGATGCTCACAGTGCAGAGTTAAAAGTTCATCATTCCTTTACTCATGCTGCTAAGTGCTAAGCCTGCCATGTGCACGTTCTTCCATCCACTCTTGCTTCCCCTGCTAGCTCCGCCCCCGGGGTGGACCCTATGTGACGTCGTGCAGGCAGGGCTGAGTGTGGAGCTCCTCACTGCTCCGCTGTTTTTAATGACAGGGACCCGGCTTCAAGCGAACGGAGGTATTCCCCCGGGCAGGTAGGGGAGGTGCTGGCTCTGCAGGGTTTGCATGGGGGCCTGGGAGGCCGGCTGCTGGCAGCTTGTGATAGGATTTTTTTTTTCCTGTCAAAGCTGCCAGTCTCCTGTGGGCCTATTTTCATGGGGAGGCCTGGAGCTGCAGCTCCATCCGCCCCATTGTTAATCCGGCCCTGCTTCCAGTAAGCAATTGACTGTCCAACAGTCCTTTGCGAGGAAGATGAAATATCACAGCAGTCATCCTGCTGCAAAGCGGATAACTGAGGCCTTGACAACTATGTTGGTGTTAGACGTGCGTCCGGTATCCGCCGTTAGTTCACAGGGAACTAGACAATTTATTGAGGCAGTGTGCCCCCGTTACCAAATACCATCTAGGTTCCACTTCTCTAGGCAGGCGATACCGAGAATGTACACGGACGTCAGAAAAAGACTCACCAGTGTCCTAAAAAATGCAGTTGTACCCAATGTCCACTTAACCACGGACATGTGGACAAGTGGAGCAGGGCAGGGTCAGGACTATATGACTGTGACAGCCCACTGGGTAGATGTATGGACTCCCGCCGCAAGAACAGCAGCGGCGGCACCAGTAGCAGCATCTCGCAAACGCCAACTCTTTCCTAGGCAGGCTACGCTTTGTATCACCGCTTTCCAGAATACGCACACAGCTGAAAACCTCTTACGGCAACTGAGGAAGATCATCGCGGAATGGCTTACCCCAATTGGACTCTCCTGTGGATTTGTGGCATCGGACAACGCCAGCAATATTGTGTGTGCATTAAATATGGGCAAATTCCAGCACGTCCCATGTTTTGCACATACCTTGAATTTGGTGGTGCAGAATTTTTTTAAAAACGACAGGGGCGTGCAAGAGATGCTGTCGGTGGCCAGAAGAATTGCGGGACACTTTCGGCGTACAGGCACCACGTACAGAAGACTGGAGCACCACCAAAAACTACTGAACCTGCCCTGCCATCATCTGAAGCAAGAAGTGGTAACGAGGTGGAATTCAACCCTCTATATGCTTCAGAGGTTGGAGGAGCAGCAAAAGGCCATTCAAGCCTATACAATTGAGCACGATATAGGAGGTGGAATGCACCTGTCTCAAGTGCAGTGGAGAATGATTTCAACGTTGTGCAAGGTTCTGATGCCCTTTGAACTTGCCACACGTGAAGTCAGTTCAGACACTGCCAGCCTGAGTCAGGTCATTCCCCTCATCAGGCTTTTGCAGAAGAAGCTGGAGACATTGAAGGAGGAGCTAACACGGAGCGATTCCGCTAGGCATGTGGGACTTGTGGATGGAGCCCTTAATTCGCTTAACAAGGATTCACGGGTGGTCAATCTGTTGAAATCAGAGCACTACATTTTGGCCACCGTGCTCGATCCTAGATTTAAAACCTACCTTGGATCTCTCTTTCCGGCAGACACAAGTCTGCTGGGGTTGAAAGACCTGCTGGTGACAAAATTGTCAAGTCAAGCGGAACGCGACCTGTCAACATCTCCTCCTTCACATTCTCCCGCAACTGGGGGTGCGAGGAAAAGGCTCAGAATTCCGAGCCCACCCGCTGGCGGTGATGCAGGGCAGTCTGGAGCGACTGCTGATGCTGACATCTGGTCCAGACTGAAGGACCTGACAGCGATTACGGACATGTCGTCTACTGTCACTGCATATGATTCTCTCAACATTGAAAGAATGGTGGAGGATTATATGAGTGACCGCATCCAAGTAGGCACGTCACACAGTCCGTACTTATACTGGCAGGAAAAAGAGGCAATTTGGAGGCCCTTGCACAAACTGGCTTTATTCTACCTAAGTTGCCCTCCCACAAGTGTGTACTCCGAAAGAGTGTTTAGTGCCGCCGCTCACCTTGTCAGCAATCGGCGTACGAGGTTACATCCAGAAAATGTGGAGAAGATGATGTTCATTAAAATGAATTATAATCAATTCCTCCGCGGAGACATTGACCAGCAGCAATTGCCTCCACAAAGTACACAGGGAGCTGAGATGGTGGATTCCAGTGGGGACGAATTGATAATCTGTGAGGAGGGGGATGTACACGGTGATATATCGGAGGATGATGATGAGGTGGACATCTTGCCTCTGTAGAGCCAGTTTGTGCAAGGAGAGATTAATTGCTTCTTTTTTGGTGGGGGTCCAAACCAACCCGTCATATCAGTCACAGTCGTGTGGCAGACCCTGTCACTGAAATGATGGGTTGGTTAAAGTGTGCATGTCCTGTTTATACAACATAAGGGTGGGTGGGAGGGCCCAAGGACAATTCCATCTTGCACCTCTTTTTTCTTTAATTTTTCTTTGCGTCATGTGCTGTTTGGGGAGGGTTTTTTGGAAGGGACATCCTGCGTGACACTGCAGTGACACTCCTAGATGGGCCCGGTGTTTGTGTCGGCCACTAGGGTCGCTTATCTTACTCACACAGCTACCTCATTGCGCCTCTTTTTTTCTTTGCGTCATGTGCTGTTTGGGGAGGGTTTTTTGGAAGGGACATCCTGCGTGACACTGCAGTGACACTCCTAGATGGGCCCGGTGTTTGTGTCGGCCACTAGGGTCGCTTATCTTACTCACACAGCTACCTCATTGCGCCTCTTTTTTTCTTTGCGTCATGTGCTGTTTGGGGAGGGTTTTTTGGAAGGGACATCCTGCGTGACACTGCAGTGCCACTCCTAGATGGGCCAGGTGTTTGTGTCGGCCACTAGGGTCGCTTAGCTTAGTCATCCAGCGACCTCGGTGCAAATTTTAGGACTAAAAATAATATTGTGAGGTGTGAGGTATTCAGAATAGACTGAAAATGAGTGGAAATGATGGTTTTTGAGGTTAATAATACTTTGGGATCAAAATGACCCCCAAATTCTATGATTTAAGCTGTTTTTTAGGTTTTTTGGAAAAAAACACCCGAATCCAAAACACACCCGAATCCGACAAAAAAAATTCGGTTAGGTTTTGCCAAAACGCGGTCGAACCCAAAACACGGCCGCGGAACCGAACCCAAAACCAAAACACAAAACCCGAAAAATTTCCGGCGCTCATCTCTACTACATACAGCACAGTACAGGGAGGAGGAGCACACACTACATACAGCACAGTACAGGGAGGGGGAGCACACACTACATACAGCACAGTACAGGGAGGGAGCACACACTACATACAGCACAGTACAGGGAGAGGGAGCACACACTACATACAGCACAGTACAGGCAGGGAGGGAGCACACACATACAGCACAGTGCAGGGAGGGAGCACACACTACATACAGCACAGTACAGGGAGGGAGGAGCACACACTACAAACAGCACAGTACAGGGAGGGAGCACATACTACATACAGCACAGTATAGGGAGAGGGAGCACACACTACATACAGCACAGTGCAGGGAGGGAGCACACACATACAGCACAGTGCAGGGAGGGAGCACACACTACATACAGCACAGTACAGGGAGGGAGGAGCACACACTACATACAGCACAGTACAGGGAGGGAGCACACACACTACATACAGCACAAGTACATGGAGGGAGCACACACTACATACAGCACAGTACAGGGAGGGAGCACATACTACATACAGCACAAGTACATGGAGGGAGCACACACTACATACAGCACAAGTACATGGAGGGAGCACACACTACATACAGCACAGTACAGGGAGGGAGCACACACTACATACAGCACAGTACAGGGAGGGAGCACACACTACATACAGTACAGTACAGGGAGGGGGAGCACACACTACATACAGTACAGTACAGGGAGGGGGAGCACACACTACATACAGTACAGTACAGGGAGGGAGCACACACTACATACAGCACAGTACAGGGATGGGGAGCACACACTACATACAGCACAGTACAGGGAGGGAGCACACACTACATACAGCACAGTACAGGGAGGGGGAGCACACACTACATACAGCACAGTACAGGGAGGGAGCACACACTACATACAGCACAGTACAGGTAGGGGGAGCACACACTACATACAGCACAGTACAGGGAGGGGGAGCACACACTACATACAGTACAGTACAGGGAGGGAGCACACACTACATACAGCACAGTACATGGAGGGAGCACACACTACATACAGCACAGTACATGGAGGGAGCACACACTACATACAGCACAGTACAGGGAGGGGGAGCACACACTACATACAGCACAGTACAGGGTGGGAGCACACACTACATACAGCACAAGTACAGGGAGGGAGCACACACTACATACAGCACAGTACAGGGAGGGGGAGCACACACTACATACAGCACAGTACAGGGAGGGAGCACACACTACATACAGCACAGTACAGGGAGGGAGCACACACTACATACAGCACAGTACAGGGAGGGAGCACACACTACATACAGTACAGTACAGGGAGGGGGAGCACACACTACATACAGTACAGTACAGGGAGGGAGCACACACTACATACAGCACAGTACAGGGAGGGGGAGCACACACTACATACAGCACAGTACAGGGTGGGAGCACAAACTACATACAGCACAAGTACAGGGAGGGAGCACACACTACATACAGCACAGTACAGGGAGGGGTAGCACATACTACATACAGCACAGTACAGGGAGGGAGCACACACTACATACAGCACAGTACAGGGAGGGGGAGCACACACTACATACAGCACAGTACAGGGAGGGGGAGCACACACTACATACAGTACAGTACAGGGAGGGAGCACACACTACATACAGCACAGTACAGGGATGGGGAGCACACACTACATACAGCACAGTACAGGGAGGGAGCACACACTACATACAGCACAGTACAGGGAGGGGGAGCACACACTACATACAGCACAGTACAGGGAGGGAGCACACACTACATACAGCACAGTACAGGTAGGGGGAGCACACACTACATACAGCACAGTACAGGGAGGGGGAGCACACACTACATACAGTACAGTACAGGGAGGGAGCACACACTACATAGAGCACAGTACATGGAGGGAGCACACACTACATACAGCACAGTACATGGAGGGAGCACACACTACATACAGCACAGTACAGGGAGGGGGAGCACACACTACATACAGCACAGTACAGGGTGGGAGCACACACTACATACAGCACAAGTACAGGGAGGGAGCACACACTACATACAGCACAGTACAGGGAGGGGGAGCACACACTACATACAGCACAGTACAGGGAGGGAGCACACACTACATACAGCACAGTACAGGGAGGGAGCACACACTACATACAGCACAGTACAGGGAGGGAGCACACACTACATACAGTACAGTACAGGGAGGGGGAGCACACACTACATACAGTACAGTACAGGGAGGGAGCACACACTACATACAGCACAGTACAGGGAGGGGGAGCACACACTACATACAGCACAGTACAGGGTGGGAGCACAAACTACATACAGCACAAGTACAGGGAGGGAGCACACACTACATACAGCACAGTACAGGGAGGGGGAGCACATACTACATACAGCACAGTACAGGGAGGGAGCACACACTACATACAGCACAGTACAGGGAGGGGGAGCACACACTACATACAGCACAGTACAGGGAGGGGGAGCACACACTACATACAGTACAGTACAGGGAGGGAGCACACACTACATACAGCACAGTACAGGGAGGGGGAGCACACACGACATACAGCACAGTACAGGGTGGGAGCACACACTACATACAGCACAAGTACAGGGAGGGAGCACACACTACATACAGCACAGTACAGGGAGGGGGAGCACACACTACATACAGCACAGTACAGGGAGGGAGCACACACTACATACAGCACAGTACAGGGAGGGGGAGCACACACTACATACAGCACAGTACAGGGAGGGAGCTCACACTACATAGAGCACAGTACAGGGAGGGGGCACACACTACATACAGCACAGTTCAGGGAGGGAGCACACACTACATACAGCACAAGTACAGGGAGGGAGTACACACTACATACAGCACAAGTACATGGAGGGAGCACACACTACATGCAGCACAGTACAGGGAGGGAGCACACACTACATACAGCACAGTACAGGGAGGGAGCACACACTACATACAGCACAGTACAGGGAGGGGGAGCACACACTACATAGAGCACAGTACAGGGAGGGAGCACACACTACATACAGCACAGTACAGGGAGGGGGCACACACTACATACAGCACAGTACAGGGAGGGGGCACACACTACATACAGCACAGTACAGGAAGGGGGGAGCACACACTACATACAGCACAGTACAGGGAGGAGGAGCACACACTACATACAGCACAGTACAGGGATCGGGAGCACACACTACATACAGCACAGTACAGGGATCGGGAGCACACACTACATATAGCACAGTACAGGGATCGGGAGCACACACTACATACAGCACAGTACAGGGATCGGGAGCACACACTACATACAGCACAGTACAGGGAGGGAGCACACACTACATACAGCACAGTACAGGGATCGGGAGCACACACTACATACAGCACAGTACAAGGAGGGAGCACACACTACATACAGCACAGTACAGGGAGGGAGCACACACTACATACAGCACAGTACAGGGAGGGAGCACACACTACATACAGCACAGTACAGGGAGGGAGCACACACTACATACAGCACAGTACAGGGAGGGAGCACACACTACATACAGCACAGTACAGGGAGGGGGAGCACACACTACATACAGCACAAGTACATGGAGGGAGCACACACTACATACAGCACAGTACAGGGAGGGAGCACACATTACTTACAGCACAGTACAGGGAGGGGGAGCACACACTACATACAGCACAGTACAGGGAGGGGGGAGCACACACTACATACAGCACAGTACAGGGAGGAGGAGCACACACTACATACAGCACAGTACAGGGATCGGGAGCACACACTACATACAGCACAGTACAGGGATCGGGAGCACACACTACATATAGCACAGTACAGGGATCGGGAGCACACACTACATACAGCACAGTACAGGGAGGGAGCACACACTACATACAGCACAGTACAGGGAGGGAGCACACACTACATACAGCACAGTACAGGGATCGGGAGCACACACTACATACAGCACAGTACAGGGAGGGAGCACACACTACATACAGCACAGTACAGGGAGGGAGCACACACTACATACAGCATAGTACAGGGAGGGAGCACACACTACATACAGCACAGTACAGGGAGTGAGCATACACCTGTAGTGAAACACAGACACAGGGGAACCAGCGCAGCGTGATCTGTCCCAGTGGCCAATCCGCCCCTGATTACATACATAGCCACCACATTACTACATGAATAGCACCACATTACATGTATAGCACAGCATTACATGTATAGCACCGCATTATACGAATAGCACCACATTACACGTATAGCACCACATTACACGAATAGCACCACATTACATGTATAGCACCACATTACATGAATAGCACCACATTACATGTATAGCACCACATTACACGAATAGCACCACATTACATGTATAGCACCACATTATACGAATAGCACCATATTACACGTATAGCACCACATTACATGTATAGCACCGCATTATACAAATAGCACCACATTACATGTATAGCACCGCATTATACGAATAGCACCACATTACACGTATAGCACCTCATTACACAAATAGCACCACATTACATATGTAGCCACTGCATTACATAAATAGGCCCATCATCATGGACAGACATTGGGCAGCTATAGGGCTGAAGGACTTTGCATAAGAGATTGTCCCAGGGCTGGCTGTGAGTGCAGCCTGATCAGCTGGCATCCTGAGAACAAGGTACATCCTGCTCCTGTCCAGTCTCCAAACCATACACTGTGACCCTAACCCTTACACCATCATGATAATGGAAGTAATGTAATTAAAAATAACCTCTCTGCCGGGTCCCCTTCAGTGCTCAGTCGCCGCTCTGGCCAGTTCAGTGAGAGTGTGGGAGCTAGGGTGGCGGCGGGTGTAGTGAACCTGGCTCCGACCATCGCTATGCTGATGCTCCCGGGCCGGGCTCATTGAAGAGACCTTTGGCCAGGGCCAGAGAGAGGATGCTGCTGGGCTGGTTACATTTTTCCAGGTCCCTGTTGCTAGAACAGCTTCCCCACTTTTGACGGCTAGCGGCACCTTGAAGTGCCCGCTAGCCTAACTTCCGGATTGCGTTCCAATGATTTGCAAGTACTAGAAGCAGTGTGAGCCAGCCCAGCCTGAGTGAGAATCGGCCTGGCTGAGGGGAATATGGGACCAGCCCATCGGAATCTGTCATGGGGTCCTGGTGGGCCAGGGCGTGGCTTGGCGACACGCTCCTGTCTCTGCCTCCAGCTTCCTCTAACTGCGCCAACGGGATCCAGGTTACAGCCGCTTGCACACACGGCGGGACCGAGTGTAGCTGAAAATCATCCAGCAGCATAAGTTGATTATTCACAGTAGATGTGTAACACCCCTGGGGTTGGCAGGGTATGTCCAAGTGGTTGAGAGAGGTATCACAGGTGTTGGGTGGCTATATGACAGACCTTTCCCCTGTAATGTTGTTCCCCGTACCTTTTCTCGTAGTACCATGCTCAGAGAACCAGGATAGATTGATACGAATCAGAAGTGAGTCAGCAATTCCAACAGGAAGTCTTTTTATTGATTTGCAATGAACTCTGGATATGGAATGATTGGTTGATTAAGGGACGTTGCTTTGGTAGTAAATCACAGAAAATGAGACACTGGCACGCAGAAAGAACAGGAATATACAATTCACTACAGTTCACACCACAAAAGGTTATCCAATATGCAAAAGACAAACAATTTGAATCACAAAAGAAGAAGAATAATCAGGATGAGAAACAATTGGAATTACAAAAATTAGCATACAATCATTGGAATCATGAAATAATATCAGACAGTGCATTAAATTCTACAATGTGGTAACTGGTAGAAAAATGGTAATACTTTCAGTAATCCTAAATACTAATTTTCTAGCTTTCCCTAGCCAAGGTAACAAATATCTTCACCAGCAAATAATGTTGGAGCTCTGGTTGACATCTGTGGTGCCACAGTGTGTCAAAGGGGAATGGGCACACAGTTATTAGGGGGGATACTATTATTTCAAAGTGGATGTAATTATCGAAGGAATAGCAGGGTCCCTTGACAATGGCACTTATGTCACAACAAGGGGGCTTTTGTATGGAACAAAAACAGGCCCCCATTTATCAAGCCTTGGAGAGTGATAAATAGCACAGTGATAAAGTACTATTCAATCAGCTCCTAACTGACATGTTACAGGCTGATTTTGAAAAATGACAATTAGGAGCTGATTGCCTGGTACTTTATCACTGTGCTATTTATCACTCTCCAAGGCTTGATAAATCTGGGCCTCAGACTCTTTCAGTTGCAGGACTTGATTAACACTTGTAGAATTAGCTCAGTCCTTCCAGTAATAACTATCTGTCTGCATTGCACAAAACTCTTTATCACAAATATTTATCTTCTCTTTGCGATTAAACTCAGTCCTTAAGCATAAATATTTCTCCAGGACTTGTAATAAACTCAGTCCTTCTTTAGCTCTCTTTCTATGGGTCTTAACTGGCACAATATAGCGCTGCTGGCTGCAGCCTTTCTTAAACACTTCCTGGTCTGTAACACAGGTGACCGAGGCTGAAGGAAGTTTCAACCGCTCTCACTCAGACCCAGGGACTGGAGTTTCCAGCTGTCAGCTTCAGTTGTAATGGCTCCTCAGTCTCTCTCCAGATGGCCACAGCGTCCACGCCTCTCAACAGGCCTGGCGGTGTCCGGTCCTCCAGCAGTGGCATCTCAACACCCACGTTCCCCGACGACACTCTACTGCTCTTCCTTAGCAGTGCTGCTCTCACCGACCATCGTCCTGTGGCTATCCCCAATATACAGTTCCCGCTCTGCTCTGCGTTCCTCTATCTTCAGCTCAGGCCACGCCCTCCCTTCTTCTTCCCAGCAGTCTCTCCTTCTCCCAGAAGCCTCTGTTCAATTAGCTCTCTGTCCTGAGGCCACGCGACCGGACCCAGGGCTGCAGTTAACTCCTCCTGCCCCAGTATTTCTCCTGCTGCTGCAGAGCTGCAGCAAATGTTCTTAAAGGGGCACACACCAAGTTCTGAGGTGCCACAGATGCAACCATTTTGGCAATCTATTAGTTCCCTTGAGCTCACAGCCAATGGCTTTGCAGAGGATCTGTGACCTCACTGGGGGCCTTGCTAACTAGTAAATTGATAAGCTCTACCTTACCTGAATGTAGGGTGTCTGCCTCCGCTTATCTTGTTTTGTTTGTGAAAATAACTATTAGGAAATAAAAGACCATAACTATAATATTATATATATATATATATATATATACACTATAAGGAAATAAAGCCCAGATTTATCAAGACTTGGAGAGTGATAAATTGCACGGAGATAAAGTACCAACCAACCAGCTTCTAACTGCAATGTTACAGGCTGTGTGCGAAAACTTAGGAGCTGGTTGGTTGGTACTTTATCACTGTGCAATTTATCACTCTTCAATGCTTTATAAATGGGTATCGGACTCGGGGTCGACAGTGTCTAGGTCGACACCCATTAGGTCGACACCTATTGGTTGACAGTGACTAGGTCAACACTAGAAATAGGCCGACATGGCCATTAGGTCGACATGATAAAAGGTCGACATGAGTTTTTCATGTTTTTTGGGGTATAGTTTTCTTCGTAAAGTGACCAGGAACCCCAATTAGTGCACCGTGTCCCCTCACTCTGCTACCGCTGCGCTCGGCACAGGTTACCGGTCCCAATCGTAGTCCACGTGGATTGTAAAGTATGAAAAACTTCAAAAAAATATTTAAAAAAAAAAAAAACTCATGTCGACTTCGTTCATGTCGACCTAATGGTCGCATTGACCTATTTCTAGTGGCGACCTATTCACTGTCGACCAATGGGTGTCGACCTAATGGGTGTCGACCTAAGTGGTGTTGACCCAGAGTCCGGATACCTGCTAAATCTGGGCCTTTATATTCTAAAGGATATATGTAAGTACAGGTTGAGTATCCCTTATCCAAAATGCTTGGGATCAGAAGTATTTTGGATATCGGATTTTTCCGTATTTTGGAATAACTGCATACCATAATGAGATATTATGGTGATGGGACCTAAGTCTAAGCACAGAATACATTTATGTTACATATACACCTTATACACACAGCCTGAAGGTAATTTTAGCCAATATTTTTTTTTTACTTTGTGTATTAAACAAAGTGTGTGTACATTCACACAATTCATTTATGTTTCATATACACCTTATACACACAGCCTGAAGGTCAATTAATACAATATTTTTAATAACTTTGTGTATTAAACAAAGTTTGTTTACATTGTGCCATCAGAAAACAAAGGTTTCACTATCTCACTCACACTCAAAAAAGTCCGTATTTCGGAATATTCCGTATTTCGGAATATTTGGATATGGGATACTCAACCTGTATTTGTACATTGTGCTTCTAGCGTTTTGTAAGGGGATTACGATCAGGCCCGGCGACAGGGGGGGGGTCAAAGGGGACACTCGTTGTGAGGGGCCCCAAGGTCCAGGCAGTGGGCAGCATCGGCCGCATCCGCATGTCTACAGAAGTGTAAATAATTATATGTCTCCCGGCATCGCGCCAGCCACTGTGTGTGGTTGAGTTAAAAAAAAATCCCAGTGCGCACCCCCCCTCCCCCGCCCTCCTGAGTCCTGTGTTCACCCTCACCCCTCAGTGCACTGCCCCCCCAGCCCCCAGGTCACCTGTCAGCCTGAGCCAGCTAGTTCCCGTCCGTGCCGTGTGCTGTGCAGTGCACTGACGTTGCACCAGTCACACAGCAGAATGCTCGTCTGGACCACCCCTCCTCTTAGAGTCCTCATTGCACACCTTCCACCCTGTCTCTTGTGTGTGAGGAGCCGGAGTGCTAAGCAGGAGCGGCCCAGGACAGTTCTGCGGGACTTAATTAGCGGCGCCGGCGGCTGTGTCACTGCTGGTAAGGCTTTTCTCACTTCCTGCATGTTTAGGGCTTTGGGATTGGTTTGGGGCGGGATGCAGGCAGGCACATTCTGCACATTATGCATGCATCTGCATTCTGCACATGCGGATGCATCTGCATGCATGTCAGATGTGCATGTCAGATGAGATCAGATTAATCAGAGCAGAATGTCTGTGCCCTGGTGGTGACTGGTCATTCAGGCTCAGCTTCTGCTCAGCACAGACCAGCGAGCGACGGGTAGCTTGGCACCGCTTTTTAAGTAGCTAGCAGCGATGGGTGCATATTAATATGGTGCCGGCCGTCAGCCAATCAGAGCTCATGTGCCGTCTCCTGATTGGCTGGCGGTCCGGCCCCAAGATTTCTGTTGCCGGCCCTGATTGCGATGTATCTCCAGAGCAGCTGTGACTGCAGGCAGACACAGCTTCTGACTTCAGATCATGGCGTGAGTTAACATTGTAGGCCGTGGTTTACAGCAACAATTATTGGCATCATATGTGGTTGAAAAGTTCCTAGCTTTCCCATGCCAAATCAGGCAATGGAGGCTGCCCCTGGGAGCCCTGGTATAGGCAATGGCAATTGCCGAAGGTCGCTGAACTTCCACAGTCAGAAAAGTGAGACCGGCCTAGATGGCCACCAAGACATGCCACCTCCACCCCCTATAATTGTTTAAAGTAATAATTTACTGGACTGGATTTTTCAATCTTCATAGAAATCTTGTCTTTCTCTGTCTGGGTCCACAGGATTATCCACAGGATAACATTGGGATATGCCGGAGTGACAGCAGAGATGGCACCAGTACGGTCATGAGCTTTCTGGCCTCCCAGGATGCATCGGGGCTTCAACAAATAATCCCGCCCACTGACTCAGTCAAATTAGTTTTTTGTTTGGTGCGGCAGGAGCCGGACCATGGTCACAGGGCTGCTGTAAAGCAGGAAGCTTTTATTATGTTTTTATAGACTTACTATGTTTTTTTGAGCGACTTTTCTTAACAGCGTCTTAAACGCATACGGGAAAGAGTTGCTCCAACAACTCCCCACCGGGTTGCAACAACGCTTATCTTCGCGGTACAGTGCTGTCTCGACGGGCGTCTGTGTCGGATGTTCTAGCAGGTCCAGCAGACGTAACCAGGCTGTGGCCGGAGCATGGGGGGAAGGTAAGTCTATGGATTTCCTTTTACTAGGGGGGTCCGGACACAGCTACACTGTATTGGTGGAGACTACGATCAGTGTGTTGATGCACCGAACACCTAGAGTGCGACAGCGCTACGCTCTAGGGATCATAGGCGCCAGGACTAGGGTGAGGCCGCGATCCTTAAAGTTGCAGTCAACGGGGGGAATCAGACGCTCTCCTGGCCGTCCCTCCTCCAAGTTCATGACCAGTTTCCGCGCGTCTCCCGTCTATGAACTGAATGACCTCACTTCCATCTCAGACGCTACCACGAGGGTACTCAGTCGCAGCTTAGACGCTGCGGTTGTGTACACTAGAGATCCCGCCTAGACCGAGTCGCAGGCCTTAGCGTCTGTATACACGTGTTGTCACTGAGCGTCCGTGTCCGTCAGTGAGCGTCCGTGTCTTGCATCAGTTATCAGAAAGGCAGTGTACACCAGTAGCGTCTGAATCCACTCAGCGTCTTGCGAGCGTATTTGTTTGGATATGGAAGTGTGGTGAGTCTCCCTGTATCCCGCTCTACGGTGCAAGGGTATACAGTACTAAAAATTCTCTCTACTTGTTAGTATGAATTGTTAATTTTAGTGCATATTGCATATGAGATCTGTATATTACTGTTGTTTCTGCATGTTATGTTTGAAAGGAACAGAAGTACAATTTTCCTGCTTACTTGTAAGTTGTTATGGGGGTTGTATTCTCATATGACAATTTTTAATGCTTTAACATGTGACTGACTGCTAGTATGTGTGCTGACTTTTCTATGTCATCAGTCCTGTTCTGACCCTCAATTCAGGTGCACTGTGGTCAGATTGATCTCACTTCTATATATCCATATATAGGTGATTTTCAGTCACAAATTGTGTAGTCATTAACAGATTATTACCATGTTTGTGAGCGGCAAAAGTGATGAGGAGAATTTATCAGGAACTCCTACATCCCTAACATGTTTATCTTGTAAAACAGGGTTAATTGGTATGAACCAGTTCGTCACTTATGAGGGGTTGTGTGCGAACTGTTTTGCTTTTCAGCAAAGTAAAAAACAGGATTTGGTTCAACCACCAACAGAGCCACCATGAAATATGTTCGCAAAGACTTTGTCTTCAATAGCGGACAGGTTAACTCCGGTAGCACCACCCCAAGGGTTAGGTTACACTATTAACCCATACATGCAGCTCCCTTCCTATGGCTTGGTTCCAGTAGCCTCTACAAGTAACCAAGGGACAGGTAAGACTAAGACAGTTGCTTCTAAAGCTTCAGCCGTGACAATAGCCACTCGTAGAGCAGTTTGGCTACGTACCTGGAAAGCAGATGCAGAATCCAAGACAGAATTGTAAGTATTGTCTTTCATTGGTAATATATTGTTTGGAAAACGATTATCTGATATCCTAGAATCAGAGGCTGAATCAAAGAAGGTCAGATTTATACTAGCTTCTTATAACCCTAGGTCAAAGGGTTCAAAGTTTCGCCCATTTCGATGGCAAAGCAAAGCGAAAGCTAAAGAGGAGTCTAAGCAGCCCCAGTCTAATAGACCGGCCAGGGATAGGAAGCAATGGGCTAGTAGAAAGCCAGCTTCCAAGCCCGAACAGAAACCATCAACCTGAAGAGACGGGCCTCCGTCTGGAGGATTCCAGGGTTGGGGGCCGACTCCTTCATTTTGCACACATATGGCAACAGTCGACAACAGATACTTGGGTGCAGAAGGTGGTATCTCAGGGGTATGGGTTCCCATTCAGGAGGCAGCCTCATCAAATATTTTTTTTGCACCAGCCCGTCTCGTATAGAGTCGAAGGCCAAAGCCCTGCAAGAAGCAGTCCAAAAATTACTGCAGTCAGGTGTGATTGTCCCAGTACCTCCATCACAAAGGGAACAGGGGTTTTACTCCAATCTATTTCTGATCCAGAAGCCAAATGGGTCATTTTGACCAATTCTCAATTTGAAAATGTTAAACAAATACATTTGGATCCCAAGGTTCCACATGGAGATATTACGCTCCATAATGTTGGCTATGGAACCGGGAGATTACATGGTATCTCTGGATGTACAAGATGCTTACCTACATGTGCCTATAGCACTGTCTCATCAGTGCTACCTCAGGTTTGCCATCCTTCAGGAACATTTTCAGTTTCAAGCCTTGCCCTTTGGGCTAGCAACAGCACCCAGGGTGTTTACCAAGATTATGGTGGTTATGGCATCTTATCTCCGCAAGCAAGGGATAAGAATATTCCCATACCTCGACGACCTGTTAATCCTAGCACATTCACAGGAGTTACTTTTGAGCCATCTTCAACAGACAATAGTTTGTTTACAGAGACACAGGTGGCTCATAAATTGGGAAAAGTCGTCTCTGAATCCGTCACAGCGGATGGTTCATTTGGGGGCCATATTGGATTCAGACCTACAGAGAGTTTTCTTACCAGAGAAAAAGATGGTCAAGGTGCAGGTCATGACTCTGGAAGCGTTACACGCCCAGACAATGTCAGTCCATGCAGCAATGCGACTGTTGGGTCTGATGGTATCAACCTTCGACATGGTGGAATATGTGCAATTCCACTCCAGACCATTACAGCACCTTATTCTGACCAAATGGAATGGAAATCATCAGATGATAAAAAAGCAGATGATAAAGTTTCCAGTAAACGTAAAAAGGTCTCTAGCATGGTGGCTACAGACAGACCGTTTAAACAAGGGGAGACCCTTTTGGATAAAAGAATGGCAAGTCCTGACAACAGATGCCAGTCTGCAAGGCTGGGGTGCGGTACTCGGGAGCCTTTGGTTCCAGGGAAAATGGACCATAAGGGAAAGTCACCTGCCAATAAATCTGTTGGAAATAAGGGCCATTTACATGGCTCTAGTTCAGGGAAAGGACAGTCTGCAAGGAAGACCAGTCCAGATTCGCTCTGACAATGCGACAGCAGTAGCGTACCTCAATCATCAAGGAGGATCTCACAGCAAGAGACTGATGGAGGAAGTAACTCCCATTCTAAGATGGGCAGAACCCCATCTCCCAGCATTGTCAGCAGTATTTGTCCCAGGTGTACTGAACTGGGAAGCGGATTTTCTCAGTCGAAACACCATTCAGGAAACTGAATGGGCATTACACCCAGAAGTGTTTCAGACAATAGTGAACAGATGGGGTCTACCAGAGATAGACCTCATGGCGTCTCGTCTAAACAACAAAGTTCAGAAGTACGGATCGAGAACAAAGGATCCCGGAGCGGTCCTTGTAGACGCACTGTCAGGAGAATGGAAATTTCGTCTGGCATATCTGTTCCCTTCCAATATCTCTGTTACCCAGAGTAGTGAGAAAAATAAAGCAAGCAAAGGGAGCAATAATTCTAATAGCTCCAGCCTGGCCAAGAAGGCATTGGTACACAGATCTACTGAGAATGTCCGTGGAAGCACCGATACTGCTCCCTCAACGTCCAGATCTGCTAATGCAGGGTCCTTGTTGTCACAGTCATCTGGATCGTCTGTCTTTGACGGCATGGCTGTTGAAACCTCTATCTTGAAAGAAAATGGATTACAGAAGACTCTTGTGTGGGTGCACTCTTATTTTAAATTTGTTAGTATGAGAGGATTAAAACATAACTTTTATTAATTCATTAATTTAAGAAAAAATCCACACTTAAGTTGTCCACCACAATTAATTAAACTAAATATATTGATACACATATATACAGTTCAGCCCGTCAGCATCTCTGAGAAATGCCATATCTGATTATTGTGGCTGATCAATCTCGAAAAGTTGGGGTGAGTATAATCCACGGCCAACCATTAAAATTTAGAGAGCGAGTATTGAAAGAAATTGATCAGCAAAAAAATAGGAAATGTTCTGGTTAGTCTATGTTATTAGACTTCAGGAGGGATGTAGACACTCTGGCTCTACACCCTGATCCTATCCCACCAGCACAAGCTCTGCTTGTATTAATTGGACCTCCAAGGGTCATTGAACCAAAAAGTTATCAGGAGTATAGATCCTTATTAGCATTGACCAATGTCAAATCTGTGACATGTCAGGGAAGACGGTACTTAGGAAAGGTAGCGCAGATTACTGGAGTAGGCGAAAGAAATGATTGGAGGAAAATGTGGTGATCCTGCTGTTGGCTTAGAGTCGAGAAGGTCATGAATTACAACACTGGGTATTCTCTGGGGGTCACCCTCACAGATACTGACCCAGCCCACCACCGTTTTGCTTCCAAGATCGGACGAGATCGGGCTCTGCCGGTGGGGTATGGTAGTAATTGATTGGGCCTACTATGGCCGACTCACCAATGAGAGTGCACCTAAACAAGAATGAGGAGAGAGATAGAGGAACGGGGCGGATCTGCTGTCTATGTTAGGCACAGGATATACCTGTGGATCATGGATGAGAGTCCGCAGATATATAAAGAAATGAAAAAAGTGAAGGGACTGAAGGAGAAGGCCAGAAAAAGAAACAGAGAAAACGGGAGAGAAGAAAAAAAGGGGGAGAGAGGAAGGAGAGCTAAATGAAGATTGTGACAAATGTCAGCTTGGTATCACACCAAGTTGTTGTCAAAAACAAATATTAATTAGGTATACACCCAAGTAACTGGCAATGTTGGATATATTCGGTAGTTCCTCTATTTCAATAGAGAGGGTAAGTGTTGGTGCATAGGCCCTGATAGGTGCTAGTTGTCACACTTATTCACACATATGCTGCAAAGACACAAATGTGTAAATGCTATGTAAACCTTGCAGCATGACAGATGAACATAGTGATATTCCTGCCTAGATCCCTAGATAGGCCTAAATATGACACTTTATACAAAGCTACAGCACTATAACATCAGACATGGTGCACAGGCATTAGGGTAATCCACATTCTCAGATATGTTTGGGAGTACCCCTATAAACAGTATAACAGGTAATGGGGTAGGCAGGCCCCTGCAACAATGGTTGACTGGATACTTATACACAGTGCCAGATTAAGGTCCTCATGGGCCTGGAGCTGAAATTCACAAAAGGCCTATTGTGTGCTGCCAAAGGGGGTGTGACCAGCATGGTGGGGGTGTGGCAACTGATATGAGGGTGTGGTCTGTACCGCAGGGTGTGGCTAGCACCACGGAGGACATAGCTACCCACCTACCTTCAACCACCTCAATCTCCATCCCTTCTTTGTTTATGTTTAGCATACACCACCTGTTATATTATTGACCACTGAATTAAAAAAAAAAATACATAAAAATACATAGCATACGGTATGAGCCGAAATTCACATTATAGCACATGGTATGAGCTGAAATTCACATTATAGCACATGGTATGAGCCAAAATTCACATTATAGCACACGGAATGAGCCAAAATTCACTATATGCCACATGGAATGAGCCAAAATTCACTATATGCCACCTGGAATGAGCCAAAATTCACGATATGCCACACAGTATAAGCCAAAATTCACGATATGCCACACAGTATGATCCAAATTTCACAATATGCCACACAGTATGATCCACAATTCAGGAGCAGGGAGAGAGAGTGACAGCAGGGACAGTGAAAGTGACAGCAGGGACAGGGAGAGTGACCGCAGGGACATAGGGAAGCAGGGGTTGTCGTCGTCGGCGGAGGAGCCCACATGCAGCAGCGGTGACGGCAGTGAGAAGGAGGCCTTCAGTGCGGCGGCGGTGAGGTCCCTCTGACCGCTGCCATTTGTGGTCAGCGGCGGCCGGCTGTGAGTCTAGTGCCTCACAGGTCCGGCGCTGTACACACTCGCATAGTCGGCGTGGGCGCCAGGGCTGCCATCAGAGATTGTGGGGCCCGGGACTGACTAAATAGGCAGGGCCCCCCTGCGGAAACACACATATAACATGCAGGTATAGGGCACACTGCACACAGGGACATGTAGTACATACCTCCCAACTGTCCCGATTTTCGCGGGACAGTCCCGTTTTTTGGGGTCTGTCCCGCTGTCCCACCCGCGGGCCGCAGTGTCCCGCGGTGGGGGGGGGACAGTTGGGAGGCTCAGTCTCTCGCTGCCCTGCTTAGCAGAGCAGCGGTGAATAGACGCTGTGCGCATGCGCACAGCGTCTATTCATTGTAGACAGAGGGAGAGGGGGCATGCCAGCGGCTCACGGAGCGCTGGGCATGCCCCCTCAGTGATGAAATCGGGGGCGTGGCTCGCGATCGCGGGTCTTCCCGCGAAGCCACGCCCCCTTTGCATAGACCACGCCCCCTTTTCGGGAACGCGCGCGGCTTCGCCGCGCGTGTGTCCCTCTTTCAAGGCTGCCAAAGTTGGGAGGTATGGTAGTATGACATGTAGGTCTAGGACACGCTGCACACAGGAATATACAGTATAATATGTAGGTATAGGACACACCGCACACAGGAATATACAGTATAACATGTAGGTCTAGGACACGCTGCACACAGGAATATACAGTAGAACATGTAGGTACAGTACAGGACACGACACACACAGGAACATACAGTATAACATGTAGATCTAGAACACGTTGCACACATTACAGTAAGATAGTTATCTGGAGATCTAACTCATCATCATACAGTGGTTTTATTAATTCCATTGAGCTACATATATTTTAGCACCTAATCTTCTCCTCAGCCAGTAACTGTGTTATGTTCTGCGCATCAATGTTGCCTCTATGCAGCCCTAGTTGCGGCCCTGGCCAAGGGAACGAAGGATGTACATTTCTCTAGTGAAAACAAACCACCACCAATTAAACATACTATATACACAGTAGAACCAAACCCAACCCAAGAAAACAGCATGGAGAAACACATCCAAATCATAGTTGCCTACCCTCCCTCATTCTGCAGGAGACTCCCTGAAATAGCAGCAATCTTCCTCACTCCCTAAATAGACCAGCAATCACCCTGATTGCACCTTAACCCTATTATGTAGCTGTTACATTCTTAGGGAAGAAAAAGAAATCAGAGATACTAAACATCTTAGTGATATTTGGTGGACCCCTTTCTTTGAAAGTAAAGCGTTCATAACCATAACCAGAAATAACGACACTGAGACTTGAATTTGGCAGAAAATTGCTAGCTATTTATTTGTCCCTAACCATTGGGAAACCTGTAATAAAGAGATTAATTTAATATGCCGCTCCAGCTGGCATATGGTGGCGGCCCAAAAGAACGGCTCACTTAATCTAAATTAAACTTAAATAACTCAACCCTATAAATTTACTAAAAGCTTACCATAAACCGGTAATAGGTGACAACTCAACCCCCAAAGTGACTACCCACCGCTCCTGGGTGCCCTGCCGCTGCCTTCCCGGACGGGTGGTCAAGCGGCCATAAGTCGATGGAGGTGAGTGCACCTAAACCACAACCAACTGTAAAACACTACAGTTTTCTCTACCATACGAAACTGCCGTTCTTTTCCGCCAATAAATAGCCAACGAAAACAGCCAACAACTTAGAGCCAAAGCACCACGTGCCACAATTTCCAACTACCAGGGCGGGAGGGTGGGAAACCAAATCACCAAGAGACTTAAAATGGCTTCGCCCTCCCTATATATATCAAGCCCTCCCCTTAAAGAAGGCTGTACTTTCCTTACAGCTAGGTCCACCCCTCCCCAGATGTTTAACTCTTTTCTCTCCTATGCAGTCAATACTCTCTTCTAAACATCTTAGTGATATTTGGTGGACCCCTTTCTTTGAAAGTAAAGCGTTCATAACCATAACCAGAAATAACGACACTGAGACTTGAATTTGGCAGAAAATTGCTAGCTATTTATTTGTCCCTAACCATTGGGAAACCTGTAATAAAGAGATTAATTTAATATGCCGCTCCAGCTGGCATATGGTGGCGGCCCAAAAGAACGGCTCACTTAATCTAAATTAAACTTAAATAACTCAACCCTATAAATTTACTAAAAGCTTACCATAAACCGGTAATAGGTGACAACTCAACCCCCAAAGTGACTACCCACCGCTCCTGGGTGCCCTGCCGCTGCCTTCCCGGACGGGTGGTCAAGCGGCCATAAGTCGATGGAGGTGAGTGCACCTAAACCACAACCAACTGTAAAACACTACAGTTTTCTCTACCATACGAAACTGCCGTTCTTTTCCGCCAACAGCGAAAGACTCATCCCAAAAGCCTTTCGCACCGCCACCATAAACCTACCCTAACTCCTGCAGAGCGAAACCTAGATCCTCCAGAAAAAACATCATCCCCTCATTGGATAGATGTACTCCATCGCGCCGGAAAAGGTGGCTGTCTCTGAACCGTATCCTCGGGTGGCGAACCACCCTCCCACCGTGGGACAGCACCCACTTTGCCACCGCTCCGTTCACCTTTTTCCGGGCCTCATCAATCTGGCGACCATCCGCCACACCCCTCCAACACAATCTCGGCACCATCATTGAAAAAACCAACACACAATTGGTCCATGCCGCGGTCACCCTTGCCAGATCCTGTATCATGGCCCACCGCAGGTCCAAGGATGTCCTCTTCCCCAAGTCGTTGCCACCTAGATGGACAACCAAAACCTTAGGGACTCCATGCTTGCTGGCCTGACTCACTAACCTACTCCTCAGCTCACCCCACATCATTCCTCGCCAGCCAAGCCATCTGACACCCTGTACTCCAAGCAATGCCTGAGACCCTTCCGAGGCCACAAACCTGGCCGCCCAGTAAATGTAAGAGTGGCCAACCACCCATATGGGCAAATAGTCTTCGAACCATCCTGAAGGGAAAAAGAGGGGTAGAATTGATTACTAAGAGGCTTAGTAATTGTTTAAACTGAAGGATCTGCCAAAAAAGAAAACTTTAGATCTCGCCATTGCAGCAGTCACGGCCTAGCCGACTGCACCATGTTACGTTGCCAATTTAGAAGTGCAGTTAAAGACACAAAGGGGGAGGATCAAATAAAATTAACGAAATAAAAACAGGGGGGGGGGGGTATAAAATGGGAAACACATGTAATAACTCAGCTGGAGGTGAAACGTAAAGACCTGCTGAGGGACTCTGATTAGACCAAATTAGCCGAATTAAAGATTAGAATTCAGTCCGTCAAGTCAGGCAAAAAATCGCAAATAACTCCAGACCCCCGCTGCCGACTCATGCCGGCAACGGCGAGTAGCTAATCCCTGAGTAGGATAACAAAAGGGGGAACAAACATTAACAAACGCACAAATCCATAAAACACAGAACTGAAACAGCATAACGAATTGCAATTAACAATGCCCCAAGCGCCGGGCTCCCTCTCACGTGATGGGGCGAATATATCGCTTGTAACTGGACGACTTCCATCGCCCCACCGCCTGGATCTCAGTTCTGGAGAAACCCGCCGCAGCTGCCGACGTCGCCGCGCCTATCCGAAAGGAATGGGTACCGAAAGCGGCAGGGGAGAGGCCTAAGCCCGTCAGACAGCGACCCAGCATCCACCGGAACTGGTATTTTGTGACTGGCAGCCCGTCATAATGCAATAGCCATGACCCCTCCTTAGCGGGTCGCACTCCCACATATTGCATTGCCAGACCCACTGGGCAAACGCTTTCTTCTAGCGCTGGAACCATCGTAACCCAGCGCCCTCTCCCCACTTGATCCGTCTTGGAGCGCCGCAATCTGCACAGCAAGGACCTCTCACTCACAACCACGTCGCCGACCAGCATGCGCGATTCCGACCTCTTGGAAGGCGCTACCAACTCAGAAACACGAAAAGCCCCGTGGTAAGCCATCGAGAAGGCTAAACGGAACAAAAGCGCCTCAAACCTGGACGACGCTACTCGCCCCACCGCTTCGATGACGGCCGGCAACAAAGCCGCATCGATGGGCCGCCTCCTATCTGGCGGCGTCGGCGCAACCCGCGCCCACCCTTTCATAGCCTTCCGTAGAACCTCGCTTTTCGTTACATCCGGGACGCCTCGCAGCTTGCAAAAGAATGAGACGCCAGCCAGGTACCGGGACACCACCGCTCGTGACCTACCGGAAACGTAGAGCTGCCACATAAAAGAAAGCATCAGCCGATGCTTGCTCTTACCTTGATGCTGACGACCCTGGACAAACTCCTCCCACTCGCTCCACGCTTGTTCGTACGCCTTGAGCGTGGCCGGCGCTACTGACCGCAACGCTAGACCTTCCAGTCCGGCCCGATCACCTGCCAAACATAACCAGGACAGTGAAAACCCTGCTCTTCGGCCTCGGGTGCCAAAACCCAAAACCTCTCCCACTGTCCCCGCGACAATGCATCTGCGATTTCGTTTTCCAAACCGGGAACATGCTGCGCCCGGAACCATAGATTCCTACGCAAGCATGTCAGAAGCAACTGCCCGAGCACCCTCAGAACCACTAGCGATTTCGCCCTCTGGTTATTAATCGCATGCACTACGCCCAGATTGTCGCATCTGAACACTATGCTGCGATTAGCCAACCGGTCGCCCCAAACTTCCAGAGCTACCATAATGGGAAAAAGCTCCAGTAGCAACAGATCTCTTGTAAGCCCCTTACTATGCCAGCTTTCCGGCCAAGATGCCACACACCACGATCCCTCCAGAAAACAACCAAAACCATAGGCACCTGCGGCATCGGTAAACAGCTGCAACCGGTCGCTGTCTACGGCTGGCGCTTGCCATATGCTCACCCCGTTAAAATCCTCCAGGAACGAAGCCCATACGGCCAGATCCCTTTTTAATTCAGAGGACAATCTAACGAAATGATGAGGCCTGGCACACCCCGCCGATGCCCTTTCGAGCTTCCGGCAGAAAACCCTGCCCATCGGAATTACCCGACAAGCAAAGTTAAGCATGCCCAGCAAGGACTGCGCCTGACGCAACGTGACCTTACGCGAGCCTTTGAACCGGCAAATGGTTTCGCGGAGCTTTGACACTTTGTCCTGAGGCAATCGACACTCCCCCGCCACTGTGTCAATTTCAATCCCCAAGAACGATAAACAGGAGTCCGGACCTTCCGTTTTGTCCCCGGCTACAGGAACACCGAAGTGGTAAAAGAGAGCCTGGGTGCTAAACAACAAATCGGCGCACCTTGTGTCGTTCGCCGGACCCGCGCATAGGAAATCGTCTAGGTAATGTGCCACCCCGTGGCCGCCTGACGTCGACTCCACACACCAATGGAGAAAAGTGCTAAAGCGTTCGAAAAATGAGCATGAAACGGAACATCCCATCGGCAGACATTTGTCGATGAAATACTCCGTCCCAATCCGGAAACCCATGAAACGGAATGAGTCAGGATGCAATGGCAATAATCGAAAGGCTGACTCAACATCGATCTTAGCCATGAGGGCCCCACTCCCGTAGCTGCGGACCATCTCCAGCGCCTCGTCAAATGACTGATACACCACCGAGCAATACGCCGGTGGTATTGCGTCGTTGACCGATGCCCCTGGTGGGTAAGACAGATGCTGTATGAGCCGAAAAGCGCCCGGGGTCTTCTTCGGAACCACCCCGACCGGGGAGATGACCAAGTCATCCACCGAGGGTGATCTAAAAGGCCCCTCCATCCTGCCCAACCTGACCTCCTTATCTACTTTCTCCCGCAGGACAGTCGGCAAAGCCCGTGCAGACTGGAGGTTTCTCTGTGCCCGCACTGATACCTCGCTTGCAACAGGCAAGCGAAAACCAAACTTAAAACCGTCTAACAAAAACTTGGCATCCGTTCTATTTGGATACATATCCAACCATTTGCCCATCGTTTCCAACTTAACTGGCGTTGGGGCTCTGCTGAGCGGTCCCGCTCGCGGCCTGCTTCGAGTAAGTCTGCTTTCCCCTGCTACCCTGTCGCCCCCTTTTGAAACAAGAGGAGGCTGGGTGGGCTCCTCCACAATGCTGGCAGGAGTGACGAAACCGACACTGCTTGCCATAGGAACATGTTCCGCTGTTAAAAGCGAAGCATTTCCCCCGAGTAGCAGACCGCCCGCCGCCGCGAGCGGCCAATCCGCCTGTCCTGGCAATTCCTCCGTCCGCGACCGCCCCTTGGGCTGATGACCCCGCGCGACGCACACCAGTTCCCTGTTTCTGGGGCTCCGCCTCCTGTTGTGATGCCCGGGTCACTTTGAGCCAGACCTCCACTTCTTTGAAACCAAAATCCATGACCCGCAGCCCATCTTGTTTCTCCCGAAACTCTTGGTCATATTGCCGCCATTCCGAGCCCGCGGACGTGCGCTGCATGTCATGCACGAGATGCAGGTACCGGATAATATTCATGTGTTCTTCCGGCCTATCTTCCAAATAGCATGCCGCAAACACCCAGAAACCGGCCAGCCAATTATCAAAAGACCGGAAAGCTTCTGTCCCCATGCCCGTCTTAGCGGCCGCCGCTTTGTAGTCTCTCTTCATGGCCCTAGTCAAAACGAATAAGTCCACGAAGTCACCCCTACGTATCTTCTTGCGGCAGCTATCTCGCAGCCCCCTCATAACTGCGGTGTACTCGCAGCGCACTACCCCCGGCAGATCGCGACGCTTCTTTGCCCTACGCTCCTCTACACTCATTCGCCTGTGTCGCTTGCGCCTCTTCTGCTGCTTTGCCGCCCTTTTGGCAAGTTTCTCGGCCTCCCTCCTTGCCCTAGCAGTACTATCCGCGTCGGACGCTTGTGACGCCAAAGAGGAGGATGAGGAGGAGGATGAAGAGCTACGCGAACTCGAGCTCGCGGTGGAATTTGAAAAAGACTGCACCAACTCACCGGATGCCGTCGACCTCTCCGACTCAGATTGTTCGTCGACTTCATTCCAATCCTCGTCCACCGCGAAGTCTGCCGAGTCCGTTTCACCTTGGTCCTCTGTGGAAGACAAAACAAAAGAGGGCCCGGCCCGCGCGTGCGGCGCACGCCGGGCACCCCGTGTGTAATGCGCAGTGCCCGAGCCTCCCTGCCGCTCGCGGTCTGGCTCTAGCTCCAGCTCCGCCGCTGCAGCCCCCAGCTCTCGGCAGGCTCTTGACATTCGCTGCGCCGCTGATGACCTGACCTTGTCTGACCCCCTGCGCCCTGCAGCTCGGCCGGAATCCGCCGTTGTTCTGGGGGAGGCCACTGCAGCTAATGGCACAAGAGCCTGCGCCACCGTGGCCAGTGCCGACGCTATGGCCCCAGGGGAATCCCATGCGGCACGACCCCCGGAAATGCCGCCCGAAGGACGACCGGTCCTTGGTTGGGCGCGAGCCCGCGCCCTTTGACCGCCCGACACTCCCCGGGGGTCCCGCCCCTCCTGTTCTGACCCGAAGGCAAGAGCGCCCCGGCCTGCACAGAGGCTCTCCCTTTCCGATCCTTCCTCTTCCCTATCCAGGGAAGGAGAAGAATCCCCTAATCCGGGGGAGGACCCGCTGACTTGTACAGCTGCCTGGGCCGCGGCCCTGCGGCCGCTGACCCACTCTCTGTCACTCCTCCTGCCGCGGGCCCCGCCGCGTCCGGCGACAGTGACAGGGACCTGCTGCCCTCCCGTGCGTGCTCCCCCGCGTGTCACCTGACCCGCGGAGGGCGCACCCGGATGATGTTGGTGGCCGCCCCTTGTGACTCCTGCTGTGCCCCCTTCGCTTATATTTCTAAATATGCCCCCAGCGCTGCCTCCCTGAGGCACACGCCGCACCCCCCTCAACCTGCCTCTCCCCCGGCCGGACTCCGGCATCTGGGGAGAAGACGAGGTTGCTGCGATCCTTCCTTGTTCAGCTGGCGCCGCTGCGCGCGCACGTGCGCGGCAAGCGGCGCCCGGAGCGAGCGTGGGCGCGCGCGCACCGCGAGCGCGCGCCCCACGTCCACCCGCCAGCTGCCTCCCGGCCTGCTCCTCTTGCCTGGCCGCCGCGCGAGGCTCCTGACTAGTCCCCGCGCGGCGACCGCCAGCTCCCTGCACCCTCCTCGCCTCCCGCCCGGCCCGAACAGCCGACCGCGGCGGGGAAGGAGAGACTGCCTCTGCCGCGCCTTTGTGTCCCTCGCCGCGCACACGCGCGCGCCCGCGGGCGCCCACCATTAAACCGGGCTCGGCGGCTCCCGGCGGGGACGGCCGCCGCCCGCCAACACTCGAGCGGCCTGCGGGGACCCCTGGTCCCCCACGCCGCCCTCGTCTGGCTGGAGTGTCCGACTCGGCACCCGGCGACGAGTCAGCCCGGGCCCCGCCATCGTTACCTGAGGGGGCGCCTGATGAGGCCCTAGGGGACGGAGCCCCGTCCACCCCACCGCCCGCCGCCGCCTCAGGGCCCGCTCGTCCGTCCGACCCACGGAACCGAGCCGGGGCCCTTAGCATGCGCTGGGGGCGAGAGGACATATCAGCAGCCTTTGTATAAAAGCAAGGGACACCCTGGGCTACTGGGGAGGAGAGCACAATAAGGAGGCAGTATATCACTGTGAACAGCAGGAATACCAAATAAAACAAAAGTTTTTGCTGGCACTGCAGCACTCACCAAACCAAATCACCAAGAGGCTTAAAATGGCTTCGCCCTCCCTATATATATCAAGCCCTCCCCTTAAAGAAGGCTGTACTTTCCTTACAGCTAGGTCCACCCCTCCCCAGATGTTTAACTCTTTTCTCTCCTATGCAGTCAATACTCTCTTCATACATTCAAATGGGACCATCAGCGCCATTTCCCTGCATTGGTTATAAGGCACAATGATTCCTATGGCTACATGCATTTTAAATAAGGTTTCTCATGTCCACTTACAGTATATGGAACCTCTTGTAAAACACAATACACAAAGAAATCCTGCAAAATATTCATGTCTTTTCTTCAACAAGTAGATTTTACTAACTTTATGGCTCATTTGGATGTGAGTCATTTTCATGACACGCCTCTCCGGTGTAGCAGTAAGTGACCGCACTTATAGGTGTTACTTTCACAATCTCCCTGAAATGCTTTTTCAAAAGTAGGCAAGTATGATCCAAATATTAAATAATTGTACTGTCATGCATAAGAAGGCTGCACACACTGATGTTACATCCCCCTCTACCTCAATAACTGCAGCTTTGCACATACAAATGCTTCAGCCCCCTTCTACCTCACCCAGCATATGAAACTTACCCTCCATCGTTCTCCTTCTCTTCCAGGCTGTTCCTCCGGCGCCGTGCTCCTCTCTCTTTCAGGCAGGAGGAAGCAGGACTGGGGCCCTCCTTTACATGCGCTGGTAGCAGCGG